>NC_143083.1:4532500-5273750 GCF_052426305.1 Pelodiscus sinensis
TATACAACTTTTATACTGCAGCAAGGGAGGTTTAGGTTGGACATTAGGATGGTTAAACACTGGAATAAGTTGCCTGGGGAGGTTGCAGAATCTCCATCTCTGGAGATATTTAAGAGCAGGTTGGACAGACACCTGTCAGGGATGGTCTAAACCAGTGTTTCTCAATCTTTTTAAATAAAGTTCCCCTTTAAAAAAGCATTATAAGTACCTCCAGTACCTCCAGTTTTCAGACACAATATTTTTTTCTACCATTGCAGCACATTTGTTTAAACAATTGAATTATAGCTGGGCAGGCGATGACATTTTTGGGTGTAAAAAGTACCAAAATAATAAAGGGCTGTGAAACTTAAAACAAAAATTCAGTTTTCTCCAAATTTCAGTTGTGTTGACGGACCCCGCAGAATTCCCTCGAGTACCCCGAAGGGTACTCGGACCACGGGTTGAGAAACACTGGTCTAGACGGTGCTGGGTCCTGCCGCGAGGGCAGGGGACTGGACTCAATGACCTCGCGAGGTCCCTTCCCGTTCTAGGATTTTAGGGTTCTATATCGAGTACGATGCATTTATCTGGGGTTCTCGTCCCCATTGGGCTTGTGCTCCTGGGGGCTGGCAAGTCGGAGCCCCCCAGAGGCCGGGGGGTTCTCACCGTTGTTCTGCTTGGGGCTGTTACCCCAACTCGGTGTCTTGGCTGCGGCAGACCAGATCTTCTGGCCCAGCAGGGCAGGGTGGTGGGGCGCCCTGGAGGGCAGGCAGGTGGGCTCAGTGGTATGATCAGCCCCAAGGGGACCCGTGACCCAGCCTGCCGATCAGACTCCGGGATAGGGAAGGAGAGACCTGCTGTAACTAGGTCCCAAGAACCTCCCGAGGGACGCTGGGCCCTGCCGACGAGAGCAGAGGGAATGTGCCCAAGACCTAAGACCTGCCAACCCACGGCACATTCCTGTCTGAGTGCCGAGGCCGAACCAACGCCGGCTGAGTCGCACCAGCGAGAACGGGAGAAGAACTTTGGCTCCCTGAACTCAATGGACTCATTTCTGCAATGCCAAGCACCCAACCCATGACTCATCCCCCCAAATCTCGGCAGTAGCTTAAAATCTTGACTTTTTTTAAAAGAAGGAAGAAACGTGGGGCCCTTTTCATTTGTCGTTTGGTTTTCGAGCCTGCGGGGGGCTCTCACGTCACAGCTGCCAAACAACCACGATGGCTGGAGTTTAACTTTCTTGTTTTTAAAAGACTCCGGCGGTTCCCCTGCAATCTTCTGGGGCCTTAAGACAGATGTTAAATAGCTCAGGGTCTGCAATAAGAGTGTTAACAGGAGTGTTGTGAGCAAGACAGGAGAAGTCATTCTCCCGCTCTGCTCTGCGCTGATCAGGCCTCAGTTGGAGTCTTGTGTCCTGTTCTGGGCACCACATTTCAGAAAAGATGTGGAGAAACTGGAGAAGGTCCAGAGAAGAGCAACAAGAATGATGAAAGTTCTGGAGAACATGAGCTAGGAGGGAAGGCTGAAAGAACTGGGCTTGTTTAGTTTGGAAAAGAGAAGACTGAGAGGGGACATGAGAGTGGTTTTCAAGTATCTAAAAGGGTGTCACAGGGAGGAGGGGGAAAATCGCTCTCCTGGCCCTCAGAGGTCAGGACAGGAAGCAAGGGGCTTAAACTGCAGCAAGGGAGGTTTAGGTTGGACATTAAGAAAAACTTCCTACCTGTCAGGGTGGTGAAACACTGGACTAAATTGCCAAGGGAGGTTGTGGCATCTCCATCTCTGGAGATATTGAAGAGCAGGTTGGACAGACCATGGGTTCCCAAACTGGGGGGTGTGCCCCCAGGGGGGGCGTGAAGACATTCCAAGGGGGGCGCGAGGCAATCCAGCCCCCACCTGTCAATCCCCCCCACCCCAAGTTTTGCTGAAATTTTTGTTTTTCGGCCTCGGTTAAGTTCCTTTTTTTTTTTCTCAACAAGTTTTGCTGCTATTGGGGGCAGGGGCGTGAGGGATTCTCAAAAATCAAAAAGGGGGCGTGATGCCAAAAAGTTTGGGAACTTCACTGCTGGGTCCTGCCGCGAGGGCAGGGGACTGGACTCGAGGACCTCTCGATGTCCCTTCCCGTTCTAGTGTGCTAGGATTCTATAATAACACTCTAGTCTGGCATCCTCAGGACCTAAGTGCCCAACCATAAAACTCACCAAACCACAGGAAGTCAAGTCAACATTGTCTGGCAGCATCACTGACTCTGCTGCTCTCTTAGGAGACATTTAATGGTAAATGACAGTGCAGAACATGGAAGGCCAGGCCTAGGGGCTGTAACCAACTCTGCCCAACCAGAGCTTCCCTGGGACTCAAACCCATGACTTTGTCCTCCCCAGGCAGGAGCCCTATCCACTAGGCCAGGCTCTGGCCCAGCACTACAGGAAACTTGGCCACACCCATGATAAGTGGACATCCGGCTCACTAAAATCCTGCTGGGCCACAGATGTGGCCCGGCCAGAGAGATTCAACTTGTGGCGAGCAACACATGAACACACTGTGTTCTACAATATTACCACCCCAGAGTCAATCTTTGACTTGGCGTTTCAGCTTGAGTTTAAAATTCATCTCTCTGTGCCATCTCCTTTCCAGTGGCAAGAGGCAGTTTCCCTCCTCAGGTCTTAATGAGCACCACAGAAATGTCTATGAATAAATAAATTAAATTAAATGAAAGCAAAATCAATCATCAGGCTGTCACACCAGCAGCTTCCCATCGGGTTTTTAATTATCCTTTTCAAATCGGATCGAAGGACACAGTTCCCATTTCTTGGATGCAATTAACTCGTTCGCGTACGTACACAAAGTCATCAGATGCACTTTCCTATCGCACTGACGCTGACGTTCTTTTAACTCTAAAATGCCAAGCTACTGTGGGACATACAATAATACTTCAAACCATCTCTTTATGTCTGTGCAGCACCTAGCACATTGGAGAGGCAGCCGCTCGGCACCCCCACAGTTCAAATAATCAATCACCGCGGCTTTTGTTTTATGCAGGAACAACGAGGAGTCCTGTGGCACCTGATAGACTTACAGATTTATTGGAGCATAAGCTTTCGTGGGCAACGACCCGCTTTGTCAGATGAACGCGGACACACTTCAGCGGTAAAGCTGAGCTCACGTCTCATGAGAGAAAAGATTCAGTCTGGGGCTTGTCTGTCTGGCATCATTCAACTCCCTTTCTCTTTTCTGAACTGAGACAATCATAGGAAGTGGGATTTCCCTGAACCGAGAGGCTATTCTCCTCTGCTGCTGGTTTCTCCCAACTGGAATCAGGCTACGGAGGACCAGAAATAGCTCCGTTGATTCAGTCGCAAGGGAATTCCCAAACTGGACTTGATTGATGGGCTGGCCTGTCCAGCAGCCAGGATCTGGTGAGGCCGAATTCCAAATCACCCAGGAGTGTGTTAAAACTCTCATATTGGCAACAAAGCTGTGCAGTGGATTCAGACTTTTCCAACGCTCAGGCTGCTCAGATCTACCCGCAATGCACTTCATTTCGCAAGACTGTCGGACACGCTGCAGGAGTCTGATGTCGGTTTATGCCCCGAAAGATTAAGGCTGCTGGCTTTTAACAGTCACTCTCTGGGGATTGTTTTGGGGTGTTTTTTCACTCTTAACAAACTTGCTACGTTTTGAAACAAAACATCCTTTCCAAAGGAAAAGCTGGGATGTGCCATTTCAAAATGAACTCTCTTGACTTTTTAAAAGAAAGCTTGGCTGAAAATATTCAGTGACTTTGACCTGACTTCATGAGCTGTTTCAGTACCCTGAAAAATACATTTTTAGCAAATCTGCTATTCACTGAAAATATGCTGACCAGCTCAACATCCCATTCATACACATTCAACGTTTAGTCCTTTTCTGAATCTCATTCCACCATTTGCCTACCAATATCCTACAGCGGTGAGTTCCACATGTCAATTATACATTGCAAAAAGAGAATCCATTTAAAAATTGCTCCCATTTCATTTAATAGCGTGTCCCCTTCTGGATAAAGGATAAACAGAAGTTCTATTAAGCCTTCTCTGTACCATTCACCTAGGTGTGCTCTCACTCCTCCCCCCGCCAAATTAGCTTGAGGGTATGTCTACACTTGCAGCCTATTTCGGAATAGGGCTGCAAATGGGGGCATTTGGAATTGCAAATCAAGCCCGGGATTTAAATATCCCCGCTTGATATGCATCTTCCCAGCCGGGTGCCATTTATTTATTTATTTAAATTTACAAGCCTGGAATAACTGCCCACGTCTACATGCGGCAGTGAAACAGGCATTCCTCCTGCAATGAGGTTTAACTATGGCTTTATTTCGAACGCCTGTTTCACTGCCGTGTGTAGACATGGGCAGTTATTCCGGGCTTGTAAATTTAAAAAATGGTGTCCGGCTGGGAAGATGCAAGTCAAGCGGGGATATTTAAATCCCGGGCTTGATTTGCAATTCCGAATGCCTACATTTGCAGCCCTATTCCGAATAGGCTGCAGTGTAGACATACCCTCAGTTTGTATGTGCATGTTGTTTTGAGACATCAAGGGCTAAACGTAATGAAAATTTTAATGCAGAGACTCTCCTTCCCCCTCCCCTCATGGCTTCTACTGTTGTTGCCCTCCCTGCCATGTCTACACTAGGAAACTATTTCGAAATTACTAAATTCGACTTGATAACTCCCAATTTAAGAACATGGAACTAGCGAGTCCCCACTACAAGGAAGCCTCGAAATGAGACCAAGGCAGGATCTGTGAATGTAGACGTGCTACCTCCATTTCGAGCCCCAGCATGCATGGGGAGTAATTAGTTCGACTGACTCTGGGGAGGAGCTATTTCTAAATAGCGACACTGGAGCGGCCACTCTCCCGCTGTTTCACAATAACAATTTCAGATAGGGTCGCCAGGTGTCTGGTTTTGAATGGGACAGTCCAGGATTTGAGCTCTCTGTTCGGGAAACACATTGAGGCAACAGAACTGTCGGGTGTGTTCTAACTAAGATGGGATGTCGATTGTGATGTCATGGCAAGTGTGCCCGGTATTTCTGTTGAAACAATCTGGCAATGCTAATTGCAGGATTAGCGTTACGCCCTGCGGAAAGCAGGAGGGCAGATTTCGAAGGAAGCGGCTCATCATTTCGAAATCACAGGCCTGGCAGTAGGGACGCTCCGCTTATAAATTTGACCTAAGGGGTAATTTCGAAATAAAGTCCTAGTGAACACCGGGGCTGTGGGACATTTCAATTTCTGCTGTGACCAAAACCACGTGCAGTATTCCAGGCGACTATCAACCAGAGCGCCACAAGGCCAGAGCTCAGATGGGAGCATGTCCAAGCCGCCGGCGTGTTCAGGACCCTCCAGGCAGCTTGGACATGCTCCCATCTGAGCTCTGGCCTCGTGGTGCTCTGGTCTTGGGGTGAGGGCAGTTGAACGGGGGGTTTCCCCCTCAAGGAAGAGGGGACAGATAGGGTGTGGGCATCCCTGAAATGCACTGGAGAGGCCAGGACAAGAGGCAGCATCAGGACGCTGCTCCAGGCAGTTGGCTGAGAAGTGGAAGAGCCAAAGCTTGGGCCCAACGCCATTGGTCACAAGGCGAGACTAAGCCAGAGCTGGAGCTGGGGGAAATGGGGATTCACGACATGTTCCAGGTCACATGGGGAGCCTGCCACGGACTCAGGGCCCTGGCCAGTGCCTGAACCACAAGACCATCCTCCTCTCCCACTTGTGGAGAGTCACCGCGCCACTGACACAATTGCAGGGAGACCACGGCCACGCCCTGCCACTCGGGCGCCAGGGGCTGGGGAATGCGAATCTTGGGCATCTATTCGCACCTCCCTCCCGCCGCCACTTGGTCCTGCTTTCCTAAGGCTTCCAGCAAGCCTTCCTCGCCGGGCCTCTCCCCGGAGATCCCCTCTGGGACCCCGCGGCCACGCTCACCAAGGCAGAGGAGCCCTGCTCCGCACGAGGAAGGGGTCCCCCGTAATCCCACCAGGAGAAATCTTCCGGCACTTTCTCTTTAGCCCAACGCTTCCTCTCCTCCACCCCCGAGAACGACCACGGACGCACAAGCCACGGGCCCAGCACGGACGGCTTGAAATGGAGCCACGTGACGTTTGGTTCCCTTTCCCCACCGCCAGCGCGAGTGACTGTGGGACTCCGCCAGGCCTGAAGGAAGGTGTGTGTGTGTGTGGGGGGGTGTTTCTTGGAGTCGGCCCCACTCCCCCAGCCCCCCCAGGAAAGAGCCATTCAGTTCCTGACTTCTCTTCCCCGCGGGAGGTCCAGATGAGAGTGGACACCTGCTGCCAGCCACGGGGCCTCTCAAACATCCGGCCCTTTCTGCCCCCTCCCTCCCCCCAGCGTCCCTGGGCACATCTTTCTGCAGCAGGAGGGCAGACGCTGTTTCAAACTTTCTTTGGGCCTGCAGGGCTCAGGACGGGCGCCTCCCAGAGCCGGCAGGTTCACAACCTTTCACGCTGCTTTCTGGGTTCACAGACCTCAGGGGACTTTACCAAACTTTTACCCCACCGCTCCCCACTCCCGGGCAAGAGAGTCCATGTATGACTAAAACCAAAACCAAACAAAGGCCCGCCCAGGCGAGACTCTGAGCACCCAAAACTCCCCCAAATCATCTGCCAGCCCCCTGCGAGAACCAGAGAGCACAGGAACTGGGTTGGCCCCAACGGGTTTCGTACGTGTGGCCATGTCTCCCTCTGGTGGTGGACTCCATCAATTTGAGCAGCCAGTGAGGTCAAAGCAATGGAGCTACTTAGTTAGCACAAGGGTGTGGCTGGTGGATGCGGCAGGTCTCAGGTTCGCTAGCCAAGGAGGATGGCTGTGGCATATGTGACGGAATTGCGGCACCCGATCGTCTCCAGGCACTTACCCACTCGGTCCCCTCCCTTTTGTTCAATGTCTCTTGCTCCGTATTGCATTTTCCTCCCTCTTTAGACTCTGCTTCTCACAGCCTCTCCTAATCCCACTCCCTTTGCTTTGGGACCAAACCCAGGATCTCGGAGCGGAAGCATTTTTTAAGGAAAAGGAGGCGGAAGGGAGAGGAGACTACAGGCCGGAGGGGAGGGGGGGATTGGAAAGGTCTCAGAAAAAAAGAGACACAAGAAGGATTCAAGGCTGGAAACCAGCCTTCTAGTGAAAGGTCTCGGCGGGTCCGTCTATGCAATTTACTGGAGCGTTTACTGGAGTTTACTCGTCCAGTTCTAGTGTTCTGTGATTCTATGAGTCTACTCGCCCGGGGCAGAGGTTTCTGGAAGCAGACAGCTCTTTCCTCTAGCAGGAAAAGGCACAACGAGAACCAATAGCTGGGCGATGACTCTAGCGTCTAGAGCAACAGAGGTCACATTTTGTTAGCAGTGGGAGGGAGTGAACTGCTGCCACAACTCCGGCAGGGCCTCGGCGGAGTCTCCATCACTGGGAACCTTTGAAGCTACCCTGGGTGTCTTTAGGGAAAAAAGCTACAGCTCAAGAGACGTTCTGGCTGGATGCAGACGTTTCTGGGCGAGGCTCTCTGGCCAGGTCAGAGGCCCCATCAGGCCCCCGGGGCGCAGCTCTCCAGACAACCTAGCCTGGCCCAGCCCTGGGGAACTCACTGCAGAGCACAGTCCTGTCCCACTCAGCACACAGGAGCGGGAGGGGAGGTTCAGCGGGGCAGTGGGGAATGAAAGTTGGGTGGCCCAGCTTTCGGGCACCCGGGCAATCCCAGACTGGGTTAATGCTGCGCCTCCTCCGACGCCCCGTCTTCTTCCTAGCCCTGGCGCCCCCCCCCCGACACGGGGCTGCCCCCTAAGCCGGGCACGCAGGGGGCTGCTCAGGAAGGGGCCAGGCAGAGCTGCCGGGTGCAGCTTTCAGACTGGCGGGTGCCCAGCTCCGTCCGGGATCGCAGGGGCTCATGTGATGCTCTGAGGCAGCCCAACCCCTGCTCAGAAGTGGGGGGCCTGGATGCCAAGCGGGGTCCCTGGGGGGCATCCCACGAAGGGCAGAGAGGGAGGCTTGTTGCTGACTGCAGCCCCCGTGAGTTTTAGGGGAGTGGGAGGCAGCCCCTGCCCAGCGCTGGGGACGATTTGCATCCTGCAGGAGCCAGGTGAGGAGGGGGAGGAAGCAGGGAAGGAGAAAGGAAAGGGGGATAATGAGGGGGGGAGGGACCCAGCCACCCCACAGCCCCCGGCCACAGGCTGCTCCCCGCTCTCACCCCACGGCCAGGGACAGCCCAGCTGTTTTAACCCCAGGTCCCCACAGCCCGGCCCTGCAGCACGGGGCACCTGGGGGCGCCTCTCCCTGACGCTGCCAGGCTCGAGGAGAACCCCGCGTCCCCCGCAGCGCGCCCGCCCCGCGAGCCCCCCGCCCGGACCCGTGCGCCCCCCAGCTGCGCCCCCGCCCGGAACCCTGCGCCCCCGCCCGGACCCGTGCGCCCCCAGCTGCGCCCCCGCCCGGAACCCTGCGCCCCCGCCCGGACCCGTGCGCCCCCCAGCTGCGCCCCCGCCCGGAACCCTGCGCCCCCGCCCGGACCCGTGCGCCCCCCAGCTGCGCCCCCGCTCGGAACCCTGCGCCCCCGCCCGGATCCCTGCGCCCCCGCCCGGACCCATGCGCCCCCGCCCAGGGACCCGCACTCACCGCGGCGGCTCGCCCGGACTGCCCATCCTGCTCGCCGGGGACAGCGGCTCCCGGATCCCCGCAGCCCGGCGCCGCATGGGCCACGCCAGCGCCGGGGCCTGGGAGCGCAGAGCGGCTGCAGCCCCGGCCGCCTGCTCGCGGCTGCTCGCTGGGCTGGCCCTGCCCGGCGCCGCCAGCCCGGACTCGCCAGGAGGGGCCCGGGCGCCTCGTCAGAGCCCCCGCCCGGGCCCCAGGGGAGGCTGCGGATGGTGGAGGGGCGGGGTGTAAAATCGCCTGGTCTGAGACCCCGGGGACAGCGCCGGGACTCCCAGCAACAGGGGACCCGCCCCGGCCAACAGCAACCTGGTGCGACGCGCGGGGCTTGTGCCCACGAAACCTTCCCCCCACGGGCGTCGTTACCGGGGCTGTTCGCATCGCTCGGCCCGGCCTGCGCAGGGGTCTCCGGGCCCCTTGTACCCCTGCCTCGGCGTACATGACAGCGGCACGCTGCAGAGTTTAAGGGAGTTGCCCAAGGTTACATGGTGGGTCAGTGGCAGAACCACCGCTGCTGTGGGCTGCGTTTACAGCCATGTGGGGAGCAAGCCACGGGAAGTCATTCCCCCGCTCCCCTCTGCACTGCTCAGACCTCACCGGAGTCTGGGGTCCAGTTCTGGGCCCCACATGTCGGGAAAGAGGCAGGGAAGTTGGAGAAGGTCCAGAGAAGGGCAACGCAAAAGCGTCTAAAAAACCTGAGCTATGAGGCAAGGCTGAAGGAATTGGGCTTGTTTCATTTGGAAAGGAGAAGACAGAGGGGACGGGACAGCGTGTTCAACTAACTAAAAGGGTGTCACAAGGCAGAGGGAGAAAAAAAAAATTATTCTCCTTCATCTCTCAGGACAGGACAAGCAGCAATGGGCTTGAACTGCAGCAAGGGAGGTTTAGGTTGGACATTGGGAAAAACTTCCTACCTGTCAGGGTGGTAAAACTCTGGAATAAATCTTGGGGGGATTGTGGAATCTCCGTCCTGGAGATATTGAAGAGCCGGTTGGACACACGCCTGCCAGGGACGGTCTAGATCCGTGTTTCGTACACGACGTTCCGCGAACAGCTGGCAGGCGTGCCACGACCCGGCTTTGGTTTGGTCTTTTTTTCTCTGACAATTGTTTTTTGAAGCTCTGGAGGTGCTTGGCCCTGCTGTGCAGGCAGGGGGCTGGACTTGATGCTTCTCAAGGTCCCTTCCAGTTCGAGGATTCCACCCTCCTCCTGCTGCAGCCCCACTTAATACGCATCTGCCCTGGGCAGCGCCACCCCCAACCCCGCCGGCTCCCACGGACAGCGGTGTCAATGCCCGTCACTCCATGCCAGGTTCCGGAGATTAAAGAGAAGAGTTAGGCGGCCACTCCCGCTCCCGGCCGACAGGATTGGGCCCCCCTCTGATTCCAAGTGGTGCAGTCCTGTCTGGGGGCTGCTAAACGCCAGTGACACGATGTCGCCTGGATGTAGACGCAGCCGAGTTAGTCTGGAGTAGCTGAAACAAAGGACAGGACGATGCAGCACTTTAAAGACTAACAAGATGGTTTATTAGGTGATGAGCTTTCGTGGGCCAGACCCACGAAATCTGAGGAAGTGGGTCTGGCCCACGAAAGCTCATCACCTAATAAACCATCTTGGTAGTCTTTAAAGTGCTGCATAGTCCTGTCGCCTGGATGTAGGTATGGAGCCCTGAGAAAGGGGCTGGGCTTAGCATTTCCCTGTTGTCTGCCTCTCCCCTGGCCGCCCTTTGCAAAGGAGCTGGAGTGCTGAGTTTGGGGGATAGCCTTCTTAGGCACTTCTCTCTCCCCATGTCGCTCATCCCCAGCTCCAGCATCCCTGCCCAGCCTGGCCAACAGCCACTGATGGACCTTTCCCCCAGAAATTGCTCTAGCTCTTTTTGGAACCCTGTTCCTGGCCTTCACAACATCCTCTGGCAAGGAGTTCCACAGGTTGATTTTCATGGGCCCTAGAAGTTTCATTTTTTTATGATGTGAGAAAAAAATTAAAACATTTTCTTTGACTCTAAAAGTTCATTTTTTTCCTTCTGATTTTAAAAGAAATTAAAACATTTTTGTGGGCCCCTGGCACTGTGCCTACTGTGCCTAATGGATAAGTCGGCCCTGGAAGGTGGAAGCTAAGAGGGGCCAAGCCCGTCTCGCTGCTCCTCTCACCAAAACAGGCTGGGGCCAGGCAGGAGCCTCCGGGACGTTGCACCCACAGAAAGAGCCGCACCAGGCAGCTCCGTCTGGGGAGGAGTCCGTCGGTGGCAGCACACGGGCAGAGCTGTGCGCGCGGGGAGCTGCCCTAGGACCTGCCTGCCTCAGGGCAGGGTGATCAGCCAGGCACCCCCAGTTCCCAGAAAGAAAATCAAAGAGCGGTTGGAAGGGGGAGCAAGAATCTCTCCCGCATCAACGAAGGGGCATTTCAGTGCCCAGGAGCAGCCTGGCACGTCAGTCTGGCCCAGGAACATCCAGCCGGCTGTTGCATATTCATGGCCCAGCCGGCGAGCGATCAGAATTCAAAGGAGCGCAGCTCAGCTGCCATGAAAGGAAATCCACCACGGAAGAGGCGACTCCTTCGTGCGCCTCCTCGCTGGCCGTCCCTGGGGCCGCCTCCTCCGCGGGGGGGCATGAAAGCTCCAGAAACAAGTCCCCCGGGTGTGAGCGTGACGCGTGGCCAGAGGGGGAAGCAGAGGGGTGGGCGTGTGGCCGGCTGCGTGGGGTGGAAGCGCTGCAGCCGGGTACGTTTGAGGGGCGCTCTTGGCTGCCCCCCCCCCCAGCAGCACTGCCAGCGCTCACACCCGCCAGGGGCTTCCTAAGGCCCCACAGATTTGGGGAGATTCTCAACTGTCACAAATACAGAAGAGCTTCCTTCCAGCCACGGGCAACCGGTAAACCGAGGGCTGGGGGAGGTAAGCCCAGCCCCACCTCCTGCCCCTGCTCCCCAGGTCCCCCCAGCGTGCATGGCCCCAGCCCGAGAGAACGAGGAAGGCAGGCAGCCAGCAGCCCCGGCTGGAGCACGGGGGGTGCATGGGCCCAGCCTCCTTAGCGTTGGGGGAGAAACGCGGAAGGGGGCGGGGCTGGGGGACAGAGTGTGGGCGGGGCCACACAGGCAACATGGGAGGGCCTTGTATACCCCCGGCCCCTGCGGTCACCGAGATGTGACGGAGCTGCCCCAAAGGCTCAGCAACCAGGAGGCAAATAAAGACTGGCTCCCCCGCCCAAGTGCGCTGGCTTGGAAAACCTCCTGCCTCCGAACCTCCTGCGTGTGGGGGCGGCTGGCTCGGGCTCTCTAAGTGCTAGCGGCTGTTAGTCCGGCCCTGACCAGCCCTGGAATGGGGGAGCACAAGCTGGGCTGGTCCCCCTCTGCTCTTAGCATTCACCGCCGGCGGTTCAGTTCTCCCCAGCCCCTGCTGCCAGCCACACGCGCCACCAGCCAAGCCCACGCGCTGGAGATTCCCAACGCCTCACAAGCCACGTGGCCCATGCCTGGGGCTTCCCAGCCAGTGGCCCTCTGCTCTCCGCTCCTCCTACAGCCCCCCCACCCCATCTGGCTCTGATACGCCCCATAATAGCCTCCCCGTCCTGCCTGGCTAAGGATTGGCAGGAAGAGTACAGTGCCCCCTGCTGGCCTTGTGGGGCTACCGCACGTGGCAGCTAGTCTGTGGCCTGCCTAGCATCCTTGCGGGGAATCAGGTTCGGAGCGGCACTGCTGTTGCTTCGCCTGGGCCCGGGCTGAGCCCCGGCACCTCTGTTCTCGCCCCGTCCCTTATGAAGTTAAAACGTATCGGTGGAGGCCCAGCCCCAAGCTCTGGGAGCGGCAGAGAGGCCTGCAGGCGGTGCTCCGACTGCGCACTCCGGCCTGCTCGCTCGATGGACGCCGGGTCCAAACTCAGCTGAGTCCGTAAACCCCCCAGCCGGCCCCATGCTGGGCCGGGAGAAACGTGCTGCCTGGGACAGCAGGCAAGATGCTGCTGCCGTAGCTTCCCCCGCACGGACAGGACCGGATCCCAGGCTGCTTTCGGCCCGACCGGGGACAAGGCCTGAAGGAGGAGTGATTCCTTCTGCTCCTTTGCTCGGTTCCAGCTCTGCGCCTTGGCTCTGATGGCTGGATTTTGGCTCCGGCTCTGAGCTGCGGGCGGTGCTGCCTCCAACCACTAGACCTGACTGCCACATAGAACCTACCAGTGACATTTCAGGGCAAGGTTGCTGATTCTGTGGAGGGCGCTGGCGTGGTCTTGCCCTCCCTCCCAGGACTGAAGGCTCCTTTTTGCTTCCTCCCCCACGCGCCTCGTTCACGCACTTCGCCTGGGGAGCCCACCCCGACCACCCTGGACTCAAGTCAACGTGGAAGAATTCGGGTGACACGGGTCCAGGTTCATTGTGCTGCTCCTCCAGGGCCTTGAGCGAATCGTTTTTGACCTTGACCACGTCCCCAGGGGATCCTGGGGCCAAACTTTCCCCTCCCTGGGTCTCCCATGGGGCCCCTGCAAAACGGTGCTAACACCGTGGGACGAAGAGCTTTGAGAATCTGGACAAGCAGTGCCTCAGCGCGAGAGCCGGAGCTGTTCTCAGAGGCGATTAACACAATAAATGTACGTGCACGACCTGCTCCCTGCAGAAACAGCGATGCTGCGGCTGTATCTTCTCCCTCTTCCCGCCTGCCTCCCCTCACTTCTCTGCCCCGTCCCCCACCCCGGGGCAGGCTGTACTTTGGGGTGGGACTGTAGTTGGGGTGGGGCAGAGCGGTCATCCTTTTGCTTGCCTGTAAAGCTCCGTCTCTCTGGCTGCTCTACAAACACGACCACAAGCGCGTCAACAGCCCCGTTTGCTTTTCATTAAAACAATGAGTAATTCAATCCAAGTTCGCTGGCCAAGTGCCTGTATCTCTGAAGGAGATGGAATTTACCCACCTGCTGGGCGTAAGTAATAAACCCTGCAATGAAGAAAACCAATTGCTCCCCCAAGCAATCGCGGAACGTCTGAAACCTGGGGCCTGTTTGGTGTGTTTTAGGGAAAGACGCACAGCAAGCCCAGAGCGCTAGTGACCTTCTGAGAAAGCCCCTACACCCAGGGCCAGATTAACTCTTGTGGGGGCCCGGGGCTACTAGATTGTGCAAGGTCCCCAGGCTCTGGGATGAGGCCAAAAATTAGGGGATCCGAGTGCAGGAGGGGGCTGCGGGTGGAGGCAGGAGGGGCTGAAGGCTCTGGGGTGGGACTGAGGATTTCGGGCTGCAGGGGACTCCAGGCTGAGGTCAAGGGATTTGGAGTGTGGGAGGGGTTAGGGTGCAGGAGGGGCAGGAATTTGGGAGCAGGGCACTTGCCAGGGGCAGCTTCTGTTTGGGGAAGGGGGAACAGGCGGTCCCACATGGCCTGCACTTATCTGCAGTCACTGCCCCAGCAGCTTCCATTGGCTGGGGATTGCAGCCAATGAGAGCTGAGGAGGCGGAGTCTGCAGGCGAGGGCGGTACCGGGACAGAGCTTTCCAACGGGGAGGGGTGCTCAATATGGCAACCCAGCTTCTGGGGGGTAGGCGGAGGAACAGCGTGAGCAGAACCCCCCCACCCCCCGCCAGACAGAACCAGCCCGGTACGTGGCACCAGGGCTTAGTGGTGGCAGCCCATCTCCACCCCCTCCCCTGGGGTCCTGGGCTGCGCCCCAGAAAGCCCCTTTCTGTTTCCGGCCCTGCAACAAGGATCATCCTTCCCCCAAGTCAGCACTAACCTCCAGTGCCGGGCTGCCGTAGGGAGGCAGGACGGTCGAGTGGTCGGCGCCCTCGTCCAGTCGTTCTGAGACGTGCACTCAGCCCCCCGCCTGCCCTGCAGCCCTCAGAGCTCCCTCTGTCAAACGGGGCCGGGAAGTACCCGGGAGAGGCAGCTCAGACCTCACCCCAAACTCTGGATTGCGGGCGAGCAGATCCGGGGGCAGCCCTAGAGTCCTGATGCCACTGCAGCTCAGGTCATGCCAGCTGCCTGCCTCAGCTCCCTGGGCTTTCAGCCGGGCGCGCTCTGAGCGAGTGTGCAGTGCTGCTGTTGAAGGGGTGCTGTGCTCCGCCCCAGACACAGCCGCATGTCAGCCCAGGACAAAGCGATTTTTCCCATCTTGCTATGTGACGGGGTGTCTGCCCCGCACTGGCCTAGCAAGGGTTAACTGAGCCTGGGGAGAGGGCCGAATGGGGCCTACAGCTATGGGGCTCCCCGAGGGCTATATAAATAAGGGCTCCTGGAGGGGAGAACAGACACTCTTGCTCCCGCTGCAGAGCAGGAGGAATGGGGCTGCCGGGGAAGCTGGAGGCTTCTTAGACAGAGCAGGGCTGGGGAAAGGCAAGCAGAGCTGGGGAGCTCTGACCTGGCCCAGCCTCCCAGGCTGCAGGGCCTGAGGGTACCAGGGCTGCGGGGAGGCAGCCAGTCCCCACCCCCTTGTCAATGCAGAGCAGCCAGGTCAGATGCAGTTTGCCCCGAGGCCGGGGCTAGAGGATAACTGGCAGGAGGGTCACTGAGGCAAGGTGGGTGTAGCAGGAGGACCCCGGAGTGTGGGTACTGCAGCAGGGCAGGGCTCGGAGGTCAGAGGGGGACACGGGTCCTGCTACACGGTGGAGAACAGGATCGGTTGTAGATCGTTAACTTCAAGACAGGCCCAACAAGGAAAGTAACAGACCCCCACTGGCCATCAGCTACAGCCCCCAGCTCAAACCCTCCAGCGCATCAGCGACCATCTACAGCCTGTCCGGGAAAACCATCCCTCCCTCAGCCTGGGGAGACAGGCCAGGCCTCGCCCACAGACAGCCCCCTAACTGGAAACAAAATTCTTCCCAGCAACCAACAGCACCCCTCAGACTCACCCAGGAACCCCCCTGCAACCAACCCCGGTGCCAACTCCGGCACACCTCTACACCAGCGACACCATCACAGGACCTACCCCAGAAGCCACCATATCAGGGCTGTGTCTAGACTGGCCAGTTTTTCAGCAAAATCAGCTGCTTTTGAGGAAAAACTTGCCAGCTGAATACACTGGCCGCTTGAATTTCCGCAAGAACACTGACGATCTCATGTAAGATCATCAGTGTTCTTGCGGAAACGCTATGCTGCTCCTGTTCGGGCAAACGTCCTTTTGCGCTAATCATTTGCGCAAGAGGGCCAGTGTCTACACTGTCTACAGCACAGGACGGTTTTGCGCAAAAAAGCCACGATGGCTAAAATGGCGATCGGGGCTTTTTTGCACAAAAGCGCATCTAGATTGGCCACGGAACTTTTCCTCAAAAAATGCTTTTGCGGAAAAGCGACCATGCCAATCTAGACGCTCTTTTCCGCAAATGCTTTTAACGGAAACACGTTTCCGTTAAAAGCATTTGCGGAAAATCATGCCAGTAGACGTAGCCCAGGGGTTCATACAACTGCACATCCACCAATATGATCTGTGCCAGCGAGGCCCCTCTGGCCAAACCGGGCAGTCTCTGCGCCAAGGATAAGTGGGCACTGTGACGTACTGGGGGTACTTGCTGGGCTGTGGTGACCCCTGCTGTCTGGAGCAAGACCCAGCAGGGAAAACCTCACTATGCAAAGGTAATGCCAAACTTGTTGAACCAGACACCCCCCATGGAGAGGAACAAAGGAAGGGGGAATGCTGCCCTGGCTGGGGGGCAGGGCTGGAAGAGAGTTGGTTAGTTCCTGTCTGGAAAGCAGGGGAGAAGGAGCTGGGGAGGGGGGCTGGGACTCCCCTATCTCAAGGGGAGCACTGAGGCCTCTTAGCCCCAGTTCCTGTAACCAGATTACATCTCTGCTATGTTGTATCCTGGAGGAGCAATAAACCACCCTCAATTCCACTGGCTGGTGGAGTCTGTTTGTGCCATTTCGGGGTGCAGGAGACGGGGGACCCCCAACGCACCGTCACAGGCACAGATCAGATATTCGAAGCGGTGACACGCAGAAAGCTGTCAGGGAACATTGTAACTTGCCCAGGTGCTCGCTAACGGATCTCGAGTGACTATCCTCTTACCAAGCCATTTCAGCAACACACCGGCCTTCATATGCACACGACACATGTAGCCAGGGATTGAACAAAGACTTTTCTTGCATGGGCCATTATAGCAGCACCCAAATGACACCAAAACCAAAGCACCGGGCACTTTCAGCCCACTCAATTAGCCTCATTTATCAGGGACACTTGAATTGACAAAGTTCCCCCGCTTCTCCCCCTCTCTCTGCTATTTATTTGTACCTCTGGACCCCTTGCTCCATTCATCTGAAGTGGGTTGTGCCCATGAAAGCTCAACACCATCGACATGTTTTTGTTAGTTTCTAAGGTGCCCCAGAACCATTCGTTGTGTAAGGTAGAGAACAAACAGGTAAAAACACACATCACGTCAGCCAGAAGGGGGCGCTCCTGGGCTGAGCTACTTCCCCGCGCGTCCAGCAGGAGGCGCCCTGGTGGCGAGTCATGGCGTGTTGCAACCCAATAGGGCTCACTGTGCTTGGGACGGTGGCTGCCTCCATCTACCACCTCTCCATGGAAACTAACCCTGTGGGGCCTCAGGAAAACACACAAGAGGGGAATAATGCGTCTGACGAAGTGGGTCTGCGCCCACGCAAGCTTATGCTCCAATAAATCTGTTAGTCGAGAAGGTGCCCCAGGACTCCTCGTTGTTTAAGATGGAATAAACCGACTTCACTGCATCACAGTCAGGACGGTGGTGACTGAGCTCTCCTGAGGGGGGTAACGGAAGAGCTAGCGAGAAGGACCACAGGCCCGTGGAGGGGGCGGGTTCCCTCTCTGCCTGGGGTCGTTTCTGCTAGATCAGAGCTGAGGGGGCCACTGACCGTCCTAGGCCAACTTTGTGTTGGTGGCGTTGACTCTCCAGTGGCAAATGGGAGCCACGCCAGAGGCGGGAGGGCAAAGGAGTGATGGGAAACCAACACTCCCCACACGCAGGCTGGTCCCAGGTGCCGTCCGCCTGGCGGGGCTGAAAGGAGATCCGGGCCCCCGCCAATTAGCTGTGCGTGTTTGCTCAGCTCACCTGCTGTTCTCCCACCTTGGCCATCGGCTGAGCCGGCGGCTCGGATTTCAGCCCCTTTGTTTCACCCACAAAGCCGCTGGCCTCCACCAGCAAGGCTGGGGGGGAAAGAAAAAGCCTCGGAGAAGCCAGCGGTGCCCTGACGTGGTTCTGCGCGCTCTGTTCCACACGGAACCAAGAGCCTTTCAGCTTGAAATACAAGCTCTGGCGCAGCGCCGACCCAGGGCCGGTCGCAATGCGCTGCAGGAACAAGAGCGGGCGGGGGTGTGTGTGTGTGTGTGTGTGTGTGTGTGGTGCTGGGTATGTGCATGTGCGTGTGCGTGTGTGTTGTGCTGGGTATGTGCGTGTGTGTGGTGTTGGGTGTGCGTGTGTGTGTGTGTGGTGCTGGGTGTGTGCGTGCGTGTGTGTGGTGTTGGGTATGTGCGTGTGCGTGTGCGTGTATGTGTGTGTTGTGCTGGGTGTGTGTGTGCGTGTGTGTGGTGTTGGGTGTGCGTGTGCGTGTGTGTGGTGCTGGGTGTGTGCGTGCGTGCGTGTGTGTGCGTGCGTGTGGTGTTGGGTGTGCGTGTGTGTGTGTGGTGCTGGGTGTGTGCGTGCGTGTGTGTGTGTGTGTGGTGTTGGGTGTGCATGTGTGTGTGTGTGGTGCTGGGTGTGTGCGTGCGTGTGTGTGTGTGTGTGGTGTTGGGTGTGCATGTGTGTGTGTGTGGTGCTGGGTGTGTGCGTGCGTGTGTGTGGTGTTGGGTGTGCGTGTGTGTGTGTGGTGCTGGGTGTGCGTGTGTGTGTGTGTGTGTGTGTGTCGTGCTGGGTGTGCGTGTGTGTGTGTGTTGTGCTGGGTGTGCGTGTGTGTGGTGCTGGGTGTGGGTGTGTGCGTGTGTGTGGTGCTGGGTGTGTGCATGCATGCGTGTGTGTGTCGTGCTGGGTGTGCGTGTGTGTGTGTGTGGTGCTGGGTGTGCGTGTGTGCGTGTGTGTGGTGCTGGGTGTGTGCATGCATGCGTGTGTGTGTGGTGCTGGGTGTGCGTGTGTGTGTGTGTGGTGCTGGGTGTGCGTGTGTGCGTGTGCGTGGTGCTGGGTGTGCGTGTGTGTGTGTGTGGTGCTGGGTGTGCGTGTGTGTGTGTGTGGTGCTGGGTGTGGGTGTGTGCGTGTGCGTGGTGCTGGGTGTGTGCATGCATGCGTGTGTGTGTCGTGCTGGGTGTGCGTGTGTGTGTGTGTGGTGCTGAGTGTGGGTGTGTGCGTGTGTGTGGTGCTGGGTGTGCGTGTGTGTGGTGCTGGGTGTGTGTGTGTGTCGTGCTGGGTGTGCGTGTGTGTGTGTGTGGTGCTGGGTGTGGGTGTGTGCGTGTGCGTGGTGCTGGGTGTGTGCATGCATGCGTGTGTGTGTGTGGTGCTGGGTGTGCGTGTGTGTGTGTGTGGTGCTGGGTGTGCGTGTGTGTGTGTCGTGCTGGGTGTGCGTGTGTGTGTGTGTGTCAGTCATTCAACAGGGCACCCGAGTCAGGGTCTGGAAAGTTCAGCGAAGACGGATGGTCTAGTACCGGGGCCGCTGACTCCTGGCCCGCAGGCCCCGCCAGCTGGAGCAATTGCGCAGCCCAGCCTGGGACTCCGGGAGGGTTGAGGGCAGGGGAGAGATCTGTCCATCACAGGCCCCAAGCCCCGCCCCTTCCCACCATCACCCCACCCTCTCCCCCCATGGTCGTGCCCCTCGTGTTCCCCGTGGCTCCTGCTGCTGTGGGGAGCGTAGGGGAAGGGGTGTGTGACCGCTGCCATTGCCTCCCCCCCGGCCCGCCCGGTGATCCCCAAAGCTACATCCGTGGGGACGGGGTGCCATGGGAGGAGAGGGCGGAGCGATGGTGGGAAGGGGCGGGGCTTTGGGGACCACTAATCAACAAAGCCCGTCTGGTCCATCTAGGCCGGGTTGCGCAATCGCTCCAGCTGGGGATGGCCCGCAGGTCAGGAGCCTCAGACCCCTGGGCTGGTCATTACGGGAGGAGCTTGAGAGACCCTAGCTCACTCTCCTTCTGTTCCACTGATTGCCAGAGTGAACCTGAGCAAAGCTGCCTCAGTTTCCCCCCTTCACAAGGGGGTGACTGACTCTCTCCTACCTCACGGGGGGGGGGTCCACAAACATAGTAAGGCAGGTTCCCTGTCCCCCAGGGTTTACAGGCCAAGTGGGCAAGCTACACACACCGAGCCAGAGATGGGCTCCACCCCAGAGCTGGGCGAATCCTGCGGCGCAATGGCGGGGAATAGTCACCTGACCAAGCACCTGTTGCTTGGGCTCCACCACGGCACACGCCACGTGGCAGCCGCCGGTCCCAGCTCGACGGCTGATTTGGGATAAATCCAGAGTCTCCCATGAGACGCTTGCACATAAATCTGCCTCCTCACCGCGGGAGGGACGTGCAGGCCGCTGGCAGATGCTCCCCGAGCACAGGGAGGCGAAGTCGGTCAAACACACCGGCTGCCAGGGAGTCATTCAGGGCCCCGGGAGCCGGTCCCGGGTGCAAAGGGCTCGGAGGTCGCTGCTCCAGACATAGAGCCAGCTGCTGCATAGTGGCTCCGGCCAGCGAGAGCACGTGGCGCCGGGACACGGGGCGGGCAGGCGCCGGGAAAGCTCTCCCCTTGCGGCTTTGGCAGGAGACGTGCGGCCCGCGTGCGGGTGGTGTCACAGGGCGAGCGCCCACCCCACGGCGCCTCCTGCTGGTCACTCTGGGAATTAGCTCTTCAGCCCCGGAGCACCCCTGCCTGCCCACGATGCCCTTTTCTCCTAGAGCCCCCTGCACCCACCTTGCCTCAGTGACTCACGGCCAGTCCTCAGCTAGCCCCGGCCTCAGGGCAAACTGCAGCCTGACATAGCTGCTCCCCTGCAGCCCCGCTCCCCTCAGGCCCTGCAGCCTGGGAGCGAGTGCAGGCCTGAGCCCCCCGACCTGCCTGCCATTCCCCAGCCCTGCTCTGTCTCAGGATGCCTCCAGCTTCCCTAACAGTCAGGTCCCCCCAACCCCCAGCAAGAGTGTCTGTCTCTACCCCTCCAAGAACCCTTATTTGTACAGCCCCAGCTGGGCCCTAACCGGCTGTATCCACCTCAGCTGCTAGCTCCATGCTCTCAGCCCTCTCCCAGGGCTGGGTTTTAACCCTTCAAGGGCCAGTGTGGGGCAGAAACCCCGTCACAGGCAGCACCAGTGTTCTCAAAGGATCCCAAAGTGCTTTCCCCGGACGGACATTAGGCTGAAATGCGGCTGCCTCTGGGGTGGAATGCAGTAGCTGTCTGACAGCCCCCAGCCACACGGAGGACTGGAAGTAAAGTGTAACCTCACCCCGATGAGCAGGCAGCATTTATCTAGACTAGAAGTTGGCCATGGGACGGGGAGCTTGCGCCTTCAAAAGCAGCAAATGTTTGGGGGGGGGGACGGGGCAGACTGAAACGTCTTAAAGGAGCTTGATTTCCCGCGGGCCGGTGGCCAGCACTTGCTGGAAATCGGGCCCTTTATTCAGTGCAAGTTGCTCACTCCAAAACAAGCCCTTCAGACTCGCCAGGCCCTTTCCAGAGCGTGGGTCTCGGCTCTTTAGTGATGACATTTGGTTGGCTCCGAGTCTCTCGTGAGCAGCCTTGGCTCGAAAGCATCCTGCTGCGTCCCACCACACCATGGGACGAGTAACGACACAGCGAGAGACAAAGCACAGTTCAGCCAGAGACGCTCAGAATCATTAGACCCATTTTACACATGGGGAAACTGAGGCACAGAGCAGGCCCGTGACCAACCCAACTGCACACGCTTAGCTAGTTAGAAACGGAGCCCAGCCAAACTGATGCCCAATTGTCTGGTCCAGTCACCAGGCCCGTCAATGGAGATGTGGGGGGGCGGTTGCCCTGGGGCTCAGTGACTCAAAGGGCCCCGGGGCTCCTGGCCACTGCTGCTGCTACTGCGATGGCCAAAGTCCTGGACCCTTTAAATTGCTGCCAGAGCGCCGGGCTGTGCGCTCTGCGGAGCAGGCCAGGTTCTGGGAGGGGCCTGCTGGCTGCCTCGGCCCCGCCCCTTCCGCCTGAGGCCCCGCCCCTTACAGGAGTGAAGAGCCGTGCCCCCTCCCACCTTGCCCAGGTATGGCGAGAGCGGTCCCCTGGGTTTTCACGTGGCCTTTCAGAGACTGACCCTCACCCTGCCCGACCGGGTCGGCTTCCCGCGGGCTAGGTGGGACCTTAGGGCAAACGATTTCCCGAGGCGGGTGGGAAGCGCTGGGCTGGGGTCCCTGGGGGAGGGGGGAATCTCCATCCCTAGAGGTGTCTAAGTCCCGGCTGGACACAGCCCTGGCCGGGCTGATTGAGCTGGACTGGTCCTGGTTGGGGCGGGGGGCTGCACTCGGTGCCTCCCGGGGTCCCCGCCCGCCCTGGGGCTCTAGGGTTCTCTAAGATTCCCTGCAGGCCGCGAGCCAGCGTTCGAAGGGCCACCCGCTCCCAGGCCCGCCAGCCGTGCACAAGCCTGGCCTCCCCAATGGCAGAGGACAGGGCGTGGCAGGTTTGCTAAGGACGCACGTTCGCCCGCATCCGTCGCCTGCATCAGCCCTGCCCCCACAGCGACTTCCTCCGTGTCCCTCCGGCGGGGCCCTTGGCTGCAGGTGCAATCTGCCCCCCGTCTCCAAGTCCATTGTGGGAAAATGAGTTGCCCTGCCTGGGGGGGGGTGGGGGGGGCAGTTCCCTGCAGCTGGGGAGCTCGTGCAGACCCCAGCACTGCAGAGGGGCCGGCAGGGGGAGCAAGTGACGGAGGGGAGTGGGGAAGAGGAGGGGCTGGGGGCAGAGAGGGGCTGGCAATGTGAGCCGGAGATGGGGGGGGAGCGGGGAAGAGGAGGAACTGGGGGGCAGAGAGGGGCTGGCAATGTGAGCCGGAGATGGGGGGGGGAGCGGGGAAGAGGAGGAACTGGGGGGCAGAGAGGGGCTGGCAATGTGAGCCGGAGATGGGGGGGGAGCAGGGAAGAGGAGGAACTGGGGGGCAGAGAGGGGCTGGCAATGTGAGCCGGAGATGGGGGGGGAGCGGGGAAGAGGAGGAACTGGGGGGCAGAGAGGGGCTGGCAATGTGAGCCGGAGATGGGGGGGAGCGGGGAAGAGGAGGAACTGGGGGACAGAGAGGGGCTGGCAATGTGAGCTGGAGACGGGGGGGGGAGCGGGGAAGAGGAGGAACTGGGGGGCAGAGAGGGGCTGGCAATGTGAGCTGGAGATGGGGGGGGAGCGGGGAAGAGGAGGGGCTGGGGGGCAGAGAGGGGCTGGCAATGTGAGCCGGAGACGGGGGGGGAGCGGGGAAGAGGAGGAACTGGGGGGCAGAGAGGGGCTGGCAATGTGAGCCGGAGACGGGGGGGGGGGGGAGCGGGGAAGAGGAGGAACTGGGGGACAGAGAGGGGCTGGCAATGTGAGCCGGAGATGGGGGGGGAGCGGGGAAGAGGAGGAACTGGGGGACAGAGAGGGGCTGGCAATGTGAGCCGGAGACGGGGGGGGAGCGGGGAAGAGGAGGAACTGGGGGGCAGAGAGGGGCTGGCAATGTGAGCCGGAGACGGGGGGGGGGGGGAGCGGGGAAGAGGAGGAACTGGGGGACAGAGAGGGGCTGGCAATGTGAGCCGGAGATGGGGGGGAGCGGGGAAGAGGAGGAGCTGGGGGGCAGAGAGGGGCTGGCAATGTGAGCCGGAGATGGGGGGGGAGCGGGGAAGAGGAGGAACTGGGGGACAGAGAGGGGCTGGCAATGTGAGCCAGAGACGGGGGGGGGAGCGGGGAAGAGGAGGAACTGGGGGACAGAGAGGGGCTGGCAATGTGAGCCGGAGATGGGGGGGGGGGGAGCGGGGAAGAGGAGGAACTGGGGGGCAGAGAGGGGCTGGCAATGTGAGCCGGAGATGGGGGGGGAGCGGGGAAGAGGAGGAACTGGGGGGCAGAGAGGGGCTGGCAATGTGAGCCGGAGATGGGGGGGGAGCGGGGAAGAGGAGGGGCTGGGGGCAGAGAGGGGCTGGCAATGTGAGCCGGAGATGGGGGGGGAGCGGGGAAGAGGAGGGGCTGGGGGGCAGAGAGGGGCTGGCAATGTGAGCCGGAGATGGGGGGGGGAGCGGGGAAGAGGAGGGGCTGGGGGGCAGAGAGGGGCTGGCAGGTGAGCCGGAGACGGGGGGGGCGGGGAAGAGGAGGGGCTGGGGGGCAGAGAGGGGCTGGCAATGTGAGCCGGAGATGGGGGGGGAGCGGGGAAGAGGAGGGGCTGGGGGGCAGAGAGGGGCTGGCAGGTGAGCCGGAGACGGGGGGGGGGCGGGGAAGAGGAGGGGCTGGGGGCAGAGAGGGGCTGGCAATGTGAGCCGGAGATGGGGGGGGAGCGGGGAAGAGGAGGGGCTGGGGGGCAGAGAGGGGGCTGGCAGGTGAGCCGGAGACGGGGGGGGGGGCGGGGAAGAGGAGGGGCTGGGGGCAGAGAGGGGCTGGCAATGTGAGCCGGAGATGGGGGGGGAGCGGGGAAGAGGAGGGGCTGGGGGCAGAGAGGGGCTGGCAATGTGAGCCAGAGATGGGGGGGGAGCGGGGAAGAGGAGGGGCTGGGGGCAGAGAGGGGCTGGCAATGTGAGCCAGAGATGGGGGGGGAGCGGGGAAGAGGAGGGGCTGGGGGCAGAGAGGGGCTGGCAATGTGAGCCGGAGATGGGGGGGGAGCGGGGAAGAGGAGGGGCTGGGGGGCAGAGAGGGGCTGGCAATGTGAGCCGGAGATGGGGGGGGAGCGGGGAAGAGGAGGGGCTGGGGGGCAGAGAGGGGCTGGCAATGTGAGCCGGAGATGGGGGGGGAGCGGGGAAGAGGAGGGGCTGGGGGGCAGAGAGGGGCTGGCAGGTGAGCCGGAGACGGGGGGGGGCGGGGAAGAGGAGGGGCTGGGGGCAGAGAGGGGCTGGCAATGTGAGCCGGAGATGGGGGGGGAGCGGGGAAGAGGAGGGGCTGGGGGGCAGAGAGGGGCTGGCAGGTGAGCCGGAGACGGGGGGGGGGCGGGGAAGAGGAGGGGCTGGGGGCAGAGAGGGGCTGGCAATGTGAGCCGGAGATGGGGGGGGAGCGGGGAAGAGGAGGGGCTGGGGGCAGAGAGGGGCTGGCAATGTGAGCCGGAGATGGGGGGGGAGCGGGGAAGAGGAGGGGCTGGGGGGCAGAGAGGGGCTGGCAATGTGAGCCGGAGATGGGGGGGGGAGCGGGGAAGAGGAGGGGCTGGGGGGGCAGAGAGGGGCTGGCAATGTGAGCCGGAGATGGGGGGGGAGCGGGGAAGAGGAGGGGCTGGGGGGCAGAGAGGGGCTGGCAGGTGAGCCGGAGACGGGGGGGGGGCGGGGAAGAGGAGGGGCTGGGGGCAGAGAGGGGCTGGCAATGTGAGCCGGAGATGGGGGGGGAGCGGGGAAGAGGAGGAACTGGGGGGCAGAGAGGGGCTGGCAATGTGAGCCAGAGATGGGGGGGGAGCGGGGAAGAGGAGGGGCTGGGGGGGCAGAGAGGGGCTGGCAATGTGAGCCGGAGATGGGGGGGGAGCGGGGAAGAGGAGGGGCTGGGGGGCAGAGAGGGGCTGGCAATGTGAGCCGGAGATGGGGGGGGAGCGGGGAAGAGGAGGGGCTGGGGGGCAGAGAGGGGCTGGCAGGTGAGCCGGAGACGGGGGGGGGGGCGGGGAAGAGGAGGGGCTGGGGGGCAGAGAGGGGCTGGCAGGTGAGCCAGAGACGGGGGGGGGGGCGGGGAAGAGGAGGGGCTGGGGGCAGGAGGGGTTTGAAGAGCAGGAGAGAGGCAGAGAAGAGTTGGGGAGGGGCTGGGGACGGGGGCCAGGGGAGAAGGGTCGGGGAGGGGAGGGAACGGAGTGAACTGGGCAGACAGGAGACAGAGCCGGGAAGCAGAGAATCTCGCCCCCCCACAGCATCTTGAGCAGGGCGCAGGTCTCGGGCCTGGGACGGGCGCAGGTGCCGGGCCAGGGCAGCCATTTCTCCGGAGCCCGGAGCGCTAGGGGGCTGCCGGGGCCTAGCCCGGGAGGGGGCCAGCCCTGAGCTCCCCGGCTCTCTCAGGGCCTGCAGGGAGGGGCCAGCTCCCCGGCGGAGAGGGAGAGGATGGGACTGACATGGCTCCACATCGCAGAAGTGTGGGGCTCCCAGCGGGGGTGGCTGGGGGGAGAGGGGGCCCTTTGGGGGGCATCAGGCTGCCTCGGTGGGAGTTGATGGGCGGGTGCAGAGGGAGGCGTGTGCGGGTGCATGTGGCCATTGGGGGGAATGCGGAGCTGAGGGGGGTGCATGCCTGCATGGGCGGGGGGGCTGCTGGCTGGGGGGGTGGAGGAGGATGCCCGGGGCTGTGTGGGGGCGTTAGTCGTTGCTGTAGCCGGATTACTGTGCCAGGGACAGGCCTTGTTTCCAAACACTGTTGTTTAATTCCACGGCGTGGGCGGGTTTGTTGCCTGTAACAGCGAGAGCCTAATAATGCTGGCCAGGCGCCAGGCTCCGCGCGGCTGGCACGGTTCTAGCCGCTCCCTGCGGCACGAAGGCACCTCGATCCCCACACGCAGCACCCTCTGCGCGGCCGTCCGGGGCTCCCCCCACGGGATCCACTGGTGTCCCTCCAGCCTGACACACGGCCCCTCTTCGCCCAGCCCCGAGCTCCCTCGCGCTCTGCTCGGCCTCAGCCTGCTGCAGGCGCCCTCCTGCTGTGCGTGGGGCCCGAGGGAGCCTGTGCCCCTGTCCCGGCTCTGTGCTGCTGGGGGCAGAAAGCACCCACGTGGGTGGCAGGGGGGATCTGGGTACAGCACTCGGAAGGATGGGCGCAGAGGTCCAGGGCGCACAATGTAGTGCAGGGTCCAATAGGTGCAGGGCACAGGGCGCACAATGCAGTGCAGGGTCCAAAGGGTGCAGTGGCACAGGGCGCACAATGCAGTGCAGGGTCCAAAGGGTGCAGTGGCACAGGGCGCACAATGCAGTGCAGGGTCCAAAGGGTGCAGTGGCACAGGGCGCACAAGGGTGCAGTAGCACAGGGGACACAATGCAGCGCAGGGCTGTACGGATGCAGTGGCACAGGGCGCACAATGCAGTGCAGGGTCCAAAGGGTGCAGTGGCCCAGGGCGTACAAGGGTGCAGTGACACAGGGGACACAATGCAGTCCAGGGTTGTACAGGTGCAGTGGCACAGGGGACACAATGCAGTGCAGGGTCCAAAGGGTGCAGTGGCATAGGGCGCACAAGGGTGCAGTAGCACAGGGGACACAATGCAGCGCAGGGCTGTACGGGTGCAGTGGCACAGGGGACACAATGCAGTCCAGGGTTGTACAGGTGCAGTGGCACAGGGGACACAATGCAGTGCAGGGTTATACGGGTGCAGTGGCACAGGGGACACAATGCAGTGCAGGGCTGTACGGGTGCAGTGGCACAGGGGGGACACAATGCAGTGCAGGGTTATACGGGTGCAGTGGCACAGGGGACACAATGCAGTGCAGGGTCCAAAGGGTGCAGTGGCACAGGGGACACAATGCAGTGCAGGGTTATGCGGGTGCAGTGGCACAGGGGACACAATGCAGTGCAGGGTTATACGTGTGCAGTGGCACAGGGGACACAATGCAGTGCAGGGCTGTACGGGTGCAGTGGCACAGGGGGGACACAATGCAGTGCAGGGTTGTACGGGTGCAGTGGCACAGGGGACACAATGCAGTGCAGGGTTGTACGGGTGCAGTGGCACAGGGGGGACACAATGCAGTGCTGGGTTATTTGGGTGCAGTGGCACAGGGGACACAATGCAGTGCAGGGTTGTACGGGTGCAGTGGCACAGGGGACACAATGCAGTGCAGGGTTGTACAGGTGCAGTGGCACAGGGGACACAATGCAGTGCTGGGTTATTTGGGTGCAGTGGCACAGGGGACACAATGCAGTGCTGGGTTATTTGGGTGCAGTGGCACAGGGGACACAATGCAGTGCAGGGCTGTATGGGTGCAGTGGCACAGGGGACACAATGCAGTGCAGGGTTGTACGGGTGCAGTGGCACAGGGGACACAATGCAGTGCAGGGCTGTATGGGTGCAGTGGCACAGGGGACACAATGCAGTGCAGGGCTGTATGGGTGCAGTGGCACAGGGGACACAATGCAGTGCAGGGCTGTATGGGTGCAGTGGCACAGGGGACACAATGCAGTGCAGGGCTGTACGGGTGCAGTGGCACAGGGGACACAATGCAGTGCAGGGTTGTACGTGTGCAGTGGCACAGGGGACACAATGCAGTGCAGGGTTGTACGGGTGCCGTGGCACAGGGGACACAATGCAGTGCAGGGCTGTATGGGTGCAGTGGCACAGGGGACACAATGCAGTGCAGGGTTGTACGGGTGCCGTGGCACCGGGGACACAATGCAGTGCAGGGTTGTACGGGTGCAGTGGCACAGGGGACACAATGCAGTGCAGGGCTGTATGGGTGCAGTGGCACAGGGTGCACATGACAATGCCTGGCTGCGAGTGCACGGTTGCAGTTGCAGGGGGTCCAGCGTGAGGCATGGCTGCATGGGCTCCCCAGTGCTGTTCGGGGGGCAGAGTTTGGGTCAGGGCCTGTGGGGTTCAGACTCACTCCCAGCAATGCTCCACTGGCAGCTTCACTCCGTCCCCGTGTGCGTGGCGGGGCCCAGCCTCGTGTGCACCTCGCTCCCCTCCGCTCTCGGGTGCTTCAGGGCACCATGGAAACTGGGTCAGTGAAAGCCGCAAGCCCAGGGGAGCAGCCTCCCCTGCTGCAATCAAAGCCTCCCCCTCAGCGCTCGTCCTCTCTCCCCCGCGGCTCCAGCGCCAGCTCCCGCCCCCCGCCAGCTCTTCAGTCTCCCCGTGTCTGGTCCCGTGCGCCTGGCAGGCAGTGCAGGGATGGCTGTGCACGGCCGATGCCAGGTGCCAGCCGCCCCGCTTGCCCCGCTGAGCCGGCCTCCGTGGGGGAGAGAGAATTAGCGCGCCAGGCACATGGAACCTGGGGTCGACTTTTGTGCAGTTCCCTGAACCGTCGTCTGCTAGCGTCTCCTAAGTAGGTTAGCTGGGGATGGCCGAGTCCTTCGTGGGTACCGGGGGCTGACGCCTGCTCCGGGGAGGCAAAGGAGGCGAACGCTCCCCCGGGGCTCAGAAACTGGTGCAGAGAGGCCTAGCAGCAAACATTACGGGGGAGGAGGGATGTGCCAGCAAATCCGCGGAGGAGAGCGACGGTGGAGATACAACCAAGGCAGGGGTCGGGCAGGCGAAAATGGGCCAAACCCAGCCCCGGGGCGCAGGGAGTGTGAGGACCGGCTCCGCTGACCGTGCAGGGGAGGTGGCCAGGACATCGGGGTTGTGGGGGTGACGGATGCCAGCCCGAGTTCAGCGCCCGGAAGGAACCCCCCGGCAGCGCTCTGGGGTCAGAGGGGACGGTGTCTTGGAGGCACCACGCCGGATTCTGGGGAGCGGGGCTGTGGACGGCTGGGCCGCCCAGGTCTCGGGAGCTCACCCGAATCCCAGGAGCCTTGGGGAGCAAATCAACCCGGCTAAGACACGTTTAGGTGCTGCCAGCCCCGACAGCCTGTCCCACCAGCCTAGAGGAGATCCGTCCTGTCCCGGCCCTGGTTCTCCAGCCGTCCTGCCCCTCTGGCTCCCAAGCCCCGTGGCTATTGTCCTTGGGCCAGTTTCCTGCAGGGCCAGCTGCCCGGCGGGAGGTGGAAGGAGCTAAGCCCAGGCCAGCTCTCTCCTTTGCTGACAAGCAGCGGGAGCAGGCCGGCGTTCCTGGCGTGCGGCGGTCGCTAAAGCAAGCTGAGCAGGGAGCCTTTGCGCATTGTTCTCCCCAGAACTCCTTCAGCTTTACTCAACGGGAGGCGTAAGGCCGATCCGTCCCGTCGCTGCCGCCATTAACTCCCCGCGATGGGATCTGCGATGAAAAGCCCCCGTGCGTCCCGTCTTTCCAATACGATTATGCCAGAGGGAGCGCTCCGGCGCGGAGGATGGATCCCCCTCATGGTTGCAGGGCATTGTGGGAAACGCCTGGAGATTGCCTGGTTCCCACCGGCTCGCGACTGGCGTGGGATGGACTCCAACGCTGGCAAGGGGAGCAGGGCTGTCTGGATTGAGCGCCCGGTGAGCTTCCCAGAGCTGGGAGAGCCTGGCAGCTTTCCGCAGGGCTGGGTGGCGCGGGCAGCTCGGGGACGAGCCACCGCGCCACAGGAAGGGGCCGCTCACGCTTCTCTGGCACCCGGCAAAGTCGGCGTTGGGTCTGAGGAGAAGATGCGACCGGCCTGGAGATCAGGGCTCTGGGGGCATCTCCAGGCCGAGTCCAGCATGGCAGCAGGCAGAAGGACCCGTGTTTTCTTGCCCTACGGAAGGCCTGAAAGCCCTAGAGGAGGCAGCCCCGGAAAGCCAGGCCCGTCCGCCCACGGGCTGCATGCAGCTCAGCCAGCGCAGGGACAGAACCGAATGCAGGGCCTGAGTCAGGGCCCTGGGGACCGAAAGAGCATTTGTGTAAGGGGACTGTTACCCCTCACTAAAACTCTGTGGGAGTTTTTTGGTTTGCCAGCTCCCAGCTTCAGAAGGGGAAGGGTTCATGAGACTGACAGACCCCAGAGACAATGGAAAGCAGCCAACACTCCAGCTCAGCCTGACTGACAGGTTGTAAGCGGGGATTGTTCTGGCTCTCTCTGAGCAAACAGAGGACACAATGCAGTGCAGGGCTGTACGAGTGCAGTGGCACAGGGGACACAATGCAGTGCAGGGCTGTACGGGTGCAGTGGCACAGGGGACACAATGCAGTGCAGGGCTGTACGGGTGCAGTGGCACAGGGGACACAATGCAGTGCAGGGCTGAGTAGTGCAGTGCAGGAAAGAGTAGTGCAAGCTCTGTGAAGAAGTCCTGCAGCGACAGAACCAGACACAGACAGCCCGAGCAGTGCAAGCTGTGTGCAGAAGAAGTCCTGCAAAAGGAACAGAGAGCTGAGACTGCTAAGAGGAGTGCAAGCTGTGCTGAGGGTCAGTTTTTGCAGCAGCAGAGCCAGGCATACACAGCTCAAGGAGTGCAGACCCTGTGTCGAGCAGCAGACTGGCAGTGCTCAGAGAGCCAAAAGGAACAGAGAAGCAACACAAGGAGCTGGAACTGGCCAAGCAGCACAGCCTGCAGCTGGGTGTGGTGAGCACCTGGGACCAGCAAAGTGTGGGGAGAGGCTCTGGACTGGGAGAGGGGTCTGGCCACTTCGAGCTTGAGACTGTGTGGTCACTACCAGAGCTAGCGTGTCCAGCCTGTAGCCCCCTCTGCAGCATATCCAGGGCCTCTAAGGAAGAGACTGTGAACTGTCCTTACACTCTGCAGACTGCTGTGTTGATGTCCCTGTGCTACAGAGCAGGGCTGTGTGTTCTCATTTAACCTTTCTCATTGTTTCTTATTCTTTTCTCTTTAATCAGATGATGTTTAATAAATTGTATTTGCTTTGAACCTTATGAAGTGATCACTGGGCCAAGAAGGCCTGCAGTGTAAAGAGAGCACCTCGGAGTGGGGACACCCTAACTCCTGCCCCTAGTGACTACAAGGTCAGGGATTAAGCCCCAGGAAACCTGGGCCCAGCCTTGTTGGGGTTTCAAGGGCTCTGCTACTCAGGAGAGTGGAGGGGGAGCCCTCAGGATCAGGGAGCCGTGGGGTAAAGGAAGTGGGAGCGGGGACTCAGATCCTTTCGCTGGTTCATTTCACCGGGGTGGTATAGAAGCCAGGAAAGTTCCCCACAATAGCGGGATCATTCCCTCACTTACATTTGGGATCCCAGGCGGCGGCTTCACGGGCCTGGCGAAGGGTCTTTTCTTCCATCCGGAACAACTGTTCTGGGGGGCAGGAGACGCAGGCAGCGTCCGCCTCCTGGGAAGGGTGCTGGGCCGACGCTGGTGCAGCAGGCGCAGATATTTCCTTGCGGGCTGGGGGAGGAAGATGCCAGCTGCTCTCCATCGAGGTCGGCTCCATCTCTCGACACCACCACTGAGCCTGGGTTGTTTCCAGTCCTGTCAGCTGTTGTGCCTCCCGCCGGACACAGATCCGGTGCCACGTGGATTCTTTGGGACCCTCTCAGGATCCTTTGCCCAGGGGGCTTAGCGGAGTCAGCGGCGCAGCCTGGCCGGGGTGGAAGGTGCTGTGCTTTGGCCAGGCCTCTGTGCAGAGCCCAGGGCTCCGATCGCTCCGTCGGGGCATCCTGCTTGCGGTCCACCAGCCTGGCTCCGCCCCCACGGAAGTCGACGGGAGAGTGGCCACCGATCTCGGCGGCAGCGAGACCAGCTCTGTGGCGGTAGCTAAGCGCCTGCACCAGAGCTACGGCTCCCAACCAGGGGTGCGCCGGCCCGGCCCAAGAGGTCCCCAGACCCTGAAGCCCAGGGAGCTGTGACCTGAAGGGTTGTGACATGGCCCCAACCTGGAGCTCCCAGAGCGTGCCGTGATTAGGAGGGGCCCAAGCCGCAGGGGCCTTCCACGGCCCGGTGGAGCACACGGAGCAGCCTGAAAGTGGCCTGCAGGCTGGGGAGGGGGAGCCGGCGCTCAGGAGAATCCAGGCTTGGAGGCGATGGAGCTTTTTGGCCAGCTCCTCAAGGAGGGCGGGGGGAGCAGTGCAGGCTGGGCGCCTAAATGCCCAGTGCCCTTGTGTCCTGGGAAAAGCACACGCGGGCCGTGCTGGGGCCTAGCGGGTCCTGGGGCCCGTTGCTGGGAGGCGCTGGAGGGCCCCGTATGGCCAGGGTCCGTGGTGACTGGGTTTCTCTGGGAACTTGCTGCTCCTTGGGACACATAATCCCCCCTCGTTGACGGGCGCCCGGTTGCCAGCGACGCACCTCCCCGCAGAGCGCTGCTGCCCTAGTTTGGCTCCGGAGCCGGGCTGTGGAGACAGCAGCGTCCTGCCCCCAGGGGCTGGGGCAGTTAACGAAGGGGGGAGGGGCCCTTGGCCATGTCCCACGGCCCCATTTCCCTCTGTTTCTAGGACGTGAGCCAGGGGGCCACGCTTTGCCAATTTGCTCCCAATGACAGGCCCAAGGTAACCCGCCAGCAGCTCTTAATTGGATTTGCTGACGCTAATTGCTATCATTTTTGCCTCAATTAAGCCATTTATTTCCCATTTAGGTCCCTCTCCACGGCACTAATGAGGAGCCATTGGTGGATCTGTCTGCCCATGATAGCAAGGCCCCCTCCCAGCAGCCTGGGGGGGAAATATCCCACAAGACAACGTGTCCCCCATCTCGTTCCCCCCCCAGGCTACCGGGGGAGGGGCTGCGCGTCCCCGCTGCTCAGACGAACGGCCCAGGACTGACCACCCTCCCCTCTCCACCACTCCACAAGCGGGCCAGGCAGGGGGAGCGGAGCCCCCGCCTGCCCTCGGAGCAGCCCATAGCAGTGGCCTCTGTCTGTCCCCCCATCCCAAAGCAGAGGTGGGCTGGCTGTGGGGCCGTGGCTCTCGGAACAGAGGCGCCCATCTGGCCTGAGTCTGAGCCTGCGGGCGCCCATCTGCCTTGGACAGAGGCGGTTCCCGACCCCCTGGTGCTGTCGGCTGTTGTGTCCCCTCCAATACCATGAGGTTCCAGGAGCCCGGATTGCAAACCCGGTGAGCAGAGCTTTTTGGGGGGCTGGGGAGGGCTCAGGTATCAGCCCCCAAGGGACAGGGAAATGGCTGCTCTGATACCGCTGGGGTTTGAGGCTCTGGGGGCAAAGGTTCAGGCCGGGGTGTTGCCAAGGGGCGGGGAGTCCCCAGGCCTTGCCCCCCCCCCCATCCGCAGCCAGACGTGACTGTCAGGCAGCAGGAGAACAGAAGGTTTATTAGTCGACAGGGACACAGCCTAGAACAGACTTGTCCGCACAGGAACCAGACACAGCCAGTACAACCCAGGTCAAGGGGGCGAGGGGGAGCTGGGGTCTGGCTTTTCCTGCACCCCAAGCCAGCCCAGACTGCCCCACTCCCAGCAGCCTGGTCCCGGCCCCCCAGCCAGGCTCCGCCTCTGGCCTTTGTCCTGCTTCCCGGGCAAAAGGTGTCACCCGGTTGCAACCCTCTCCCCAGCTCCGGTTATGGGGCATCAGCCACTGCTCATGGGCAGCTGGGGTAACCCCCCTCCGTGGAAGTCGCCCTGAAAATTCCCATCACCATGGAGGTAGAGGTGTGGTGCCTGGGGAAACTGAGGCACGCATACGGGGTTACTGCAGGAGAGTAGAACTCATGTGCAACGTAACGAGGTGAATAAAATCCCCATGGAGGGGGGCCGATCCAGGAACACGTGCTGAGCCGCACAGAAGTGACTCAGCTGTTCTGAGGGGTGGGTAGAACGCGTCCTAGAGCAGTCAGGCCGGGGAGGGGGGAGCGCGCCAGCCTGGAGGGACATGGAGGGAGGAACACCAGGGCGTTGCCCCTTCTGCTCTGCATGAGCCATGGCACGCACCCCCCCCCTCCCGCCCCACGCCTGGCTCTCAGAGCTGGTCTGCAGCCAGCAGCCCATGGGCCATTCCTGCGGGAACGCTGCCCCCTGCTGGCTTCCAGCAGGACAGCGAAGCCACACAGCCTTTGGTCTGCCCCCCTCCCCGCCCACCCATGAGGCTCTGCAGCTGTGTGGGGGGGGTGGGGGGGTGGGCAGGGGATCAGAGAATGAGTGGCCCCACAGTGTGTGTGCCGTGTTCGTGCACTCACCGGGTGGCGTGTGTCCAAGCGGGGGGATACTGTAAGAACCAGGCCCCCATGTAGCTGCAGCTGCAAAGGTGATTCGCTTTGGTCCCGGGGCTCGTCGTCGCAGCCACCGGCACCGTCTCTTCCCGTCGGTGCATGCCAGGGGCCCTGCTTCCATGTGGAGCAACTCTTGCCGGGAGCTGTGAGAGGTGCAGGGAAGCATCTACAGCCCCCCCTAGGCCCCAAGCTTGTGCGCCCGCCCCAGCCCGACCTGACCGGGGCTCACTGCTGGGTTCGCATGGCTCCACCGAGCTCGCTGCATCCTGCACTCCAGCGCTAAGGCCTGGCCAACTGCCCCTTACCGAGGCCGGTTACAAATAAGGCACCAAAAGACCAGCTTGGGCCCGTTTCCTCCACCTGCAGAGCCTCTGAGACGCCTGCTTGACTAGACCACTTGCTTCAAGGAAACAGTTTGGGGAGAGTCAGGTTCAAGTCCCTGGGCTGCCACCGATTCCCTGTGTGACCCTGGGCAAGTCACTTAGCCTTGGAGCTCCAGTCCCCAGCCATACCCTGAGGCTAACAGCACTGCCCTGCTACACCCGGGAAAGAGTCATGAAAACTTGTGAGGTGCTCCCATAATGCATCGTGGCGGGGGCGGTAAGGCCATGCCTACATTATGGGGGAGGGTGCCACAGCTGTGCAGACATAACCCCGCAGCATCGACTCAGCCTGCAGGAATGGAAGGGGCTTTCCAGAGCCGTAGGAACATCACCTCCCAGAGCAAGGGGCTGCCCCAGCCAGCCACCGCCCTGCGTCTGCACAGGGGTCAGCCGGCCTAGCTCAGGGGCGCTGTAGGGCCTGAATGTTACTTGTCGTCCCGGCCCATGGGCCGTCGCTCCCTCTGCCAAGGTCCCAGAGAGCGAGCGGGGCTGCTGCCGAGTTGTTCAGCCACCGCAACCAGCCGATGAGGGATGAGCCGTGATGTCTGGGCCTTCTCCTCTGACCTCTCCGTGACACCCACGGCTCGCTGCACAGGGAGGGCGGCTCAGTCCCAGCTCTGCAGGCAGCGTGGCCGCAGGCAGCAACGGGCGGCTGCCTCCCGCTTTGGCAGAGCCCGCTGGCAGCCGCGTCGCGTGAGGGGCTCCACGTGGCGCGTGCCCAGCAGCCGGACGACTGTGGGGAGAGAGGGATGGGCTGCGCGGGGGACTGGCCCTGGGCTACACAGCCTTTCGCTGCCCCCCCGGCGCTAAAATCCAGTCAAAGCGAGTGGCTGGAAGCTGAGGAGAAGCCAGTATGAGACACGGGGCTGCCAGGTCAGTGCCCCAGACCTGCTCCCCGTTGGAGAGAGCAGGGGCACGTCTGCGCTAGGAAGCTATTTAATCACTCCCGAAATAACAAAATCGAACTAGCATGTCCACACTGCGGGGAAGCCTCGAAATTAGACCGGGGCGGCTCCGTTAACATGGGCGAGCTACTTCGAGCGCTAGGAAGCTCTGGGGAGTCGTTAGTTGGAATGACTCTGAGCAGACATTATTCTGGAATAGCGGCACCGGAGCGTCCACGCAACGGCTGTTTCGAAACAGCTATTTTGAAGTGAGCCTTATTCCTCCAGGAAAGCGGGAGTCCAGGTTTCAAAATAAGCGGCCTGTTATTTTGAAATAACTGGCTTGACTGTGTGGATGCTCTGCTTATTAATTCGACTGGGGCAGGGGAGGGAGGGTTTAGGGTGCCAGATGATTTCAGAAAAAATACCAACCCCTCCCCCCCCCAAAAAAAGGATCCCGAGAATTGTTAAGCAAAAAACTCCCCCAAAAAGCAAAACCCAGCGTGGTCCCTTTAAAAACTGCGTGATGCCCTAATAGTCTGCCACCCGCCATCTTGCCTCCCTGCGCCAGGCCAGACAGCTCCCCTCTGGAACCCGGGAAGCACGAGGGTTGCCAGGCTACCTCCCTATTGAACCAGACAGCCTGGGATTTTCACCTCCTGGCCGGGAAAAAAATCAGAATGTACCCGACATTTTAGGTGTCTGGTATTTTCTGAATTTTTTTTTTACTGGACAGGAGGTGAAAACACCGAACTGCCTGGTTCAATACCGGACACCTGGCAACCCTAGGGTTTTATTGCCAAACAACCCCTAGTACAGGCCAGGGCCAGGAGAGAGGAAAGACCAATGAGCCTGAACCACCCTCTTGCTCCCTCAGCTTGCACAAGGTGTCCACACCGCGGGAGAAGAGGCACATCCCAGCACACCTGTGAGCAAACCAGTGCTCCAAAACTAGAGCATGGCCCACAGCCGGGAGGGGGGAGCAGATCCGACTACCTCGCTGCCAGAGACCGAGGCACGAACCCGGGGCAGCTGGCCTCACCCGCCGCTCTCTCGGCCGCGGCTTGGCTCTGCTGTTAGCACGCAGGCTGGGTCAGCGCGCAGGGGTACCTCAGAGCATGCCGGGATGGACACCTCCCCGTGGAGCGTACCCCCTGAGACAGCTTCTCCCCCGCGCCTCCTCGAGGGGGTATCAAGGAAGGTGGGAAACAGGCCCAGAAAGGACAAGTGACTGGCCCAAGCTGACACCCCGAGGCAGAGTTGAGCACAGAGGCTGTGTCTAGACTGGCAAGTTTTTCCGCAAAAGCAGCTGCACTGGCCTCTTGAATTTCCGCAAGAACATTGAGCATCTCATGTAAGAAACCCGTGCTTCTTGCGGAAACGCTATGCTGCTCCCATTCGGGCAAACGTCCTTTTGCACAAAAGGGCCAGTGTAAACAGCTCAGATTTGTTTTGAGTCACGAAAATGGCGATCGGGGCTTTTTTGCGCAAAACCGCATCTAGATTGACACGGACACTTTTCCGCAAAAAGCACTTTTGCGGAAAAGCGTCCGTGCCAATCTAGACGCTCTTTTCCGCAAATGCTTTTAACGGGAAACTTTTCCGTTAAAAGTATTTGTGGAAAGTCATGCCAGTCTAGACGTAGCCAGATTGTCTGCTCCCGCAGGGCCCTGGCACTGCACCATCCTGCTTGCCCTCCCCCCGCTCTCCAGGACGTGTGTGAGCACAGTAACAGGGGTCCTTGACTTAGGGTCTGTGGATGCTGGAGCTTCCAGCTCAGGACACTCACCCAGGCAGGCCTGAGTAGGCTCACGGGCTAAAAATAGAAATGTTGCCGCACTGCAAGCGGCGGAAGGGACCAGTTGCTCCAGTCCATGTCCAGGGTCTGTATGTGATGCAACTAACAACGACCCGGCTGGGTCAGACCAAGGGCCCATCCAGCCCCGTGTCCTGTCTGCCAAGTGGCCACCGCCAGATTCCCCACAGGGAATGAACAGAGCAGGGAATCATCAAGCGATCCCTCCCCCGTCAGCCATTTCCAGCTTTTGACAGAGGCCAGGGACACCCTCTCTGCCCACAATCGCTAATAGTCATTGATGGGCCCAGCCTCCATGAGCTAATCGAGCTCATTTTTTAACCCTGTTTTAGTGTCGGACTTCACAATATCCTCCGGCAAGGAGTTCTACACGTTAACTGTATTATGTGAATGACGTCCTTGTTTGTTTTTAACCTACCTGCTACCCATTCATTTCACTTGGAGATCCCCCTAATAATTCTTATGCTATGGGAACAAGTAAATAACTTTTCCTTATTCACTTTCTCCAGCCCAGCCCTGATTTTGTAGACCTCTATTCTAGCCCCCTTAATCTCCTCTTTTCTAAGATGAAAAGTCCCCGGCTTTAAGTCTCTCTTCATGACAGCTGTTCTAAACAATCCCCTAAGCATTTTCCTTGCCCTCCCCCCCCCCCGTGCCAATATAGCTTTGATATGATACAACCACATCTGTATGCAGCATTGAAGATGTAGGGCTACCATGGCAATAAGAGAGTCTCCGTCCTATTTTACTGATTCCTAACCGTTTGCTTGTGTGACTGCCGCTGCACCGCGAGGCTTTCAGAGAACGGTCTACACCGACTCCAAGACCTTTCTCGAGAGGCGGCTACTCTCTTTTTGGTGCCTTCACTCAAGCACTCCGAACAGCCCAGCAGCTGGTAGCAATTTACATGTTACTTACTTTGGCTGGATGCAAGGGTGGTGACTTAGAGGTGAAATGGCTTTGCATCCAATTATTGCTCTCACCCCTGCCAAGCCATTTCCTGCTGTCACAGCCATCCCAGCGCTGCCCAGATCTCCAACCAGCTGGGCTGCGTGACACTCACAGAGCTCTTGGCACAGCTCCCACTAGCAGACATGGCGGCTCAATGATTTGCAGGTGATGCGTAAGATCCCAAATTCAGTGCATCTCTCCCCCCCCCTTAAATTTTGAAGCATAAATAATCGTGCAGCCTGGAGCAGCAACAAGCAAAGTCCCAGCTTTACTATCCTGGGAGGCACAGCCCCACACCCATACGAAACCCATGCCCAGAATTCAAAAGGCTCTTGCATCGCCCTGCAGCGCTCCTGCATATTTGATGAAGCCCCGTGTTAGAAAGACTGGCTGCAGAGGACAGGAAAGCGATCAAATGCAAAGCGAGGAGCAATTGAACTCATGCGGAGCACAGTAGAATAAGCCCAAGAAGGAGAAGCCCAGGTAGTCAAACAGCACCCCTGTGCAGACACACCATGCTTTTTAAGAGGCATATTTACATTTAGGCTATGTCTACACTGGCATGATTTTCCAAAAATGCTTTTAACGGAAAAGTTTTGCGTTAAGCATTTTCAGAAAAAGCACGTCTAGATTTGCGGAAAAGCATCCTGCCAAAGCACTTTTTGCGGAAAAGCATCCGTTGCCAATCTAGACGCGGTTTTCCGCAAAAACGCCGATCGCCATTTTTGCGATCGGGGCTTTTTTGCAGAAAACAGTACTGTGCTGTCTACACTGGCCCTTTTGCGCAAAAGTCTTTCGGAAAAAGACTTTTGCCCGAACGGGAGCAGCATAGTATTTCTGGAAAAGCCCTGACGATCTTACATGAGATTGTCAGTGCTTTTCCGGAAATTCAAGCGGCCAGTGTAGACAGCTGGCAAGTTTTTCCACAAAAGCAGATGATTTTGTGGAAAAACTTGCCAGTCTAGACACAGCCTTAGAGACACTGCCCAGGGAAGGAAAGCTTGACAGGTTCATACCTACAGCTGTCCGGGCTTCTGGCTGTTCTGCATGCTGTGAGCACCTAGACTGTATAACGCTAAACAATGCTCCCTTTAATCTCTTCCATCTATGTGCAGAATAATTTATGTGCACCAAGGCCCAGGCACGTGCACCACCAGGTGAGACAGAACCAGGTGGCACCGGACCCAAGGCCCAGCTTGCAGGGAGCCCTGAGCCTAAGATGGAGATTGGGTTACCTGGAGATTGGGTTACCTGTAAAGGGTTGTGTGGTGGGGCTCACATACAGCCCCTGCTACAGAAGGAAGAGGGTTGGGCGCAGGGGGATTTCTAGAGGCTGGAGCCTGTCCTCCCCCGCTGTCAGCAGGAGCGCTTATGACAGTCCCGTCCCCTGCCCCCACAGAGAGTGGTTACTGGCGCGACAGCGCCCAGCTCCCCCTTTCCTGCAGGGACCATCCTATCCCACCCAGAGAACATGCCCACGGCCTTCCCCCCCTCAAGGCCTCCGCTCCCTGCAAGCAGCATCTCAGCTCTCTGCAGGGGCAGCGGGGTGGAGCAGTCGCCTCTTGAGATGCATGCGAAGGGCAGGCTCAGCCTCCCCTCCTAAGGCTGGGTTGTTAATTCCAGGCTCCTCCACCCCTTGGGGCACCCTTAGGGCTCCCAGCACGACTGGGCACAAGATGCTGGCAGCAGCCTGGTCAGGGCTCTGGAAACAGGAGGCCTAGAGTCACCTCTGGCCTGCAGCCTCTTGGCACCAGCCAGGCCAGGGCCAGGCACCCCAGGATGGAGATGTAAGTGACTAGTTGCTCCCCCTTGCTGCCTCTGTCGGGGCGGGGGGGGGGGGGGGGAAGAGAGGGAGGGAGAAGAGAGGAGAGCAGGATCCGGTGCTGGGGGGAAGCTGGCTTTAAGGCAGGCTCCCCCCAGCACTGTCTCTGCAGGATGGGGGTGGGGGGGGGAGGAGAAGAGTGGGGAACTGTGCAAGCAGGGACTGAAGCAAGCCCCGCTCACCCCGTGCCCCCTGCTGCGCTTCTGCCTTGGAAGTGTAGGAAGAGCTGCAGGTGGGGAGACAGTCTAGATGTGGCCTCCATTCACCTCCAGTTGTATCCTGCAGCTCTGTACCCCAAGCCCCGCCGAGAGCCGTGACCCCACATCCCCGTCTGTTGCCCAGCTCCAGGGCAGAGACGAGCCAAACGGCTTTTGAAAAAATCACATGAAAAGGTTTATTCGGGTAAGTCTCAAACGCTGAGCATTGCATTTTATAAGTGGATCCAGCACCCCGGGGCATGAGTCAGCACGCAGGGAACCAGGCATTTCCACGCCGCCGTAGCCACCAGGGGAAAATAACCGCTAGGTCCCGGAGCGGAGGGGCCCATTTACCCTGGAGGGAAGAGGCAAAGAACAAGGATTCCAGTGACTGCGCTGACCAGGAGCAGCCCCAGACACTGCTGGGCAGGGAGGGCAGAGCATCTCAAAGAGGGGGCTCGATTTCAGGCCCCCCCACCCCCACCCGCGACACTGCCAGGGGTGGAAGCTTTGGGACAGCCAGGACTGCCGGCTGGAGGCATCGCTCAGGGAGGTTCAGGGACCTCACGCCAGGTCCTGAGTCTCACTGACATCCCAGGGGGCCAGTCAGACCCAGGGCCTGAGGGGAAAGGAGGCCACAGGACAGCGGCTTCTGGCTTTGCAATCCCTTTCAGCAGCTCCCAACTTTGGCTCATTCTTCGAGTGCTGCTCAGAGCAATTGGAGGCGGAGCTGCCAGCAGGTGCTCAGCACAGAGGTAGCTCAGGCCCTCCATGGAGCCAGGGGTTTCAGGTCCTGGAAAGGGTTGTGCCTGCACCTCCCTCACCCTCCGCAGGGCAGCCGGTGGAAGGGCAGACGTCCCACGGGATTGGGAAACGTGCTCCCAAGACCCAGTTCCCGTGGCCCCCTCGCCCCTGTGGGCACATACCCCCCCCCCCCCCATTGCCCAGGAGAAAGGACCTATGTGCAAGGGGGACCCCCTGCCCCCACTTACCCATCACCTCAGCCCGTGGCTCCTGGTAGTCGCCGCCGCTCGCCGGGGCCGGCTGCTCCGGGGCCTCCCCGCCGCCGCTCGCCGGGGCCGGCTGCTCCGGGGCCTCCCCGCCGCCGCTCGCCGGGGCCGGCACGTTCTCTCCAGTCAGAGCCGCCTGCGGAGTCAAGGGCGCCCCACTGGGCAGCTCAGACTAGATCCAGCACCAAGAGCCGGCCGGCTACGTCAGCTCTGGTGCTCGGGGGCGTCAGACTAACGGCCGGGCTCAGGGGGGCCTCAGAGGGGATCCAGGCCCTCTGGGGTCGGGGACAGAGCAGCAGCGGGAACAGCCACAGAAAACTGGCTCCTGTCAGCTACAGGCCCCCTCCAGCCACCTTGCGCCGTTTCCTTGGTGACCAGGTGGTTACGAGATCGGTCCAGCGCCACCATTCCCCTTCCCACAGCTGGGCATGAGGGGTCAGCTCCGCCGCGGCCAGCCCTGCTCCGGGGAGCCAGCCTGCAACCGGCTGTGGGGGAAGGGGGCAGCCGTCTACCCATTCACCAGAGCCAGTAAGCCGCACCCGTTACGGGCGAGCTGCCGGTTAGCCTGGCACATCCCTACTCAGAACAGGCTGGCTCGCCCCCATGGCCAGTGAGTGCCGCTCCCTCACCTGCCCGTCCGGCGAGTCCTTCAGCTCCAGCACCCCGTCTCTCTCCTCAAACTCCAGGTCGGTCTCGGTGTCGTTCTGGGACCTGTACTCCTCGCTGTCCGTCTCCGAGCGAGTTGGCTGCAAAGGGGAAGGGGCCCATGCGCTCAGGACAAGCGGCGTGCCAACGCTCCCCCAGGGGGAGAGGGGAAGGGGCCCGTGCGCTCAGGACAAGCGGCGTGCCAACGCTCCCCCAGGGGGAGAGGCTGCAGCAAGCCTAGGGCAGAGGGCAACCAGCTGCTCTCCGAGAAGGGGGCAGACTCCCTTGAAGGGGAAAGGCGAAGGGCAGCTGGGTGCCCAAGTCCCTTTGGGGGAGGGGTCGCGGTGCTGACTGCCTCAACGCCACCTGCCTCCCCCCAGCTCCCTGGGTGAACAAGGGTTTGAGACCATGGGGTGGGACTACAAGCAGCAGCCTGCCCCTGCCAAGATCTGGCCTGCGACAGCCCAACGCAGATTCACCGCGGAGGCAAGAGGTTTAAGAGCATCCCCTGCCAGGCTCCCCAGGCATTCAAGGGAGTGTGGAGAAGCTCATAGCCCAGTAGCTATATTGGGAGACGACTGCAAGGGAGGTTTAGGTTGGACATTAGGGTGGCTCAACACTGGAGTAAGTTGTCTAGGGGGGTTGTGGAATCTCCATCACTGGAGATTGTTAGGAGCAGGCTGGACACACCTGGCAAGGATGATCTAGCCGGTGCTTGGTCCTGCCGGGAGGGCAGGGGACTGGACCTCGAGGCCCCTTCCAGCACTAGCGCTCTCTGGTTCTGGTTCGGGGCTGTACGGGCTGACGCCAGCTGTACGCTGGCCCAGCACTAGCATGGCAGCTCCTTTCCAGAGCCAAATGGAACAGGGATAGGAGGGTCAAATACACCAGGGAGGCGGAAATTAAAACTCAAGGCCCCAGCTGGTCTTGCCGTACCTCATAGGTCGAGTCCTCCGTCTCCTCCTCCAGCAGCTCTTCCTGCAAGACCTCCACCCAGGACTGGTGCTCCTCCAGAGCCACGTCATCTTGCTTCCTTTTGCTCCCTTTGCCCAAGGGCTTGACTGGGCTTTTCTGGATCTCTGCAAGAAAGCCACCCAGAACGCAGTTAGCACCAGGGCATGTACCCCAGGGAGGTTTGGTCCCCCCGGCCCAGAGCCCCTCTCCCAGAGGCCAAGCGTGGCCCAGCAGCTTTGCCCCGTGACTACTCCCCTGGTTCTGCTCAGGTGATGGGTCCTGGCTACAAGGCTTAGAGAGAGCCCAGGCAGGTCTTGGCTCAGTGCTGGGCTCGTGGCCAGACTCCCTGCTGCTCTGGCTGCTGCTTTTTGGAGAGCCTTTGGGGCTCGCTGCCACCTTAATAATCCAGCTTCCGCTGGCTTTGGGGGAACAAGCAGGGAGCCAGGAGCAGCCAGCACCTGCCCCCGGGGGAACCCTTTGGGTCTCACTACGGTTTTGAATTTGGGGTAGACACGGACGTGGCGCCTCTGTCTGGTGTCTCGGCGCTGCGCTCCACTCGCTGGCAGTGGAGTTTCTAGGCAACACCAGCAGCAGAGCCGGACCAGCGTCTTCTGGGGGAGCCTGACACGAGGGCCCCAGCCTGTCCGGGAACCCAGCCGGCTCCTCCGTCGGGAGCTCTTCCTGCAAGAGGAAGGTGACCCACGGAGCCTCACTGAGCCTCTGCTTTCACCCAGCCAGCAACAGGGCACGGGCGGGGGCCTGGTGCCTGCCGGGGAAGCCCAGGAGGGATTTCGCTTCTGGATGCTGCAGGAAGTAGCCAGCGACCCCTCCCCTGCAGGGCAGGCTCAGCTCGGCGCTTACAGACAGAGGCGAGGAGAGCCGCTGGCCTCATCTGCAGTGGGGATTTGGGAGCCAGCCTGCCGACAGGGCAGGGGGCGGTGCCAGTTGCCCCAGGGCCCGGTGAGTCAAGCACTGGTGGCCAGAGTCCCAGGCCCTTTTGAATCACCGCCGGAGCACTGCGCAGCACGCTCCTGGCAGCACTAAGGGCTGGCTGCTCCAGCCCCGCCCCTTTTGCCTGAGGCCCCGCCCCCCTTGCCCAGGAGACCAGAGGGGCTGACAGAAGTGAACTGGGCCAGGTCCCCGGATTTAAGGAACTAGCCTCTGACCTGTGCCAGTTCAAGTCCCACCTTCCCCTTGCCAGGGAGATGCAGCCAAGCACCCTCCGCCCCAGGGAGGTCAAGGCCAACCAGGCCTCCCGTGGGTGCTCAACGCAAGTGCCCCTCTGAGAGTCCAGCCCTGCTCAGGTCTCACACCCGGGGCCGTTCTGCTGGACACTCTGCGGAGCCCGCTGCATAGCGACAAGCCTCACCCTCGGGGATGCCGCCCTGAGCCATGTGGGCTGCTGGCACGTAGCCGAGGGCCTGCTGGAACCTGGAGGGGATGACGGTGAACAGGAGCCGTGCCAGTCTGCTGAGACGCTTCTTGGCCTGCCGCACGGGCCTGGCCGGGGAAGAGGCATGACGGTCCCGCCTGCCCACGGTCTCCACCAGGCCCGAGGGGCGGCCCCAGGCCGAGATCTTGTGCAGGAGCCCGACCTGAGAATGCGAGAGAGGTGCCTGACTGGAAAGCCGGGGGGCGAGAGGAGGGCAGGCCGCCCTGGGGAGCAAGCAGGCAGTGCCGGGCAGCTGAGCCGCAGCAACAGCTAATGGCCATAAGGCCAGAGCAGCGACCCCTTCCCACAGCCCAGCAGGACACGCCGGTCTCTGGAGCGGGGCAGGGACCAGCGCACGTGGCGGAAACAGCAGCACCCTGCACCCTGACTGCAGCACCTTGGGAGGGTGGGGAGGGGGGAGCAGCAGGACCAAGTGCCAGGCAGCCCCCAGCTCAGACACACCCATGTGCCCAGACACTGCTGTGGGGCAGGGGCAGGCACTTACCAGGGATCTGAAGAGCCCCCATGGAGCCATGTGGTGGCGGAGCTTGGCCAGCAAGGATTCGAAGGCCAGCATCCCCTGCACAGGGAGAGGGGGGGTTAGAAGAGCCAGACCTTGGGCACTGCCCCCCCCAGGAAACCCTCCTCCCCCTCACCTGAGGGACCCTCAGGGGTTTGGTTTTCAGCTGCATGAGGAACGACAGACGGAGCCGGACAGAAGCCTGGTGTGGCCCCACCCCCAGCACCGTAGCTACATATTGGGCCCGGCCCAGCTGCTCTGTGTTGGGTTAATCAATTAATCAGCCCGGCTCCCTCCAGGCCGCCTGGTGCCCCAGCCCAGAGAGCGGCTCCAGGGCCTGCTCCGGGTGCGCTCAGGGCTCCCTGTGCCTGGGCTGGAGTCGCTGACGCGCTGCTGCCCCCAGCTCTGACGTCTGGGGGGTCATGCGGCGAACGCTGCACCCACCAAATTCACCCCAATATCCCACTGCTGGGGGTCACTCAGCCCCCCAGCTCACCCCACACCCCACTGCTGGGGGTCACACAGCCCCCCACCTCACCCCACACCCCACTGCTGGGGGTCACTCAGCCCCCCACCTCACCCCACATCCCACTGCTGGGGGTCACACTGAACCCCCCCACCTCACCCCACACCACACTGCTGGGGGTCACACTGAGCCCCCACCTCACTCCACACGCCACTGCTGGGGGTCACACTGAACCCCCCACCTCACCGCACATCCCACTGCTGGGGGTCACACTGAACCCCCCACCTCACCCCACACCACACTGCTGGGGGTCACACTGAGCCCCCACCTCACTCCACACGCCACTGCTGGTGGTCACACTGAACCCCCCACCTCACCCCACATCCCACTGCTGGGGGTCACACTGAACCCCCCACCTCACCCCACACCACACTGCTGGGGGTCACACTGAGCCCCCACCTCACTCCACACCCCACTGCTGGGGGTCACACTGAACCCCCCACCTCACCCCACACCCCACTGCTGGGGGTCACACTGAGCCCCCCACCTCACCCCACATCCCACTGCTGGGGGTCACACTGAACCCCCCACCTCACTCCACACCCCACTGCTGGGGGTCACACAACCCTCCACCTCACCCCACACCACACTGCTGGGGGTCACACTGAGCCCCCACCTCACTCCACACTCCACTGCTGGGGGTCACACTGAACCCCCCACCTCACCCCACACCCCACTGCTGGGGGTCACACTGAGCCCCCCACCTCACCCCACATCCCACTGCTGGGGGTCACACTGAACCCCCCACCTCACCCCACACCCCACTGCTGGGGGTCACTCAGCCCCCCACCTCACCCCACATCCCACTGCTGGGGGTCACACTGGACCCCCCACCTCACCCCACACCACACTGCTGGGGGTCACACTGAGCCCCCACCTCACTCCACATGCCACTGCTGGGGGTCACACTGAACCCCCCACCTCACCGCACATCCCACTGCTGGGGGTCACACTGAACCCCCCACCTCACCCCACACCACACTGCTGGGGGTCACACTGAGCCCCCACCTCACTCCACACGCCACTGCTGGTGGTCACACTGAACCCCCCACCTCACCCCACATCCCACTGCTGGGGGTCACACTGAACCCCCCACCTCACCCCACACCACACTGCTGGGGGTCACACTGAGCCCCCACCTCACTCCACACCCCACTGCTGGGGGTCACACTGAACCCCCCACCTCACCCCACACCCCACTGCTGGGGGTCACACTGAGCCCCCCACCTCACCCCACATCCCACTGCTGGGGGTCACACTGAACCCCCCACCTCACTCCACACCCCACTGCTGGGGGTCACACAACCCTCCACCTCACCCCACACCACACTGCTGGGGGTCACACTGAGCCCCCACCTCACTCCACACTCCACTGCTGGGGGTCACACTGAACCCCCCACCTCACCCCACACCCCACTGCTGGGGGTCACACTGAGCCCCCCACCTCACCCCACATCCCACTGCTGGGGGTCACACTGAACCCCCCACCTCACCCCACACCCCACTGCTGGGGGTCACACTGAGAGCTTCCCACTTCACCCCACATCCCACTTCTGGGGGTCACACTGAGAGCTTCCCACTTCACCCCACACCCCACTGCTGGGGGTCACACTGAGAGCTTCCCACTTCACCCCACATCCCACTTCTGGGGGTCACACTGAGAGCTTCCCACTTCACCCCACATCCCACTTCTGGGGGTCACACTGAGATCCCCCCATCTCGTGCTGACATCCTGCGCCGGTGGCTGACCCAGGGGGGCAGGCTGGGCTGCCGCCGAGCCCGAGGAGTCAGCGCTACGTCTAGAACGAGGTCGCCAAACGTTTCCCTGACTCACGAGGTGCCGCAGGATGGGCCGAGCGCCTAGGAGCAGCCAATGCCTCTCGCGCCCCGTCAGCGGGGAGTTCCCAGGGTCCCCTGGGCCATGGCCAGGCCGCAGGCCCCCCTTGCATTGGCTTTGGATTGGGCCTCCCGGTGCTAGGAGCTGTAGACACCGTGCTGGCCCCTTCGCTGGCTGAGTCACCCTGCGGGGTGTGTTGCTTACAGCCCCCTCCCGGAGGCGAGTCTTTGCCTTTGTCCCGCAGTTTCTGGGGAGCACTTTACGAAAGGCCGGCAAGGATCAGCAGCCCCAGCGGCAGCTGGACTAAAGGCACCGGTTTGCTGGGAGCGTGGCAAGAGGCTCTCCAGGCTCTCTGGGCCCTCGTCAGGTGCGGGTGCCGAGGGCGTGTGCTGGGCTCTGACACATCAGTTAAAACGTGTTGAGCGAGGGATTCTTCCCAGCTCCTGTTTTGCACTGGAACGTGAGAACGGCCAGACTGGGTCAGACCAAAGGTCCTTCTAGCCCAGTGTCCTGTCTGCCGACAGCGGCCAGCACCAGAGGGAGTGAACAGAACCGGGAATCTTCAGTCAAATCATCCATCCCCTGTCACCCATCCCAGCTTCTGACAAACAGAAGTAGGGACACCATCCCTGCCCATTCTGGCGTATAGCCATTGATGGGCCTAACCTCCATGAATGTTTCTAGCTCTTCTCTAAACCCTGTTAAAGTCCTGGCTTTCACGACATCCTCTGGCAAGGAGTTCCACAGGTTGGCTGTGTATTGCGTGAAGAAATACTGCCATTGGTTTGGAGGGGAGGACAAAGGAGGTCTGAGCCTCGCTCTATCCCCCCACTCTGTTGACCTCCCAGACTGAGTCCCACACAGAGCAGGTGCCCAGCCCCACCGTGCGCTATCCAGGGTTATGTTTACCCGGACATATTGTCTCACCCGGGGGATAGCCCTGGGCAGATGAAGTCACGCGACCCAGCGTTCCGGTGCTTAGCAGAGCTTCACGCAGCCCCAGCAGGCAAGCCTAGGAAACCGACTGTGGCTTGACACTTCCGACCCGCCGTCCTGATCAACCGTTCAGAGGTAGCTGAGCCCGGATGGGAAGTCCCGGGGTGGCTGTCTCCATGGGATCATTCCCACTGCTCTGCTGCCACCTGGGATCAAGACGGGAGCTGGCATGGTTTGGGATACGTGACTCCGACGTGACCGGTTCCCACTGAAGGTGCATTGACGCTGGAGCCAGAGGCGTGACGGCAGCCCGTGTAGACGCACTGAATCCGGATCTAGCGCCTCTGGCCACAGTTTGGCTGTGCCGTTGTTCGGTGTGGGGCACACAGGCAGGCCACTTTGTTCCTCTGCACTAGTCCAGCTGTCCCGGACATCGGTAGCAACACTCCCCGTGACTCCTGAGACCTCAGCCCCCTGGGGAGTGCCATCTGCACTAGAAGGGGTGTGCTCCCCGCTGGCCGGGCGGGGACTGTGAGCAGGGCGTGGCACCCCTCGGTGACCCTGCTCACACAGTCGCGGTTATCCCCAGCGCAGCACAACAATCGCCGTCGGTCCAGTGCGGGAACCGAGGCGCCGCCTCCGTGTGCCGCTGTCCCCGAGCAGGCGTCCCATGGGGACCACCACAGGCAGTGCCACTCGGTGTCTCCGCATCTGCCTCTGGGTGCAGGGAGAGACGCATACAGGACACATGCTCTCCGGAGAGGATTTCAAGGTTTCTCGGTAGGGCCCCCTCCCTTCTGGGGGCCCCCCGTCACTGCACCTCCCCAAAGCATTCCTAAAAAAATATTTCGGATTCAGTGAGAGCTGAGAGCTCCCCTCCCCCTGTGGAGAGGCCTCAGCTCTCCCTCCCCCATCTCCCCAGTGCCGCACAAAGGGGGAGAAATAGAAGGAGTTGCTGAAAAGAAGCGAATAACTTCAGCCAAGGAGCAAATAACAACAAAGGTACCAGCTGGGGTTGCTGGGCCAACCATGTACAAAGAGGTGGCTTTGTAACTAAATGTGGTAGTGATCCAAACGGGCCTCAGTGCTCACGTGGAGGGGTGAAGGAGAAAGAAAGAAAGAAAGAAAGAAAGAAAGAAAGAAAGAAAGAAAGAAAGAAAGAAAGAAAGAAAGAAAGAGAAAGGGACAGAGAGAGGGAGGGGGAAGGAAGGGAGGGAGGGACAGAGAGAGGGAGGGAGAAGGAAGGGAGGGAGGGACAGAGAGAAGGAGGGGGAAGGAAAGGAGGGAGGGACAGAGAGAAGGAGGGGGAAGGAAGGGAGGAAGGGAGGGAGGAAGGGACAGAGAGAAGGAGGGGGAAGGAAGGGAGGGAGGGAGGGACAGAGAGAAGGAGGGGGAAGGAAGGGAGGGAGGGACAGAGAGAGGGAGGGGGAAGGAAAGAAGGGAGGGACAGAGAGAAGGAGGGGGAAGGAAGGAAGGGAGGGAGGGACAGAGAGAGGGAGGGAGAAGGAAGGGAGGGAGGGACAGAGAGAAGGAGGGGGAAGGAAGGGAGGAAGGGACAGGGAGAGGGAGGGGGAAGGAAGGAAGGGATCCAAGCTGTCAGGTGAGCATTTACTTCTTGCTCTCCACAAATGCTGCTCCCTCATGCCTCCCCCCCATACCTTGTGCTTAGGGGGCTCAGCCCTGGAAAAGCCAGAGCTCTGTTGATTGACTCTTTGCATCTCTCTGCTTGCCGAGCACCCCCAGCCCCTGCTCCTGGAGGCCGTGCTCCCCTTCTTCTGACCCAAGCAGTGGCAGGGACCCCTCTGTCCATAGTCCCTAGCCAGGAGGGCGGGAGCCGGTTGGACGTCCCCTCCTCCCCCCTTGCTCTGCTTTGCAGGGGTCAGCCGCTGCGTAAGCCCTTGTTCAGAGAGAGCCGCGCAGCCCCGGCTGTCTGGCAAGAGTCATCCCGGCGCGTCACGGAGCGGGAGCAATCAGGGCTCGGCGGAGGGTATAAACAAGAGGAGGCGGCTGCACGGAGCTGGAGAGCGAAGCAGCGGAGAGGAGCCGGTTCACTCCCAGCTGGAGATGTCTCTGTGGGAGCCCGCGAGGCCCTGCTGGAGGCCCCCCCTCGGCAGACGTGCCCGAGACGCCTTCACGTACGTGGTGACGCCCGAGCGCATCCCGCAGTTCATCATCCCCTCGCTGGCCGTCCGTGAGGGCAGCAGGCCGCCCGGCCAGGGGAAGGAGCCGCCGGAGCAGAAGACCCCCCAGAGAAGCAGCTCGGAGCCCGCCGTGAAGAACGAACGTGCCCTCTGGGGCGCTGGGCCATGCTGCTCCAGCGCGGAGCTGGCTGCCCGGGTGGAGGAGATTCCAGACCCCGTCACCCGGGCCGCCCTGTCCCTACCCCACTTGCCCAAGATCACCACGCCGTACGGGTTCCTCTCCCTGGGCCAGAGCCCCCAAGTGACCAACGAGGAGGCCTTGTTTTCCCACTTGCACGGAGCTTGCGCCCGGTGCCCCGGTGGCAGGAAACAGCCGGCGACCCAGGAGCAGCCGGGACAGTGCCGCCACCCCAGGGCGCCCGGCGCCCACACGGACAGTCGCTCTGGGATGGGTGGTTGCCTGAGAGACTGCAGGCAACTGCCCTGTCGCAAGGGCAACAAAGGGAGCCCAGGCTGCAGCCAACCAGCCGGGGACAGCCAGGTCACCGGCGTGCGGCAGGGCAGGGAGGCGGAGGACTCCGAGGGCAACCCGAAGCCCCTGCCCATAGAGACTGGTCAGAACAGCTTCTCCGCCCCAGGGCAGCCTGCCAAGAAGCACAGGAGGAATTTCCTCCAAAGCCTCCTGAAGAAACACTTTGCACATCTCAGACATTTCCCTCTCCACTGACCTTGGGGAGCAGCCGCCGGGGACCAGGGCACGTCCCCCAAGCCTGGGAATTCCCCCGGGGGCTGGGCGTTGGGACTTAGACACAGCGCTGCACAGTTTCCTCTCCCCTCTTGTGCGAAAAGGTGCAAGGAGCTGTCTGAGGAGTGTGCCCGGCTGCCTTCTGCTGGGGGAGGGAGGAATCGGAATGGCCCACGGCGTGTCATGGGCCCCACATTCCCCGCAGTTCTCTGCGATTCTCTTGGGCATGTGGGGTGGGCAGTGTCTTCTCTCCGTGCTGGCGTGGTGGAGGGCAGCCCAGTGACAGCAGCAGCCCGCGGGGGTGGATTTGATTGCAATGCCGTGTACCTAGAGAAATGTTCCCTTTGGTGACTGCCCTGCCAGCTGTGTAGCAATAAAGCTTTTTTGTGCCGACTCAGCTCTCTTTCCATGGGATGCCTGGGCCTTGCGCACGGTGCGGCCGTCTGAGGAACGGGGCGGGCAAATACGGGCCTGCGGGCCAGATCGGGTCTGCCAGGATAAGCCCCGGCGGGCTCCCTCTGCTATATTTACCTGCACCTCCGCAGGTACCTGCAATCGCGGCTCCCATTGGCTGCGGATCGCCTTTCCCAGCCAATGGCAGCAGTAGGAAGCGACGTGGACCAGACACTTCCTGCTGTTCCTATTGGCCAGGCACGGCGATCCGCCCCCCGGCTGTAGCAGAAAAGAGCGGTGTTCTATGGGCGGAATGCAAAACCCACTGGCCGGAAAGGCTTTCGGCACCTGGGGCAGACGGGCAGGGGCTCCGTTTCTTGTGGACTGAAGGTGAAGGGGGATTTACTTGCAAAGCTCAGCGTCCTGGGGAAAGTACCAGGGATGGTAGGAGTGGGCTGAGTCTTGCCGGGTAAGGCAGAAAGGGCCAGCAGTTCACCTAGTCTGATCTGTATATTCCAGGCCCCCAACCTCACACTACACCCAGCAACTGGACCGAGGTTGAATTATTACAGGCCGCAGGAGACAAGACTGAAATGCTGGCAAAAGAGATACAGGCCAGCAGTGCTTCCTCACATTTATTCCATTCATGTGTGGAATAAATGTATGTGCATCAAAGCACGTGCACCACCAGGAGAAACAGAAACCTGCCTGTGTTAATCAGCAGGGCGGCACCGGACTCTCTCCTGAGGGAGCCCTGAAAGTACGTAGGAGGTGGGGTCCCAGGTACCTGGACACACAACAAACCAGGGAGGAGCTGCTGGAGGGGGCAAAGAGATCAGGCAGAGCCCACCTGGCTGCAGGGGCCACTGAGACCTGCCCACCTGCGAGTTCCTGTGCTGGGTTCAAAGCTCGTTAAACCCTCACATGCCACAGGGTTACTCATTTTTTTAAAGCAGCACCGACTGGGAGTCACTCCGGTCTGGAGACCAGCCCTGTTCCCTCCAGGAGTGCAAGCCCTGGGGGTCCAGAGCGAGGGGGCTCCCCAGCCGAGCTGGGGGGAGAGGCACTTAACCTCCAGGAGAGAGCAGACCGCCCCCCAGAAGGGGCTGCTGTTGCACTGGAGGGGGGCTCCCCCCAGGAACTATTGGCCAAGGCGTGGGTGTAACCACCACCAGACAGATTTGAACCTGTGGAGCTTAGTGTAGGAGCCACTACTGCTGGAGCTACGAAGCCAGCAGCCTCTCAGCTTAGGCTGCAGAGCTCCCTTGTTCTTACCTCTCGCTGTACATGGTCTAAGGGCCTCTCCGTGGGACAGTGACCCACCCGAGGTGTGTGGGCTACACAGGCGTGTCCTGTGAGTCCGTGGCACACAGCTAGAGCATCACCTGGGTCACAGCAGCTACGCAGTTTCTTCTGCAGCCGCGTGTCTCTGTGTCTCGGGCAGGCTGCCCACGGGAGTCTCTGCAGACCAGCACGCCTGAAGGAAGCCGCCCTCACATGCAGAGTGTCTGCGAGTTACAGGCGCACACTCGCTCTCTTCTGCAAAACCCCCCTGCTAGACAGAGGCAACCGGCTGCCTGGATACGGCAGCGAAAGGCTGTACCGCCACGCCGAGACCAACAGTACTGACAGGGACAGTGAATAATTAATTATTCCTCATGATGATAAGGGGTCAGCTTGCCACCCCCAACGGCTTTGGATATGGCAAGTTTCCCACTTCTGTCCCCACAGGCACGGGCCTCAAATGGTTCTCCACCCACACTTGGCCACAGCTCAGCAGAATTGGAAAACTGACTATCCCAGGCCTGTAATTGACTGGCACTTTCAAGGCCAGATTTTCAGGTGCTCAGTGTCACCGAGGGGCGGGGAGTCCCTGGGCCCTGCCCCCCCAGTTGTAGCTGTCACCTGTCACACCCCACTCCCAGGCTTCGTATGTGCCAGGCTGGGGCAGCCTCCCTCAGTGAGAGTCACACCCAGCATTCCCATCCCCATCTAGGTATCAGTGCAGTGGCCAGGGAAACTGAGGCACACACCAAGGGCTATCACAGGACAGTAGTAATCACATACAACAGAGTGAACAGGGGCTCACTCGATTAACTACCCAGGCTCCTGGGCAGGTGTGTCCAGCCTTCACTGACGCCCCTGCTACAGTAGCCTCCCTTGGGTGCCCACACCTGGCAGCGACTGCAGCATGGACATCCGTTCCAGTGTGACACTTCTGCCCCATTTCCACAAGAGTTCAGCGCCTAGCTGGCTCCCGTTGATTTCCGCGTGAGTTCGGGGCTGGCGGAAGTCCCCGTAGGTGCCGACCCCTGTCTTTTGGTGCCTTGCTAGCTGTGTGAATCGGGCTCAAAGTCTCTGGGGCCAGATCCAGATTCAGGCAATCTGGGGGCTGCATCCGGCTCCTGGGTCTTAGGTTCCCCATCCCAGGCTTACACTGTTGGAAAATCTGCCCCATTAAGTAGCTCTGAGCAGCTAATCATGGCCTATTGCTAACAGCATATGCATGCTCAGGCTGATCAATGGCAGTCCCATAACCTGCTTCCAGGCTTGGCTCAGCACGGCCTGCTGGCCCTGCTGCAGTAGAGCAGATTGGTGGAAAGGCGTGGAGCCCCCAGATCCCCCTCTTGGGGTGCAGAGTGGTAAAAGCAGCAGCAAACCCTCAGATCCGGTCATGCCACCGGGCACCAGCACCAGCACCACGGTGAAGTGTGGCATGTGAGAGATGGGGCGCACGAGGGGCTGTGCTTGGAGTGGGGAACAGAGGGGCAGTGGGGAGGCAGGAGGTCAAAGAAGTCCTCTGACCCAGTGGGACCTCCAGCCTGATACGGCAAAGTTAGCAATGAGCATGGTGTGGCTGGGGCATCCGAGGGTTTTGGGGTGGGGCGGTTCTCCCGATGTGTGGAGGATCAGTCCTCACAAATATGCATTGCAGAAGAAAGTTCACCCCCTGAAAGTCACCGAGTGCAATGTGCCTCTGTGTGAAATATGACGTAGCCTCCTCTGAAGCTGATGCCCAAGTGCCGGCTGTGGGATTCGGCCTCGTATGACTACACCATAAGTCCCTGACCGCTCTTTCTAGAGCACTAGGCCGTGGCTAGTTTTGACCTTCTGGGGATGTTTTTTATTTTGGCCTTCGGTGCGGCTACTCGGCGTCCCTCACACGAAGCCTGGTTATAAGATGTTTCTCTGGGAGTGTGTCTAGACTACAGGGTTTTTTCGAAAAAACATCCCCTGCGTCTAGACTGCTGCCGCATTCTTTCGAAAGTAAATCGAAAGAACGTGGCAGTTTTTTCAACCGCGGAAAACCTTGTGTTACGAGGAAGAATGCCGTTTTTTGAAAAAAGGCGCTATGTAATGCAAACTGTGCTTTTTCGCAAGAGAGCATCCAGACTGCAAGCCGCTTTTTCGAAAGTACCAGTTGTAGTCTAGGCGCTTTTTTTCAAGAGGCTTGCAGTCTAGACATGGCCTGGGTGCGCTCAGCCTGTTATTCAGGGCCCTCTTGACTCTGCTAACAAGCGGTTAAGTGCTAAGGGGCCTTACAGGTCTGCTGCTAAGGGGCCTCTACACGTTACCTGAAGTGGAGCATCATTTCGGCTTGAGGGCAACAGATCCTGTCATCTAGCTCCTGGGTTCTCAAGTGGCGGTGGGGCGGTGACCCCCACAGGGCTCATGAAAAGCTTCTAGGGCAGGGCTGGGCCAAGCTGCCGGATCTGGCCCGTGGACGCAGCAGGCCTGCCCCGCCCCCACACGCCACTCAGAGAAGGCGCCGTGGGGCCCTGTTTGTCTTTGAACAGCTGGAGGAGCCTGGGGGAGGCTTTCCCTGTCCCCGCACCATCCCATTGGCCAGTTCCCAGCCAATGGAAGCTGCCCGTTTGAAAAATAGGCCGTGCACTATGTGCCCCTCCCCCTCTCACCTCAGGCTTGCAGCTCTTCACAGACCCACGTGGCCCCTGCAGCCGGTGCAGGGGTGGGGCAGGGAGCCTGCCTGAGAAACCTGCTGGGCTGCTGGCCGGGAGTCACCCAGGTAAGTCTCCCGGCCAGAGTGCGCCCCAGCCTCTCCTTCCCCCAACCCTCTGCCCCCTCCTCTACCTCCACCCCACATAACACAAACCTTCTGCCCTCCTCCTGCACCTACAGCCCCTCCCACTCCCTGCACCCTGGTTCCCTGCCCAAGGTCACAACCCAACCCCCCTGCATCCCGGTCCCCTGCCCCAGGTCACAACCCAACCCCCCTGCACCCCGGTCCCCTGCCCCAGGTCACAACCCAACCCCCCTGCACCCCGGTCCCCTGCCCCAGGTCACAACCCAACCCCTCTGCACCCTGGTCCCCTGCCCCAGGTCACAACAACCTCCTTCACCCAAACTCCCTCCCAGACCCCACCCTCCCTCCTGCAACCCAATCCCTTACCACAAGCTTCCTCCTGCACCCAACCTCCATCTCAGACCCTGCACCCCCTCCATTGGTGTCATGGAAGAGAGTGGCCCTTGACCACTTTCTAAATTCTTGGAGTGGCCCCCCCATCAAAAATGATTGCCCCCCTGGTTTACAGCCCCAGGAATTGGAATGGTACCCCAACATTTGAATTCTTTATGAACACCCTGCTCTGCTCCCCAGCTTCAAACAGGAGGTGCTGAGGGAGCACCAGACGTCTGGGAACCACATCCCATGGGACCTAGTGCCACCTCCTAATCCCAAAGTAGACTGAATTGCTGCAAGTGGCAAAGTGAAAAGACTCGGGGGGGGGGGGGGTGATCGTATTAGGATATCTGCAAGAACGAGGAGTCCTATGGTATCTTGGGCTATGTCTACCCTACGGAGCTACTTTGGAATACCTCTGTGACGGCACGTTGGGGGTTCCCCGTCTCCTGCACCCCGAAATGGCACAAACAGACTGTACCAGCCAGTGGAATTGAGGGTGGTTTATTGCTCCTCCAGCACAGCGCAGCACAGATGTAATCTGGTTACAGGAACTGGGCTAGGAGGCCTCAGGCCCCCTTGAGATGGGGGAGACTGGGCCCCTAAACTCCAGCTCCTCTCCCTAGGCTGTCTCATCCATCCTCACAGACAGCCACCAACCAACTCACTAACTTCCAGCCCTGCCCCCCAGCCAAGGCAGCATCCACCTTCCTTTGTTCCTCTCCATGGGGGGTGTCTGGCCACTGGTTTGCATAGTGACTCATCCTGTTTTGCTGGGTCGTGGTACCCACGGCAGCCAGTGGGGGTTCCCCCAGAGCCAGCAGCATAGAAACCAGCCAGGTACCCCCACTACGTCACAGTTCTCCCCCCTCCGAGAGCGAACTGAGCAGGGTCACTCCGCTCGTGACCTAGGGAAGTTCGGGTCCTCTGCGTGGGAACCCGCCCTGGGGACATGGGTGCTCCCCTTGACTCGGGCCGGCCGTGGCGAGGCCCCACATGAATTGGCTTCCCTCTGTCCACTCGCCGCCCCGCTCCAGGGCGACTGGCGCAGGCCTGTCCTCGGGGGTCACACCCACCCTTCCACTGGCCTTGATCTCTGGCCAGGGTCTCTCGGGCTGGGGCCATGAGCCCAGCGAGCCTTCTCTGGACAGCCAGGGCGGCTTCCACCCCCGATGCTCCATCCAGGGAGGACTTCCCCTCCCATAACTCTCTCAGCAAGCCCAGAGGGTCCTCTATCTGGGGTAGAGACCCCCAAGCCGCTTTCCTCCTGTCTTGGGCCTTCCTGCCCCTCTGGCAGGAGTCACAGGACCGGCAGTACCGCTGCACGGCTGTAAAGATTCCCGGCCAATAGAAGTGCTGGAGCAGCTTCAGCCGGGTGCTCCGGATCCCCCGGTGGCCCCCAATGGGGGAATCGTGGGCCAAATACAGCAGCTTGAGGCGATACTTTCGGGGGACGACCAGCTGCCGCTCTACCCTCCATGCCCTCGCCTTCCTGGGGGGGAGCCACTCACGGAACAGGAGCCCACGCTCCCGCAGGAATCTCTCCTGGCCACCTCTCCCCCGGGGCTGAGCTGCATGGAGGCTAGCCTGGTCCCTCAGCCTCTGCAAGGAGGGGTCTGCCTGCACCTCAGCCTGGAATTCAGCTGCTGAGGCAGGGATCGGGACCTGTCCCCCACCTCTGCCTAGGTCCGGAGTCCCAGCCTGGCTGGACCCCGTGTCCACTGGGATGGGACCCTGAGGATGCTGCCAGGAGTCCTTCCCTGGACCCACGTTGTCAGCCCCCCGCTGGCTCTGGCTCCAGGTAGTGACTAGAGCCCGCTGGGATTCATGGGGCCACTCCTCTAGGTCATTCCCCATCAGCACCTCGGTGGGCAAGTGCGGGTGCACCCCCACTTCCTTGAGGCCTTCCTTCGCCCCCCATTTCAGATGCACCCTGGCTACAGGCACCTTAAACGGGGACCCATCTATGCCCTTCAGGGTCAGCTGCGCGTGGGGTAGTATCCGCTCCGGGGCCACTATGTCGGATCGGGCCAGAGTCACCTCCGCCCCCGTGTCCCAGAAGCCCGTCACCTTCCTACCATCCACCTCCAGGGGTATGAGGCACTCGCTCCGCAGGGGCCGTCCTGCCCCCACCCGGTACACGGAGAAATCCGCCTCCTGAGAATCAGACCTCCCAGGGGAGGTGCACTGAGCATCCTTCCCCTCTCTCTGAGCTGAGGTTTGCCTGCCAGCCCCTGCCTCTGGGACAGCCTGCCCTTCCTCCCGCCCCAGCCAGTTAACCCTGGAAAGTCCCCGGTCCTGGGACCTGGTGCACTGAGCCCTCTTGTGGCCTTTTTGCCCACAGCGATGGCAAGTTAGGCTTTGGGCTGTCTCTGTCCAGGCCCTGGCTGGTTCTCTGGGGCGCAGATGACCTGTTCCTTGGTCTCGCCCCGTAGTTGACTCCCTCCGTCGCTCAGCCGAGATCCGGTCTCTGCGCGGTTCCCTCTCTCTCCGGGACTCCCGTTCACACCCGGACCGGCTCTCCGTGAACTCATCCGCCAGTCTCCCGGCCTCCTGGGGGTTCTCTGGTCTCCGGTCCTTGAGCCACAGCCTCAGTTTGGGTGGGCACGCTTCATAGAACTGCTCCATCATGACCAGCTTGAGCAGCTCCTCTGCGGTCTGGGCTCCGACTCCAGACACCCACTTGCGGCAGTATTGCGCCAGGCGGGAGGCCAGGTCCACATAGGTCTCCCGTGGCCCTTTCTGTACCCCCCGGAACTTCTTCCTGTACATCTCGGGGGTCAGCCCGAACTTGTGCAGCAGGGCCTCCTTGACTCGGTTGTAATCCCCTGGCTGTAGGTCCTCCAGCTGGCTGAGCACTCCGGCCGCCTCCTGGCTCAGTGCGGGGATGAGCTCCTGCAGCCAGTCAGCTGGGGGGACCCGTTGCAGTCCACAGGCCCTCTCAAAGGCACTGAGGAACCCGTCTATGTCACCCATGTCCTTCAATTGGGCCACCACGAGCCTCTCCAAGCGTCTGGCAGTCCTGGGACCCTGGGGCCCATCCGCACTTGGCGCAGCCGGTGCCCCGCCGGTTCTCCGCTCTGCCATGGCCAGCTCATGCTGCCGCTGCCTCTCTCGATCTTGGCGCTCCTTCTCTCGATCTTGGCGCTCCCTCTCTCGGTCCTGGCGGTCCTTCTCTCGGTCCTCTACTTCCAATTCCCTGATCCGCAGCTGGATCTCCAGGCGCCGCAGCTCCGCTGGGCTGGCCCCTGCCCTAGATGGGCTACGGCTTGCAGGCCTCCCGGGAGACGCTGTCTCATCTCTCCGTTGGGTTCCAGCGCTCCTCCCCCTCTCTGAGCCTGACACACTCTCAGGGGGGGTCTGGCTGCTTCCCCTGGGGACAAGATCCTGGCCCTGTGGCTGGTCATTATCTTCCAGCTGGGCAATCAGCTGGGCCTTGGTTGCTTTCTGCACAGGCAAGCCCCTCTCTCTGCACAGCCCCACCAGCTTTGCCTTCAAGAGTCGGGCGTAGGCCATCTGCCCGCTGGGCCCCTCGGTGCAGACTCACCAGTCTAGTGCTGCAGCGCCCCACGATTCCCAGGAACCGCTTCGCTCTGTCTCCAGCACGCCTGGCTCCAGGGCTCTTGCTTCTACTGCGCCTTGTCGCTTGCCGCTGGAAGCTCCATCCACGGGGTGCAGTGCATCCCACTTCTGACACCAGTGTGACGGCACGTTGGGGGTTCCCCGTCTCCTGCACCCCGAAATGGCACAAACAGACTGTACCAGCCAGTGGAATTGAGGGTGGTTTATTGCTCCTCCAGCACAGCGCAGCACAGATGTAATCTGGTTACAGGAACTGGGCTAGGAGGCCTCAGGCCCCCTTGAGATGGGGGAGACTGGGCCCCTAAACTCCAGCTCCTCTCCCTAGGCTGTCTCATCCATCCTCACAGACAGCCACCAACCAACTCACTAACTTCCAGCCCTGCCCCCCAGCCAAGGCAGCATCCACCTTCCTTTGTTCCTCTCCATGGGGGGTGTCTGGCCACTGGTTTGCATAGTGACTCATCCTGTTTTGCTGGGTCGTGGTACCCACGGCAGCCAGTGGGGGTTCCCCCAGAGCCAGCAGCATAGAAACCAGCCAGGTACCCCCACTACGTCACAACCTCCGGTATCCCAAAATAGCTATTCCGCCTCTTAAGAGCAAGCCCATTATATCACTAGTCCAACATCCCTGTAAACCTCATTGCACGAGGGATAAGGGGTATATTGGAATAATGCCTTAATTTGAAATGTCTGCAGCGAGTGAAGAGGGTGAGTCCCAACCTCGGCACAGACTGGTAAGGAACAGGCCACAAGCCCCACACTGGTGTGAATTCTATATTTAAATTTCACAAGCCAAGAATCAAGTGTAAACTTCTCTGGTGCCTCACATCAGGGCTACTTAACACAAGGCTCGCGGCCTGTTTGTTTGTGGCCTGCGGGGCAGTTCGGGTTTAGGGTGTAGTTCGGGTTGATATGTGTTTTAGTAGCTCAATGCCTGGACTGTTGTGAATCCAAAACAAAAAAGGAGTTAACAGAATGGTCTTCTGTTGAGATGCGTTTTAGTAGTTAAATTCCTAGACTGCCCTTGCTCATTAAAAATGCTGTCCTAGGGGCAGAAATTGGGTGAATATTGCATTTTATTAATATCGGAAGAACTGACTTAAATGGGGCTTGCGTGTTGGGTAGCCTTGCCTTAATTTTTATATTTATGCCCCTCAGTGTGAAAGAAGCTATTTGCATATATTTGCATATATATTTGCATGTATATGCAATCACACTTAAGTTGCGGCCCTCGGCATGTGCTGCAAGTATCATTGTGGCTCCCGGGGCTTCCAAAGTTGAGTAGCCCTGCCTTCATGGAGTCAGAGAGAGTCCACCGGCGGACTTTGATCTGTCTCACCGCCCAGGGGAGCCACCCGTCCTGATGGATGGTCCTTGACACCATGAATCATTGCAATACTCAGGTTACTTCCAGTTCCGAAGGACCAGCTTAGTCACCCCTCGTCCCTTTCACCTTAGATCTCACACCAAAGACAACACTTGTAGCCCATCCTGTAATAAACTCTTTGCAGATTTATGAACAGGAAAAGGAAGCCGGAGAGTTATTTACAAGGTTAAAGCAGGTAAACATAGATACACAAAAGAGTTACAATCGTCAAACAGTTATAGATGCTTCTATAATACGCATGCTCGATGTTTTCTTTAGAGCTAACCCAAGCTAAACATAGGGAACCTCTTGCTTATAGCTAGAAAACATTGCCTTGCAGAGTGCAAGCAGCACAGAGATACAATTCCTTCCTGTGAGGAGTTTGCATTCTCTTCCCCCGCTGTGTTCTGAGCTGATCAGAGGAATTCATTTACATGAGTCATCTTCGGAGAGGGCGGGGGGAAAAAGGAGAAGATCAGAGCAACCAAGTGTTTTGTTTTCTTAATCTTTCCTCCAGCGAGACCTGCCAAGCCGCAGTGGCATTGCTGGAGGCTTGGGACTCAGAGAGAAGGAACAGGGGTGCCAAACATCTCGCGGCCAAGCTGCAAAGTTTGGAAGCACCTCTGTCCTTTGGGCAGCTGACAAACCCCTCTCAGGGAAGCCCAGATGCCACCTCTGCACAGATAATTGCCAGCTCCCATGGGCTGATGGAAAAAGACATCAGGCGGCAAGTCCACAAACAACGTCACCACGTGCTAAACTGACACCCGTGGTCTTCACCCCTTTCTGCTCGCGCAGTGGGAGACATGGACAAGAGTCTCTCCAGCACTAAGCCCCGGAAAGTGGCAGGTATGGACGGAATAGTTCCAGAATTCCCAAAGAACCTTGGTGAACAGGCTAGAAGGTGACTGGCCGATTTCTTCAGCAGCCCCCACTGCTCTGACATAATACCAGCCACATGGAAGGGAGCCTAGATCGTAGCCATTTTGAAGCCTGGAAAAGAGATCACCAAAAAGCCCTGGCCCATCTCGCTCCACAGCAGCTGCCATTAACTGCTGAAGCAGCTCCCCAGTCAAAGCTTACAGCTGATCCTGGAACAGCTAGTCCCCCAAGAGCAGACTGGCTAGAGAACCAGCCTCACCCAGCTACATAAAATTCAGCCACTAGTGAACACTCGGACCCGTGGCAGCACTCATTGATCTCTCTCCTGCGCACGCTGCTGTTTGGCAATCAAGTTTCCCACTGATGTTTGCGGTAGCTCTCCCGTCATCAGCGAGATGCCGAGTCATGGAAGATTCACCCAGCACGTTGGTGAATTTGCCAGTAGATCAGAGAAGCTGAACAGCCTCTGTGTTGCCCACCGCGTGGTTCGGTCTGTACAAGCAACGTGGGTGTGGCACCCCATAAATTCATCTCTGCAGACGACATTCCCCTGGCAACACGAGCCTGCTCTCCGAAGGCCACAGAAAAAATCACGAACAACCTCCAGACACTTTGAGGCCTGTTTCAAAGCCTGGTGACTGAAATCCAATGCTTTGGAAATGCTGTTTTCCTCCTGACTAACCACATGGCCACTGTGTTGCTGAAAGGGGACTTTTGCGGTCTGCTTCTTTCACATCGCCACCGTCCCCGGTACCGTAGAATTCCCCTGGATCAGATGCTAAGCTATTGCCAACGCCTTGACCAAACCAAGAAGAAGCTGAAGACAAGGGAGGGGTTGCTCAGGGGTTTGAGCATCGGCCTGCTAAACCCAGGGTTGTGAGCTCAGCCCTCAAGGGGGTTACCTAGGCTGTGTCTAGACTACATGCCTCTGTCGGCAGAGGCGTGTAGATTAGACACATAGGCAAAGGCAAATGAAGCCGCGATTTAAATGATCGCGGCTTCATTTACATTTACATGGCTGCCGCGCTGAGCCGACAAACAGCTGATCAGCTGTTTGTCGGCTCAGCGCGCTGGTCTGGACGCTCCCCTGCCGACATCAAAGCCCTTTGTCGGCAGCCCCGTTATTCCTCGTGGGATGAGGTTTACCGGGGCTGCTGACAAAGGGCTTTGATGTCGACAGGGGGAACGTCCAGACTAGCGCGCGAGCCGACAAACAGCTGATCAGCTGTTTGTCTGCTCAGCGCGGCAGCCATGTAAATGTAAATGAAGCCGCAATCATTTAAATTGCGGCTTCATTTGCCTTTGCCATAAAAACAAATCTACATGCCTCTGCCGACAGAGGCATGTAGTTTAGACGTACCCCTAGGTATCAGGGACAAAAGCTGTCAGGGATGGTACTTGGTCCTGCTGTGAGGGCAGGGGACTGGACTCGATGACCTCTCGAGGTCCCTTCCAGCTCTATGGGTATGTCTAGACTGCATCCCTCTGTCGGCAGAGGGATGCAGATGAGGCAGGTTGACATTCTAAATGAGGCAGGGATTTCAATATCCCGTGCCTAATTTTCATAAAAATGGCTACCGCGTTTTGCCGACTCAGCACTTTGCCAGCAAAAAGTGGCAGTTTAAAGGGGGATCCGTGGAGAAAGAAAGCCTTTTTCGACAGATCCCTTATGCTTCCTGCAAGGCCAATGGCAAGGACCTCGGCCTTGTCTGGCTTGTATCATGGGCTGCATGCAAAGACCCTGTTGAAGATCCAACAAAGAAGTCTTGGGATTCTGCCTTCCCTGTAGGCAGTGGCACGGACTCAGTCTCCTTCGGACAAGGGAGGGAAGGTGTGAATAGCTCTGCCACAAATGGGACGTCGAAGAATCATCCAGTTGTGACTGGTGAGGTAGAAACCATGTGACATACCCTGGACAACTGCCCCGCTCATGCTTACTGGGGTGTCATGAGAGGGATCCATCTCCCTACTCCAGAAACGTGAGAAAGGCTTTTTCATCTCCAGGTTCAGCTGTAATCCCGTTGCTTTGCAGGTGCCGTATGGACGACAGAAGAGGTCGATCGTGGGCAATAGGACTGAGAAGAGGCCGCTCTCGTGTGAAATACATAGATCTGGGCCGTGTTTCGATCCAGCAGTGGATGGGTTAAAATGGTCTGGAATGAGCTTGTGTTGAGTCCATGTGAGACACCGGCTTTTATTGGCTCAACGTGCCTACGGTCAGAAGGGCCTGGACCTGCAGCTGGCACCTGCCGGCCCACGTGAACGAATCTCGAATCTCGTGTGCTGAAGAGCAGCCAGGAACTTGAGTGTGAGTCACACATGCCAGACGGTCGCTGTTCCCTAGAGGCCCTAGCGCATGAGGTGCCGTGTGTACACACACACACACGCACGCACACACACACACACCACCGATCAGTGCCTTAAGTGTAAGACCACACACACACACACACACATACACACACATACACCACCGACCAGTGCCTTAAGTGTAAGACCACACACACACACACACACACACACCACTGACCAGTGCCTTAAGTGTAAGACCACACACATACACGCACACACACACACACGCACACACACACACACACACCACCGATCAGTGCCTTAAGTGTAAGACCACACACACACACACACACACACACACATACACCACCGACCAGTGCCTTAAGTGTAAGACCACACACACACACACACACACACACCACTGACCAGTGCCTTAAGTGTAAGACCACACACATACACACACACACACACGCACACACACACACACGCACACCACTGACCAGTGCCTTAAGTGTAAGACCACACACACACACACACCACTGACCAGTGCCTTCAGTGTAAGACCACACACACACACACACACACACACACACACACACACACACACACACACACCACCGACCAGTGCCTTAAGTGTAAGACCACACACACACACACACACACACACACACACACACACACACACACACCACCGACCAGTGCCTTAAGTGTAAGACCACACACACACACACACACACACACACACACCACCAACCAGTGCCTTGAGTGTAAGACCATCCTTCTTCTCAAACACCCTTGTGTTCGTCAGACAAGGAGCACTGGAAACCAAGAGAAAGGAGGGGGGAGAGAACGGAAGGTTTGTAGCTCACTTTTGAGGCAGAAGCAGTTCAGAAGTGGGCCTGATTTACTGACTGATTTAAAATTTCCAGGGAGCACATACGCACCTCCAAGTCCACTCATGCGCCTGAAAGTTTGGTTGCTGGTAAGAGTTACAGCTACTCTCCGCCCCCCTTTCTGGTCCAACCACTTCCAGTCTGCAGTCTGCAAAGGGTTAAACATCCTCTCAGGGTGTTATCCATGCTGCTGCCTTTCACCCTCCTCCCTGAGGTAGATGCACTGTTTCTCATGTGTCCAGGAGGCTGCAGCCAACTGCTAAGAGGCAGTTGTGCAGCACACGTGACCCTCGTGAAGTTCTTCATCAGAATTCGAATGGAAAACAATGAATAAGCCACGCCAGGCCCCCCCTTCCCTGGTCTCTCCACTCACGTGCTCGCGCCCATGAAAGCGTGGGCCGGAGGCTTCGTTCTACATTGTCTGCCCATAGAAAGGCCAGAGTCATGCCACATCGAAAGCACAACGGGGTTACCAGCTGCATCTGCCTCCAACTAATGGCTAAACACGGATAAAAAATCTGGTCTCATTATGTTTCTTTAATTGGCCTCAGAGCTCCGTGTATTGTGCGGCTGAATTGAATTTAGTCAGGAGGAGGGAATGAAGAGGAGGGAGAAAACTTGCCCTGCGTTATTTCATCCTTCAACAAAACAGCTCCCCAGGAAGCATCCTGCAGCTGCAGGGGTCGCCCTTTGGAGGGACCGACTAGGAGAGACACAAGACCCAACAAACCCTTCTGGGGAGAGGATGGGGTGAGTCCTTCACCCAACCACCATCTTCATGCAGCAGTCTGAACACGAAAGCAAATGAGATAAGAGGGGAAGGGCGCATGAGGTCACGTGGTGCTTTTTTTTGCCTGTGCCTTGGTGGCCGGGTGTGCTGGTGTGCGACTGGCTCTGGGGAGCAGCTCATTGCGGTGCAGACTACAGTGACGAGCCATCCAAGCCCGTAGCGTGATGGTAAACACACCTGGCTCTTCAAGTGTTTTGCAAAGGAGGCATGTCTCTGGAGTCACAGTATTACAGATGGGGAAACTGAGTCACGGGGAGGGGAAATGGCTTGCTGAAGCTCAGTCAGCAGGCCAGCCCCACAGCCAGGAAAAGAACGGATGTCTCTTGTCTCCCGGCGCCATGCCCTCTCCGTTAGGGCAGCAGTTCCCAAACTGCCAGTCGGGACCCAAAGTGTGTGGCAACTGCTACCCCATTTTAATGCAGTCACCAGGGTTGGCTAGGACTTGCTGGGGTCCAGGGCCAGAGCCAAATGCTGATCCTCACTGCTGACATCCAAGGGCTTCTGCCATGGGCAATAGGGCTCAGGTTATGGGCCTGAGCTGGGGGGTCTTTGGCGCTGGTCTTCCCACTGGGGTTGTGTCATAATGTGCGTTGGAAGGGGGGTCACAGTGCGAAGAAGCTGGAGAATCGCTGTGCTAAGCTACCAGCTGATGGTCATTTAAAGATGGGTGAGTGTGCCCTCATCCTCCACTGCCAGGGACTTCCCAGGCACAGGCTCTGCCTTGGCCCGGCCTCCCGGCTCGCGCTCGTGGCGGGCTGAGCTCTGCTCTGCTCTCCTTCCCCACTTCTGCAGCAGTGAGGTGGGGAGAAAGTGGCTCCTCGTCGCACTCCCCTACCCTGCTTCCCTACCACCCCCATGCAATTCCAGTGGCTGCCTAGGGAGAACCCTGCACCAAGGGATCTAGGGGTCATGGCAGACCACAAGCTAAACACGCGTCAACTGTGTGACACTGCTGAGAGGCATTAACAGGAGTGCGGTGAGCCATCATCAGGCCGATGCCACCCAGAGAAAATCGAGCCCTTTGATCTATGTGCAAACCAAGTGCTTGTAGGGCAGGGCAGCCTTCCCCGCCGTGAGATGGACCCAGTGAGCAGATCTGAATTTGCCGTAACAAGAGAACAATGCCAACGTCTGTTCCCGACCAGCCCTGGCTGAGAACTGCCGCAGAAGGGATTATGTCTTAGAACAACGGGACACTTTGGTAGCTCCTTACCCTCCTGTGGGACTTAGCCTGGCTTTGTACCCAGAGAAGAAGGGGCATTGAACCAGGAAGCTAATGAGGAGATAAAGCCCACCAGAGAAATGAATCAGTCGTACAACACTCGTCAATATCCCTGGCAGAAATGAGACGTCTGGTCTCTCTCTGCCTCAGCTTTCTAGCCCTGCTCAGATCTCATTTGGAATGCCATTATTGCTCCTTTCCCGGGGGTGGGGGGAGGTTACTTCTCTCTCTCCTGGACAGTTTAGTTTTGTAATTTTGGGGAGGCCATTTGTATGGTAAGCACTACAGAGTCATTGTGCCATTGTATTGCGCCTTCAAGCCAGGAGACTTAGATCTTCTGATAAGGTCCTATTCCAGGAAGCGTATTTCAGTTAGACCAACTGGTTGATGAGGATTTAATCGCTATGGACTTCGGAGAAGCCTGCGATAAGGTGACAAAACTGGGTATTTACGACCTTACTGTTATTCTGTTTCGAAAGACACAGGGTACGTCTACACTACAGCGCTAGTTCGAACTAACTTAGTTCGAATTAGTTAATTCGAACTAAGCTAGTTCGAACTAGCGCATCTAGAACTAAAAACTAGTTCGAACTAGCGTTTTGCTAGTTCGAACTAGCGCGTCCACACTGATTGGACGCAGGGGGGCATTTAAGGGCAGCTGAAACCGGTTCTGGCAGGGCATCAGGTCAGCAGTTGCTTTGTGTGGCTGCTGTCTGAGGCTATCTGAGGCTCGTGCTTAAAGGGACCCCCCCTGGACAGCCGGTTCTCAGCTTTTCCTGCTTGCTTGCCAACCTCGCCGAGGGACAGCAAAGCGTCGGTCTCTGTGCCCGTCTGTGTCGGTGCTTCCCTTCGGGGGGGACCGCCGCAGGTGGCAACATGGAGCCACGGCTCGCCCTGCACCTTCTGGTGCACGTTCTGGACTTGCTGCTGCAAGCCTGCCAGCAATGGCTCGAGGCTGCCTGGCACCACCTGGGGAACGTCAGCCCCCTGCCTCTCCGCCTGGCCGCCCTGGGGGCCGTGGAGGAGCCGCGGCGGCGCCCCGGCACCGGCGTGCCCCGCCGCATCTGGCGTCTGGACACCAGCAGCGACTGGTGGGACCGCATCGTCCTGGAGCGCTGGGACGACCGACAGTGGACCCAGAACTTTAGGATGAGGAGGGACACCTTCCTGGAGCTCTGCGAGTGGCTCGCCCCTGCCCTGCAAAGAAGGGACACTCGCATGAGGCCCGCCATCCCCCTCCAGAAGCGGGTGGCCATCGCCCTCTGGAAGCTCTCCACGCCGGACAGCTACCGATCCGTCGGGAACCAGTTCGGCGTGGGGAGATCCACTGTCGGAGCAGTGCTCATGCAGGTACGGCGCTCGTCGGCCACCGAGCCGGGGGGGAGGGGGGCTGCGAGGAGGGGATGGGCCGCCCCAGGGACAAAGGGGGGGGCGGGAGGAGGCGAAGGCGCCCCGCACCGGAGGGGTCGGGCTGTCCCGGCCGTACTACACGCCGCCAGGGGGGTTGCTTCCGGGAGTGGGGCGCGGGGCACTGCCAGGGCACGCACGCTCCCAGCCACCCGGGCGCCCCACTGATTGACGCTTTGCTGTGTCTCTCTCCGCAGGTGGTCAAGGCCATCAACCGGGTGCTGCTCCGCAGGGTGGTCCGCCTCGCCAACCCGGATGCCGTCATCCGGGGATTCGGCGCCCTCGGCTTCCCCAACTGCGGGGGGGCCATCGACGGGACGCACATCCCCATCCGTGCCCCGGAACACCAGGCGTCCCGGTACGTGAACCGCAAGGGGTACTTCTCCGTCATCCTGCAGGCCGTATGTGACCACCGGGGACAGTTGACGGACATAAATGTGGGCTGGTCCGGCAAAGCACACGACGCCCGGGTGTACCGGAACTCCTCCGTGTGCCAGCGGCTGCAGGACGGGACCTTCTTCCCCGACCGCCACATCAGGGTCGGGGACGTGGACATGCCCGTCTGCCTGGTGGGGGATGCCGCCTACCCACTGCAGCCCTGGCTCATGAAGCCCTACACGGGACACCTCAATCCCTCCCGCCAGGCCTTCAATAACAGGCTGAGCAGGGCCCGCATCGTGGTGGAGGGGGCCTTCGGGCGACTGAAAGCCCGCTTTCGATGCCTCCTCACCCGTCTGGACCTGGCCGAGCACAACATCCCTCCCGTGGTGGCGGCATGTTGTGTGCTCCACAATTTGTGTGAGCGGAAGGGGGAGGCTTTCTTGCCAGCCTGGATGGCTGAGGCTGACCGCATGGCTGGACACTACGGTCAGCCCCGCACCGCCGCCGTCCGGGAAGCCCAGCGGGGGGCCATCCGGATCCGGGAAGCCCTGCGGGAGAGCTTCCAGGTGGAGGAGGAGGAGGACTGACCTCTCCCTGCATGCCCCACCGGGGCCTTCTTCCACCCTACCCCCCCCCCCTTCCCCTTTCCCCTCCCTACCTACTGTCAAATAAAGACACCTGTTTTTCCAACAAAAACGTCTGTTTATTTCACAGAACTGGGGTGGGGGAGGGAGGAATGAAGGTGGGAGAAGGGAGGGGGAAACCTGGGACGAGGGAGCTGGAAGGGGAGGGGAGGGAAGGGAGGAAGGGAAAGGAAAGCTCAGGGGTGGGAGTCTGGGTGCCTCTCCCGTCTCGCCACACTGCGGGTCCGGGGGCGTCGGTGGGGAATGGTTGTGGAGGGGGGGGCAGAGAGGACAGGGGGTGTGGAGGAAGCAGGAGCGGAAGCAGGAGGAGCAGGAGGAGCAGGAGGAGCAAGAGGGGGAGCAGGAGGAGCAAGAGGGGGAGCAGGAGGAGCAAGAGGGGGAGCAGGGGGAGCAAGAGGGGGAGCAAGAGGGGGAGCAGGGGGAGGAGGAAATGGAAAGCGGTCTAGCAGGCTCTGGAGGTGGCCTCGCAGGGCACGGCCCTGCTCCTCCAGGGCCTCCAGACTCCTCTGGCGCAGCCTGAGGTCCTCCTGGACCCAGTGGTCCTGGAGACGGAGCTGTCGGTCCAGGAACCGGAGATGCCGCCTCTGGTAGTCCTCCTGGTTCCTGGCTGTCCTGCTTGCCCGGGCGCGGGCGGCTGCTGCAGGCGGTGTGGTGCGCCCTGCAGTCCCCGGTGCTGCAGCTGTGGTGCAAGAAGACCAGCGGTCAATTACCCCAGGGGCCCAGGTGTGTGAAACCCAGCTCCCCTCTGCAAGGCCAGGGCCCCTGCAGGATCCCCAGCTGCTGCTCCGTGGTGGGCAAGGCCCAGGCGCACGGTCCCGGGGCTCCCTCTCGCCCCAGCCCCCCGTACACATAAGGGGAACACGAGGGTACTCACAGGTGGACGCCTCCCCGGCCTCTGATGATGCAGGCGAGCGGCTCTGTGGGGTGCCTCGGGGGTCCCGGGTCCTGGGAAGGCTGGCAGCAGGCTCCTGGCTCTCAGAGCCCTCTTGCTCCTCCTCGGTGTCCAGGAGCGGTCCCTCTGCCCCGGGGTCAATCACGTCCCGGGGGGCAGGGACGGCATGAGCCCCCAGGAGGCGGTCCAGGGCATGGAAGTGGGGGCAGGCCTCCGGGTCAGCCCCTGGCAGGCAGGCCCGGGAGTAGGACTGCCGCAAGTCTTTAATCTTGCAGCGCACCTGCTCCCGGCTGCGCTGGTGGCCCCTGGCGGCCAGGCTGGCAGCCATGCGTCCATAGACGGCCGCATTCCGGTGGCTAGTGCGGAGATCGTGGACATTGGAGGCTTCCCCCCAAACCTCGATGAGGTCCACGATCTCCGCACTTGACCAGGCGGGCGCCCGCCTTTTGCGCCCCCGGGCAGGCTCCTGGGAGCCGCCAGGCTGGTCGTGGGGAGCAGTGGAGGGCTGGGAGCCCTCGGATGGCTGGCTCATTGTGTGGCAGGTGCAGGCTGTGCAGGCACGGGTGCTTGCAGCCTTGCAACTGGCACAAAGTGAGTAGCCAGCCCGTGGCCCTTTAAGGGCTCCGGGGCCGGGAGGGGGGCAATAGAGTTTCCCTGGTGTTGGCCAGAGTGGCCACCAGGGAAACCTGGGAAGCCTTAGCCTCCCACTAGTTCGAACTAAAGGGCTACACAGCCCTTAGTTCGAACTAGCTAGTTCGAACTAGGCGTTAGTCCTCGTAAAATGAGGTTTACCTAGTTCGAACTAAGCGCTCCGTTAGTTCGAATTAAGTTCGAACTAACGGAGCGCTAGTGTAGCGCATAGGAAAGTTAGTTCGAACTAACGTCCGTTAGTTCGAACTAACTTTCTAGTGTAGACATACCCACAGATAAGAAAGTGAGATCAGGAAAGTTCCAAAAGTAAAGGGTAGAATTTTTCCTGCCCCTGAACGCACATGGCAAAGGAGAAGAACTGAGGTGCGATCAGCCACCATGAGAATGCTGTAAACGAACACTCCAAAGATCCATCCAAATAAAAAAAAAGTGCATTGGCTTTGAGCCCTTTCACTTACAGGTTGAACCTCTCTAGTCTGGCTCCCTCGGGTACCAAACCAGAGAATTTGCTGGACCATGGGAGGACAATGTTGTCGAGCAGCATCTCCAACACTGCCCCTGCTTGCTGGGCTCTTAGGAGACATCTGGGGGTGACTTAGAGCTAACAGCCCAGAACACTGAGTGCTGGGACTGGGACTGTCAACAAACTTTCTGGGACCGCGGGAAACTTGGCCACTCCCCTGATCAGTGGACATCCAACTCACGACATGCTGGCCTACAGATGTTGCCGAACCAGAGAGTGATGGACTAGCGTGGTTCGGCCTGGACTTTGTGCAAACATTTGTGCAGATGAAAACTTGTTCACGAGAATGTTTGCAGAAAGGGGAAGTATGGCAAAGGCCCGTGAGAATACGTATTCGCGTGATTCTTACGGGCAGAAGTGATTATGTTCTTGGTGGGTTTGAAAGCCATCTCATTACGGAGCAGAAACAGTACCGTGTGATTTACATCACAAGCACTAAAACAGGAAAGGCAAGACCCATGACAGCCCATTGGCTGGGATGTGCTGCTAATCCAGGCCCCGATCTTGCCATAAGTAATGTGAATGTTTAACCTGTAGGGAAGGCTGTGCTGACAGTAATGGTGTTGCAGAACCAGGCCTCTCATAAGCTCATTCCCTTTAAAAAAAACAAAAGGAAATACTTCTTCACACAGTGCACAGTCAACCTGTGGAACTCCTTGCCAGAGGATACTGTGAAGTCCAAGACTATAACAGGGTTCACAAAAGAGCTAGCTAAATTCATGGAAGAAAGGTCCATCACTGGCCATTAGCCAGGATGCGCAGGGATGGTGTCCCTAGCCTCTGTTTGTCAGGAGCTGGGAATGGGTGACAGAGGTGGATCACTGGATCATTCCTTGCTCTGCTCATTCCCTCTGGGGCACCTGGCATTGGCCACTGTCAGAAGACAGGACACTGGGCTGGGTGGACCTTTGGATTGATGTGGTGCGGTTGTTCTCATGGTGTGACGTAGTGGGGGGTACCTTGCTGGTTGCTATGCTGGGCAGTGGGTTGTGAGTGACCTCCACTGGCTGCTGCCTGCAGCACGGCCCAGCAGGACAGGGGATGAGTCATTATGCAAGGGGGCTATCAGACAGGTATCTCCCAGGGAGCGGAACAATGGGAAGAAGGGAAGTGGATTCCTGGCTGGGGGCAGGGCTGGAAGTGAGTGAGTTAGTTTCTGTCTGGGAGCATGGAGGAGACAGCCTAGGGAAAGGGGCTGGAATTTAGGGGCCCAGTCTCCCCCATCTCAAGGGGGGCTGAGGCATCCTAGCCCCAGATCCTGTAACCAGATGACACCTGTGCTGTGCTGTATCCTGGAGGAGGAATAAACTCCCTCTGTTCTACTGGCTGGTGGAGTCTGTCCGTGCCATTACGGGAGTGCAGGAGACGGGAAAACCCCAACGCGCTGTCACACATGGTATCTTCTTGACCTCTTAAAAGTTGGTGTCAGGTGTAAATCTTTCCTAATAACCACGAACAAAGGCTTGTCCACCTGAAATGCCACAATGGCACAGTGGTGGGATTTCAAGATGCAGGAGGGGTTCCCCCATCAGCGTAGGTATGCACTTCCCTGAGAGGCAGCAGCTGGGCTGACAGAAGACACTAGGGCAGCTTACTATGTGGATTTCTCAGACTCCCGCGTGGCGTAGCCGGGTCGAGCTGCTAGTTAAACACGACTGATGCCCTAAAGGTTCCTGGCCCAGTCCTGGGCTTCAGCATGTCTCTGTTATTTCCCGAGGAGGGTGGGAAGCGCTGGGATGGGTTCCCTAGGGAGGGAGTAGAATCTCCATCCCTAGAGGTTTTTAAGTCCGGGCTTGACACAGCCCTGGCTGGGATGATGGAGTTGGGGTTGGTCCTGCTTTGGGCAGGGGGCTGGACTCGGTGCCTCCAGAGGTCTCTGCCAGCCCTGGGATTCTATGAACTGGCTCTTCTGTTCTTAGTCATTAATGCTTCCGTGGCACATCCAGCCTGTGATACCAGACCTGCAGCAGAGTCCTTGCTGGCTGGGAGCATGGGGCTGTGGCAGCGGGGTACAAACCTGCAGGGTAGACGCTCAGGCTTGGCTGGAGCCGCAAGGGGTGGGTGTCAGAATCCAGGTGCCAGCCCGTCCCTGAACGTCCATGCTGACCCCACAGCCTGAGTCCTGTGGCCTGGCGGCTGAGGCTCAGCGGTGGGTTTTCATTGCAGGGTGACGAGTGTTCAGTCAGTGCCCGTGGATGGTCACACGGATCGCTGGGCCTTGCGGGATCCACAGGGCGCTGGGTACGGCGGCGTGGGAGAGGCCAGTGAGAAGAGAGAAGACGAGGCGGAGAGCCCCCCGATCCTAAGTGTGATTGTCGCCGCCATGCCCAGAGCAGCGCAGAGCCTGCCAACGGGCCAGCGCGCCGGGAATGGAGATGGCAGGAAACCTGGATGTCGGCCAATGCCAGGTCACCTCTCCCCTTGGCGTCCCACATTCCAACTCCTGCCCCACGTACTGTTCTGCTATCTCCTCACGAGGGCGGGCGGTCACAGAGCCGTGTCGAGGGCCTGGCGCACGGCGTCGGCATTGCTGCAGGTAGCAGGTTGCCATTCGTACTAGTGCTTGGGACACAGAACCAGGACGGGCAAGCTCTCCCCGTGCCCGCCAAGGGGGCGTTGCGGGGAGCACGTCTTACCTCAGTCCCTTGGTTTTTTGTTGGGGGAGGGGAGCCACAACCCCCTTCTATATCCTCTGCCTCCACCCCGGGCCAGGGCGTTCTCGTCTTCCCACCGATGGCCCGCCCTTGTCGAGTGGAAGGAGAGGGAAAGGAGCAGCAGGAGGAGGGTGAGAACCCTGAACGGATACAAAAGGGGATCCACATCTGATCTGCGAGCTGCCCGGGGCTGTCAGAGGATATGGAGTAGTTATCTGCGACTGTGCAGGGCTCAGAGGATGGTCCAGCTGTTACTGCACTCACCTGGGCTGTGGGCAATCTCCGACTCCGAATATTTTGGGGGATCTTGGGCTCAGGCCCCATCTCTACAATGGGGTTGTAGCGCTGCCCAGCCTGGGTAGGAGGTTTCAAGGCTACCAAGGTTAGAAGGTCACCGAGATGCTCAGACACCACAGTGATGGGGGCCCATTTCTGCAGATCCCTTCCCTCCGTCTTCTTGTTCGCTGTCCCAGTAGAGCCAGGTGCTTTGCAGGTAACCGTTCCAGAGGCAATTCCCGGCAGGCACCCAGGAGCTCCCCATCCGGACAGCAATGGGAGCGGCGGCTGGAGGTGGCTGAGCTCGTCGCGTTCTCTGAGGATTACACACTTAGACGAGCTCCTGTTCCCCGGCGCGGCAGGAATTCTGCAACCTCCCGCCCGCCAGTGACGCGCTGCGGAGGAGCTTTGGCCAGTTCTGCTTCGCGCTTGCGGCTTTTGATTGTTTTCAGGGTTTGAATTCAAGGAGTTTTTAAAGTGATTCGTGTGGAACCAGGACAATAGGTGGGATCCATGTGGAATACAGATGGGGAGACTTCTGCTAAGTGCTTTTATTAGGACTCCAGACCTAGGTCTATCTAGACCAGGCAGGTCAGCTTAAGGTACACCATCCAGCTTCACAAAATGCGTAGCTAGAGTCAGCTGGCCGTAAGCTGAGCCATCACGGTGTCTACCGGGCAGGAGGATGGCAGGAGCACGTGCTCCCCTTGGCTTCCCTCACTTCTCACAGGAGGAGCAGCATAGGATACCGGCAGGGCTGCCCTCAGCATTCGATTTGGGGGTCTACGCTAGACCTGATACATCGAGCACTAGGAGACCGACCTCCAGAGGGTCAGTCTTCTCCAGTGTTGTCTTCAAGCCGTCACTGTCAAGTCCAAGTCGAGTCTCAAGTCACTACAGGTCAAGTCCCAAGTCGAGTCTCAAGTCTTAATTTAAAAAAATGTCAAGTCACTTTTGTACAAGCCATCAATATCGGCATTTTCGGACGATTTTTTCACCAAGCCCATTTAACAAAATTAGCAAGTCTCAAGTTGAGTCTCAAGTCACAAACAATGAACCCGAGTTGAGTCTCAAGTCGAGTCACCTAGGCAACATAAGTCGGACTCGAGTTCAAGTCGTGGGACTCGAGTCAACAACTCTGGTCTTCTCTGTAGTGTAGACATGCCCAGTATGTGCTTAATCATGCGTGTGGCTGGACCAGGGTCAGAACGCACAGCCTCTTGTAGGCTCGAACCCTGAAATCCACCGAGCCCACAGTTCAGCAGGAGACTCCAGTGACCGGAAGGAACATGCATTGGGTAGTCAATTGAATCCTAAATGTGATTTTAGCCAAAATGCCAAGGACCACTTGTGTTCTGCCTGTGGAACCGGGAGTTGTTAGTGTAAACGAAAGAACACCCGGCTGTGTGTGAGTAAGGGGAAAGCTGTGCAAATCCAATTGGCCAATAGCAGCCTTGCTCTTCCGGTACCTCCCAACACACTGTACAGATGAGGTTAGCACGGTTCATTAGCCCCATTTTACAGCCTAGGGAGATTCAGTGGAATCCAGCAATAAGTTCTGATTTGCTGCCAAGCCGCGTGCCAGCTCTGCTTCAGAGATTGTGCTGGGATTTCTTTTTGAGGTGGTGTGGAGAGGAGGGGTGGGGTAAAGGGAAAACGGCGATGAATACTCAGAAAATAAAACCAGCGCTAACACCCCCCAAACCCAGCGTAGAACAGTTCCTCCGCTCCTCGGGAGCCGGTCAGGCTGACAGCCCTGAGCAGGCTGGGAAGCGGAGTCGATTTTCCAGTTGCCATTTGGATGCAGTGGTTTTAGTCATGCTGGCCTGCCTCCCAGGAAAGGGAAGATCTACAGCCGGGCAGTGGCCGGAAGGGAGCATCTGGCCACGTGCTTGTCAAAAATCATTTATGCGGCTTGCTGCCTTCAAAGGCTGGAGCCCCGGGCCCCGCTAGCGGGAGAGGAGGTGTTCAAAGGGGCGGAGAGCGACTGCTTCTGCTGGCGGCGGCGTCTGCCTGGCTAAACCCCTCGGCACAGGCTGAAGGCAGATGTCTAGCCTCCCCCAAACTGCCCTGCACCCCTGGTTCCAGGAGACAGGCAAAGCCAGGCCTAGCACGGCTGTAGCTGCTCTTTCCCCTCTGTCTTCTGCTGCCCTCTGCTGGCTCTTCCCTTGCTCACGTTTCCCAGGGACTGAATTTTCATCTTGGTCCCGTGTAGGTCTGCGGCGCAGGGAGGAGCAAAGGGGAAGGGGCTACTGGAGTCTCCTGCATGGACCGGAGCTCCCACACCCATGCAAGTTAGTCACCCTTTTCCCTTCCCTGTCCAGGCAGGAAATGATTGCCTAGTTTGCATTGATTTTTCCCTTCATTTTCAGCTTCTCTCTGTATAGCTGGGAGATGTTTCCTCTCTCCTAGGGCCTTTCCCTTGCACCCGTTGTCACCGTTTGGTCCTAGTTTTGCCTTTTCCCTGCTCTCCTCTCTGCCTCAGTTGCTTCCCATCGCCACTCTGCTCCCGATCCCCTTCTGTCTCCCTTGGGAGCAGGGCAGAGCAACATCCCCTCCCAAGGCAGCTCACGGCAGGTGGCAGAAGCAGCCATCAGCCACCAGGGGGCAATATTGCCCGCCCTGTTGAAGGCCAAGCCCCTGGGAAGAGCTTTATGCACCTACATGATTTCAGGCACAAGCTAACCCAGCCCAGTGAGGGTGGGCCCGCAGCCCGGTTCACTCCCTGGACTGGATCCCCCAGTGGGGATTTACAAACCTCTCCCGGGCTGCTCCCAGTCCCAGGGCAAAGGCAACTTCCAATGGTCTGCAGCATCTGATAGTGTATCTCTCAGGGGCAGGACACTGGACTAGAAGAGCCCCTTAACCTGACCCGGCAGCTTCCTTTCCATTTCTACGTAGGCCTTTGATTTGCCCAGTCCTGCTCCTTGGAGAGCCCAGACTGGCCTTTCAGTCCATTCATCACAACACTCAGGCTACGTCTGCACTGGCGCGTTCTCACGCAAAAACTCTTCCAGAAGAGAGCGTCTACACTGGCATGGGCTTTTGCGCAAGAGCATCCGTGCCAGTGTAGATGCTCTCTTGCGCAAGAAAGCTCCGATGGCCATTTTAACCATCGGGCTTTCTTGCGCAAGAAATTCATGTTGCCTGTCAACACTGGCCTCTTCTGAAAGAGCTCTTGCGTAAGAGAGCTTATTCCTGAGCTGGAGCATCAGAGTTCTGGCGCAAGAATCCCTGATTTCATACATTAGAACATCAGTTTACTTGCGCAAGAACACGCGGCCAGTGTAGAAAGGCAGCAGGTTTTTGCGCAAGAGCAGCCGCTTTTGCGTGAGATCGCGCCAATGTAGACACAGCCTCAGAGCTCTCGCAGAAGGGCAATGAGACGAGGGAGCACGGTAACAGCTAGAGACTGAAGTCATTTGATGAAAGTCCACTCCCTCCCTCACTGCCCCAAAAGCACCAGCAGTTGTTTGCGGTTATCAAAGATGCAGACTTTTAATAAAACCAGCACTTTGGTTCATGCTGTCGGATGAAGCCAGCTTCTTCCTCCTTTCAAGGGAATTTGCTGAGCTCAAGCCAGGGGAAGCTCTCAGAGCTGGTGGGAAAGGGAGTTCCCACCAAAGTCTGTTGCAAGGGAGGGATATTTTATACATACACAGGAGCTCAGAGACTGGGTAAGAAATGGTGAAACCGGCCTTGATCTCAGCATGACAATGTTGTCTCACCTCCTTCTTTCGGATGCTCCCACGCAACGGTCTCTCTCATTTTTCCCACCCATATGCAGAATAAATGTTGTTCTGTGCACCAAGGCATGTGTAGATGTGCACCACCAGTAAAAACACATGCTGCTGGCTGTGGTGATCTGCCAATCAGATGGGCAGCATTTGAGGGTATGTCTACACTACAGAGTTGTGTTGGAAAAACGGTCGTTTTTCTGACAAAACCTGAGTTACGTCCACACTGCGATCGCATTCTTCCGAAAGTAAATCAAAAGAACAGAGGAGTTTTCCCGGCATTGGTAATCCTCTTTCTATGAGGAAGAAACCTTTTTCCGAAAGAGTTATCTCACAAAAAGGCATGTGTGGACGGGGAAGAGGGAGTTCTTTCGAAAGAAGAGGAAAAAGGAAAAAGCACAGGTGACCTGGTGGCCACTCCATCCATAGTAATCACACCTTACATGCAAGAGATCCTCCATTCAGTGTGGACGCTATCTTTCAAAAAAGTCAATAACCTTTTCAACGCACTTTTCTGTGTGGACACTCTCTTTCAGAAGAAGCTTTTTCGGAAGATCTCTTCCAAAAAAAGGTTCTTCTGAAAGAAGCCTGGAGTCTAGACATAGCCTGTACAGCCTCTTCCCGACTTACGAACCGGTTACGGACCAAGCAATTGGTCGTAATTCGGTTCACTCGTAAGTCGGACCCCATAGAGTTAGACGCGACCACGCTGTTTGTAAGCGCGGATCGCGTTCGTAACCTGGGGTCTGCCATTTACGACAGCTTTCGTTGTAACTGCGAACGGTCGTAAGTTGACTGTTCGCAACTCGGGGACCGGCTGTATCTCCCCCAGGTACTTGCACAAGCACTTAGCTTATAGGGAACACTGCTCCCAGTACTAGGCTCTTCACAGCAGATTAGTTTTTACTTGTTTTTAAGTCTGGGGTCTGCAGGTCCCAGGATAATTCTGCTGTTATGGTAAAAATTTTAAGAACTCCCATCCCTTAAGTTTACTTTTCTCTTCCAACAGCAGGAGCTCGCTTGGTTGCAGGCCACAGACAGGGAAGGGTCTGGGAGGGGTGGGCGAGATTCTGTGGCCTGCGCTGTGCAGGGGGTCAGACTAGATGATCATAATGGTCCCTTCTGACCTTAAAGTCTATGAGTCTATGAGTCTATGGGAAGTCAGAGAACTCTGGTTTCAGAAGGGGCTTGACAAGAGAGGACTGTGGATAGAGGGGAAGGAATAAAGCTGGAATGTTGCACTGTCTTAGCTCTCTGGCTGCTGGGGCGCTGAACGTGGCCTCCAAAGTCACAAACATAAGAACATCAGAACGGCCACACTGGGTCCTACCAAAGGTCCATCTAGCCCAGTGGCTTCAAACTGTCCAGTGCCATGTGCCCCAGAGGGAGGTTTAGGTTGGACATTAGGAAAAACTTCCTAATGGAATAAACACTGGAATAAGTTGTGTAGGGAGGTTGTGGAATCTCCATCCCTGGAGATATTGAAGAGCAGGTTGGACAGACACCTGTCAGGGATGATCTAGCTGGTGCTTGGTCCTGCCGTGAGGGCAGGGGACTGGACTCGATGACCTCGCGAGGTCCCTTCCAGTGCTAGTGTTCTAGGATTCTCTGATTGTTCGGGGTGCTCTCAGAAAACAGAATCCAAATATGAAGCCACCGTCCATCAGGCCTGTTTTCTGCCCCACAGTGGCTGCAATGCACCGGCATGCTAGCTGCATCAGAAAACAGGTTATCCCGAGAGATCGGGATCTTTGGCTGCAGGTCTGGATTGTTAACTTGGTGCCTTGGACGCTCCACACTGTTCGTTACTAGGACTCACCACTATGGTAACCCCAGCTCCTTGGGTTACCAATCTGCAAACAGCCTGGAGTTGTTTGTAAAAGGTACAGCGTGTCCTGTGCAGGCATGAAGGGAAGAGAGTGGATCCGAAGGAACGTGAGTGCTTGTGAGACATAGCTTTGTTTGTTTACCGCTGTTCAGGGCATTGACGAGGCCTTTTGATCTTAAATGCTAACACTACATCTGAAGCATCAAGTTCCCAGCCACCACTGAGTTCCTGGGAGTTTTTAGGACAGTTTCATTTCTTCCATTCACCCAGGGAAATAGCCCCACGAAGCTCATCATTTGCCGAGGGAGAATGCTTGCACCTCGCTGGAGGAGAGGCCTTTCAAAGTCGACTTTGGTTATTTTGTTGTGCTCTAAGTTGATTTACACGTTGAACCTCTAAACCGGGACTCTCTGGTCCATCAACGTGGTCCAGCAATACCATGGATGTCCCAGGACCAGAGAGTCCTGATGGAGGCCTGGCAGGCCAGCAGCGGGGGGCGGGGGGAAGAGGGGGCGGGGGCGGCAGAGAACCACCCACAGTCCATGGGGCTCAGTGGCCACCAGGGGGGAGATGTAGGCCGTCCACCTCCACTGCATCCCAGCCCAGGCCCTAGCAGTGTGGAGTGGTCTGCCACTGTCTCAGGCCAGCTCTCAGTCTGACTGTGGCCTGGCTCCTTTGGCTCTTCCTCTCGGGTGTCCCTCTGCCCAGGGTGGCTCTCAGTCTCCCTGGCCCTGCTCTCTGGGGGCTCTGCTGCTGGTTCCATACGCAGGATCCCAGCTGCTACCCTGCACGGGTTGGGCTCTGGTGCTGGCTTCACACCTAGGATCCCGGCTGCTAATCTGCACGGGTTGGGCTCTGCTGCTGGCCCTGCATGCTGCGGATTCTGCTGCTGGTTCCATACCCAGGATCCCAGCTGCTACCCTGCACGGGTTGGTCTCTGCTGCTGGCCCTGCATGCTGCGGATTCTGCTGCTAGCCCTGGCCCTGGGGTCCAAGCTGCTGGCCCTGTGCGCTGGGGACTCTGCTTTGGCTCTGTGCACCGAGGACTCTGCTGCCAGCCCCATGACCTGGGTCCCAGCTGTGGCCCCACACACCAGGACTTTGCTCCCAGCATCAGCAGGGTGGGGGGCAGGACAAGGATAAGGGGGATTCCAGCACCCCCACTCTTACAGATGTTCCCACACCACTGCTTGCAGCGTTCCCTCTGCCTCTGAGGGAGGCCAGGCCTGCTCCCTACAGGTTTTACTCCGGGAAGGCCAGACCCTTGTATAGACTCTGATGTTTTATAAACACTCAGGTGTCAGATTTAATGGGAGAAGCATTTGTTATCCCCCCAAGCAATTCGCTCACTGTCTGAGGATTTGTCTGCACTTACATGCTGCACCGGAGCAGCTGTGCCATTGTATCGCTTAGCGGAGACACTACCTACACTGACGAAACAGCGTCTCCTGTGGGCATAGGCGCCTCCCTGAGTTCAGGGAGGACTTTCCAGAATCATCAGCAGAAACAGGCCCCTCTGAATGTTAATCAGCTTATTTGCATATCACCACTCAAGCTATTATGAAATTTTAGGAGCAGAGCCCTTCATAGGTACAAAATTGGCATCTGCAGAAATGATCTGCAGATATCTGCACCCACATCCGCGGCTCCCTGTGGCTATAAAGTGAATACCTGCAAATGCGCAGGGCTCTCGATACAACATTGGTACCTGTAGCCCTCTCTGCAGATGTCTGCACCCACATTTACATGTGCAGCAGAACCCCACTGATTTGGGGGAAAATCTGGATCCATATTGGGATCTAACCTCACCTCTGCTATGACGTTAGTGTAAATAATCCACGTGGAAATAGAAATGTCCTGAACTCTAATGACATTTAGAATCATGCAGGGTTCAGCGAGGGTGCTCAGGTGCCATATTTCAGGCTGTAAGATGATCCCTAGCAGGCGTTCGCAAGGAATTGTTTCTCCCCAACGTAGCATTGCATGACTGATCAAGCAAGCAATAGGCAGTGTCCATGTAGCAGCGAGAGCCATGTTGTCTGAGGCAAGATCTTTTATTGGGCCAACCTCTGTTGGTGAGAGAAGAGCTTTCGAGCATCCCCAAGCTCCTCCACAGGCCTGGGAAAGGGTCGCGGCGCGTCCCAGCTAAATACAAAGCTGAACAGCTCACACAAAACTCAGTTCTTGAAACGAACACACCCTCCCGGGGAAGTGAGGAAACAGATGAGTTCCCAGAAGTTACCTACTTCAGGACTGGCCCGCCAAGGAAAATAACAGAGCATAACTGGACATCACCTCCAGCCCCCAGCTTAAACCCTCCAGCGCATCATTGACAATCTGCAACCTGCCCTGGAAAACCAACCCTCCCCTTCACAGGCCTCGGGGGACAGGCCAGTCCTCACCCACAGAGAGCCCCCAACCTGAAACAAACACTCGCAGCCATGCACCACTCCTCAGACACACTCACTTAGGAACCTACCCCTGCAACAAACCCTGTGGCCAACTCTGTCCACACATCTACACAAGTGACGCCATCACAGGCCCTAACCACATAACCCACAACATCAGGGGCTCATACAACTGCACATCCACTAACGTGATCTATGCCAGCAAGTGCCAGCAATGCCCCTCTGCCGTGGATATTGGCCAGACTGGACAGTCTCTATGACAAAGGACACAAGTCAGATATTAGAAATGGTAACACACACAAACCTGTCGGGGAACATTTTAACCTCCCTGAACACTCAATAGTGGATTTAAAAGTAGCCATCCTTCTACAAAGGAATTTTACCACCCAATCACAGAAGGAGACTGCTGAACTGGAGTTTATTTACAAATTTGATACTGTTGACCTGGAGTTGAATAAAGACATTAAACGGCTAATACTTTACAAAGGCAATTTCCTCTGCCTTTGAAATTCACATTTTTCACATCCAAAGCTATGAATGGGGCACATCCGGTCCACTTAATTAGCTTCATTAACACGGGTCCTACAATTGACAGGTAACTCCTTCTGCTATTATATATACCTTGAATTCTGGTATTTCCACTTCAACTCACCTGAAGAAGTGGGTTATACATGAAAGCTCATGATCCTCTATATTTGTTAGTCTCTAAGGGTATGGCTACACTAGCCACCCTAGTTCGAACTCATTGCAGGAGGAGTAATGGTCATTCGAATTAAGAGTGTTAATTCAAACTACCTAGCCCGTGCTGCGTGTAGCCGCGGACAGGTAGTTCAAGCTACCGGGCATTTAAAAATGGCGGTGCCTGGGAACATAGAATCATAGAATCATAGAATAATAGGACTGGAAGGGACCTCAAGAGGTCATCGAGTCCAGCCCCCTGCCCTCAAGGCAGGACCAAGCTCCGTCTACACCATCCCTGACAGATGTCTATCTAACCTGTTCTTAAATATCTCCAGAGAGGGAGATTCCACCACCTCCCTTGGCAATTTATTCCAATATTTGACCACCCTGACAGTTAGGAATTTTTTCCTAATGTCCAATCTAAACCTCCCTTGCTGTACTTTAAGCCCATTACTCCTTGTCCTGTCCTCAGAAATCAAGAGGAACAAATTTTCTCCTTCCTCCTTGTGACACCCTTTTAGATATTTGAAAACCGCTATCATGTCCCCCCTTAATCTTCTTTTTTCTAAACTAAACAAGCCCAGTTCATGAAGCCTGGCTTCATAGGTCATGTTCTCTAAACCTTTAATCATTCTTGTCACTCTTCTCTGTACCCTTTCCAATTTCTCCACATCTTTCTTGAAATGTGGCGCCCAGAACTGGACACAGTACTCCAGCTGAGGCCTAACTAGTGCAGAGTAGAGCGGCAGAATGACTTCACGAGTTTTGCTTACAACACACCTGTTGATACAGCCTAGAATCATATTTGCTTTTTTTGCAACAGCATCACACTGTTGACTCATATTCAACTTGTGGTCCACTATGACCCCTAGATATTGAAATCCTGGGCTTCATTTGCAAGTTTGAATGACTATATTAGCCATCCTAGTTCGAACTAGGTTGGCTAGTGTGGCCATACCCTAAGGTGCTACAGGACTCCTCGTTGTTTTTAGAGTTACAGACTAAACTAAATTGTTCATCCTTGTATTTCGCTGGGACACTTAAGAAGAAGGAACTTCGCAAAGCTCAAAAGCTTGTCTCTCACCCCTATAGATGTGGGTCCAATAGAAGCTATTGCCTTCCCACCTTGTCTCTTAGGCAAATTATAGATGCTTCCAGTCTCTTTGCAACATGAGGTACTACTGGTCCTTGCTTGGAGACAGAGCACTGGACTGGATGGATGACCACTCTGAGCTGACCAATGCTAAGCAGTTGCAGGCTCTGAGGTTAGCTGTACTGGAGCTGTGATCTCAGATCACAATTCTTGCAGTTTAACCAAGGTGCAATTTGGCTCAATTTGCCTGTCTACTGAGGAGGGGCCCCGGGCAGGACGAAGGAATGTTGCTGGTCAGGATGGAGGTGCCGCAGGCTGGGTGGAGGAGATGATGGCTCTGTGCCTGAATCCACTGAAAGTCTGTCAATCTCCCCCTTTCAAAAGCAACCAAAGGCCCAAAGTTCATACAACAATAACGATTTATAAAATAGCAACGGTTTCCCCAGCCCCGGGCTTTGGGCTCTGACAACCAATGTGAAATAAGCTCCCAAACCGCAGCAATGGTTTCAAAACACCTCCAGTTCTGCCGCTTGCAGTGCCATTCCCCTGGGATTACTATATGGTCCCTCCCGAAAACTTTCACCCCTGGTATTTTTCCGATGAAGACGTTCTTTGTACCAAAAGGAAGGAACAGGCTCCGCTTCAGAACAGGCTGGCCCTGCTCATGGGTCTACAGAAAGCTGAGTTCAACATCATGGAGGACTTCAAGGGGCTGAATGACCCAGGGTCTGCTCCTCAGGAAGTTCTCTGACAACTCACAGCCGCTGGGGGAATTAGAAACTAGCCTGGATCTGGGGATGACAAGACGCAGAGCTCACCGGTTGGCTGTTCAAAAGCTCCACATGGAACAAGTGGATAATGTCTGTACATACAGCGAAGCCCTAAACCCCTCCCACTTCACCACAGCAATGTTGGGTTCAGAATAGGTCTTCAGTTAGGGAGAGAATGAGATGAGCTCATGACCATCAGGGGTGTGCACTAGAGGGAGGCAAACAGGGGCTTAGCTCCCCAAAATCTGAGGAGGCAAAGAACTCCTCTGGCCCCCATGGGCCATGGTGGGAGAGCCAGCTCCTCTGGCCCTGGGGCCATGAAGTAGGGGCAGGAGTTCAGCCAGCTCCTCTAGTCCTGGTCTCAGGTGGTCGCATTTTTATTCCTGCACATGCCCCTACAACCAGCAGAAATATTCTTAATGAACTCAGGCTGGGAGGGGTTAGCTGTTGGTATGTACAATGCCAATTTCACGTCTCCCCCCCCCCCCCCCCCCACACCAGCTAAATGTACAGAACGGCAAGGAAAGAAAGATGCTGCTCGAGAACTTACGAGTGTGGCTTAGAGATATTTACTCTGGAGATGTTGCATGGGCTGCCGACCATTTGGGTTTTAATGGTGAGAAAGTTTTGAATCTCAACCTTACTAGCATTCAATTATTGTCTGCCCCCCGACTGTTGTGATCCTACCCAGAACTACCCACCACTGTGAAAATACAGAACTAAAAATAGAAGAAAATGCTTAATTAAAAATTATTCTGTCAAGTCTATTCAGAGTCTGATTAAAGCAAATATTAAATGAGATAAAAACGCTACTGTCTATCTCTGTACTGTCACATGCCTGACGCATCAGAAATATACACGTCATAAGCAGCCCAAAAAAGCTTTTCTAAACACACATAATGAAATTATATGAGCTAATCATATCAGGCTCAATTATTTAGACTCAAGCAAACTAGAACCCTTAATGCTCTTTTATCCAGAAAACGCCCTGGGCTGCCAAATTCTTCTTTGGTGTCAAGCCTTGAAAGCAATTGGCTTTACACCATGGATGAACTTGGCCATTGTTATTCGTGGGTGGGTAATTTTGAATGAGGAAACCTCTTAGCCTGATAACAATCAGAACAAAGTCATTTATCCCGACTGAAGTACAGGGTGGTTTTGCTGGCAAAGAGAGGGTTTTGTGATATTTTTGGCTAAACTGGAAGCAGAGAGTCACATGATGGAATCTTATTTTCATCCAATTCACAGGATGTGAACGCATTGGAGAGGGTCCAGTGGTGAGCAACCAAAATGATTCGGGGGCTGGAGCACATGATGTAAAAGAAGAGGCTGAAGGATTTGGGCTTGTTCAGTCTGCAGAAGAGAAGAGTGAGGGGGGAATTGGTAGCAGCCTGCAACTCCCTGAAGGGGGGTTCCCAAGAGGCTGGATAGAGGCTGTTCTCAGTGGTGGCAGATGGCAGAAGAAGGAGCAATGGTCTTCAAGCTGTAGTGGGGAAGGTCTAGGTTGGATATTAGGAAAAACTATTTCACTAGGAAGGGGATGAAGCACTGGGCTGGGTTCCCTGGGGAGATGGTGGAAATTCCATCCCTAGAATGTTTTAAGTCCCAGCTTGACACAACCCTGGCTGGGATGATTGAGTTGGGCTGGTCCTGCTATGGGCAGGGGGCTGGACTTGATGCCTCCTGAGGTCTCTTCCAAGCCTAGGATTCTATGATTCTATAAGATTTCCCTGGCATTGCTTGGATCCTTCATGGTAGGGGGCAGGGAGTGTGGGAGGGGGCAGGAGTCAGGGTTGGAGGGTAAGCAGGGGGTGTATGCGCTTGTTGGTCTGTTGAAGTGTTGGTAGTGGGACATATATTTGAGATAAGAACAGTTTGCTGTAGAAACCTTTGCAGATCCTTTCCATTCCTTTTCTGTTGATATCGCTGTCTCCTATTGGCCAATTATACGCTTTCTTTTCCACTTTTACATTGAAGTTGAGCCCTGCTCTGAGCAAGCAATGGTCACTGCTCATGTTGAATGATGACGCTACTGAGCTGTCTTGTACAATGCACGGTTATCGATCAGAATATGGTCAACCTTGTTCTTGATTCTTGCATTGGGTGTGATCCATGTCCACCTTCTCCTGGTCTTTTTCTTAAAATAGATGTTACCAAGGAACATTTCTTTTGTCTCTGCCAAAGCTGCCAGTTGCTTTCCTAGTGAATTCCATTTGCTATATCTTCCAATGAACTTGTCACCTTCTTTCCCTCTTCCTACCTTGGCACTGATGTTTCCCATTGCAATTGTATATATGGATTTTTTGAGCGAGGGTTTCTTAAGGTTCCTGATAGAATTCTTCCACATCATCATCTTCACTTGTGCTTGCAGGAGAGCAGATCTGAATAATTTTGAGGCTGCTGTTCTTTTCCACTTAAAGGTACAAGACTCCAGTGCATGATGACTTGAACTCGCAGAAGATGCTTTTTGAAGACCGTTCCTTGATGATGATAAAATGATTCCTCCCACAGTTCTTGCATCTTTGAATTGATCAAGGGACACACAAGGAACTGGGACCCATTTATTCCTGTTGTTTCAGACATTTCGTCAGCCACCCACTGGCTCTTCTGTCATCCATTTAGCTAGTGCTGAACCTCAAACGGGAGGAAAACTGTCCTCTCCCTGGGTTGGCAGTCTGATGCCTTGATAGCATGGTAGGACTTACTGGAGAATACACTCTGCAATCATCACCGTCAGACCAGCCAGGGTCATCACTGTGCCACCTTGAGGTGTTGAGGTAGGATTTTGCAGCCGAATTAAAAACTACCATCCAGCATGCCTGCAACAAATCAACACTCACAGAGTCTGTATGAGGAGCACTGAGACAGCAGGCAGGTTTTTGAAGAATTTCAGCACATTGGACCATCTCTTCACTATTGGAGCACTCAAGGCAATACAAGTTCCCTTTATGCACCAACTTTGTCATCTAAGAAAAAGCATTTGACAGGGTCGAGATCAGTGAAGTGCTGCAAGTTCTCCCAGAGCAGGGCATCATCAAAAACTGCATCAAACTACTAAAGGAAGCAAACTCTGACTGCACTATGGATCTAACTTTGTTTGATACGACCTTTTACGTCCTAGTCAAAAAAGTATGAAGCAAAGAGACATGGTTTCATCAGAACTGTTCACAGCCTGCCTCAAAAGGTAATGAGTTGGATGAATTGGAAGGGTAGAATTAACATCAACAGAGAACAGTTAAAACACCTCAAATCTGCAGATGATATGTTGATTAATGAAAACACTGTCAAACTACAAAAAACGCTGCAAGAACTTGACACAAAAGACAGCCAAGTCAGACTGAAAGTGAACTATTCTAAAATGAAATGTATGCTGTCTGATGACTTGCCAAAACTCCAAATAATAGTCAAGGGAGAACAATATGTCTATTTGGGCTAAGAAATGAACATATGCCACGATTGGAAAGGTGAACTCTCATGAAGAAAGAAAGCTGGTTGGTGATCATTCAAGTCTATCAAGGATGTCCTCCGAGGAAAAATCAACCAGGTAATACGTGCTAAGCTCTTCAACTTAATAGTGCTGCCAGCAATGTTTCTTGCAGTGAAACATGGGCATTGACAAAGATAGGTGAGCAACAATTGCCTGTCAGAGAGGGCAATAGAAAGAAGAAATCTGGGGATTTCAAGCCATGACCAAGTCCCCAATGAAGTGGTCAGATAGCAGAGTGGAGTGCAGGATGTTGCTGTTGAGAGCAGGTACAGTAATATGAGATGGGCCAAGCATATAGCTAGGCTCAGTGACAATCAATGGACTATAGCTCACACTGAGTGGTACCCATGAGAACTGAAATGTCCACTTGGCCGACCTCCAAAGAGATGGGAAGACTTTATTGTGAAAAGGCTTGGTTGCACATGGAGAAGGAAGGCCAAGATAGAAGAAGGATGGAGGATGCGTTGTGATCAACACAATCTATATGAAGGCTGAAGGACCAATTGATCAAGGTGATCAAAGTGGAAACTGGAACAGATTTAGGTTTAAGAGACATGTCCCACTCATGGCTGGCAGAGGCAGGAAGGGGCGCAAAGGAATACACACAATGCCCCATATGACTGTCTCCACTCCTCTCTTTGCCCAATTATTTTCTGATACTTCCAGTCTATGTTCTCCTGCGAATTTAACAAAGGTTCATGGTCCATTACAAGGGGCTGGATAGATCAGTCTCTGCAATTTAACAGTTAACTGCTGCAACCCCACCCCCTGATTTAGAAACACATTTGTCTAAAGACAGACACCACAGGCCCACTGACAAGATGGGTTTCTGAAAGTGGACATGGTAGTGCGGGGATTTTCACACGACGGGTCGTGCCCTAGTACTGGATTGGGAATGGTGGGGCCTGGGTGTTGCTGCTGCAGAGGGATCAGGTGAGCAGCGGTGGTGCTAAGGCAGCTCCCTGCCTCTCCTGCACTGCAGACTGTGCTGCACCCCAGAAGCAGCCGCAGCAGACCCAACTCCTAAGTGGGGGGGGGGGCAGGGGAGAGCTCACAGGGCTCCTCTGTTCATTGCCCCTGCCCTGAGCACTAGCTCCGCACTCCCACTGGCTGGGAACCTGCTGCGGTGGCTGATTCTGGGGGCAGCAGGGTCTGTGTTGCCAGGAGAAGCAGGTAGCGGTCTTAGCCTCCCCACTGCACTGCTGAGCAGGAACTGCTCAAGGACAGTCCCTCCTGCCCCAGCCCTGACCCCCCCAAAGCCAGAGCCCCCTCCCACACCCGAGAGCTCCATCCTCAGCCCCACCCCGGAGCCCACACTCCAGTCACATTCTGCTGGGTTGCAGCACCAACAATTTTCTTCAGCTGGGTCATGAGAAGAAACATTTGCAAGCGGCTGCTGTAGTGTGTAGTTCTGTTTACCGGGCTTTCTGCTCTGCCAAGACACAGGTGACGGGGGCTGGCAGGGGCATGTAGTCTACCCCCCTGCCCAGACACAGAATTTGTATTATCCAAACCATCCACGCTGGATGACTCGCCAGCCTCCTTTGGAAACTTCCAGTGAAACAGCTTCTGGGACATCCTGAGGCGCCCGTGCCATTGTCCTGCTTTTCTTCCATTGTCCGGCTGGTCTTAATTTAAATCTGCCAGACGGTACTTTGCCCCCAGGGCCTCTCATCCTGCCCTGGGGGGCACAAGAGAACAGCTTTCCCCTGCTGTTTCTATAGCTCAGGGTTGAGCTGTAGCACCCTGTTGTAACTAGACTTGCCCTCGTTTCTTCCCCCTTCTGCCAAAACAGGCGAATCCGGGCCTTCTGCACCCTGCTGTTCCTGTGCTGGATCCCACAAAGATCTGCTGATTCCCTTGCTTCTTGGCTCTTTGCCTGCCTTTCCATGCCAGCCCCAAGCTAATCATGCTGCATGATTTCACGAGACGTATATACCATGGAGGACACCATATGCAACTTCCCTTCTGACTCAAGTCAGATTTCACCTTCACTTGCCATCTGATCTTTTTGCCACCTTTAAACCTGCCATGAACTCAGTTCTTCCTCCCTGAGAAAAACAAGAGGGGACTATTGTCGGGATGATTTTGGAACTTGAAGCCACCCCAAAGATACATACAGGTTGGCACTGACTAATCCCACCAACAAGCACACCCCTGGAGTTGCAGTAATCTGCTGCCATCTGGCAAGTTCAAACTTGATGGATTCATCTCAGATTCTTAGGCAGCAGGAGGAGTATGAGCAGAATGCAACCCAGGCAGTCACAGTGTTTGCTTTTCTAACGTTATTTTAATTTATGCAGTGCCAGAAGCCTTCCACGGCAGTAAAATAAATCAATCAGCCCCTGGCGAATGAATCACACTTATCAGATGTGTCTGTATGGTAACAACCATGAAGAAAATGTCCCACCCCAGGATGATTTGAATAGCTGCCACAAAGATGAAAATCGGGCTCTCACAAAGCCCGTGAATTTTTTTTATTGTGGCTAGGGAAGATTGGTAGTGAAAATAGAGGGTTAGATAAGCACGCTGGAGTCAAAGCAGCATGCATGGCTAAGTGGCTGCAAAGAGAGAGGACTAGAAGCTTGCAAAGTGTTTCAAAGCAAAGAGTAGGAGAAAATGGTTCATTTTCAGCACCGAAAGGTATGAACAAGTGGCAGGATTATTTACTAACTGGCGGATGTCCCTGGCATTGCTCCGCTCTTTAGCTGAAGTCATTTTGTTTGAAAAATAAATGAAGAATGTACACGCTTGATTTCAAGGATTGTATTTTTCAATACAAGCTGGAGTGAGAGTTCGGGGGTGAGGAGGGGCAGAGGGTGGATGGCTTAGGGCAGAGGGCTGGGAGGTGTGACGGGGCTCAGGGCCAGGGGTGGACGCTCAGGCCAGGGGGAGGGTGGTGGGGAGCTCAGGCTGGGGGAGGGGCAGAAGTCCAGGCAAGGAGAGATTGCCAGGAATGCTTCATTTTTAGAGAAGAGATTAATAGCGTGAGACATGATATAAGTAAAAATAATAAATGGTTCAGAGAAGGTAAATGAAATTTACAAATTTGCCCTGGGCCACTGGTTATACAAGCATAAGGGAAATTAAATACAATTTAAAGGCGATAAAATGTATGTATTGTGACAGACTCAGACCAGCTGGCTGCCGCACACTAATGGAGGGAAGGCATGCTGGGGCCTGTGTGAACAGTTTTCTCTTTCCTGAATAAACTGCCAGGCATTACTGCCACATAATCAGGGCAGGCAGGCACCTGAGGCTAATTAAGAGTTTGCCTGATGCAGCAGGCTAATCAGGCACCTGCTGCCAATTAAGGCCTGCTGCACTATTTTAAATGGTTTCCCCTGAAGTAAAGGAGAAAGAGGGAAAAGAGTGAAGGACTGGGAGGAGGAAGTGCGTAACTGGAGAGCTGAGAACTGCAAAAAGGAAGGAATATTTGTGCCGAAGCAGGAAAGATACGCTCAGGTACCTGGGAGACGGTACTAGGGGAGTGTTTGGAGAAGTGGCCCAGGGAAAAGATTGTTATATTGGGGCTAAGAGAAAAAACCCATCAGTAGCCACCAGCTGGCGGTTAGGTCCATAAAAGGCTATTAGCCAGGGGATAGAAATGGTGTCCCTGGCCTGTTTGTCAGAGGCTGGCAAGGGATGGCAGGAGACAAATCGCTTGATCATTGTCTTCGGTCCACCCTCTCTGGAGCACCTGGTGCTGGCCACTGTTGGCAAACAGGATACTGGGCTAGATGGAACTTTATTCTGACCCAGTACAGCCGTTCTTATGTTCATTGCCACAAGATATCGAGGACAAGAGTTCAGCAGAGTTTGGGGATCTCTCGAGGTCCCTGACAGTTATAGTATTCTATGATTCTATGATAGCAACTCCCCTGCTTTGGAGCATGCCAACCTCTCCCTCATGCATCCTCCAACGTACCCTCCTCTCTCAAAAACACACAACCCCCCCCCCAACTCTTAGAAACCTTTCCCCACATCCAACCCCCAAACCAGTCCCCCCCCCCAGATCAGAGCCTGCACAACAGCACCTCTCTTCGCAGCTAACTGATGGATGCCACTGCCTCTGTGGCGCGCTCATCAGCACGGCTCGCTGGGCATTAAGTTCCACTCACCCTACATTCAGTTGGTTCAGATTTTGGTATCATTTGCCCATGGGCAGTGGGCTGGGGGAGGCAAGCCCCCAGCCCCACCCCTTGTGCCTGAGGCCCCGCCCCCCATGGAAGTGAAGACTCCTCCCCCACCACAGCGGCAAGCCGTCAGCCTCCCATGGGAGACTCCTCGGGGCCGGAGCCCCACGGAGAGGGCAGACGGTGCATGGCCTGAGCCTCCCTGGCCCTGGAGCACGAGGGGACGACACTGCCCTTGCATCTGCAGCCTCAGCGTAGCGGAAGCCAGGGGCCAGCAACACTCCACCTCCAGAATGCCTGCTGCTTCGGTACGGCTCCCGACAGACGCCCTGCTGAAGCGGTAGGCATCCAGGGGGTGGAGTGTGGGCAGGGCCAGGCCTGGTCATTTGGGAAGGCATTGCCTTCCCCCGCCTCTTCTACCCGCCGCCCCTGCCTTTGCCACTAACACGGATGTTGCCCTGTGATGGGAAATTCAGCAAAGGCTCATCAGCCATTCCAAGAAGGAGGCTAGTGAAAAAGCGCATCACTCTGCCTCTTCGGTAACGTCTGTTTAGTGCCCCCTACATTGGAGCAGGGACTTGACATGTGGCGGGGGGGGGGGGGTGGCCTTTGCGGCAGGCACGTGCCCTTTGCCATTCTGGGAAAACGTGCCCATGTTTGGTTAAGTCCTACGGCTCTGGAAAACAATCCAGGCTCACACATGCTCAGCGGAGACTTGCTAGAGCTGAGCTCTCAGCTGCAAAGGAGATTTCTCCGGCACTGAGCATGCCCAAGCCCAGCCGAGTTTCCCAGCTGTTGCCGCCGCGTCTCACTGTGGTCTGTTCAGGTCGGGGGCCAGGCACTGGAAAGGGAAGCATGGGGAGGGCCTCGCCTATGCTCCCATTGGCCTCGCTGCTGGGCCCAGGCTACACAGAGGAGGAGGATGCAGAAGGGGCAAAAACCAGACCTGGGTGGGGACCAGGAATCCTTGAGGTGGGAGACTGAGACTCGGGGTTGTGGTGAGGAGACAGGGACGAACTAGGTCTGGAGATGGGGACCAGGATGGGCAAAGGAGCATGGGTTTGGGAGCTGGAGGTGGAAAGATGGTTGGGGGCTATCAGGGCAGGGGCTAGTGGAGTAGCCTATGGAAAAAGCAGTAAGGGAGGAGGCAAGTCAACCCTGCATGGTAATGTATTTGCAGAAGGCAACTGTAATTCTGGCATTTCCTAAGGCTTGAGTGCTTGACTTTGCAACCCTAACAATATTCTTGTAACCCAAGGGCTTTTGCTTGTACAGTATGAGCTGTCTGGCTGCCCACAGTAGCTGACACGCTCCTCAGGACAGTAGAGACTAACCTAAAACCCAAAGCAGGGAATGGGATGGAAACGGGAAGGGATTCCCAATGCACATTTCACAGTGAGACTCATTCAGTGCCCCTTGCTCACAGCCCTGCCACAGAAACAAACCAGCAAGCCCTTGGCACCCTTCCAGGCTCGGGCTGGGTACACACACACTTAGCTGCATAAATAGGACCAGAGGAACTTTAAATTGGCTGTAAATAGGCAGTAAATCTCCCTGTCACAGCTGTGTGCTTCCCTTTCTGGCAAGGGCCCAGAGTCAAAGGAACAGTCACCCAGCAGAGCCAGGCAGAGTTAACAGCAGGCATGATTATTAAGGCAAGGAATTACAGAATCACAGTATCACAGAGCACTGGAACTGGGGGGACCTCGAGAGGCATCGAGTCCAGTCCCCTGTCCTCACGGCGGGACCCAGCACCGTCGAGACCATCCCTGGCAGGAGTCTGTCCAATCCGCTCTCACATATCCCCAGGGATGGGGATTCCACAACCCCCCTAGGCAATTTAGTCCAGTGTTTAACCACCCTGACAGATGGGAACTTTTCCCCAATGTCCAACCTAAACCTCCCTTGCTGCAGTTTAAGCCCATTGCTTCTGGTCCTGTCCTCAAGGCCAGGGAGAACAAGTTTTCCTGTCCTCCTTGCAACACCCTTTTAGGTACCGTGGCAGAGTGACCCCACTCCTGGGTCCCAATACTCTCCAGCTAGGCTCTCAGGCTGCCAGCCGAAGCAGGGCCTAATGACCCGACCCTGGTCTGGTCTGGTCTGGTCGGGCGGGGTGGGGCGGGGCGGGGCGGGGCGGGGCGGGGCAGCACAGCTCCCCCCTTCCTGCCAGGAGGGCATCCTTTTAACAGGTTCAATGGCAGCCTCAAGTCAGATCAGCTGGTTCTGCTTAATTTGCAGCAGCCCCATCTCCTTTGCCCCTAATTGCTCAGGGCTGTTGCTGCCTTTCTCTCTATCTGCTGTAGTCCAGCCTGACTCTGTCTCAGTACTTGAAAACTGCTCTTAGTCATCTCTTTTCTAAATTTAACAAGCTCAATTCTTCCCGAAGCATTGGGGGGTAGCTGAGTTAATCTGTTACAGAAAAAAACAACAAATGGTCTGGTAGCACTTTATAGACTAACAAAACATGTCGATGGGATCATCTACCACGATCCCATCTACATGTTTTGTTAGACTATAAAGTGCTTCCAGACCATTTGTTGTGCAGTTCTTTCAGTCTTCCCTCCTAGGGCTTGTTTTCCAGATCTTGAATCATTTGTGTAGCTCTTCTCTGAACCTTCTCCAATTTCTGAGCACCACACATCAGGAGAGACATGGAGATGTGGACACAAGACACCAACTGAGGCCTAATCAGCACAGAGTAGGGTGGAAGAATGACTTCGCGCGTCTTGCTCACAGCACTCCCATTCGTGCATCCCAGACTCATGGTTGCCATTTTTGCAACAGCATCACACTGTTGACTCATATTTATTTGGGGTGTGTGTGTGTGATTGTGTGTGTGATGCTTTGCCTTGCCCACAGCTGTCCAGAGGCGACTGTCTGTATTCTTACAGAGCTACCGGGAGGCACCGTGTCTCTGAGCAGCTTGGTGAGCAGAATCCCTTGGCTGATATTCCGAGTGGGGTCTTTGGCACACCCTGCCCTCTGCTAGTGCCACTGCCCAGACACAGTCTGCTCCGTTGGTACCCACGGGGCAATGCTGGGCATCGTGTGCTGTGAAGACTAGAACTTAACACGGGCCAGGGCATTAGTTTGGGTGCCAGGCACCAGACCATGCAAAACCAAGTCTACTGGAGACCTGATCATGGTTCTGTCTGGGGCAGGCGTGGACCTCGAAGCATTGCGCACCTAGCAGGGAGCACAGACCACAAGTTGTTATTCTGTTATTTGGACCCCAAGCCGAGGTCTGCTCCCACATCCTAACCAGGCAGAAACGTGGCAAATGGTCACGGACAGGACCGCCACTGGGTGCCACTAGCTGTTGGGAACAGGTGAATGATCACAGGACACACGAGGCTCTCAGGAGTCACACTTGAAGGGAGAAGGACTGGAGATTCCACATGGGCACTGGGCCCCAGACATGGCCCTGTCACAGCCCTTCCTCTAGGTCCAGGGGCACCTTACCCAGTAAGAGGATCAGCTGGTGCATCGCTCCACAAATTGAACTCGCTCCTGGGGCATCAGCTGGAGGTAGCTCTCTGCCACAGCAAATCCCTGTTTTAGTCCTTCCCTGTTAGCGTGCTCCATGGCTGGAGGAGCAGCTTCTCCAGCACAGAGACATATTCCCAGTAGAACCAGCCTAGAGCTTCCCATCTGTGACATAGTGGGGGGTAGCTTGCTGGTTGCTATGCTGGGCAGTGGGCAGTAGGTGACCTCCACTGTCTGCTGGCTGTAGGGCAGGGCAGGGCAGGGGATGAGTCATTATGCAATGGGGCTCCGAACCTGTCCGACCAGTTATCTCCCAGGGAGCGGAACACTGGGAAGAAGGTGGAGTGGAGCCCTGGCTGGGAGGCAGGGCTGGAAGAGAGAGGCAGGGCTGGGATTATAGGGCCCAGCCACCCCCCATCTCAAGGGGTGGCACTGAGGCCTCCTAGCCCCAGTTCCTGTAACCAGATTACATCTGTGCTGTGCTGTATCCTGGAGAAGCAATAAACTCCCTCTATTCTACTGGCTGGTGGAGTCTGTTCATGCCACTACGGGGGTGCAGGAGATGGGGAAACCCCAACGCGCTGTCACACCATCCCACAAGACACCACGGGTGGACTGCACGGCTCTAGACCACTGCCCAAGTCAGATGGTTGGGTTCTTCCCACTTTCCCAGGCTGCCAAGTACCACGGACAAGTTATTGGAAGAAGGTTTCACCTAATTCTTTCTTGCCCTGCATCCTGCGTAGTCATCCTGCGTACTCACTATGGAGTAGTGAGTGTGTGTGTGAGTGTGTGTGAGTGTGTGTGTATTAGTGTCTGTGTCTGTAATATTTCAGATGAAGGAAGCCAGACTTGTGTTTTTAGTGCAGCCACTTTCACCAACACTAGTTAGCCTCCAAATGCAACAAAAGGAGGACTTGGCACATGGCTCCCCCCCCCCCCCCCCGAACATTCCAATGGTAATTAGGGCTCGATCCATCAGAGTTGCTGATTACTTCTGAGGTTCCAGCACCTGATGAGTCACCACTCGATTAAAGATTAGCCCTCAAATAGTGAATCAGAAACTGAGCACTTCGGTGGCTAGACCCCAAGCCAGGCACAAAGACTGTTGCAATCTGACTACATGTTCACACAGGCCCGGGCTGAAACCGCTTTCACATGTTGGTGAATAGTTCACCAGGGACTCACGGCTGAAGCTTCCATAAATGCAGATTAATGGCTTTGTGGCTTGGCAGTCAGCAACGCAGAGTTTTGTTTGTCTCTCCCACTGGCTGCCATGAAACAGCCACCGCGTCCGTCGTCATTCCCCCAAAGCCGTACTAATTCTTGTCTCCAATACTGGAGTTGGTGCTAATGGTGCTCAGCTATTGTTAATGTATCTCATAAAACAAAGCAAATAGATTATGAATCAAAGCGCCTCTCGTCTTTCAAAACCAAGCAAACAACCCAGCTCAGCCCAGCCCAACCCAACCCAGCCCAAATGCTGTGGTCAGGCTCACATCAGGCCATTTGATTCTGTCTTCAGGCTGAGACATGCACTGGCCTCTCTAAACCTGCTGGCCAAAGAGCACCGTTTATAAGGCATTTACAGAGGTATTCACATAGCTTACTTAGCAGTGCTTTGCACAGGCTGCACCTCGATAAACAGGAACTCTCTGGCCCGGCCACATCTGTGGTCTGGCTGGGCTACGGATGTTCTAGGATCACAGTGTCCTGGCAGGCTGCAGAGGGGAGGCCGGGCAGGCTGCAATGCAAGCGGGGGCAGCCTGGCACACAGCTCAGCTGGGCTGAGTAAAGGGTGGGGAGGGGTGGCAGGTAGGAAGCCCAGTGTGTAGAAGCTGCCGGGGGAGCTGGGAAGCCTGGTGGGACAGCAGGGCAGGAAGAGGGGCTGGTGGCAGGGGGTCAGAAATGACCTCCCCTTGTCCAGAAAAATCACTCATCTGGGACCAGTCAGGTTCCAAGGGTGCTGGACCAGAGAGGTCCAACCTGTATCGAGTTCTTCATTCACTTGACTGAACCAAGATTTGGGAGAAAAGATTCGTTCTGGGTTAACCTGACTCCCAGGTTGCATTTTTGGCAAAAATGTTGAGTTTGAGTTTAACTTTTTTTTAAATAAACTAAAATGGAAGTAAAATGTGAACAAAGTGTTGTTTTGATCATTTCATTTTCAAAACGGTTGAAAGGACATCTTTTGATTCCCCTTTCCCCAGTGAAAGATATGGCACATTTAAGAATCTCTTAAAAAAATGAAGTCAAATTCAAAACAAAAAGCTGTTTCTATTTGGAAAAATTAACACTTTTTGTTTCAAAAATGTCAAAGCCATTCCAATGAATTCAAGACAAAATTCTCAAAATATTGTGATTAAGCCTAATCTAGTTTTTACAACAAGAGCAAGTTGCCTGTGAAATGGGTCACCCGGCTCTCTTAATGAATACACTTTACACCAGATGGAGCGCATGCATGGAGATGGATTTGAATTGCATGTGAAAGGGCGTCGCTCAAACCTGGCCCCCATCACAGACTCATTTGGCAGTCGGTGTGTTGGAGAAACACGAGACTAGAATGAGAGAGGCTGTTTTAGAGGAGGACAATGGCGCAGTATCAGAATTGCTTGGGATCTTGGACTGGAAGCAGGGGAGCTGACAGCCCCACTGGGCTCCTGAGCATGGTGGGAAGGAGTCTGTCTCTGCGCTCCTGGAAGAGGCGGGGCCTCAGGTGGAAGGGGTGGGGCTGAGGCAGTGAGTATGCCCTGCCGCCCCACCCAGCCGTCAGCGTTGGCCGGATTGCGGCACACCCCTCCCAGGCTCGTGGAGCCACCCGGAGTGCACAGCGCAGTGCGCCGGTGGCGAATCAAAGGGCCCGGAGCTTTGGGTGCCACTCCTCTGGTGGTAGTGGCAGTGGTGGCTGGGAGTCCCAGGCTTTTTAGACTCACCAGGCCTCGGGGCAGTTGGCCCCTTTGCCCCCCCTCAGCAGCCTGGCTAGAAGCAGTGATTTCGCCAATGGCCTGGAGAGAACACCCACCCGATCTTCAGACCACACCAAGCTGGGAGGGGTGGCAAACACTTTGGAGAACAGGATTCAAAGATCTGGACAAAGTGGAGAAACGGTTGGAGGGAAATGACATGAAATGCCAAGTGCTCCACTTAGGAAGGAGGGATCTGGGGTCATAATGGATCACACCCTAAACAGGAGTCGACAGAGTCACATAGTAGCAAAAATAGCAAATACCATTCCAGGAGAGCCATTCTCAAGGGTCTCAACCCTGTTTGGACGGGGTCACCAGCGCTGGGGTAGACTTGCTGGGGCCTGGAGCCAGGCCCCACCGTGCAGGGCCAAAGATTTTAGCTGTGGGTGGCAGGGCTCAGGTTACAGCCCTTAGGGCAGTGGGACTAGAGGTTTTGGCCCCACAATCCTGGGCGATGGGGCTCAGACAGGCTCAGGCTTCCGCCCCCCATCGTGGGCTCATGCAGTAGTTTTTGTTGTCACGGTGCAATGAAATCTGAGAACCCCTGTTCTAAGATATATGAGCAGGAGCGTGGTGAGCAAGACGTGAGAATTGATTCTTCCGCTCTCCTCTAGGCTGATTAGGCCGCAGCTGGAGTCTTGTGTCCAGTCCTGGGTGCCACATTTCAGGCAAGACGTGGAGGAATTGGAGAGGGTCCAGAGAAGAGCAACAAAAACGATGGAAGGTCTAGAGACCATGAGCCACGAGGGAAGGCTGAAAGAACTGGGTTTGTTTAGTCTGGAAAAGAGAAGACTGAGAGGGGACAGGAGAGCCACTTTCAAGTACCTACAAGGTTGTGACAAGGCAGAAGAAGAAAAATTGTTCTTCTTGACCTCTGAGGTGAGGACAAGAAGCAAAAGGCTTAAAATGAAGCAGGGGCAGTTTAGGAAAAGCTCCGAAATGTCAGGTTAGTTAAGCACTAGAATAAATTGCCTAGAGAGGTTGTGGAATCTCCATCACCAGAGAGATTTTTAAGAGCAGATTAAACAAACACCTGTCAGGGGTGGTCTAGATGACACTTAGTCCTGAGGCCAGGGAACTGGACAAAATGGCCTCTCCAGGCCTAAGATTCTATGATTCTAGGAGAGCAGTAAGAGGCAGAGGTCAGGGATGAAGTGTGTCAAAGGGGCTTTTTGCATGGGCAATTTACTAAGCTCTTACCAGCCCTAGATTTGGCTCAAGCAAATGCGTGAAATTTTCACGCCTTAAATTCACCCACACAGTAATTTTAGAAGGGAAACGAATGAATTTGCCTTCCAACTGTATCACTAAACCACTATGTTTGTTGTATTTCATAGATCTTAGAAAACATGCTTTTGAAGAACTAATCAGTCTACCATCCTTTCCCCCGGTACAGTTAAACCTCAGAGTTACAAACACCAGAGCTGTAAATTCACTGGTCAACTCGCTCCTCGTTCGGAACTGGAAATAACCAGGCAATAGCAAAGACAAAAAAAACCACAAAACAAAACCCCACCTAGCAAAAAACAAAGTCTCCGAGAGGTGGCCAGGTTAGTCTGTATCTGCAAAAGTAATGAGGAGTCCTCGCACCTTTAAAGACTAAGGGTATGTCTACACTACCACCCTAGTTCGAACTAGGATGGTAATGTAGGCAACCGGAGTTGCAAATGAAGCCCGGGATTTGAATTTCCCGGGCTTCATTTGCATATTGCCGGGCGCTGCCATTTTTAAATGGCTAGTGCGGACTCTGTGCCGCGCGGCTACACGCAGCACGGACTAGGTAGTTCGGACTAGGCTTCCTATTCCGAACTACTGTTACTCCTCGTGGAGTAGGAAGCCTAGTCCGAACTACCTAGTCCGTGCCGCGCAGCACGGAGTCCGCACTAGCGGACATTTAAAAATGGCAGCGCCCGGCAATATGCAAATGAAGCCCAGGAAATTCAAATCCCGGGCTTCATTTGCAACTCGGGTTGCCTACATTACCACCCTAGTTCGAACTAGGGTGGTAGTGTAGACATACCCTAACAGACTTATTTGCACATAAGCTTTCATGGGTTGCATCTGACACGGTGGTTTTTACCTCCCAAAACTTACACCCAAATAAATCTGTTAGGGTCTGTCTACACTAGCCCCCTAGTTCGAACTAGGATGGCTAATGTAGGCATTCAAAGTTGCAAATGAAGCCCGGGATTTAAATATCCTGGGCTTCATTTGCATCTTCCCGGGCACTGCCATTTTTAAATCCCCCTTAGTCCAAACTCCATGCCCGCAGCTACACACAGCACAGAATAGGTAGTTTGAATTAGAGATCCTAAGGATCTCTAATTCGAACTACCGGTACACCTTGTTCCACGAGGATCCTAATTCGAACTACCTACTCCATGCCGCGTGCAGCCGTGGGCACGGAGTTCTGACTAAGGGGGATTTAAAAATGGCGGCGCCCGGGAAGATGCAAATGAAGCCCGGGATATTTAAATCCCGGGCTTCATTTGCAACTTCGAATGCCTACGTTAGCCTCCCTAGTTCGAACTAGGGGGCTAGTGTAGACAGACCCTCACTCTTTAAGGTGTTACAGGACTCCTGGTTGTTTTAAAACTTATAAAGGCAAAGCTGAGCTCCCCCCTGCCAGCTTTGGCAAAGGAAGGAAGCTCTTTCTAAGCTTGTTTTATGTACATTACGATGGTTACAAACAGCCTTTTCCTACCGCACAGTCAAGTTTCAAAGCTGTATTAAGGCAACATTCAGCTCTCAGCTTTTCAACATTTTGTTCAAAGTTACGAACATTGAGAGTTACAAACAACCTCCATTCCCCAGGGGTTCGTAACTCTGAGGTTCTGCTGTGCCCTGTGTCTAGTGCTACCCTGTTCCACCACAGGCGTCTTTTGCCAAGGCAGTAGCAGGGGCTTTGCAGATTGTATCACATGGCGATTGTGTCCATTGTCCAGGAGGTGCATTTCCCATTCCATGGAAGCCCCTGAGCCATGCAGTTTTCTCTGCAGCTTTATGCTGGGTCCCAGCCCTTTCTCTAGAGAAAAGACAGGCCGGTGTTAGTCCCTTTCCCTTTCTCCTCCACCCTCCTTTTCTCCCTCTAACTTTCGATTCACCAGCTGGCCTCCCCCCCCACCCTGCCCGCCATACATAGTTCCTAGGTCACAGGAAAAAACACAAACCGTTTCACAGCTTCTGTCACTCAGCAAATGGCCGTTTGCCAGGAGAAACACCACACGGTACGCGCCGGCACATTTGCTATTTTTAGCCTGCTGCCTTTGATTGCTGCATCATGAACCCGGCTGATTCGGGGAACTCACAGCTTGGACGCTGGATTCAGGGCTGCCTAGCAGATGTACCTGGTGTTTCTCGGGTCCTGCACTGTAGTCATGTTTGGGGTTAAATCAAAACACGGTGTATTCAGATGATTGTACAGGGCAGGGGGTTGGGAGGTGGGGGGCTCAGAACAAGGAGGTGGGTGAGTGGGAGGCCCAGGGCAGGAGCTGGGAGTGCAGGAGTCAGGCAGCAGGCTTGGAGGAGTTGGGGGGATTCAGAGCAAGAGGTGGAGGGTGCTAAAGTGAAGATGGGGGGGCTTCAGGGCACAGTGTTTGGTGTGTGTGGGAGCTCAGGGGCGGGGGCAGGGAACCAGGGTAGGGTGAGGATGGGGTGGGGTTCAAGGCAAGAGGTCGGGATGCAGGAGGCAAGGTGGGCAGTGGAAGGTGCAGGGCTGCTGGCAGGAGGCTGGGGAAAGGGAGCAGACTAGGCCAGAAATGAAATTTACATCAGTAAATGGCATGTAAAACTGTTTACAATGCATTCCACAGGACTTGCAGACTGCCTCTTTATCCACCAGGAAATACTCTGATGGGCCATGTATACACTGCCCCGTTATTCTAATAGCTTATTTCGAAATAGCACGTCCACACGGCAGGGAACCCTCAAAATGAGTCCAAGGCAGGCTTCCCTAATGTAGACGTGCTATTTCGATTTAGAGCCCCTGGAGGAATAACTTAGAACGGGCCTGGTGAGGGGCTATTTCGAAATAGCAGTAGTGGAAAGTCTACACAGCCCCTCTTCCGAAATAGCTATCGGAATAGGCGTTATTCTTTGCAGAATGAGGTTTACAGAAGTCGGAATAAGCTGTCCATTATTTTGAAATGATTTCAAAATAATGGAATTGCTGTGTAGATGCTCACATAGTTATTTTGGAATAACGGCCATCATTCCAGAGTAACTTTGCTGTGCAGACACCCCTGGGCTACGTCTACACTGGCCCCTCTTCCGGAAGGGGCATGTAAATTTCACGAGTCGTCGTAGGGAAATCCGCGGGGGATTTAAATATCCCCCGCGGCATTTAAATAAAAATGTCCGCCGCTTTTTTCCGGCTTTTAAAAAAGCCGGAAAAGAGCGTCTAGACTGGCCCCGATCCTCCGGAAAAAGTGCCCTTTTCCGGAGGCTCTTATTCTTACTTTGAAGTAAGAATAAGAGCCTCCGGAAAAGGGCACTTTTTCCGGAGGATCGGGGCCAGTCTAGACGCTCTTTTCCGGCTTTTTTAAAAGCCGGAAAAAAGCGGCGGACATTTTTATTTAAATGCCGCGGGGGATATTTAAATCCCCCGCGGATTTCCCTACGACGACTCGTGAAATTTACATGCCCCTTCCGGAAGAGGGGCCAGTGTAGACGTAGCCCTGGTGTGTAAAGCCATGGCTGTATCTGGAATGCAAGAGTGGTCACTCTGGCTCAGCTCAGACAAGACACACCAGACTAGAATCCTTTGCACAGGAGGGCGTCAATTACACCTCCCTGCCACTACCTGTTTTCCTGCATCCTATAGGAAACTGGGGAGAGCAAAGAGCGAATGAAGCCCTCCCTTTGCCTTGCGGTGGAGGGAGCAGCTTCAGTTTTCATTAGGAGGCTGACAGAAATGGAAGAGCCTGCAGGAGAAACAGGCCTGAATTGGTACATTTCCTCCAACAGTCACTGGCCAGTGCTGCCCGCTTCCTGAACTGTGTTATTGCCTTGCAGAACTCCCATGAGAAGTAAGATTACAGTAGCTTTCTGCCTCTCCTGCAGACATTCATACCCCAGGGACCTGATCCTATTGCCAGTGGAAGCTTTTTCAGACCAAATTCCATTTTAGTTTAGTTTAGGCAACAGAGGAACTAAGTAATGAGACAGCTAAAACGCTGGGTAGAGAATCTGAATTTTCGGCCAGGCTGAAAGTGTCCCTCTCCAATCAGAATTCTAACATCCGGCTTGTGTATCCCCATGCTGTGTAATACTTGTCAGCACAGCATAAAGACACAGCGGCCTCAAACAGTAGGGTCCAGCAAAGTACATAACGCAACATCAGTGAGTACCCTTTGTGGTAAATCCAAACCAGATTACAATGCCAGTCGCTGAAAGAAGCAGTGCAATGCATCGGACCAGTTCTTCCACAGGATGCAGGGCTAGTGGGACCTTTGGTCTGACCCACTAGGGTTGTTCTGATGTTAGCAGCTTGTTCCATGACAGTGGTATAGTCTGTTTGCTGTAAAAGTACAGAAAACCCAGCATGCTAGATAGAACCGCTACAATCACAGAACAGGCAGAGAAAATGGCAATGTGAAACAGGTTTGCTGTTGACTGCTTCCAGCAGCGATGCACATCAGCACAAACCATCCATCTGAGTGTGAACTTCTCTGAACTTCTCGGCCAATGCCTTTTAAATCCTACAACCAAGCCTCGGAGGGTCGTTTAGTCTCCAAGTCTGTGTTGTTCCTGGTTTCTCTGAAGGTGCCAAATCATGGCGCTGCTTGTGGTAGTGATTAGGCATGTCCCAGATGGGCACATCTGCTGCTGGGAATTGAATTAAAACCATGCAAAGCAGATTCCCATAGGGTACTGAAGGAATGAATATATTGCCTATCCAGGCATTTATACCGTGCCCATCATTGTAGTATCTGGGTATTAATAATGTATATTATTAACAGGAGAGTTGTGAGCAAGACAGGAGAAGTCATTCTTCTGCTCTACTCTGCACTGATTAGGCCTCAGTTGGAGTCTTGGATACAGTTCTGGGTACCATATTTCATGAAAGATGTGGAGAAATTGGAGAAAGTCCAGAGAAGAGCAACAAAAATGATTAAAGGTCTAGAAAACATGAGCTAAGCAGGAAGGCTGAAGGAATTGGACTAGTCTAGTTTGGAAAAGAGAAGACTGAGAGAGGACATGTTTTCAAGTACTTAAAAGGGTGTTACAAGGAGGAGGGAGAAAAATTGTTCTTCCTGATCTCTGATGGAAGGACAAGAAGCAATGGGCTTAAATTGTAGCAAGGGAGGTTTAGCTTGGAATCTCCATCACTGGAGATATTTAAGAGCAGGTTGGACAGACACCTGTCAGGGATGATCTAGCTGGTGCTTGGTCCTGCCGTGAAAGCAGGGGACTGGATTTGATGACCTTCCAGTTCTGAGTCCATGATTCTATGTCCTATATGAACAACAAATTTGGCACCGTAACCACCACTTATTATTTGCATACTGGGCTGCATTAGGAGGAGCATTGCCAGCAGATCCAGAGAAATGATTATTCCCCTTTAATCGGTGCTGGTGAGGCCACATCTGGAGTATTGCTTCCAGTTCTGGGCCCCCCACTATAGAAAGGCTGTGGACTCATTGGAGAGGGTCCAGCGGAGGCAACCCAAATGATGAAGGGGCTGGAGCACATGACCTACCAGGAGAGGCTGAGGGATTTGGGCTTGTTTAGTCTGCAGAAAAGGAGAGTGAAGGGGGATTTTAGAGCAGCCTTCAACTCCCTGAAGGGAGGTTCCAAAGAGGATGGAGGGAGGCTGTTCTCAGTGGTGACAGAAGGAGCAATGGTCTCAAGTTGCAGTGAGGGAGGTCTAAGTTGGATATTAGGAAAACTATTTCACTAGGTGGTGTTGAAACACTGGGATGGGTTCCTAAGGAGCTGGCGGAATCAAGACCTTGCTTAACAAAGCCCTGGCTAGGATGATTCAGTTGGGGTTGGTCCTGCTTTGGGCAGGGGGCTGGTTTCAATGACTCATGAGGTCTCTTCCAGCCCTAGGATTCTATGAATCTATAACAGTGACCTAGATGATACAGCCCCTGAATCAGCTAAGGAATATTAAAATGCTAAAGTCTCAGAAACCCCCGTTACCATCCCATCTTCATTTTATCAGGGCAACTGTAAATGGATTAAAATATAGTAAGACATGCATTTATCAAAAATGTAGGATGGTCCAGTGGTAAAAAACATTGGCCTAGGGCTTGAGAGGCCAGTGTTTAATTCCTTTCCTTGCCACAGACTTTTCCACCGTGACCTTGGTCAAGTCACTTAGCCTTACCGTGCTTCAATTTCCTATCTGTAAAATAGAGAAAATAGCACTGTCTTGCATTATGGGCATTATGGAAGATAATGACAGTGAGATGCTCAACTACTATAGTGATGGAGTCCAAATAGGTGCCTTGTATAGAAAAACAGGACTATGCAGCACTTTAAAGTCTAACAAGATGGTTTATTAGGTGATGAGCTTTCATGGGCCAGACCCACTTCCTCAGATCAATATGTGGAAGAAAATTGGCACAACCATATATACCATATAAACCCTATATATCCTATCTTTTGTTTCAGTTAGACCAGACTAACACGGCTACATCTTTATCACTATTGTATAGAAAAATCGTCATAGATTAATGTTCTTCCTTCCACAGATCTGCTAATCAAGGACTCCATTTTATTTTAAATTATGAAGCAGGCATAATGAAAGGGTCTGCTGCTGAAGCCATCTGGAATGACCCGACAGAGTCAACATTCATTGTTACAAAAATGAAAAATAGCTTTTTACGAGAACATAATTCTAGAAATGCAGCTAGACGGGATCCCGGCAAATCTCAGGTTCTACAGACACTTGGACCTTCCCTTGAATGCCTCACAACACACCCAAGGGCTACAGGTATCCTGTATAACCTCATGCCGCTAGTGTCTATTGTTGCTTGATTGCAATGAACTCTAATGTCTCTCCTTGTCAACTGGTTTGTTTGTAACACCCATTGGTGTTGAGCCTGGCTCCCTTCACCATTCCCTTGTTAATCATTTGATAGCTGACTAGCAGGGCTTGGATCTTAACTTTTCCAGAACTCAGCAGCATTTCAATCTGGGATTTGGTTTAATCCCATTATCAAGACAAGGCCCATTTGCAAAAGTGGGAGCCAGTAGCAGATTTTGACTCGCCCTCCTGGAGGACATTTGAGGGGATTCATACTTGGGGTTTTAGAGCAAGCCAAAGGATTTCAAGGGTGTTGTCACAGCTAGGTAACACCCTTTAAATATAACACAAAAGTGCATTGCACAAAGAATACATGGTGCATGACTTGCACAAAGAATACATGGTGCATGACTTGCCTTCACCTCAGCTGCCAACTGAAATGGAATATACCTGCAAACCTTAATTTAATCCGTGAAACTGTGTCCCTGCCTTATTTCTAATTTTGATTTCAAATACATTCTGGCTTATTTCTACTACTGATTTCAAATAAATGCCCTTTGGACTCTTAGATCCAGGATTTATTTCTGTTATTTGCAAACTGAGAGGAAGGGGGAAAAAAGAGAAAGAGAACAACCGAACTGGCACTTAGCTGAACAATGCAGAGTTCCTTCTTTGGGTAATGCAGCTATGTAATTATACCCATACTCACTGTATTGTGCAAATCTCAGCCTGCTGAAATGCCCTTTTGGTGAGAACAGACTCACATAGTTTACGGGTAGCTGCCTTTGAACATCAATGACTCAAGTGGGATTCAGCAAACTGATACCCTTTATTAGAGTGTTTGCGTCTCTGCAAAGTTTACACATAGTTTGCCTGTCCAAGGGACACGGGGTATATTACATGGGAAAAACTGGGTGTCAATCAATGTCTTTTGAATGAGGTACATAACACACATTCTTCATGGCCCCGCCTTTGGACCAAGTGACTCCTTTGCTAATGGGATCCTGCTCGGTGGAAAAGCTGGGAAAAGAGGCAGTGCTTACTCTGATACAGCCATCTCCCTTCTGCACTCAGAGCACTAGGGTTCTTCTGTGAATGTTCTTAAAACTCAGAATGTGCTTCTCTAGTAGGAGCGGGGCCAAGTTATTAATTGATTACGAGCATTGTGAAAATGTTTCACGCACATGAACGCACCTTGTCTTTTCCCATGCCGAGCTCCATGTCACTGCCCAGCAAACGAGAGGTGCCGAGAGGAACCAATTCCCTTTGAAGGGGAGGGGCCTCAAAGGGGCTGGAACTTGAGTTTCCAAATATAAATGACCCTTGGGAAAATACAGGGACATTTTGGTACATGGAGTTCCAGACTGACTGAACATTGGACTCTACCTTAATCCATAATTGCCCAAATATGAATTGTACAACTCGAACGGTTTCTGTTTTCTAACTAACTACTGTATTTAGGCAAAATCTTTGGGCACCCAATACAGTCCAAGGACTGCACTTTACTTATATATATTTATCTTAAAATGAAAGAATTTCGATAGCTGTAAATGTTTTCCTACTTAAATTGCTGTAACACAAGATCTTTAATTTTTACTTTATAGAGATCAATAGCTAATAAAATAATTATTTACTCTCTTTCAGAGGTGCCCATCTATTTGTATTTTTTAGTTCAGTTTTAGGTCATTTCTACTGCTTGCCTCTACTGAATAGCCTAAACTAAGGATATGTCTACATGACAGTGTTATTTCGAAATAAGCAATCCTTCAAGCTTTAGAATCCAGAAGAACTCCCACATTTTTTATTTTTAAAAAATCTTATGATTTTTTAAAGCCAATATCATGGGAGGAGGGGGAGGAGGAGGGAGGGGTGATTTTTGAACCTCTCACAGTAAATATGGTCCCTCCTTTGAAGAGTTTTCAATGCACTGAACCTCCAAGTCAGGCCATTATTTCCTGAATGGGGTTTGTAAACGAGCAGGGGGAATGGAGCTGAGAATTTAACGCTAGGAAGGGCCTGGTTTTTGTAGTGGTTTAGGGGTGCAGAACAGAGCAAGGATGCGGGGCAGGTAGCATGCAGCACGCTGCAGAGAAGATTCTGGATGATTGTGGCATTGAGAGACGGGCACTTAGAAAGATTATGAGTGTGGGAGAAGATTCTGGAAAGGTGGGGCCTCTAGCTGAGGGGAACCAAACTGGCAGTGAGCCATTTGCCTCTTTCTACTACTGAGGGAGACAAGAGCAAGGCCCCAGAAGCAGACATCTTGGTGACTGAATGGATCTCTGTGTGTTCTATGTGTCCCCACTCAAATTTGCACCTCAGTTTTGTGGCACATTTGGGCCTACTCTGGTCTTCCCAAAAATGAGAACTCTTGTTTAGGACTTTTGTGATAAATCGGTGATATTTGCGACAAGCGCTACCACCTCACTGGGGGATATTGGATCAGCTGCCTCTCACAGAAGACCCTGCACAGCTTCTAATCCTTGTTCTTCCAACCACAGCAGAGTGGCGAGCTATGTCGCTGTTTCAGTATTGCCAACCTCAAATGCTCGAAAGTCATGAATCCTGCTCGCCAAAGATCACTGGCTTTTAAATCACGAGAGTATGGAATGGATTTGGCGCTCTTTTTTATTTGCCTTCTGCCTTTGGAGCCTTTACATTGCACTGGGGTCACATTTTGAAGCTGTCTCCACAGGAGGGAGGGCTAGAAACTTATTTTTTTTAAGCACTAAGGCTGGAAATGTCGCCTTTCCACTGAACACCCGGAGCTGCAGCTTTAAGGAAAACAATAATTATCCCAAGACTTGACAATATCACGAAAGCTGGCCACACTGCAGCTTGTGCAGTCACACAGATAAAAGCCCACGGGCACTCTCTCAAAGACGCTGCTCTGCCCCAATCACACAATGAACCCACAACACGGGGTGTGAACTGGGGAAGAGTCAGCGAAATTCAGCACAATATTACTGTTGTTTGGGGAACTTTGGTCTCTTACTTAAGGCCACACAGTGAGGCAGTGGAATAGGTGGGAATAGCACAAAGAAGGTCTCTACTGCCTGCCTGGATTAAGGACAAAATCATATCATGAACCTCTGTGTCAGGCAGGGGCAAGCAGGGAGAAACAGTGCTGAGAGGATAAGACAGCAATTTAAGGGCCTGTTTTAGTAGCAGTGTAAGGTTGGGGATGCAGGAAAGCAGGGGCGGGGGTGCAGTGTGTGTGGCAAGCGAGAAAGAAGATTCTAGAAGAGTGTGGCAGTTGGGCAGTTACTGGTTGGCAGTTAGCAGGGGTGGGGGAGGGTAACGGTGTGGATGGGCAGGGCAGTTAGCGAGTTGAGGGGTTAGCAATGAGTCACAGGGAGCTGGATAGTGATAGAAATGTAGCCGTGTTAGTCTGGTGTAGCTGAATCAAAAAACAGGACTATGTAGCACTTTAAAGACTAACAAGATGGTTTATTAGATGATGAGCTTTCGTGGGCCAGACCCACTTCCTCAGATCAAATAGTGGAAGAAAATAGTCACAACCATATATACCAAAGGGTACAATTAAAAAAAAAGAACACATATGAAAAGGACAAATCACATTTCAGAACAGAAGGGGGATGCATCTTGATTTGTCCTTTTCATATGTGTTCTTTTTTTTTAATTGTACCCTTTGGTATATATGGTTGTGACTATTTTCTTCCACTATTTGATCTGAGGAAGTGGGTCTGGCCCACGAAAGCTCATCACCTAATAAACCATCTTGGTAGTCTTTAAAGTGCTACATAGTCCTGTATTTTGAGGGCGTTGGAGGGAGAGAAAGTTTGTGAAGCCTGGGCCAGTTAATTAAGGGGAGGCAGATTGTCAGCAAAGGGTGTCATAGCTTCACAGGGCAAGCAGGAGAGACAGTTCGGGGGGGGGGGGGAGGTTAATGAAGAGAACTAGGCTGGCAATATGTCAGAGATCTCACAGGGGCCAGGAAAGGCAGCACAGGTCGTGAGGAAGAATCCGACTGCTTGGCAGTGGTTCTGTGGAGCACACCGATAGCTGAGCGGCATTCACTCTGTTTTATCTGATAAACAGAACAAGCTTTACAAGGGCCACTGGCTTCTAGCCCTTCCCCTTGCTCACGCAGCGACTGTAGCTTTGCTGCACATTTCCCTCTGTCTTTTTCGATGCTTACCAAGCCATGGAGGATCTGATTTGTCCGGAGGGGAAGCCCAGCAGTTTCTGAAGCTTTCAAATCGGTCTGTAAATATCCAAGCTTTTGGGAACATATTTTTCATGCCACACAGGCTTAGCACAGTGCAGAGAATTACATAATAGAAACTTTACTCCTATTCTTACTTCACTGTTTTGGAGCGACCTTAATTCCAGTAGAACAACACGTTACGTCCAAAATAACATATAACTAAATGGATAAAATCCTGAAATTCTTGACAAAGTCACTTATTATTTATAGCTTATTTCAGCACTCGGGTGTTTCCTGTGGACACGGGTGCTGTAACGCAACCCACTCCAGTCTGATTAGCATGTGTCTGCAGCCAGTTGCTATTTGCACTGGAGGCATGTCTAGTGTTGATTATCTGTGGCAACTCTTCACTTGTTAACTCTGACAAGGCTGCGACCTGGAATGATTCTGCTACGACTGTGTAGACTCTTGGCTTCTCTTATCTACTTGCCTTGTCCTGGAATTTTATTATCTGAATATGAAACAAGTTTTGCTTCAGACTTCTTTAAAGTATCCTTATTATCTATATCTTAAATACTGTCCTGGGCTCCATTATCTAGTTTAAAGGATACAATTCTGCCATCAATATTTAGACTTATTTGTTCTTCTGAAATATTTTTCTCTGCAACTCACTCTGTCTGAACAGGGATAAGAACACCAGAACGGCCAGACCGGAGGTCCATCTAGCCCAGTGTCCTGTCTTCTGACCGTGCCCAATGGCAGGTGTCCCAGAGGGAGTGAACAGAACAAGGAATCATCAAGCAATCCCTATCCTGTCACCCATTTCCAACCTCTGCAAATAGAGGCTAGGGACATTATTCCTACCTATCCTGGGTAATAGCTATTGAGGGACCTAACCTCCATGAATCTATCTAGTTCTTTTTGTAACTCTGTTAAAGTCCCAATCTTCACAACGTCCTCTGGCAAGGAGTTCCACAGGCCGACTGTGGGCTGTGTGAAGAAAAAACGTCCTTTTGTCTATTTTAAACCTGCTGCCTATTAATTTCGTTTGGTGACCCCTAGTTCTTGTGTTATGGGAACAAGTAAATAACTTTTCTTCTTCACTTACTTCACACAGTCATGATTTTATAGGCCTCTATCATATCCCCCCTTTGTCTCAGCTGAAAAGTCCCATTCTTATTAATCTCTTTTCATATGGGACCCATTCCAAACCCCTAATCATTTTTGTTGCTCTTTTCTTAACTTTTTCCAATGCTAAAATGTCTGTTTTTGAGATGAGGTTACCACATCTGTATGCAGCATTCAAGATGTGGGTCTACCATGGATTTATAAAGAGGGAATAAGATATCCTGTGTCTTCCCTTTAATAATTCCTAACACTCAGTTTGCTTTTTTGGCTGCTGCTGCACATTAAGTGGCTGTTTTCAGAGAACTATCCACAATGACTCCAAGGTCTCTCTCTCTCTGAGTCACTGATCTGAGAAGTGTTGGCTTTGACTGTGACACATACCTTTGTTCCTCAACCCTCCTCACCATTTCATTTTTGGCATATTTGACCAAATAATGGAAAATTTCTTGTTTTCTGTTCTCTGCCACATCTAGTGCCTAGCAATTCTTCTCCATGACAAATGTGATGATCATTTTTACTTCATTTGTATCTATTTTCCCTGATTAAAATGTTATTTATTCAGTCTCTACTATGTCATTTAATCCTGAAATATGCATTGCATTAGGATTGCTGGCTCGGCAAATGTCCACAGCACAGATTGTGTTAAATCAGCTTTTCCCTGCACTTTATCAATCACAGCATATTTGGTATTCAACATATAGTGTTAGCTTTTATTAATTTCCCCCATCACATATTCATCAACTTGTTTATATGGTTCTTCATCAAAACCATCTCTCCCGAGCACAACTTAATTCTGTGCAACACACTATTACATGTGCTTACTCTGCTGCTACGACTGTGAGTTGATTTAAAGGAACAATGCCTAGGCAACCTTTAATAAGCAGATAATATATTTTGCTACCACTGAATGTTTGAATGGGTGGATGTGAGGGTTAGGATTTGATGACTCTGCTCTATAATGCTTGAAATGTAATTTCAGTGATGTCTGATTTTGACTTTGTGTGTTGTGAACATCTTCTACACCTTAAGGGTACCCGAGAGAAGTCTGGGGGGTCCATCAACACAACTGAAATTTGGAGAAAACGGAATTTTTGTTTTAAGTTTTACAGTGTTTTATTATTATTGTACTTTTTACACCCAAAAATTTCATTACCTGCCCGGCTATGATTAAGTTGTTTAAGCAAATGTGTTCCAATGGTAGAAAAAAAATGTGTGTGTGTGTGTGTTTGAAAACTATGTACTTTTTTTTTTTTTTTTTGAAAAAGGGGCGCTTTATAAAAAAAGGTTTAGAAATGCTGTTCTACACTATTGGGAGTGGAAGGCGTGACAAGGTCAGGCCCCAGGGCTGCTCCAGCGGGTACATCTACACTGCAAAACTATACCAAAATAACTTTGTCCACGTCTACACAGCAGGCAGTTATTTCAAAATAATGTCAAAATACTCTCAAGCTGGAGGACTTCTTACTCCGACTCCTGCCACCCGCATTGTGCGAGGAATAAAGGAAGTCAGAGAAGAGCGCTCTGTTTCAAAATAGGTGCTGTGTAGATGCTCCTTATTTTGAAATAAGCTACACAATTGCCATTGCTCAAATTGTGTCACTTATTTCGAGGTAAGCCTGCAGTGTAGACGCATCAGAGTGTGGAAAAGGCAGCCCCAAAAGGGCAAAAGTCCTGCTTATTAGAGGTGGGTGACTGCATCCGGCAGGGAGCTGGCCCAGGAAGATTGGGGCCAGCTGACTTCACATCAGGCATGCCAGAGGCCTTTAAAAGCCACCGCAGTGAGAAGGTGAGAGTGGAGAATGAGGTCTGGGGGCCCTAAAGGTCATTGCTTATCTAGCATGAGAGGAGGCATTTTCTCCAAATTTGTGATAATTACTTGAATTCTATGTATGAGCTCCACAGCATAATATTTTAGGCAGTGGTTAGATCCCCACTTCCCAACCAGCCCCTCCAGGTGGGTTGCGGCTCTGGTAATATTGATTTTGCTGGGTCCCATCGTAAGGATTGCTCATGAGATTGAGACCCTGTCAAAACAGGATCCTGATTCATGTCCACATGCAAACACTGTGGCCCAAATGAATACAGACTATGACTATTCCTATTCTTGAGTCATGTAATAAGTGGCAATAGCTGGTCATTAGATGACTGTCCTCCACATAAATCTGACCAGACCTAGAGGGTTTGATTCTTCGCTCCACGTAAGTGATAATTTCACAAAAGGAAAGTTGCTGCTGCTCCCACCTTGACATTCAAGCAGTAGAAGGGACAGGCTATTACTAAGTGCTGTGAAGTGGCCACCATGTCAGGGGATTCTAACTGGATGTCGCTGGTTTGGTATTTTAGGAAGACTGATAGCGATGTAGATATTGTCAAGAGAAAGAACAAAAACCCAGGATAAACCAGTTTGTGACTTAGGCATCCTTTGTGTGTCCACATATAAAGAAACCCAGGCGGAGTGATTAGCAAAACCAACAGGGAGAGTTATGCAAGAGAAAGAAAATTAAATCTGACATTTAAAAACAGCCACATCAACTAGAAAACAATGATGGAGGAGGCTCTAAGGATTAAGGGAAACCCAGTAAGAAAGAAAGAGAAAACATTCAACCATACAAACCACCGGTAAACCGATCTGCTGAGGAATCTGAAAACTCTCTGGAGTTCCACAGTAACCATGGGTAGGGGGTATAACAGGCTAGAGAAGGCTAAACCTCCCCTAACTTAGGCTGGTGCCCCATTCACACTTTGCCCCAAGGTCCAGCCCTCATTTTCCTGTCTCTCAAAGGTCGTGTAGGCCGATGGGGGCAGCTTGGGCTGCCTGGCACCCAGGTGTGGCTGGGCAGAGGAAGCTTGGACTGGCTGGAGGTCAGGGGCTTCTCGGACCAGCTGGAAGCCAGAGGTAGCTCAAGCTGGCTGGTGGCAAGGGGGGAAAGAGTGGGTACTTCAAAGGGGCAGTGCTGCAGGGAGCTCGGGGTCAGCTGGAATCCCCTGCAGCACTAAGCCTGGGATCAGCTGTGCGGCGCTGCCCCTTTGAAACGCTGCAGTGGCGTTTCAAAGAGGCAGCGCTGAGTGGAGCCCAGAGTCAGCTGGGGAGTCCTCAGCTGATCCCAGGCTCCGTGCAGTGCTGCCCCTTTGAAATGCTGTAGTGGTGATTCAAAGGGGCAGTGCTGCCCTATTGACTAATCGAATAGGCGATGCAAAAATGCATCGACTATTCGATTAGAGAAATACACGCTACTTAACATCCTTAGCATGGGCTGGCTGGCCAGCTAGGGCTTGGGACAGCTGGGGGTGGGCAGCCGGGGGCACCTCTAGATATGGTGGGCCCCCCCTCAGGGCCCCCGCAGGCAAAGGAGGCAGAAGCAGTGGGGTGGGGCCAGGCAGAAGAGACGAGGCTGAGGACTAGCCTCCCTGAAGGGGGGAGGGGTCTCGAGCTGCCCATCACCGTAGCGGTACTACCCATGAAAAGATGCACAGCACAGATCTGAACCCACTTTCACTCTTCATACAGAGAGCCGGGAACTTCATCTGTGTGGCCTCCCCACGCGTCCTCTACCGTGTCAGGCCCAGCGGCCCTGCTTTGCGTTAGGGTTCTGGCTCTGCCAGCGCTCCAGTGCAGGTTAGGTTAAATCAGCTCCTCATCGCAGTCTGCTCACTGCAGCGTATTTGGGATCCAACAGCCAGTCTTCGCTTTTGTTAATTTCCTCCCTCCCCTGGTCATCGGCTCGCTCACATTGTCCTTCGTCAGAGCCATCGCCCTGTTCAGACTGCCGGGGGCGGCGTCCGGACGCGTTGAGAGCAAAGAACAGAGGGTATGTCTACACTACCCCCCTAGTTCGAACTAGGGGGGTAATGTATGCATACTGAACTTGCGGCACGGGGTTCGCACTAGCCGGCTTTTAAAAATGGCGGCGCCGGCGTTATGCTAATGAAGCCCGGGAAATTCAAATCCCGGGCTTCATTAGCAAGTTCGGTATGCATACATTACCCCCCTAATTCGAACTAGGGGGGTAGTGTAGACATACCCCTAGGGACTTCTAGTTCTCTGCTTTGCCTTCTAGAGACTCATGTGAAGAGTAAAAAAATATTTTGCCTTCCAAGATTGCAGAGAAATACAGTCCATGGAACAGCTTTGGCCTACAAACTAAACATGTATCCTTTTGTGTTCGACTAGGATAAGTCATGTTGAGTAAAGGCTATCACAGATTGGCTGTGAGATATGAATTTCCAGTATAAATGTGATCTGTTCTATTCAAAGAAATCGTTTGTAGCAGCAGATTTATCATTTCCACACAATGAATGGTTGGGGACTGACTAGCTAAGAGGCAGTTCAACAGACAAGGACCTGGGGATGACAGTGGATGAGAAGCTGGACATGAGTTATCAGGGAGCCCCTGTAGCCAAGAAGGCGAATGGCATATTAGGGGGCATTAGGAGGAGCATTGCCAGCAGATCCAGAGGAGCGATTATTCCCCTTTATTCGGCTCCAGTAGGCTAGATCTGGAGTATTGTGTCCAGTTCTGGGCCCCCCACTGTAGAAAGGACGTGTCTGCATTGGAGAGAGTCCAGCGGAGGGCAACTAAAATGATGAGGGGGCTGTGACATGTGACTTATGAGAGGCTGAGTGATTTGGGCTTATTTAGTCTACAGAAGAGAAGAGTGTGTGTGTGTGTGGGGCGGGGGGGGGGGGGTTCCAAAGAGGCTGGAGAGAGGCTGTTCTCAGGGGTGGCAGATGGCAGAACAAGGAGCGATGGGCTTCAAGCTGCTGTGGGGGAGGTCTAGGCTGGAGATTAGGACAAAATCTTTCCTTAGGAAGGTGGGGAAACCCTGGGATGGGTTCCCTGGGGGTGGGGCGAATCTCCATCCCTAGAGGTTTTTAAGTCCCGGTTTGACAGGGCCCTGGCTGGGCTGATTGAGTTGGGGTTGGTCCTGCCTTGGGCAGGGGGCTGGACTTGATGCCTCCCCCCTCGGACTGTATGACTCTGCTGTTAGAATTTAAATATCTTTGAATGGCCAAAGCTGTTGTTGCTGCTGTTAGAATTTAAATATCTTTGAATGGCCAAAGCTCCGGAAGGGGGGAGGGAGAGAGCAAAAGGCTAGTTTGCTTTGTGTCACCTGTTTGCAGGCCCACCGATGTGTGTGGGTGGGGAGGGGGGAGCAGAAGGGGCCTGGTGTTTCAAAACGGCCCTTTAAATCGCCACTGGAGCGCCACGCTCTGGGCTACTGCGAGGTCTGGCGTGGCACGTTCTGGGGGCGCTGAGGGCTGGCTTCCCAACCCTTCCTCTTCCACCCAAGGCCACGCTCCTGTAGGAAATGCGGAGTCAGCCCCCCCTGCACTTGCCCAGAGGCCTGACTCCTGAGTGAAGCCGTGACCCTGCACACCAGGTTGCAGTAGCACTCACTGAAGCTTGGCCCCTTTGCCACAATGGTGGGTTGATGGGGCCTAATGTGCGTGCCCAGCAGCCCTGGGCCAGGTCACAATGGCTGAAGCGGGAAGCCAGCCCAGCCCTGGGGGGTGAGCGTGGGGTGGACTCGCTCTCCGGGTTGCCACACACTCACTGAAATGTGACCCTTGTGTCAATGGCCATATCTGAGTGGCACTGTGACCCCGCATGCCAGGTCATAATGCCACTCTGAAATGTGGCCTGGTGGCCCCTCAGTGGTCATTTTTTGAGGTGTTTGCCCCAGGTCCTTAAAAGCAGCTTATGTGGCCCTGCACATGACAGATTAAATGTCTTTTCCCTGCATTTATTTTCTTTAACCAACTAACTAGGCAGACATCTTCCACCCAAGGCCAAGACTCTCTTCTGAGGGGACACAGTGAACCATCTGTTGCCTGACATGACAGCCCAGGAGGTATCAAGACATTGGGGTGGTTGTCGAGGATCACCCAGGTCTCTGACTGCTACCCCATGCTGCTCATCTGTGAGGGCACTAATGATACTGCCAGGTGTGACCCTGAGCAGAGCAAACATGACTACACGGCTCTGAGGGACTGTGGGTGAGGGAGTGCAGGTGCTGATGGTGTTCTCTTCTGGTTTTCCAGTCAAAGATAAGGGCCCAGGCAAAGACAGATGCATCCTGGAGGTCAGTGCCTGGCTGTGAAGATCATCCCACCAGAAGGGTTTGGCCTCCTTGACCACAGGATGCTGTTCCATGAAGAAGGGTTGCTAAGCAGAGACGGGGTCCACCTATCAAGGGAGGGGAAGAGAATATTTGGATACAGACTAACCTAATGACAACAGCTTTAAACAAGGTTCAACGAGGGCCGGTGACCAAAGCCCACAGGTTAGTGAAAAACATGAAGACCTGGGAGAAGGGTCAGAAACTGGGAAGAGCATGGGCGGTAATAGCAGGGATAAAGGGGAGACAAGAGGGACCTGGGGCGGGGGGGGGGGCAAAATCAAATCAGTATCTTAGTTGTCTGTGTTTAAATACAAGGAGTATGGGGAATAAGCAGGAAGAACTTGAAATGCTAGTAAATAAACGCAACTATGACATGGTTGGTATCACAGAGACTTGGTAGGATAATACACGACTGGAATATTGATACAGAAAGGCACAGCTTGCTCAGGAAGGATAGGCAGGAAAGAAGGGAGGAGTTGCTGCCTTCTATATTAAAAACGTATGTATTGGGACTGAGGTTGAGATGGACATAGGAGACAGAAAAGGGTAAAAGACAAGGGGGATGGCATGGTAGGGGGTCTATCAAGACCACTTAACCAGGAAGACGGAGAGGAGGGTTTTTTTTCAAACAACTAACAAAATCATCCAAAGCGCAAGACTTGGTGGTGATGAGGGACTTCAGCTATTCAGCCAGCTGTTGGGAAACTAACACAGCAGGGCACAGATTATCCAATCAGTGCTTGGAATGTAGAGAAAGCTACTAGGGGTGGCTGTGGTAGATTTGATTTTAGCAAATAGGGGACATTGCCGGCTGTTCCCCTTCGTGAGGGAGCCGGGGAAAGTGCTGCCTTCCTCACTCTGGCTGGGGAACGCAGGGAGCAGATGCTCCTGGACCTGCCCTGGCCGGAGGACGTGCTCTCCTCCCCCAGCTTCTCACCTGGCCCCAAGCTGCTGCGGTGAAAGAGGGCCGGGGTTGTCCTCTCTCCCCTGGGCAGCCTGCAGACCGACCCCCTCCTCCCCAGCCCCGCCCCAGAGCAATGATTGAAATGAAGAAAAACAAAACAATGAGGCTGTGTCTACACTGGCAAGTTATTCCGGAAAATCAGCCGCTTTTCCGGAAAAACTTGCCAGCTGTCTACACCGGCCACTTGAATTTCCGGAAAAGCACTGATGATCTAATGTAAAATCATCAGTGCTTTTCCGAAAAAACTATGCTGCTCCTGTTCGGGCAAAAGTCTTTTTCCGGAAAACTGTTCACAGTAGTGTTTTCCACAAAAAAGCCCCGATCGCGAAAATGACGATCGGGGCTTTTTTGCGGAAAAGCGCGTCTAGATTGGCCAAAGAACCAAAATGGCCCTAAAACCTCACTGTCCACAGTAACACTTCCAGGTCCACACCTCTCTGGCATGGCCTCGGCCCCGTGGGGGTTGACAGGAGAATTTCAGGGCCAAAGGAGCTGGCTTCATGGGCCCTTTCGTGTTGGCAGCTCTGGAGTAAAGGGACCACTAGGAAGTAACAAATTGAGCCCCGATTAAATGACTTGTGTTTTCTGAACCTCCCATGTGGTGCTGGAGGTAAGAACCTTTTGGTTTTACTTGCTGGTCTAGTCACTTGACATATTCAAGAAAGGTATCCCAAAGACTCCCAAGTTCACACCCAAATTGCTCTGACCCTCCGGAGATACCTCTTGTGACAAGCAGGATGACGAACTCCCCATCACAATAGGCCCGCTGACCTCAGGCTAGATTTTAACTCTAACACCGCTGAGTAACTCCACTGAAGTCCATAAAATGCGAGTAAAAGGAGGATGAAGACACTGATCTGGAGTTGACTTGGCAGCCCAGAGATGAGGGATTCCAGGTTCCATTATCAATTCTCCATGGTACCCAGTTGTTTAGCAAATAAGGTAATCGTCACTTGGCTTCCCTCACCTTGGCATGCTCCCTGGAGCACTGTGATCCTTAAACGCTGTTCCTCGTAGTGTAACAGGTCCATGAAACCTCAGGCAGACACTAGAGGAGCTTCAGCACCAAATGGCTACTGTCATCCTCCTGCCAGGGTTTCAGGTTTAAAACAAAAAGTAGTTCTTTACACAACCTGTGGAACTCCTTGCCAAAGGATGTTGTGAAGGCCAGGGCTTTAACAGGGTTTGAAAAAGAACTAGATAAATTAATGAAGGATAGGTCCATCAATGGCCATTAGCCAGGCTGGGCAGGGATGGTGTCCCTGGACTCTGTTTGTCAGAAGCTGGGAATGGGTGACAGAGGGTGGATCACTTGATGAATCCCTGTTCTGCTCATTCCCTCTGGGGCACCTGGCATTGGCCACTGGGTTTCCAGCTTATATTAACCTTTGGTCTGACCCAGTACAGCAATTCCTATGTTCTTTATGGTTTTCTTTCCTTGCCCCAGCCCTGGAGAAGACCAAGAACCCTTCATACAACCAGCCACATTTTTGTCTCTCACTTGGATTTAGGGCCACGTGAAACAACCAGTGTTTTTCTCTGGCAAGTTTATTTGCAGCTCAGGGTTTTTTGCACGAGTCCAGTTCGCTCGTCCCTCTTGATCTGAATGGATTTGATTAGAAATTCTGCTGATCTAGTACCTCTTCTGCCAGGGAAACGGCGTAAGCCCCATGATGCTAAATCTACATCTGTATTTTAGAAGTGAAATGTTTGTCTGTCCGTCTGTTTGTGCAAGACTTCCTCCGAAATGGGAGCGACTAGGGACACCATCCTTTGTAGGCAGCTTCCTCTTGCCCTGACCCCAAGAGAGGCCAGGGTGGGCTGTGCCAGGCACACAGGAAGTGGTGGGAACGGGGCTTTTCCCCCCCAACATGGAAAGGGAGGGGCAGAGAGAGGAGGGGCGGAGCCTCACACTCATCTCTGGGGCAGTGACGGGGTCAGGATACTGCAGAGTGAGCCCTGGGGACACCGCACCAGCAAGGATGGGGCTCTGCATGTTGCTGGCCAGGCCACTTTCTACATGTAAGGTCCTGTCCCCCCACCCTGCTATGGGGCCTGGAGATCCCCCCCACCTACAGGGGCCTGCACGCTCCCCTTCCCCTCCATGTGGGTGCATGGAGATTCCCCTCTCTGCTGTAAGCCTCCTACAGGGCCTAGTGATTTCCCCTTCCTCCCCCCGCCACTTCACCTGGAGCGTGGGGGTTCCCTTTGCCCTCCCTCCCCTGCACAGCTCCTCACAGGGCCTAGGAATACTGCCCTCTCCGCCTCACACCACTTCACCCAGGGCCTGGGGATTCCCTCCACCCTCCCCGCACCTCACGGGGCCTGGGCATGCTGTTATACACCAAGGGGCTGCTATAGACCCAGGCCACGTCGGGTAAATCTGCCAGTACTAATATAATACGAAATACCAATACTAATATGAGCCTTATGAGGCCTTACTTGCATCCCCAGGACATGCTCACAGACCCATTACAGATAAGAGTCATGTACAGAGCTGTGTTTTGGTAGAGAAAGAGAGGTGAACCTTTTAGCACTCTGAGCATACCCCTGCCTGGAGACCACTGGAAACTCTGCAAGATCTGTCCTCCATCCAGTTTATCGAAATTAAGATTATTGAGTGTGAGAAAACCTGGCTTGAAACCGCAATGGTGTCCCAAGCAACTGAGCAATCTTGCATTATGAATCCTTTAATTTTGGATCAAAAAGAGGTAGCCAGTTTTGTCTGCCTCATACCTAACCATCCATAAAAACAATAGAGTTTTGTTCTCAGTCTTAGCAATTTCCTTAAGAGTCATAAATTTTCTCTGTTCCCAAATTTGTGATTGAATGAGTGAACAAACAATGGGTCCTTATCTGGTAGTTGCATGGAGGCGGGCACCAAACAGACCTCATAATTACATTATTGAGTGATAGCCCTAACTTCTGACTAGTGACTAATGGGCAAACCCCAAACAATTCTCAAAGTTCCAGATGCTTATCCACACGTCTTCGATCAATAAACCAGAGCTGAAACCTAGTGAGAACCTCTTCTTTGATGGCATCTTGACATTTACTTCCTGGTCATTACCAGGAAGTAGTGGAGAGGCACATGAAAATTTTAAAGGGGGCAGACAATTCCTTAAAATAAATGTTTGGGACCTCAGAAATATTTAGCATTTTGTATCAGGTTCTGAGTCTCTTCTTACACAATTCAGACTTGTTTCTTCATCCTTTATTTCTTACCAGTGAAGAAGGCTTTTCTATTTACAGGAAATTAATGAATAAGGATCGTAAAACATAACTAGGGGTGTGTCTACACATCACCTAAAATTTGAAATAAGATACGCAATTCATATTTCAAATGTATTTCAAAATAGCTTATTTTGAAATTTGGCATGTCTACACAGCGCCAAATTTCGAAATAATGCACTATTTTGGGCCCTCTGTTATCCCTCGTGAAACAAGGTTTACCAGGATAGCGAAATAGCACACCCGTTATTTTGAAAAATATTTCAAAATAACAGGCAGCTTGTGTAGAGGTGAGGTAGCTATTTTGGGATACCTTCGTTATCCCAAAATAGCCGTGCAGTGTGAATGTACCCATGAGTCTTTTGCAGAAGTGCAATAAGCATTAAAAAGTTGGTCATATTAAAAAAAACATTTTATTAACTTAGGGTATGTCTACACTGCAGGGCAAAAGTCGAATTAAGCTATGCAACTTCAGCTACGTCAATTCAATTTTTGGCACTGTCTACACGGCAGGAAGTCGAAGGAAGAAAACTCTCCCTTCGACTTCCTTACTCCTTGTGAAATAGGAGTTGGCGTAAGAAGTCCTCCAGCTCGATATTATTTTAAAATAATGGCTTGCTGTGTAGATGTGCGCTTTGTTATTTCGAAATAATGTCAGCCATTGCAAAAGAATGCTGCTGTGTAGATGTACCCTTACAGTAAAGATTTGATAGACATTTAAGCACTTTAGAAACCTCATTAAATTATATAAACCACCATTGAGATCTTCTACCCTAAAATATTAATTTAAAAAACACCTTAATTCAGATCATTATATTATACACCTATGTCAAAGAAATACTAAGTGAATGATTTGAATCTGCTAAGATTTCCCTGTGCAGTCACATGATTATCATTTTCAATAACATTGTTATTTTGTAGGTATTCAGAGTTTCAAGAGATGGATGATTCTTGTTTACAGAAATAGGAAAGATGTGCATTGCTTTTGAAAAGGGCTTTGTATATGGGGTTTTGTGCAAAGGGCAGGGCAGTTATTCCTAGTACTGTAATATAACAGAGTCTGCTGTGGGGGATAAAACTATCCAAAGAAAACCCTATGCTGTGTTTTGCATGCCTGAATCCTTACCAGGGGTGCTTTAATCACCAGGGACATGTAAGGAAAACCTGGTCAGAAATGATATCCTCTTCCACTACTCCAGCAGTCAGTGCAATGTTTGGAAGGAAATGATTGCCAAATCAACAGCTGACGGACATCTATAGGAAGTACTTTCTTTGTCTAGAAGAGCAACTTGCTTGAGTGGGGCAGTCAGTGGGGCCGCCCTTTGCACACCGATGTCATTCAGGCGGTAAATTCCAGAGGCAACCCCCCAAACTTCAGAGTTGCTGTTTGTCCCAAACCCTACAGGTTTTTTTTGCCATATCTAACTGCTAATGGATCAGTTATTATTGCATTGTTGTCGAGTATTTGACCGTATCCTAACCTGAGTAACTACGCTATTAACAATAGTCTAGTAGCACCTTAAAGACTAACAAAACATGTAGATGGTATTGTGAGCTTTCGTGGGCACAACCCACTTCTTCAGATGACCGAAGACTCTATTAACACTATTAATGTTAATTCTCATGGTGACCTTGATTCTTGATTAAATTCCAGAGGTAAAGAAGTCTCACTAGTAGGATTAAAATGCGAATTCTAATAACACATTCCAACTTGTGCTGTGTCAGTCATGTGTAAAAACCTGTCATTGTCACAGTTTGTTTATGCACATCAGATAGGTCTCTTCAAAGTTCAGATTAGTTCAAGCCTAAGTAGACAAAAATGTGCAACAATTAAAATCTATTCTACTGTAAAATTTTGAAGCTAATAAGTCTAGTGTACGGCTCCCTGTATCTATATCTCCACAAAATCACCAGAGAAAAGCTATGTTAAAATGAAGTTAAATGTGAAAATATATACCAGTAATTAAATTAAAGATAAATAAAGGGAAGCATTATAAAATCAGGAAATTCAGAGTTCAGGTTAAACTCTTAAAAAATCCCAACACGTTAAGGTATGAAAATGGACAGTTAGGTTGGGCAGACAATCTTAACTCGGTCCCGAAGTGAGAGAAGCCCAGCCCTCTTTCACGGCAGCATCTTGGGGCTACGTAAGAAGCACCTGTCCATGGCCGCTGCAGCTGCTGGGGACAGACAGAGACACAGACAAACTCTCTGAAATCTATCATCGACTGGTGTCTCTTTCTGCACCCCTGCTCCCTGTTGGCCCAATGTGGTTATAGCTTTCCTGGTCCCCATCTCTGGCCCCTGTAGTCATTCAGCAGTACAGCTCCCTCCTACCGGACTTATCCCTTTCCATTGTATGAGAAACAATCAAATTCCATGCTCACCCCATTATTCCGGCCCAACCAAATCTGGACCTTGCTTTAAGTTAGGAAAGAGGAAGCTGCCTACCAGACTTGGTCACCCTAGATCTTACCTTTTAGGAAGAGTTCTTGAATAAATGGACTCAGATGGATGGACAGGCAGACAGGCACATATTTCTAAAACGTAAAGTAATAGGAATAGATAGCTAGGCAGACACACACTTATAAATTTTGACAATTCAACTCATCTGTCCCACAGGACAAATAGCTTTTATGAGCAAGTACATATAATTTTGCAAGATTGATCTACTTTATATTTGAGAGAGTTTGTCTGTCAGTCTGTTTGTCTTTTTGGTCAAGAACTCCTCCTGACCTGTAAGAGCTAGGACCACCACATACAGAAGGCAGCTTCCTCTTATTATAACTTAAAGCGAAGTTTGGCTGTGGTTGGGCCAGGACAATGGGACATGCCTGGAATAGAATTGTTGCTCATAAAACCACTAAAAGAGTCCCAACTACCAGGCAGGTGAAAAGGGCTGGCTAACCCTAACCCACCCCTCCCCTTTCCAGGAGCCTCCCATATCCCCCTCCACAGGTGCCCTTTAGGGATGGTGTGGGGAGGGGACTGAAGCTTTTCCCCCAGATTTATATGGGGACATTGCTAGCTGTTCCCCTTCACCAGGGAGTGAAGAGAAAGTGCACAGTTTGCTGCATTTCTCACTCTGGCTGGGGAGTGCAAGGGGCAGACAAGCTGTGCTCTTTGCTCTCTCTCTCTCTCACACACACACGCACGCACACACCCATAAGTGTGCTAGTTTAATATATATGAACACATTCATTAAAGTGGCTGACTTTGCCACAATGGTTTGATTAGTTCTTATCTATTATTTACTACATTCTCCTGGATATGTTGTTGAGCTGGAGATTTGGAAAATATATATACCTGTTCAAGCTCTGGTGTTCAGATACCATGGTATTAAACATATCTTCCCTCAGATGAAGAGATAGAAAGCTACTAATTTAATTCTAATTATAGTTTAAGCCAATATCTGTAAGAATTTCCCTTTCCTCTCCAAAAAAATGCTTAGTGTTTGGTGATTTTTAAGTCACCAATTTGTGCTGATAAGGAAGACAGAATGTTGTTCATTTAATTACATTGTTTTGGGAATTTCCATGTACTGGTAAGACATGCTACTGTTCTCCGAGACTATCACAACCAGTTTTAGTGCAAATACAGATGTTAGAGAAGCCAAAACCAAGAACAATAAAGAACTGAGAGGTTTTGTTTTCATCCTTCTGAAAAGCCATCAATTGATAGGTAAAGACAAAGAGATTTAGTCTGTGACTGAAAAGGAGGAAACTGAGGTTGGTATTATAGTTGATCAACCTTTATTTCTGTAAATAGAACATGAAGAATAACATGACACCGGCCAAACTCTGCCCTCAATTACACCCATGAAATCACCCTGATGTAAACAAAAGTGGTGTTACTGAGAGCAGAATCTGGCTTCAGGTTTCTAGCTCAGACCCTCTGCTGGTGTGTGCAATAGAGATGAGAACCTGGCTATGGGCCGAGCCACCCTAGCTCCAGTCGCGTTCTGCAATAACTTGTCACTACCTCCCCCAGCTCCAGTGGCCTTTCGCTAGAATGTTAATGAGCCACTCTCAGTCTCAGCATTAACTTACTCAAGTTTCCCCTAAGTATAGAATCATAGAATTCTAGGGCTGGCAGAGGCCTCTGGAGTCGTTGAGTCATCGAATCCAGCCCCCCGTCCAAAGCAGGATCAGCCCCAACTCAATCATCTCAGCCAGGGCAGTGTCAAAACGGGACTTCAAAACCTCTAGGGAGGGAGATTCCACCCCCTCCCTAGGGAACCCATCCTAGCGCTTCCCCGCCCTCCGTTTTTCCTAATATCCAACCTCCCCAACTACAACTTGAGACCATTGAAAACAGCCTCTTTCCATCCTCTTTGGAGCCTGCCTTCAGGATGTTGAAGGCTGCTATCAAATCCCCCCTCACTCTTCGCTTCTGTACACTAAATAAGCCCAAATCCCTCAGCCTCTCCCCTAATCATTTTGGTTGCCCTCTGCTGGACCCTCTCCAATGCACCCGCATCCTTTCTATCGTGTGTGTGGGAGAACTGTACACAATACTCCAGATGTGGCCTCACTAGTGCTGAATAAAGGGGAATAATCACTTCTCAAGATCTGCTGGAAATGCTCCTCTAAATGCACACTAATATGCCATTAGCCTTCTTGGCTACAAGGGCTCCCTGGTGACTCATATCTATAGGTCAGAACTACTTCTCTGGGGCTTTTGGAGACAGCAAGTAGCAGCACATAAAGAATCTTGAGAGTGACATTGTCCTAACTTCCCAGCAGTCACTGAAATTCATACAGAGATGTCATCTTGAGGGCCAACTCCCCTGCTCATTCCTGAAGCAGGGAATTGCCTCCCCTCCACTATCTCTGTCCCTTCAGTGAATGGTGACAGAGATTAGATCAGATTATGGAAATATACTGATCTCATAGAGCTGGAAGGGACCTTGAAAGGTCATTGAGTCCAGTCCCCTGCTCTAACAGCAGGACCCAGTGCCATCCCTGAGGGTATGTCTACACTACCACCCTAGTTTGAACTAGGGTGGTAATGTAGTCAACCGGAGTTGCAAATGAAGCCCAGGATTTGAATTTCCCGGGCTTCATTTGCATGTTGCCGGGCGCCGCCATTTTTAAATGTCCGCTAGTTCGGACTCCGAGGAGTACAGGTAGTTCCACGAGGAGCACAGGTAGTTCGGAATAGGAAGCCTAGTCCGAACTACCTAGTTCGTGCCGTGTGTAGCCGCGGGCATGGAGTCCGAACTAGCGGACATTTAAAAATGGCGGCGCCCAGCAACATGCAAATGAAGCCCCAGAAATTCAAATCCCAGGCTTCATTTGCAACTCCGGTTGACTACGTTACCACCCTAGTTTGAACTAGGGTGGTAGTGTAGACATACCCTGACAGATTTGCCCCAGATCCCCTCAAGGATTGAACTCAGACCCCTGGGTTTAGCAGGTCAATGCTCAAACCACTCACCTATCGGGGCACTTTGTAAAGTAGCTGTGTTAATCCCAGCAGTCCCATTGGGAGCGACAGTAACCCCCGCAGCCGCTGCAACAGAGAAAGGTCATCCAGGCCCAGCCTTACTCCTCATTGCCACAGATTCTGAAGTCCCGTGCAGCCAAGAAGTTGAAAGGAGGGAAGGGCCAAGGCTCTGATGGCCGCCAATGCGGAGAGCACCCCTTAGTGCTGTCCCAGCTCAAGGAGAGAGCCGCACAGAAGAGCTGACGCCCAGTGCTGAGTCATGGCCTCCTAATCACTTCACAAACGAGCAGCAATTGAAAACCACCAGCTGCAGAAAGTGCAGGCCCAGCTACACCCAGAGCCAGATTTACACCTTGCATGGTTCACCCTGACTGGCTGGGTATCTGGCAAGGGCCCAGCTCTGAGCTCCTGCCACTGCCTCCCTGGCTGGAGCTGCGGGGTCCCACCATCATCCGTGGAGTTGGGGGAGGGGGGTTCCAGCAGCAGCTGGGAGCTTCAGGATACTCCGTTGGCTGCTGTGGCTTGGAGCTCTGAAGGGCTGTGGGTCACAAGTGACGGGCACCTCCACTCTTAAAGTTTTGGCCCCGATACCCAGCTCCAACACTGCATGTGCCCCGGGCCCCTTTAGACTCTTCACACTGACACACACAAGCCTCCCCTTCTCCTCAGCACTCTCACGCCCAGAGCAACCCCCAGTGCTCCTCAAGAGACCCCCCCAGCCTCCTCCCAAGAGACCTGCTCTCCTGTGCTCTGCCCCCAGCCCCACTGGGAGGCCTCTCTCTGCCTGGCTGAGAGAGCTGGCAGCATGGCTGGGGGTCGCTCTGGCTCCCTGGGAAATGGAGCAGTGTGAAGCAGGACCAGGACCTAGCCAGGCCGGGCTCCCTCTGACCTACTTGGCCAGCAGGGCCCCTTGCATTGGATTGCTGGGCCCTTCCCTGCCACAGGGGGCTGCTTCGCCTTCATGCTGGCAGGAGTGCTCCTGCAGGCCAGCTTGAGGCTGCCTCACCCTCAACCAGCCTTCCCCTCGCTAGGACCCAGGACCAGCACATTCTGAATTTGCCAGCACTCTTAGAACGCCGGCTGCCTGAGGCAGGTGCCTACAGCCTCATGGGAATACCAGCCCTACACCAGTGCTCAAAAGTGTCATCTCCACAGGAAGCCAAGCTGAACAAAGAAGTGCTACAACGAAAAGGTTTTATCCATCTCCACCGAGAAGGAAACGACCAAAGTACAAGTGAGACCGCGCCTGAAGAAACCATCCCCACTATTCCAACCCTCAGCGGAAAGACTGGAAGCAAAGAAATCAAAGCCTCCTCAGGAACACGTTCCTAAAACCTTAAAAACATACAGCAATTCACCCTGCAAGTCTGCCAACCCGCCATTCCAGAAATCAGAAACCCAGTGCCAGCCACCCTTACGGCATCAGGAGTTTGGATGAAAGTGAAGAATCAGTCCCTGCCACAGTGCCTTTGAGCAGAGAAGACCTGACAGCGGCTGCTGTACAACACAGACATACAACAGGAAGCAGGGTCAGTCCATCACCTATTACAACAGGAGTCGCTAGTATGGCTGCTGCTTTTAAAAAAACAGACCTGCTGCATCTTCAGCTAAAGAAACCAGCCCCACAGCAGTAAAATGGACACCTCTGCAAATGGTAAGTGACTCATTAGTTGTTTATTTCATATACATTATAGTAACTATTAAATATATTCAGATAGATAGGGTTTGATCCAATGTGCACTACAGTGCTGGTAAAGCTTCCTACACTTTAATGGTGCAGGATCACGTTGATAATCAAGGTGTGGTTTCTCTCAGATGGAGATTCCAAACTCAAGTTCCAGGTATTCCTGTGATCCTTAGGCGAGCAAGGAGTGGCAGTGTTGGGGGCTTTCTTCTCATTGCACGGTGCCCTATTTGGTTAGTCAGGAGGGGACTTCACAAGGATGGGACAAAACTGAGAGAAAAAGGCAAAAGGAAACCTCTGACACTCCTAACTCCATGGCTCCCAGATCTCTCCTGGTTAACACCAGAGGATCTGTCTATGAAAGGAAACACGGATCCCAAGGAGTATTCAGTAGGGAAGAGTGAGTTCCACCATGAAGTTTGCCTTTTTCTCAACATTTCTCCAACACATGTTCATGTTGCTGAATCGCCTAATAAGCCGGACATTAATATCTCATCCCATCAAAGATGACAACCCAAACTTTACACAGAGGCTTCTGCCACACCACTCCTGAAACAAGGTCAGTGAAACTTGTCCAAGAAACCACCTTCGTTAGTCAACTTTCTCTTTTAAGAGTGTGCCAAAAAGTGTCTCCAAACACACTGAGTAAATTAAATTATTTTTTTCTTAATTAATGGAGATTGCCTATCTCCTAGAACTGGAAGGGACCTTGAAAGGTCATTGAGTCCAGTCCCCTGCCTTCACAGCAGCACCAAGTACCATCCCTGACAAATTTTTGCCCCATTTCCCTAAATGGCCTCCACAAGGATTGAACTAACAACCCTGGGTTTAGCAGACCAATGCTCAAACCACTGAGCTATCCCCCTCCCCAATTAGATCAACTCTGACAAATCATTTCTGAGTCCCTTGAGTGGTTGCTTAAAACAAGTTTCATTTTAAATGTCAATGTTCAGATTTCTGTTGCCAAGTAATTTATTGACATATCTTACATTACATTGTCTAGCTTAAGGAATGTTCTTAAAGGATGTTCTAATAGCACCTACCAAGAGCTTGAGGCTGTACTTAGTTGGGGCTGCACTGTTGGGTGAAGAAGATTGCTTTGTGTAATTATTATGCACCTGTTATCTCACTAGCTTGCACTCTCTCAATCTTCCTTCCAAATTGTATTACAGAATAGAATTGAATTTTCTACAGTGCCCTTGTCAGGGCAGAATAATCATACAATTGGAATTGCACACATTTATATAACCTTGTGCATTTATACTTTGTTGCCACAAACTAAGGACCCACTGGGTTAATGCAGAGGACAATGTCACAAGCTGTAAAATGACATTTATACAAGGAGAATTCATTAGATAAAGTGACCTCACGTTTAATATTCTAAATTGTGGCTACTCATTTAATTTACTCTTTTATACCAATCTCATCAAGGTTAATTTTTCAATCAGAGTAAAAAAGGAGGCAAGTTGGGAGAAAATGAAAAATACTTAAAGAAAAATTAATAACATAAGATGGATTTAACAAAAAAGTTTAAATTGGGTGTCTGGGTTTTTAATAGCCAAGAGCAATAGAATATATCCAAACTTTACCCTATGAGAACACTGTATTTTATATTCAAGGTTTTATTGATGACATACAAATTATTCAAGCGTTACTCTTCCAGGTTATATTGTATCCAAATAATTTCAAGAAAGACCTAATTTCACATCCCAGAATTCTCGAACAATATTTCAAACACAAAACCTAATCCAGGGGGGCATGTGAAACTTACCAAACGTCACAATATCGGTGTCACCCAGTCTGTCCCTTGGCACATTGTTTCTAATATATGCAGCAGCCAGGTGCAAGTAGAAATCGAAAGCCATAACTTTACCCTGTTATCACAGAGTTATTGTACTCTTCTGTCATACAGTACAGTCAGAAACCCTATTCATTCTCTCTTGTCTGCATGCAACAGTTTTCTCACTGCTGGGAAAGATCATTAAATGTACAGTTTCTGGGTGAATACCTATGTATCTTTGAGCAGCTCTGTTATACAGTTATTTGGGCCCCAATTCAGCAAGGCACTTAACACATGCTTGGTTTTAAGAGCGTTCGTAAGTCCCATTGAAATTAATGTGCTCAACAAAGTGCCCAAGGCTGTACTTTAGTGCAAGTGTACCCTGAGTCAAACTTTAGCCAGTCTGGCTGCAGCTGGTTACACTGGGTTGTTCCAGGGGGCCCACGACTGTGAGAGCAGGAAAAGTTGCTTATAGGATTTAGCACTTCATTAAAAGACATGTTCATTTAGGGCTAAATTATTAGCACAGCCATGCAGGGAATGGGCGGGAGTAAGGATTTCACCGGCCCTTGCACAGCAATGTAAGGTTTAACTGGATCTCAGTTTCAGGTACCACCTGGGTCTACCTCCCAAATGCTTTCTTCACTGAACAAATTGGGAAGGCATGGAGGTGCAGAGGACTATGGAACCTTGAGTTCTCTCCTCCCTAGCTGGCGGCAGTGCTGGCTGGACTAGCTTTCAACAGGCGGCTTTCCACGGGCCTACTCGCATCTTAATTTGGGGGCACAACGTTTTTCTTGCTTTTTAAAATCTGCTCCAATGGAATTGTTTAAAAGATTCATATTTGCTGTTATTAATTTGTATGACAGTTGCACCGAGGAGCTGCAGTCACGTATCCAAGCTCCACAGCCACATAACAAAGACCATCCTACGCCTCCGATTCAGCAGGTAAGGACTCACCGAGCATCCGTGAGTTTTACGCACATGCTTAAAGTGAAACAGAAAAGCCAATTTTTAGTTCCTATCCTGAGTTAAAGAAAATACGACAATTCTAAAAATACCGGAAAAATCTAATGTGTCTTTGAGGAACTAAGCATCACGTAAAAATGTAACTATATATTGTAGAAATGTGCATCTGTCTGTCACTCCATTTGGTCAAGAACTCCTCCTAAACGAAAAGAGCCAGACCACCAAATTCGGCAGGCAGCTTCTTCTTATTCTAACTTAAAGCACAGCACCTGATTGCAGCTCTAAGGGGTGCCACATGGCTAGGCATGCGGCGCCCCTTACAGCTGCCATCAGGCGCTCCCCATAGGTTGGCGCCCTGGGCAGCTGCCTGGCTAACCCCTCCCTCGCAATCTGGCCCTGCTTGTGGATATTGAAAAGGCACCATGCTGGGTTTCTGAAATGACAAGGCCAAAGGCAAGGGAAAGAAAAGTTACTTGAAGATGCTATACGGGAGATGTGGACAATGGAGTCTTTGAGTGGGGGGGTTATTGGCGGTAAAAGCTGAGAGCTAAGAATCAGGAGATTTCAGGTTGTGCTTCCTTCTCACCCAATTCAGTTACTGTGTGGCCTTGGGCTAGTCATTTGACTAACTGGCTATCAGCGTCCTCCTATGTCACAAGGGGCTAGTAGTCTTGGCCCTACCTCACAGGTGTCATGTAAGAATGAACGAATGTCGATAAAGAGTATTTCAGGACACCTGGAGGAAAGGATCCATATAAACACCAGGCGGATTATTTTAACAGCCTTTAACAGTACAGGAGACTCATTCTCATTTACATTAAGGTCCCTTTGGACTTCCAGAGTGCTGTACCAGGACGTTAGTGTAAATGAGAATCAGGTCCTGTAACTCTACAATTGCACTTGAGATGTCCAGCTGGTGATGCTGGGGGAGGAGAGGGTAAGGGATTTGGGGCTAAAGGGGGGAGGGGAAGGTGCTGGGAGAAGGCTTGAAAGGAGGGGTGGGCGTGAGGAAGGCGGGGATGGAGCAAGGCATGTGTGAGGGCACAGGGGCATGAGGGGAATGGGGGCAGAGGGTGGTGAGGGGGTGGGCATCAGGGAAAAAGAGGGCAAAGGGTGCAGGGGCAGTGAGGGAAGGGGGAGGCACCAGGAGGGTGCAGGTGCCAGGGGATTCTGGGGATGAAGCAGAAGGGCAGACACCCGCAGGGGAAGGACCAGCACCAGGAGGAGAGAGGCAGGGTAGGTGTGTAGAGGGAGGTGTTAGGAGAGGGCACGAGGAGGGGGTAGCTCACATGATCAGTGTGGGGCTACTGGAGGAGTGGGCACGGGGGGGCCTTTTTTTCTGTTTTTTCTCCAAAGGGGGGGGGGGCCCTGCGATATTGTGCTGCCCTGGGCCCCACAAAACTCTCATCCCCGCCTGGAACAAGAGGATTCACATCACTTCTGGAATAAAATCCTAGCTAATTTAACTGTGGATGTTCACATCAGCCACCTGTGTGTCTAGCCCTTCGATGAATCTACAGGTGAATCTCCGGTCTAGCAACACCCGTGGTCCAGCAGGATTGAGTTAGCCGGATGTCCACTTGTCATGGGTGTGGCCGGTTTCCCCCAATCCCATAACGTTTGGCACTGGTCAGGTACTGAGGCAACTTGTTCTGAGGTCTTGGAAAAGAGGGCTTCTAAATGATGTTGCTGGTGTCAATGCCCAGCCCGAGACAAGGAGCCATGGAGATGGACAGCGCTTGGTTGTGTATCAGGCTATGCGCAAGTTGTGACGACGCGTCGGGATTTTCCCATCTCCTGCACCCCCGAAATGGCATGAACAGACTTCACCAGCCAGTAGAATGGAGGTTGTTTATTGTTCCTCCAGCACAGCGCAGCACAGATGTAATCTGGTTACAGGAACTGGGGCTAAGAGGCCTCAGTGCCCCCTTGAGATAGGGGAGTCCCAGCCCCCTCCCCAGCTCCTTCTTCCCTGCCTTCCAGCCAGGAACTCCCTAACTCTCTTCCAGCCCTGCCCCCCAGCCAGGGCAGCATTCCACCTTCCTTTGTTCCTCTCCATGGGGGGTGTCTGGCCACTGGTTTGCATAGTGACTCATCCTGTTTTGCTGGGTCGTGGTACCCACGGCAGCCAGTGGGGGTTACCCCAGAGCCAGCAGCATAGAAACCAGCCAGGTACCCCCACTACGTCACACAAGCCCAGCCTAATTCCCCCTCCCTTGCCTCAAACTCACGCTGTTGTGATAAAGTGAAACTCCAAGAAGTCCCACAGTCGTGCCGATTTTTCTGTCTGATGCAGGTTAATTTGGTACGTATGAGGAAGTCCTGAAGAACGAACCCCCTGCACATTAACCAGCCAGATGGCCTCAATCATTTCTCAGCTTTCAATTCCTCCTTGATTATTCTTTGTTGCATGTTATTCTAGCCCTGCATTTATGGAGGTGTGGGTTGGCCTCTAGCAAGTCAGCTGGAAACAGAAACAGAAAATCCATCACCTCCTTTCCTGTAGCTCTTTGTATGCACAGTGCAAGACAATTGGGGAGCTCACTGAAAGGCCGTATAGGCGGACAGAAACAGACAATCTTGATGTCAGCAAGGCTGAGAGATTCTGGGCTCGATCTCCCGCTGCCGCTGAGGATCAGGCAGTGAATGAATGAAGGGGCTGCAAAGTAGTTTTAAGCTCCCTCTGTGCTCTGTTGATTGTGAACTAGCAGTGCACTGAGCCAGCTCTCAGCATGATTTGCAGCAGCTTCCCGATGGCTGGATGCTGCCCTGAATGCCCTTACGGTAGCGAGGGCTCAGAGTGGCCAAAAGAAGCCTTAGCCGTGCTTCCTACGGGGGCTGTGGGCAGATTCTTCTGAACCTCTGTGCCAAATGTTCTTCTCTGCTAAAAATATTCGGAATATTTTTCATCTGTAAAACTAAACACAGAAGGTATTTCCCAGATTAGCATCATTATTGAGATCTGTGTAAGGATACGCCCATATTCTGAACTATTCAAACGTTGGCTGTGTCGGCTGATAGGTTCCAGTTTATTTAATCAGTGTGCTTGATCAAAGGTATTGTTGTATCGCCTAACGAGTTTGGGGCGTCTCATTCTAGACCCTAGGAGACACTTTGGCATTTGCCAAACTACTGCCCAGTATTGCCTGCGTTCCAGGACTGGTCACCAACAGTTCTTCAGGAAAGGCTACAGGACCAGTCAGTGGGGGTACCCCAGTCCCCCCAGAAATACGCTGAGTGCTGTGTGCAATCCACTCCCTTCCCAGCAGGGGCATTGGAAATCTGTTGGAACCACTGCTGAGTTCCATGGACTGTTCCTCCAGGTTCGCCCCTGACTGCCAGTGCAGAGACAGAGCCAAGGCAGCTTGCACTCCCCCTGGGATGCCAGGTCCAGGCTAGAGCAGTCCTCGAGGCTGCCCTAAATTGCAGCATGTTTCAGTGGCCACGATGAGCTTTTGCACAAAGCCAAAATAACTGGGAGTAACACGGAGTGTGGCCTTAGTGGAGGAACCTCTGTGCAGCTCCTTCTCCAAACCCCGGTCCAAAAGGTTGTGACCACTAGATCCACGGACCCAGTAGCTACACCTCTGTTCCAGTCCAGCCCCGACTTGCCTACTGTTCCCCAATGTACAAGGTTATGTAGAACCAGACAACCCTCAGTCCCTTCACTGCAGAAACACAATGGTTACATTGCACGGGGTGTGGGGGGGCTAGCTGGGTCCCTGTGCTAAGCAATCAAGTCCAGCCATAACAAATAAACACCTTTATTTATTGCTGGGCCACAGGCTCTTCTGTCACTGCCGTCTCCTGTTGTATTTTCATGTACAGGATGATAGTTTTGGGATTTGGTCCTTGTGGGAAGTTTGGAAGAGATGCAGAAGCATAACTGCATTTTTGTAATATTATAAAATCAAGCTTTTTGGGCCACAGGCTTCTTGCCCAGGCTTATTACACTAGGCAGCACATTAAGGTGTGTCAGTCTCTAAGCTAACAGAACAACATGCTTGTGTTACCTGAGTTAATTCCACAACATTTGGAACCTGCTCGCAGAGGAGCAGGGTTACAAGGAGACTGAAGCAGCAGCTCATTAGGAGAAACAATCTCAGGCAACAGAAATGGACTGGAAACTTCACTCTGTGCAGTATTTTTTGCGGGACATATTTATAATCTTGGCGCTTTATTTCCACACATGTGGGACAGGTAGGAGGTTCTGAGTCTTTATTATTTACTGTGTAGAACTGCAAAGGGACACAGTACATGCGCGCTAAAGTTTGGAAGAGGGTTTTTTAACAAGGTTGGGAATATGAAGTGCAGGCGGCGGAGTGGGCTGTGATTTTTCACGTTGTCTCCAAATGTTTATTTTCCCATAAATGTGCATACAGTATAGAGCTATTGAATCAAGGTGCACAGTAGCCCGGGCGCTTTTCTAGTAAACATTTAGTATAGAAGGGAATTGGAAGAGGAAGAGAGAAAAGAAGGAGAAAAAGAAAAGCTAAAGGGGCTGTGGACAATGCTTTGTACTGTCTCATTAACAGAGGATAACCACATAGAGTAATAAATCAAAGCAGTGCATGCTTATTTATCGGTACCAAGCGTGTTATGCTGTCCCTTTTCCATTTTCTATGCCCCAGCTAACGGGGATGTCTGCAAAGCTAAATACATTGTTATGCTCATTGCTTCTTATCCTTTTAGTACAGGTGTTCATTCCATTTACATAAAAATAGTCTGCTACATTGCTAACTTAGCCATTGATTTCAGTTTATTATGCCCAAGTCACAGAAATTGAATGCCCACTAGTATGGGATGCATAAAGATGAGTTTTTGTACATTGCCACTGCTTTATGTGCTGAAAAAAATGTGATTTCCTCCATGTTTTAATTCAGTTGTACAAATAAAATGCTGCGGGTCGTGTTTCATAGAGGACCATCAGGTGGCAAATCAGCAAAACTTTCGGCAAAACTCTTCAAGATGACGGTGGTGATTTCTCTTGCTGCATGCATCCCATCTCAAAGTCACCACACACAACTAAGCCCAGTGGCCAGTTTGGGGTCAGGCTTAGGATAATGGTGTGACGAGAACCCAGGGGCGTTGGCAGAACCATGCCAAGGGTTTAGCACTGGAACAGCGAGGCTTGCAATCAGGTTGAGATTGGGACCTAATGTCAGAGTTAGACTGAGCCCAGGCCTGGACCAGCAGGCCAGGTTGGAGCAGACCGAGAGAGTCAACTGGGGAACCTAGTATGGGAATATGAGGGGGTTTCTATTGGTCAGGAATGAGGTGCATTGGCAATGCCACGGGGAAGACTGGGGAAGGGATGGCCCGGCGTGCAGCAGGCCTGCACTGACAGAGCCGAGTGGGGTCTCAGAAGTGGCGTACCCCAAGAGAGCTAGGTGGGACAGCTGCTTGCACATCCCCTGCCTGTGCGGCAGTTAGGCCTCATTGGTGCTGTTAATCTCTGTCTCACCTGGGATTCACTGTACCTGGGGAGGGGGGGAGGGTTCTCTGCCATTTGCTTAACACAGATTTTCATAGAGCAGCATCTCAGTTTTGACAGTGATAGTCCTTGTCACTGTCAAACGGCTCAGGCTGTTGACAGGCTGTAAGTTTGCCAGTGGGTGGGTGACAAGTAATGTGTGCTAAACCCTGCTATTTATGGATCATTGGATGGGTACACTGTCTTCAACAACGACTCGGATAATGCAGTGGAGGGGATGCTTATAAATTGTGCTAAGCTGGGAGGGGTTGCGAGGACTTTAGAGGACAGGATTAGAATTTGATAGGACCGTAACAAACTGGGGATCTGATTGGAATTCAGCAAGATGAAATTCAGTAAAGACAAGGACAAAATACATCACTTAAGGACCTACCAAATGCACAACTACAGAAGGGGGGACTCACTGGCCCCGTGGTCATACTGCTGAAAAGGAGCTGGAGGTCATAATGGACCTCAAACTGAATATAAGTCAATAAGGTGATGATGTGCCAGAAAAGGCAAATATCCTGGGGCGTATCAGAGAAATGTTGTATGTAGGACACAGGACACTCTACTTGGTACTAGTGAGGCCTCAGTGGGCGTACAGACAAACGGGAGCGATTCCAGAGAGCAATACAAATGGTTTAGAAAACCTGATGTGTGTATGAGGAAAAGTTGAAAAACCTGGGTAGGTTTGGTCTCGAGAACAGAAGTCTGCAGGGTGGACTCGATAACAGTCTTCAGATATATTAAGGGCTGTCACATAGAGGGCTCGATTGATTGCTCTCTATGCCCACTGAAGGCAGGGCAAGGAGTAACGGGCTCGCACTGCAGCAAGGGAGATGTAGGTTAGATAGCAGGAAAAGCTTTTATAAGGCTCATGAAGCTCAGGGCCGGGTTTCCAAGGGAGTTTGTGAAACCTCCATCACTGCATCGCTGCCCAGCGCTGCCTCAGCCTTTAGAGCCACTCAGAGCATGCAGCATGGTGCTCCGGCGGTGATTTAAAGGGCCCGGAGCCAGCCACCGCTGCTGATGCAGTAGCAGTGGCGGCAGTGGCTGGGAGCCCCAGGCCTCTTGGAATTGCCGCTCCCCGGGGCAATTGCTCCCTTTGCACCCCTTGTCAGCAGGCCTGAACACTTGTCTGGGATGGGCCAGATATACGTGTGCAGGGGGCTAGACCTGAGAGCCTCCGGAGGTCCCTTGCAGCCCGACATGTCTATGAGTCTACGGCCAGATTGACACACAAATGCAGGCATTTCTTTAGGAAACTCTCCTGTTAATTTCTCTGGTTTGTTCTCTCGGTAATGACAAGGAAATCCATTTTGCTCTATGTGGCAGTATGGTACTGACCCTAGTTAACACTGAACCTGAGACTTTCACAGCTGCTTAGTGGTTCTGGGTGTGTAATTTCTGCTAGTTTTAATGGGAATTGGGTGCCCAAATACCTTTGTTATAGTCCTACTCACAAGTGCCAAATGGGACGGGGCCACAGCATGCTTGCTGGGTTTTCTACGAACATGACAGCAGACAGTACCTTCCACCAGTGGCACTTACCATCTAAAGGACACAAAGCGGACAAAGAATAGGGGAAGGGGCTATGACACACACACACACAGGAATATGTTGAGGAACTGGCAAATGAACATGGTGAAGCTATGGTAGTTACATGTGGTGCTGGTGGTTTTCACATGGAGAGTGAGAAGTAGCAGGACGTGGAAGATTAGTGAGAACAGAACACATCAATTGTTGGATTGGAAAAAGAAAAAAACCTGCAAAAAAATGAAGGTCAGATTTTAGGGGCCTAGATACCTAGGAAATCCCCTTAGGGTATGTCTACACTGCAAAGTTAATTCTAAATAACAGCCATTATTTCGAATTAACTTTAATAGCGTCTATACATGCAAACCGCTATTTCAAAATTAAATTGAAATAGCGGAGCACTTAATTCGAATTTTGTAAACCTCATTCTGTGAGGAGTAACGTCAAATTCGAAATAGCTATTTCAAATGAAGTGCTGTGTAGACACTTAATTAAAAATAGGGGGCCTCCAGCCCTTCCCAGGGAGCCCTGGTGGCCACTCTGGGCACAACCAGGAAAACTTACTCTCCTCTTCCCCAGCCCCGTAGCCATTAAAGGGTTAGACCCTAGCCACAGTGCCTGTGCCAGCTCTAAGCCTGCCAGCCCAGAACCAGCGGTGGCCACCGGGACCCCTGACCCAGTGGCCCCAAAACATAAGCCCGCAAGCCACTGGCAGCCAGCCCTCCACCGCTCCCCAGGAGCAGTCTGCCAGCTCTCAGGAGCCTGACAGGGGCCGGAGAAAGCGGGTGCCTTCCTGGTCCAGGGTGGAGATTATGGTCCTTATTCAGGTTTGGGGGGGATGCCCCCAACGTCCATGATCTCCACACTAGACAGAGGAATGTGGCCATCTATGGCATGATAGCTGCCAGCCTGGCCACCAAAGGCCACATGCGAACCCAGGAGCAGGTTTGCATAAAAATCCAGTTGGTCCGGCGAGACCCCCAACCCTGGGCCCTGAGCTTCCCCTCCCCCTTCTTCCCCTTGCTTCCCCCTTCCAGCTCCCTCCTCCCAGGTTTCCCCCTCCCCTCTCCCACCCTCTCTCTTCCCCTCTCCCACCTCCTTTTCCCAGTCTCCCCAGAGGTTCACTCCCCCCCCCAGTTTTGTTCAATAAACCCAGTTTCTATTTTTGAACATACGTGTCTTTTGTTTGACATCAGGAAGTGGGGCTAGGGAGGGGCACGTGGGAGGAATGGGGCACGAGCCCCCGGTGGGGAGGACTGGGGTGGCTCTGAGGGCTCTGAGGGGTGGTTGCTCTCCCACAGGGCCTCCTGGATCCTGACAGCCCCCTGATGCACCCCCCAGATGGCAGCCTGCAGCAAGTGCAGCTGGGCTGATGGCAACGACCCCATGAGATGCACCGGCGTGCCCAGGGGCAGCTCTGGCTCCATGGGGCCGAGTGCTGTGGTGTCCCGAGTGCGGGTACTCAGGGCACTCCAAGAAAGGACTGATTTGCTGTCCCTCATCAAGGTAGACAAGCAAGCAGGGAATCCTGAGAATTGTCTGTCCGGGGTGGGGGTAGGGTCCCTTTAAGCACGGAGCTCAGTTAGCCTCAGGCAGAAGCCCCACACACTAAGTCCAAACCTGATGCCCTGGCAGCACTGGTTCCGGCTTGCTTTAACTTCGGTTCAGGATCCACTCAGTGTGGACGTGCTATTTCAAAATAGCAAAACGCTATTTTGAAATAGTTTTTGTATGTAGATGCGTTAATTCGAATTAGCTTAATTCGAATTAACTATTTTGAATTAAGTTAATTTGAAAGAGCGCTGTAGTGTAGACATACCCTTAGGCACTTATCTGCATCTTTTGGCACCTAAATACCTTTTAAAATCAGTTCCCTTAGTGAGATGTAGGCTTCTAAGTCACTTAGGACCTTTTGAAAATTGTCTTCAGGATTCTTAAAAGATCAAGCAGGGTTTATCAGTTCTGTTATTGGAAGCATTTATACTAAAAATATTGCTTGGGAATTATGGGATGCAGAATCCAATGTGTACAATTTAACTAGCACTTTATTTCTTCAAAGTATTTTATAGACATTAGCAGCTAATTAATCCTTATAACCCCCTGGTTAGAAGGTAAAGATGACTAGCTCTATTTATCGACGGGGAAACAGAGACAGGGGAAGGTGAAGAGACCTGCTAGCAGCAGATCTGGGCTTGGAACTCAAGAGGAAAGCTGGGCCAATAATGGATTTTTTTAGTTCTCTGGCAGTTGGGTTTAAAAATATAAAAAACTTTTCAGGTCAGACCAAAAACAAACACTTTCAGCTCTTGAAAAGAAAAAAAAGAAAAAAACCATTTCAAGTCAAGTTGAAACAAAAGGTTTTGTTTGGACCCACCCCGCAAGGATTGTTTGGGTGGACTTTGGGCATGTTGTATAAGATGCGATGGAAGGGAGGAGGGTGAGCCTCCCGTAGGATCTTTACCCCAGTGACTGGCCTCCTGGAACGTGGGAGACCTAGGGTTAGCTCTCCCCCTGCCTGAGATGGGGAAGGGATAGTGTCTGGGCCATGGGTACTCTGCGATGGGTCTTTCTGCAGAAGGAGTGATTTGAAACTGGGTTTCCCACATCTGAGGTGAATGGCAGAACCACTATGTCATAATCATCATCTCTCTCTTTCCCTGGTGTGATGTGTAGTCACGGTCATTCTGAATGAGTCTATTGTATTCCCAAAGTTTCATTTTTCTCTTCTCAGTAAGCCAAAGTTTCTCCATTGACTTCAGTGGCATTGCTCACGATGTCCACAAATGAAAGGGAGAAGACAGGTCCTCCACCTTGAAAAGTCTCACAACCCTAACCTCATACAGGCAGGCAAACCTCTTATGCTCGGAAGTGCAGTACAGCAAGAACAGAACCGGCCCTACCATCAGCACACACGTAATCTTGACCTCATATAGTTCTGCACAACACAAACACAAGAAGCTAAAATTACAGACAACATTGAGCAGACACGAATCGAGTTTACATTGTCTATGGCAAACTTAGGTTACAGTGACGAGGTTTCTTAAAGGAATCTATTCCAAGTGTATTATGTGGCCTGGTGAAGTTATTTAGTGGAATGGCAAAGAGTCATTGACTTCAGTGCTGCTGTGCTGATTGACTAAAGTTCTGGACCGGTAGCTATTTCCAGCTATGCGGAACTAGAACTCAAAGAGTTTGCAGCCCAGCTGGCCTCCGCTCTAGGCACACGTAACAAATGAAGCCCATGGTGAACATTCAGCCCCCCTTGGGGAAAAAGCATGTAAAATGCAGCTTTAAGCCGACTCCAAAGTATGAACCCCTTGCCCTGTCTAAGGAAGCACTGTAAATAGAATCAGGTCTGTTATTGCATAGAGGACACTGGGTGATTCAGAGAATTGGTCATGGTATTCAGACGTTTTGAGCTATGTCTAAACTACAATCCTCTTTTGAGAGAGGAATGTAAATGAGGCTCATCGAAAATGCAAATGAAGATTTACAAATCTCGTGCTTCATTTGCATAATTGTGTGAGAGCACTTTTTCGAAAAGGGTTTTTGAAAAAGAAACTGTAGTCTAAATGGGGTTCTTAAAAAAACAACCCCTTTTTTGAAAGAACCCATGCACCTCATTTTTTCAGGAGTATGGGTTCTTTTGAAAAAGGTTTTTTTTTTCGAAAGAACCCTGTCTACACTGTGGTTTCTTTTTCAAAAAACCCTTTTTCGAAAAAGCGCTTTCATGCAATTATGCAAATGAAGCATGAGATTTGTAAATCCATGCTTCCTTTGAATTTCCGTTGGCTTCATTTACATTCCTCTTTTGAAGGGGAATACATTTTAGACGTCAGTATTAAGCAGACAAAACGGGTTTGTCAGTTGGCAAGAAAATATTAACTGCACCTGAAAGATTTGCACCTACAATAAAATAACAATTCACTAACAAGCCTCAACTGAGTGAGAATTCCATTAAAATCAATGGAGATTATTAGTTTAAAACCTGTGGATAGTTTTCATAATGATACATAGAATGGCTGACTCTCCAAGTAGATAATTAGAAAATGAGGATGCCTGGTCTTGCTGCATGTACTAGAGGGAAGGAAAGAGAAAAGAGTAGAAGGTACCAGTAAAGTTAGTATTTGCAGGGATTTCAAAGTTCTGATAACAGACACAGTTTCATAATTAGGCATTCGAGAACTGACCAGTTCAAAAAGAATTTCAGCTGGCCTAATGTAAGTTTTTCTAGTGCTAGAGGACAGGGAGGCTTAATATAGTTCTGATTTTTGGACCAAATACAAAGGTACAAAATAAGATTGAGAAACTGAAAAATGCAGGAAGTATGCAGTGCTGTGGGCCATGTTATTTCTTCTTTACAATTATTTCAGAGACCGAACAGCTCCAAGAGGAAATATTTACCAATTATAATTATTACAAATATAATTATTCTATAGATTAAATTTAAACCACCCACTAATAGACCAGAAGTAAAAAACTCTCAACTGTGATTCTTCACAGGGCAAAACACAACTGTATCTATGGGCACAAAAGGAGACAACTCCACAGTGGTATATGAAACAACGACAGATCGTACCACGGCTGCCCCTCTCACTGCTACCCCGTTTGAGAGCACAGCCGCCTTAGCCGCCAGCACGGTGGAAGAGCCAAGCCCTACGATCTCTCCCGTAGCCAAGACGAGCACAACACAAGGCACCAGTGCACCAGTATCTAGAGAAGTTGCGTTTTCTTCATCTGATACCAATCTCAGTCCTTCAGCCTCTGGTAATGGAGCAACAACAGCTACTTCAGCACCAGAAAACGGTACCGTCTTTTCTACAATTCGTTTAGTCTTATTTTGGTTACTTCATGTCCCATCTGCAGTTCAGATGAGATGGATGAGTATCAAGCCATTGAAATGATTTTCTTTATTTCTCCTTTATCGCTAGGGACCATAGTCATTGTTTCAAATGGCTTTCGATCCGAACTGGCATATTCTCCAACAAGTGCTCCCCACTCTCCATCCAGCGCAACTGGCAGCAGTATTGCACCCATTGAGAAATCTGCAACTTCCTCTGTTGGCCATGGTGTAGCCGAGACATCAACATCCTTCAGCACAGCTGCTGCACAAGAGCGCCTTACATCTTCTTCTTTCCCCAGTTTCCCAGGTAAGACGAGAAGCATGTTTCACAGCAAATTCTGGGTCATGCCTGTAGTGCACGTTTGAAGAGAGTACTTGTCCTTTGGTTGCTGTGTGTACTGGACAGTGTCCTGTAGTGTGGAGTCACAACCTGGTCTGTTGCATGCCCACCTGTGCAGGGAGGCGGGGAGTTGTTTAGGAGATCTCTGAAGGCTTCCCCTCTGCTCTTTGGTCTGTGATGTATGCTGTTGGTGCACTGGATTCAGGAGATTTCTTGCATCCAGGGTGCCATCCTTTCTGCTGGAGAGCCACATTTGTCTGAAAACGATATTTTTGTAAAATTAAAGGGGAAGCAGTGGACCTGCCATCGGAAGTAGCTAAGTATTATTATCCCCATTTTATGGATGGGTAAAGAGAGGATTTTAGCATCTTGCTCATGAACACAGAGTAAATCAGAAGCATACATGGCATTAGAATTCAAGGTACCTTCTAGTCCTTAGAGAACAAAGCGGTTATTAAATAATAATACAATCACGTACTATGTCTGGAACAGCCCTGTCCAAGGAGCAGTGTGGGTGGATTTTTACATCCGGGCAATGCTAGATTTAGCACAAGCTAAGTAAGCAACTGCTTAGGGCCTCTAAATACCAAAAAAAGTGCTAGTTTTTAGTTGCATCCTCTCTAGGTACCGGTGAATATGGAAACGTAAAACTTGATTATTTCTATTTTCATTGTCCTTTATGTTACAGTAATACACATTTTTGGTAATGCTCTAGTGCCTCTTCAACTTAACATAGCCTAGGGCCATGGTGTCCAGCCAGTTCTGAAGCACTAGTCACCATAGCGGCTACCAATATAGTGGCTACCAATATTGCGAACTAGCCACACTCAACTGGCCAAATAGCCACATGTGGCTAGTGGCTAGCGTGTCGGACATCAGCATGTCTTAATCCAGCCCTTCGTCTGGATGAGTTGCACTGAAGTGACCAGTAGATTGCATACTATACTGCTGGGCATATCTCAATCACTCTTGAAAAACGAGTAGTCCTATGGCACCTTAGAGACCTACAAAAATATATAGTACGATGAGCTTTCATGGGTAAGAGCCACTTCATTGTCCAGACATGCATCTGACGAAGTGGGTCTTTACCCACGAAAGCTTATGCTCCAACACTTTGGTTAGTCTGTAAGGTGCCACAGGACTGCTGGCCGCTTTTGCAGATTCAGACTGACACGGCTACCCCTCTGATACTTCATTGTCCTTTGTCATCTGTGTGGCATCTGTAGTTCCTCAAAGCCTCCAGCAGGTGGGAGTGTTTGGTCACAAATAGCCCACTGAAAGCTTTGTGACGTGAAAGGACAGCTGTCAAAGGGCGCTTTGAAATGCCCTGCGGAGACTGGTCCCAGCTGATCCCGGGCTCCATGTGGCATTTCAAAGTGGTGCCACACGGAGCCTGGGACCAGCTAGGGAGTCCTCAGCTGACCCCAGGCTCCATGCGACGCTGCCACTTTAAAGTAGCTTCTCCGCCCCTCCCCCCCCCCCCGCTTTGCTGTCTCTATCTGACAGGGCAGGGGTGGGCAAAAGCCTTTCAGCAGGCCGGATCCAGCCCACCTAGGGCTTTGATCCGGCCCATGAGGCAGGTCCAGGCCCCGCCCCCTGATGTGCGTGCCCAACCTGTGGCACACGTGCTGTGGGGGAAGGAGCTCAGCCCTGCCCCTCTTCCCCCCACGCAGCCGCTGGAGAACGCATCCTCCTCCTGCAGCAGGTGAGGCTGCAGTGAGGGAGGCAGCACTGGGGCTGAGGCTCCTCAGTGGCACCTCGGCCATGTGGTCCAGGACTGGCCCTGAAGGCTGGAGGCGCCGCTGCCACATGGTCTGGGGCCGGCCCCGGAGACTGGAGGCAGGTGCAGCAGCGGTGCCTCCGGGGCCGGCCCTGGACTGTGTGGCCCCCGCGGCAGCAGGGCCTCCCTGCAGGGCGGCCGGGACAGCATGGCTGCAGCCGTTGCTGTAAGGGGGCATTAAGCTGGGTAAGGTTCCCCCTCCCCCCCAAGACCCAACACCCTCAGCTTGCTCCGACACCCTCTCTTATTCTTGCACCTCTCTCCTGGCCACACACTGCACCCTCCCTTGTTCCTGATCCCCTCACCTGGCCAGACACCCTACTTCCAGCCTGCTTCTGCACCCCAGCTCCCTTGCAGATCCTGCATCCCATCCCTATCCTACTTGCTGGCAGCCCTGTCTTGCGCACTTGTACCGCTCATTTTTGCCCCTACCCCAGAGCCTAAGGAGATCCATCAATCCACTTACTCCAGAACCCCAGAAAAGTAAATCTGGTCTCTGGGAAGCCCTGAACCTCAGTCCCCCCGTTCCCTTCCCCTCACCCTGTGAGGCTGGGGCACCAGAGGAGTGAGGTGTCTCAGTTGGGGCCACATCAGTGAGCTTTGGGGGGTTTTGGAGTTTTTTTGCTTCTCACTTGTGTGGTCCCCAACTGATTTTTTTGTGGGTGAGTGACCCCCGACCCCTTCCCTCCATAAGAAAACATTGAAACCTTTTGTGTTGGACATAACATTTTACTTTATTTAAAATGAAGTTTGATAAACTAACATGAGAAATTTAAAACGCTTCATCTGCTTCATCAGGGTAGTTCTGAACCCCGCCCCTTCCACCCGAGGCCCCGCCCCCTCCGCCCGACACGTCCCCCCATCTCTGTGATAGAGGCAGCAGGGGAGGGGGAAGCGACTAGTCGACTAGACTATCCGATAAGCATTTGCTTATCGGATAGTTGACTGATCAACTAGTCCTGAACATCCTTAGTTCAGACCAGGGGTTTTCACACGACGGGTTGCGCCCTAGTCCTGAGTCAGGAATGTCGGGCGCTGGGGCTTGTGGCTGCAGGGGGATCAGGTGAGCAGTGGGGGGCTGAGGTAGCTCCCTGCCTGTCCTGGCACTGCAGACTATGGTCCTAGGTGGGGAGAAGAGAAGAAGGGGAGCATACAGGGCTCCATGCACTGCCTCTGCCCCCATCGCTAGCCCCTCACTCCCACTGGCTGGGAACCTGCTGCCGTCTACTTCTAGGGGCAGCCTGGTCTGTGGTGCCAGGAGAGGCAGGAAGATGCCCCCTGCAGCACCGCTGCCCTGGAGCCATTCGAGGTAAGCACCTCCCACCCCAGCCCCTCCCCCCAATCCAGGGCCCCCCCTGCACTTCAAAGCTCATCCTCAGCCCCACCCCGCAGCCCACACTCCAGACACATGATGTTGGGTCGCGGCATCAACAATTTTCTTCAACTGGGTCATGAGAAAAAAAGTTTGAAACCCGCCGATCTAAGCCATCCAAGGCAGATGTTGTCCAGTCTCCTTTTGAAAACCTCCAGTGAAGGAGCATCCACAAACTCCCTAGGTGTCTGTCCCCGGGAGTGTCGACAGAGAGATGTAGATTAGGCATGTCGAAATTGCTAATGAAGCCGGGATTTAAATATCCTGCGCCTCATTAGCATAAACATGGCCGCCGCATTTTTTTGAAACGGAGTTGTAAACCTCATTTTTTGAGGAATACAGGATCTGTCGAAAAAGGCTTTATTTTCGACAGATCTGCATCTAGACGGACGTTTTTTCAAAAAAACTCCGTTTCGAAAAAAAGCGGCGGCCATATTTATGCTAATGAGGCATGGGATATTTCAATCCCGGCTTCATTAGCAATTTTGACGTGCTTGATTTGCATCTCTCTGTCGACAGAGGGATGCAATCTAGACGTAGCCCCCTTGTCCTTACAGTAAGGACGGGTTCCTACGATTTAATCTCAATCTGCCGTGCTATAGTTTGAACCCTCTGCTTCTTGTCCTGCCCTTTGTGGCAAGAGAGGACAACTTTCCTCCATCTTTTTTACAGTAGCCTTTCAAGTATTTGGAGATCACTATCATGTCCCCCCATCTCCTCTTACCCAAGCCAAAAATAGTTGGCTCCTTCAGCCTCTGCTTCTCTGGCTTGCGTTCCGTCCCTTCCATCAGCTTTGTCACTCGCCTCCAGAGCCTGTCCAGTCTCTCTATGCTCTTTCCATACACACACCACACATTGCCGCTGCAAACACTTGTTCACTCAATTATACAAAACTAACAGTTGCTCAGGTCCTTATCTCAATTAAGTTTTTTTTTTTTTGGAAAATAAAAGGAAAATGTACATGATTCATTTAAATGTATTTTTCAAAAATACGCTGATATTTGTATGAAGTTAATTTTTATTTTGGATGTCTTAAAAAGGAAGCGTTTAATTATTTCCATTTAATTTTTTTAGTAATTTTCTAAAACGGGAATTCCATCAAGTGTATTTTTTTCTTCATCCCTATAAACTCTTATCGTTCACTATGTTTGAACAAAAAAAGGTTATAGTCAATTTAGCTTTCAGTAATCTTTTCTTCTCGTTTTCAAACCTTAAGGCTGGCCACTTTTTCGTTAAAAGCATTTCCGGAAAATCATGCCAGACTAGACGTAGCTGTCATGTTGTTTTAGCTGTTCCAAAACAGAGCACTACTCCAAATTTCTTTTTTTTATCTCTTTCTGTTAATGTTATTGAGAAGCAATCCTAGTGTTCCAGGTTCATCATATTTTTCTGGTTCAGTCTCTTGCATATTCACTCAGTCATGCCACTTTTGAGGACTTTACTTGATATGGTGATTCTGTCTCTTTTCTGTTTAGTTTTATGAGAAGCAATCCCATTCCAGGCACGTTCTGTTTCCCTGGAACAACCAAACCCTGACCTTGCTTTCAGTCATCATGACTACGTCTACATTGGCATGATTTTCGGAAAAGAGCGTCTAGATTGGCAGGATGCTTTTCCGCAAAAGCACTTTTTGTGGAAAAGCGTCCGTTGCCAATCTAGACGCGCTTTTCCGCAAAAAAGCCCCAATCGCCATTTTCGCGATTGGGGCTTTTTTGCGGAAAACAAATCTCAGCTGTCTACACTGGCCGTTTTGCGCAAAAGTTTTTCGGAAAAAGACTTTTGCCCGAACGGGAGCAGCATAGTATTTCCGCAAAAGCACTGACAATCTTACATGAGATCGTCAGTGCTTTTGCGGAAATTCAAGCGGCCAGTGTAGTCAGCTGGCAAGTTTTTCCGCAAAAGCAGATGATTTTGCGGAAAAACTTGCCAGTCTAGACACAGCCCATAAGAGGAAGCTGTATTCCAAATTTGGTGGTCCTAGCTCTCTGGGTGCATCTACACTGCACCAGCGTTATTTTGAAATAACAATGCAAGCATCTACACAGCCATTCTGTTATTTCAAAAAAATTTCAAAATAAGGGATGACTTATTCTGAAATCTGTAAACCTCATTCTATGAGGAATAGCGCCTATTCCAAAATAGTTATTTTGAAATAAGGCCTGTGTAGACACTCCACTGTTGCTATTTCGAAATAGCCCCTCACCAGCGCCATTCTAAGTTATTCCTCCCCAGTGCCTCCTGGGGCTCTAAATCGAGACAGCATGACTGCCTCAGACTAATTTGGAGGCTTCCCTGCAGTGTAGACGTGCTATCGTGAAATAAGCAATATTGAAATAACTATTCCGGAATAGCTTATTTCGAACTAAGCGTGCCGTGTAGATGTACCCTTGCCGTTTAGGAGAAGTTCTTGTTCAGACAGACACACAGAGGGTATGTCTACACTACCACCCTAGTTCGAACTAGGGTGGTAATGTAGGCAACCGGAGTGGCAAATGAAGCCCGGGATTTGAATTTCCTGGGCTTCATTTGCATAAAGCTGGGCGCCGCCATTTTTAAATGTCCGCTGGTGCGGACTCCCTGCCGCGCGGCTACACGCGGCACGGACTAGGTAGTTCAGACTAGGCTTCCTAGTGAAACGAGGAGTAACGGTAGTAACATATGCAGTAGACTTGCACCTGTGTGAATGCAAGTAGAGATTTGGAATGCAAGCCACTTTTGGATTCTCATTTCCTGTGTTCAGGGATCCCAGGTTCATTGCATGCAGCAGGTGATGCACATGAAGTTGATGGAAATGGGTTTGGGATTAGGTAGTGATTACATGCAGGGAGTTTGCTGGCTGATTCTGTAGGCTGCAATGGTGTCAAATTCTATCTCTTAGTCAATGGCTGTGTGTAATTGCCTGGCTTGTCTTTTGGAATTTGGCTGCAATGATAAATGATAAACAGATTCTCTTACCTAGAGTGAAGGGTAGGGGGACCGTACTTGGACCAGCATAGAGGTGAACAAGGAAGGAACCCCTGGGGGTGAGGAAAGTTTGTATGTGCTATTTCATACCCTTTCGGGATTCACAAGGTATCGGAAAAGTGAATTACTTTGTTTCTGAGTATATTTTTCTCCTTGCTTTTATTATTATATTACACCTCTCTTTTTGCCTAACGACCCTCTGGAGAATTGGAGTCAGGGAGTGGCAATGCAGCAAGTTGAAGTATGAGTTACATTTCCCAGTCCTCATTTGTAAGCTATAAAGGACACATTAAGGATGACTAGGGATAGTCCACATTTTATGACTGAATTTCTTTTCCCCCACAGAAAAATGGGATTTTGTAGAAAGCAAAGCAAAACAAAAACCCAACAAAATACACCAGTTTTATTGGGGAGGGAACTTTGAAATTAATTAAACAAATGTCTTTACTTTCATTCATGTTGAATTGAAATTTTTTATTTGGGTTTTATTTTCAGCAGTGAAAATGTGTTCAAAGTTCTGTATTTTTACCCTCTCCTGCTTTTTATCTTTTTCAGGGAGGGGCACTGTCTTTAGTGACATGGAAAAGGTCCAGGGTTCCCCACTTACTCCTTTCTCTTCTCTGCTCTACAACTTTTTCAAAGTTTTCCTCAACTGAGCAGCAGTGAAAATTGGTGGGGAGACGTGCTGGTTCTTTTAAACCTCACTGTACATTTTACTTTAATTGGTGTTTTTAAAAACAGGAGTAGAGAGAAAAGAAAATTGCAAATTTTGAAAAGATGGATTTTTTTTTAATATAATTCCCCCCCCTCCCCCCCGCAATCATTCCACTGTGAACCTGGGAAACAGGTACAACTTTAAAATTCAAACATATTTTGCTATTTGTGTTTCCATGGTTTCACATAAGCTGAGAGCCTATCCCTAGATACTCAAAGAAGTCACAAAAACACACATAATTGCTGAAATGAGGGGTGCTGGGCATGTTGTCACACCGTTTGGCTTAACGTGTGGGCTGGACTTGATGACCTTCTGAGGTCTCTTCCAGTTCTATGATTCTATGATTCTAACATGTTTTTCATTATATACAAAGTTCTTCTTCGAGTTATTGCTTATGTGCATTCGAATAAGGTGAGTGCGTGCCGTGTGCACGGTTTTTAAAGTGTTTTTTCCCCAGTGGTACCCGCCAGGAGTGGCGCCAAATAACGGAGTATAAGTATCCCTGTCGGCCCTCCTTGGTGGAGCTTCTCTTGTTCTTGTGATAAAACCCAGCCATAGGTGTTTGGTTGTCTGTAAATAGTTCTTATCAGTGTTAGTTTTAGAGTAGTTCTAATTCACAGTCCAGTTCTCTCTCCCCTCCGGGGGAAGGGAATGCCAGGCCTGCACGCAGGGGCAGCCCTAGACTAGCTGCCAGCAACTGGCGCCCTGTGAACCATGCAATCGGTGCCCTCTCCCCCCCCAACCCCAAGGGCAGATATCGACTGAGGGTTTTGGTTCAGTGCTGGGGAGAGGGGGGGCTGGGGATGGAGTTCTGTGGCTAGGGGACAGGGGGCTGGGGTGGAGTTGGAGTTCTGGGGCTGGGGTCTGGGGGCCAGGGGGCTTGGGATGAAGTTCTGGGGCTGGTGGCTGGGGGCCGGGAGCCGGGGGGCTGGGGATGGAGTTCGGGAGCTGGGGGCCGGGGGCCGGGGAGAGGGAACAGGGTGCCAGCTGGGGGAGAGATTCCCCTGCACCCGCCTCCTCCCAAGGTCCCACCTCCCCAGAGAGAAGCCGGCATGCGCCTCTCCTGGGGCGACCCCCCCCCTTACGGGGTAGGGGACCCCCCCCCACATTCCTCCACCCCCGGAGCCGACCCTTCCCCTCCCGCGGGGCAGAGGAAACCCCCGCATTCCTCCTTCCCCGGGCTCCTCCACAGAGTGCCCGTCATCCATGGGCACCGCGGGTAGTGGCAGCACCGCCATCCATGGCACCGCTATCGGCACTGCCTACGATTGCCGCGCCCAGCCCGGTGAAGATGGTTTCTGGCACTGGTGCTCCAGCACCGACTGCGATGGGACAAGCCTATACGGAGAAGCCGGAGTCTATGAAGAGGTACAGACAACATCACCTCTCCAAGGCACCATCCATGGCACCGCCATGGTCCACCTCTGGCTACTCTTCTGAGTTGGAACCCAAGTCGGTGCGCTCCGTGGCTTCGTCCAGAACTTCTCGGCACCGTCCCAGGCCATCCGAGTTCCAGCAGACGTGACCCCCACAGCCACCTTGGCCCTTTTGGACACCGTGGGCCGATCACCAGTGGCAGGGGCCCATGCCACTGTCATGGGGATCTAGTGTCTTGCACCAAAGAAGCACCCCATCGGCCTCAGTATCGAGACCACCGATGCGACTAGGGTGGACAGCCCGCAGAGACAGGAGCTGGCAGCAGAGGCAGTCCCGGCAGCGAACCCACCTCTCCCCAGCATGGAGCCCCCTCAGGCTACCCAGTCTCCCAAGGTGTTGGACGACCCTGCACCCTCTCGGGAGTCCTCTTTATCCTCTCCAGATGAAGCCCTGGCAGACCTGGCACCATCAATGCCATCGATGGATGCGCAGGCACACCAGGAATTGCTCCGTAGGCTGGCTGCGAATTTGGGGGTACAAGCAGAGCCAGTGACAGAGGATACTGACCCCATGGTGGACAACCTCAATGCGGATGCCCCAGCTAAGCTGGCTCTACCTTTGAACAAAACTGTGGCTAAGATCACAAATAGCTTGTGGCAGACCCTGGCCTCTATTACATCCACTCAGAAAGGGGTCGAAAAGAGGTATTTTTTTCCCCAGTCAGGGCATGAGCACCTGTATTCCCACCCTGTCCCGGGTTCCCTGGTGGTGCAGACGGCCACTCAAAAGGAGAGACGGGCAGCCAGGGTCTACGCCGAAATCCAGGGAGCCCAATCACCTTGACCTTATGGGGCGTAAGGTCTACGCCACAGGCGGTGTCCAGTTGCACATCGCTAATCAGCAAGCGATGTTGAACCACTACGCTTACAACACGTGACAAGCAATGGACAAGTTCCGGGACAGGTTGTCCCCGGACTCCAGACAGGAGTTTTCGGTTATGGCCACAGAAGGGAGAACCATAGCTTGAACAGCCCTACGGCAGCACTGGATGCTGTGGACTCTGCTGCCCATACCATGGCCTCTGGTGTGGTCATGCACAGGAGCGCGTGTGTACAGGTTTCGGGGATTCCTCCGGATGTGCAGAATACCATCCTAGATCTGCCATTCGACAGGAAATCCCTGTTCTCTGAGCATACTGACTCGAGGCTTCATAGCCTTAAGGACACTAGGGCCACGCTCCGATCACTGGGCATTCATACACCACTCTCCTCTGGGAGTTCTGTACAGTCCACAATGTTCACCTCTAGGCAGCATATCTGCCAAGTGGCAAGATACGCATTAAGTCGATCATTCAGGGCGCACGAACGGTGCTTAAAGGGTGATCTCCTACTCCCTGTATACTTACCTGTATTCTTTCCGAAACCTCATCGGTTCCCCAAGAAGCAGGCCTTACATTCACCTGACGCAAAGAGAGCGTTAGCCTTCTACATAGATAGAGCAAGCCACTTTTGTGAATCATCTCAGTTATTTATTTCTTTTGTGGAAAGGATGAAGGGGTTGCTGATATCGGCCCAAAGGCTGTCATCTTGGATCTCCTCATGTATTAGGAGTGTTATGTTCTAGCACGTAAGGAGCTGCGGAGCTGCCCCCATGTTAAGGCCACTTTACTAGAGCTCAGATGTCCTCGGCGGCTTTTGTGGCACAGGTTCCAATAGCTGACATTTGTACGTGGTCCTCTGTACACATGTTTACGGCGCACTATGCTATTACCCAGCAGGCCAGGAACAATGCTGCCCTGGGTTCTGCGCTTCTCACTTCGGTCCTGTAAACCAAAAATAAACCAACAAACCAACAACTGTTGAGATGTTTTAATATGTTGAATAAATTTACATATATTTGATAATGGCAAGTAGAGTTGTGTTTTCGCTAAGGGTGTATCTCCGACCCCACCTCTATATGTTTCAGCTCAGGAGTCACCTTATTCGAATGCACATGAGCAATCACTCGAAGAAGAAAAGACGGTGACTTACCTGTAACTGTTGTTCTTCAAGATGTGTTGCTCATGTCCATTTGATTGCCCCCCTACCTCTCCTTCGTTGGAGTCTCAAGCAAGAAGGAGCTGAGGATGGGGAGGGCCAGCAGGGGTACTTATGTTTCTTTATTGCGGCGCCACTCCAGGGGGCGACCTGCTGGCCCGATGGGTACCACTGGGGAAAAAGCGCTCTGGAAACCGTGCACGCAGCATGCGCACACCTTATTTGAATAGGCATGAGCAACACAGCTCAAAGAACAACAGTTACAGCAGGTAAGTAACAGTCTTTTTTTCATTCTCACCCCTTTCCAGGCTTGGGGGGGATCTTGTAGCAAATACCCATGCCGATTCTTCTTGGTTTTTCATTATTTGGGTTCTTAGCCGAGGTATTAATCTCTGGCCAGAAATATGTGCTTGGGCTATTGATATATCCTAGCGATTAGAGATTTTTACCTCCAATGAACCCTGACTCCTACTATCTGAGGGTATGTCTACACTTGCCCCCTAGTTCGAACTAGGGAGGCAAATGAAGCATACTGAAGTTGCTAATGAAGCACGGGATTTTAAATATCCTGCGCTTGATTAGCATATTTGCGGCTGGCTGCCATTTTAAAATGCCGGTAGCCCGAATTAGCTCACCGTGTGTAGACGCGGTAGTCCGATCCAAAACCCTTCCCTCAAATTAACTGTTACAGAGTTAACAGACCGGCTGCGAATATGCTTCATTAGCAACTTCGGTATGCTTCATTTGCCTCCCTAGTTCGAACTAGGGGCAAGTGTAGACATACCCTGAGGGTATGTCTACACTACCCTCCTAGTTCGAACTAGGAGGGTAATGTATGCATACCGCACTTGCTAATGAAGCCCGGGATTTGAATTTCCCGGGCTTCATTAGCATAAGCGGGGAGCCGCCATTTTTAAATCCCCGCTGCTTCGAACCCCGTGTAGCGCGGCTACACGGGGCTCGAACTAGGTAGTTCGGACTAGGGTGCCTATTCCGAACTACCGGTACACCTCGTTTCACGAGGAGTACCGGTAGTTCGGAATAGGACCCTAGTCCGAACTACCTAGTTCGAGCCCCGTGTAGCCGCGCTACACGGGGTTCGAAGCAGCGGGGATTTAAAAATGGCGGCTCCCCGCTTATGCTAATGAAGCCCGGGAAATTCAAATCCCGGGCTTCATTAGCAAGTGCGGTATGCATACATTACCCCGCTAGTTCGAACTAGCGGGGTAGTGTAGACATACCCTGAGGGACACAACTAACCACAACTTGCAAGCAAATCTTGTAATCCTAGAATTCAGTTATATAAAGGCATTATTGACAGTGCAACGGACCAGCTCATGCGCTGGATAATGTACGTCCTACACAGGGAGCTGGAAGTGAAGGGGATGTGGATTGCTCCTTTACCTTTCCCAAATGGTCTAGTAAAAGTCTTTAATTAGACTCTTATGCAAGGGGCTGGACAGTGTGTGAATTTCACTGGGCCTGTGTGGGAGAGACAAGTCATTCTGATTTCTCAGGGACGTGTCACAGAGAAGGGAACTCGGCCTGGGGAAGTACAGCAAGGAGAGGTCTGAAGAGGGGTGTCAGGGGGTGCACACCCCCAGTGTGCCTCAGTGCTCCCTGACTGTCCTCATATAGCCCCTCGCAGGGCCAGTTACAGTCTGTTTGGGGTTGCTCATCATAGGCATTTGTCTCAACGGCTCAGCTTACCTAGTCGGCCTCATGATCTGCCCGCAAGCCAGGGGCTTTGTTTCCAGCCCCTAGCCAGGGAGAGTTTTGGCTGGTCCTCTCCAGCTTATCTCCCTCCAAGGAGCTCCTGCTTCCTCTGCAGTCAGCCCTCCACTGGCTCTCCTTAAGCAAACTGTGCTTCCCTATTTATAGTCGTCAACTGGGCTTTCACTTGCCCTAACAGCTTCAGCTGGGCTCTCCAAGCCAACCGGGCTTCTCTGTGTAGCTGCCCGCTGGGCTCTCCCTCGCCCTAATGGGTCCAGCTGGCTTCCACAAGCCAAGTGTGCTGCCCTAGATAGTTGCCAGCTGGGCTCTCCCTGGCCCAAACAGCTCCAGCTGGCCTCTTTCTTTCTAGCCCTGGCTCAGGGCCTGAGTCCTGGTCTTAAAGGGCCAGTGCAGGGCAGGCGCCCTGTCACAAGGGGAAACTTAGGCCAAATAGTGTCTGAGCTGTAGTTGTTGTAGATCTGGGAGACGAACCAGATTAAACATGGGAAAACTGTCAACAGCCATGGAGATCAACTTCCACTCCCTAAGTAGTTATGGCTGTGCCCATGTGTAGCTTAGTTAACTTTTCAAGCTCACTGATTTAACAGAGTCCTTTCTATTTGTGTTGCCCTGGGGTGTTAGAGGAAGCAGCATATACATTGAATTTGTTTTGCCACTTTCTCCATCAGTCTGGGTTCCTGTGTCCTCACAGCCTGTGTGTGCTGCTTTGGGCTGATCTGGGGGGTTAGTTCTTTGAACTTTTAATAACTTTGCTTATCTGGCTATGTCCAGTCTCCCCCATCATCTCACACCTCCAGAGCTGTGGTCCATCCAGCTAGCTTCTTACAGTGGTACCCAGCAACATGGGGGCTGCGTCTAGACTTGTCATTACACCTTGACTTGCTCATTCTTATTCTTAGTCTCATTCTTACACCGTCTCTTATTCTCTCCTGTGTTCCTGATTGCTCCACTCCTTCATCCTGCTTACTCCTGCACATCTCCTGGCCTCTCCCAGCCCGCTGAAAAATACCCCCAAAGCCAAGATACCAGGAAACTGCCCTTCTCACAGTTACAGTGGGAGGACCGACAGCCTACGTCTATACTTCAACCTACTTCCGCAAAAGCTTATGCAAATGAAGCATAGAGTAGAATATCGCCGTGCTTAATTAGCAGCTGTTTTTGTGCAAGAGGCTTTTGCGCAAAAAGGAGCTGTGTAGATGGCTCATTTTTGCGTAAACCCCCTCTTGCATGGTATAGACATAGCCCAGGAGAGTAGAACAACTGTGGGGCCTTTGCTTGGAGTCAGGCGGTCACTGGATCCAGGACTCCCATGATGTACTTGATGAATGAGGCTGTTCCGGGATCAAAAGGCCAAACTATTTTTTCAGTTGTTTGTATTTATTTTTTCGTTACTCACAAGATTCACTTTTTTTAATTAGAGTGTCTTTGTGGCTGTGAGCCAAGTTATTACTTAAGCCTGTGCTTAACTTTAAGCAGAAGAACTTCCAAAAAATCAACTGACTACACAGAGGCTTAAAACTAGGCGCATGCTTGAGTGTTCCATTGGAATGGAACCTTTAGTGTTTCCTAAAATAGTTTTTCTAAAAGTTTTGCATAAAATAGCATCACAGAATATTTTGCTATATATGCATGAAAAGCTATATTGTTTGAACCGAAACTTTCACAAAACTTGACGCCCAAAAGGTATGCCAGTTTTAGCTAGAAGAGTGCCCTGTACTTGAATGTCTAGTAGATGAATGTATGCTTGTACCCTCCTTAAAGCTGTTGATTAGTCATATTCTCTGTCGTAGTTCAGTGTTTGAATAATGTACATTGACCTTTTCAAGGCACAGGTTTCTTACTTTCCTTACCTAGCGGGAAGGTATGGTATTCTAATTTTAAAACCCCTGTGCTGTGAGGTGCAGCTGGGTGTGTCTTGTCACCAAACCCAAAGTGCTTGAATTATGCAAGATACTGTAGGTTAACACCACTATATCTTGGGTGCTGGAGTCCTCTCCTCTTCCCTTGGTAGTCAGAGTTATTATCACAAAGATTGCAGATAGAGAAAGTGAATTTTGGATTAAATTAGTTAAAACTATAATTCCATGAAAACCAAGATGGACTGGACAATACATTTACCTCGGTGTAAACTGCAGAATATATGTATAATTCTGATACTAAGCTGTGTTTCAGGTAAGTTTTATTTATTTACTATTTTGACTGGAGAGAAAATTTGTGGATATATATTTTAAAAGCTTAGATTTTTTGGAAAAAAAGAAGAAATTGTAGTTTTTACCAAAAACTACAAGCTAGGGACCAAGGTTCCCTCTCATATCAAGTATAAATACAAAGGTAATTCCACTCACTTTACTCACTTCTATGAAGGTACTCAGAATCTACCTCAGACTAAAAGTAGGAAAAGAATTAATCCTAGGTTTTTCCTAAGTTTGATTATCACAATGACACTTGAGAGCACACAAATCAAATTAAGCTTTCATCAGCTACTTTGATAGGATAATAGAGAGGAATTTCTTCTCTAAACTTTTGTAAGGAAGTTATTTAAAAAAAAACAAATTTTATAACAGGTTGAACTCAATTAATTGCATTTTATACAGCAAATCCCATGAAATACCTGTTTATTGAACTGCTTATAAACTGCTCACTAATAAAATCTTTTGATATCTTTATAATGATGAAAGTTTTTTTTCGACTGGCAAATCAAGTTGGTGAGAAATAGTCTATTTGAAGATTTAATGAAAGTTATCTTACATTACAAACTGTTTAAAAGTATCTTAGGAGCCTGAAGGTACAATTATCAAAGGCAGCTAAGTGACTCAGGAGTCTAAATCACTTAAGTGCCCAAGTCACTTATAAAATGGGATATCAATGGGATTTAGGCAAACAAGGACCTGATTTGTAAAAGCAAAATGCAGGACAATGTAGCACTTTAAAGACTAACAAGATGGTTTATTAGATGATGAGCTTTCGTGGGCCAGACCCACTTCCTCAGATCAAAAGGTATTTAGGTACCAAAATGAAAATAAGTGCCAGCTGCTTTTGAAAATCCTTCTATGTGCATAAAAATATCTTCAAAAATCTGGCCATGGGTTGCCTTTGAAAATAAGACTTAGGCTCCTAAATCACATAAATGATGCTGAAAATGTTGCCCTAAGTCCCATTTTCAAAAGTGACTAAAGCGCTAAATTCTTAGTCATTGAGGCACTTGAAAATTACATCCCTTATCCTTCACACTTACATGCCCTTATTGCAATTCCCTGTCCTTATCTCTTTATGCTTAGCCATTTCTGGTGATTGTACGATATTAAGATACGATATTATTAAGATTATTAAGATCAGTTAAAAGACACGGTCTGATTCAGCTCCTCATAAGAAAAAGGTATTACACTGTGGTATTGCACTACCATTACACTGCAGTCATGCTGATAATGCAGTCTGAGTGTCTATAGTGAGAATGTGATTTTATCAGAGGGCAACACCCAGGACACTTGTGACAACCTTTTCAGAAGAAATAGAAGTATGCCTTTAAGTTTGGTCTTTGGCTATATTTTAAAAAGTCTGTTTCTAGGCATACCGTTCGGATTTTTAAAGGAGTTAGATTTCCCCATCGCATGGGAGTTGAGGATGTAACTTATCTGCACTCCTTTGTAAAGCCAATATCTTCTGTTAGGTGTGCACCCAATACTCCAGGAGCAATACAAAGTAATATCACTCATTGGTGTATTAATAGGAGTGTTCTATGGCGTACAGCTGGCGTACTGCATCCAGTTCTGGGTGCCACTTAAAAACCATGTGGATAAATTGGAGAGAGTCCAGAGGAGAGTAACAAAAATGATAAAAGGTTTAGAAATCCTGACTTCTGAGAGAGGTTAAAAAATCTGGGCATATTTCGTCTTGAGAAAAGAAGACAGAACTTGGTAGCAGTCTTCAAACATGCTAAGGGTTGTTATAAAGAGGGTGGTGATCAATTGTTCTCCACTGAAGGTCAGACAGGAAGTAATGGGTTTAATCTGCAGCAAAGAGATTTAAGTTAGATACTAGAAAAAAACTTTCTAACTAGAAGAGTATTTAAGCTCTGCAATAGGCTTCCCAGGGAGGTTGTGGAATCCCCTTTGTTGGAGGTTTTTAACACCAAGTTGAACAAACACCTGTCAGGGATGCCATCAATTCTATGGTTCTACAAAACAGACTGAGGGCAATTTAGACCCAGCACAGTGAAGGTAATTATACAAGTGTCTTGTCCTAGACAGAGTGTATTAGACCCTATGGTATTTTTTGCTGTAGGAGATACTGTTCTCTGTTTTCTCGCTGGTGTAATGAAGGTCAGAATCTGGCCCAGGTCATTAGTACAGTATTCATGAAGGGTGTATGAAAGACAATATTTCCCAGGCATAAATCCAAGGTGCACTGCACTGGCATGTGCGTAGAATTGCATACTTCATTCACTGGGAGTATTTGATGAGGCCGTACCAACAATAAGCTAGATCCCACCCATATTCTGTAAGGAAACCTGCGTAGGGCAGGGAAGTTGGTGAATTTTCCCTGAAGAATGTACTTTACATTCCGCTTGTCTCACCTGTCCACAGCCCCTGGAGGGAAGCAAAGGGACGGTCCTTAAAGCCCACAGATCCACAGGGGGCAAAAGGCCACCCACCTGTTTATCTCTATCTGAGCCAATGGCCACAATTGTCCCTGTCTTAAATAAGTGTGATGGGGAAGCAGAAACGTAACACAGCTTCTCTCTGTACCACACCTCCAGAGGATTCTGCACAGTAAATACACATACTCATGCCCCACCCCTCATTTTGCTCACCTGCCTGGCCCCCATCTGCCTTGGTGTGGATCCTCAGATTGGTGGAAATCCCTTTGCCGTGGGCTCAAAAGAGCATTGCACGGACCAATAATATGTCAATAAATGGCCAAAGGATTAACTGTGTTTGTGCTACACGCTCAACAAGTGCAGCCAGGTAACGCCAGAGAAATGTCTGGCAAGTGGCCATGGATAATTCATGTTTTCAGCAGCTGCCTTTTATGACCCGTTTTGCAATCCACCCTGTGGTAAGATTTCAGATCACCGGCTATGTTTCCTAAAACGGCACAGAAAATCCTGGATAGGCAGCAGTGGCTTAGATCGTTCCCGGTTGTTTTTTGTTTTCATCTCTTCGGAGGTTTCAGAGCTGGTCTATACAAATCTGCTCCAGCCTGAAACTTGTCAGAATGGAGCTCAGTCCATAGATTTGCCCATGAATAGAAGAAAGAGAACTTGGATTTAGAGCATGAAAAATGGCATTACAATGTGGTAGGGTCACCCACTGCAAATTCCTCTCAGGATTTTGGAACAACAAAGGAAACGATTGACCTCCAAACCCATTGCAATGCATAGGACAGAACTTGGAGAGTGTATTGTGTTCTGTGTGAACACTGCTCATAATTACATACCTCTCTATTGAATCATATTGATGTATGCCTAAATGAAAGCTGGTCCTTTCAGAAAGCCTGCTCCCCCTGATGGTTTGGAGCCTATAACAAGCAAATCAGGATAGTCCATGGTGTAAGAGGTGATTGAGACTCTTTGTTCTGACACAGACTCCTTGTGTGACCTTGGGCAAGTCACTTAGACTACATTTACACAGCAAAGTTATTTCAGGATACCAGAGGTATCCCAAACTAGCTACCCTGTGTCTTTTCAGCACATCTGCTATTTGGAAGTATAGTGGCTGCGCTATTTCGCCATCCCTGTAACCCTCATTCTACGAGGAGTAAGGGATGGCTCGAAATAGCTGTATTTTGAAATTTGGTACGGTGCAGACAGCGCCAAATGTTGAAATAAGCAATTTCAAAATAGACTTGAAATAAGCTACGCAATTAGCGTAGCACAAACGGTGAATCTTCTTTCAAGTTTCAGGTGCTGTGTAGACGCACCCATAGTCTCCCTAAGTTTCCTATCTGTAAAATAGCAGTGCCCTACCGCACAGGAGTTTTGTTAGGGTAGATACATTAAAGATAGCGTGGTGCGTGGATGCTATGGAAGTTGGGGATTCTGCAGGTAGGGAATCAAGATGTGAAATGAATGCATCATGTTTGGCCTATTCAGGACATATTTAGAAAAACAGGTAAGGGGTGGAAGAGGAGAGGGGGATCAGCCCTTTACCGCAGGGCACATGGATCCAGCTGGGTCAGCACAGAAGGTTAACTTTGTTATGCAGGCTGCACAGGGTGTCTCCTCCGAAAGCAGAAGGGGCTATTGCTGCTCATACTGAAGCGATTTGCACCTGTTCTCCCAGTAACAGCCTGTACTTTTACCATGTTTGTTATTTTTAGTGTCCCAGAGCACGCCACACCCTTGTTAAAAGCATACGTAAAATGACAGAGCCCTGCCCTGGAGAAAGGATCATCTCAAAGGAGAAGGCACAGACAAAAGGGCAGGAGAAAGGGTGGCACACCCATCCGAGTCACAATGTAGAGAATCCGGGGGTGGCTGGTTAGGCAAGCATCAGAAAAGGAGGGTTTGGAGGAGGCTGAAAGGGCAGCTGCCTGGTTAGAAAAGGCAGCCCAGGCACGCTGGAAGGGCGGGGAGAAGGCCCAATGACTGGGCAGGTTAGAAGGCTGGGTGAACCGAGCTGCACGACAGCCAGGCGTTCCAGCCTAGCCCTCCTTTCCAAAGGGCAGTTGCAATTTGATTGACAGCTGGATTCAAGGAAGCTGATGTTTAACCATGCAGGGCTAGGCTCTGTCTCAACTTGTGATGCCAGGGGAGGAGATCAGCAGTCGGCTTAAATTCTTACATGCATCTCGTTACAAGCAGCAGGGCATAATCACTGTACAGGGCTCAAGGAAATGCAGGAGATAACCAGAAAACAGGCCGGCTTGCACAGGAAGATGGGCATCTCCAGCTATCTAACATGAAAACCACCCTCAGCAACAAGCACTAACTTCCCTTCCCTGCTTCCCCAGCACAATTGTTTCGTGGAAGCACAGAATTTAGCCCATTGTGGTCTTCATTAGCCAAAATTTCCATGTATTCTTGAGCCACAGACATGCCAACTGTAAATCAGCCCAAAATAGCCCCAAGCCAGGAAAGTCAAAATTAAGCCACAACTTCTCTGTGTCCCCTATGCAGTTACCAGCCACACACAAGTCCAGGAACTCCTCCTCTGCAAGCCAGACTCCAGCCATGCCAAACAGACAGAAAGACACTGAATTGACAGCATTCCAGATTGTAGTGGAAGGCCCCCATATGTACATTCAACACTTTCCCCTCTTAAAATAATACAAAGTGAAACTCTTGTGCATTCTTGTAAAAAGGTATCTGCAAAAAAAAAAAAAAAAAAAAATCACATGCATAGAATCATAGAATACTAGAACTGGAAGGGACCTCAAGAGTCATCGAGTCCAGTCCCCTGCCCTCATGGCAGGAGCAAATACTGTCTAGACCATCCCTGATAGACATTTATCTAACCCAGTGGTCCCCAACCATTTGAGGTTGCCAGGCACCAGGGGGGTGGCCGTTCGCCCGCCGGACGCCAGGGGGTGGGGACACTTGTGCGCCCGGGGGCGGCCCCCCCATAGCCGCATGCCCGGGGGCGGGGCCCTCCATAGCCACGCGCCCGGGGCCGGTGCCCCCTCTAAGCGCCGCGCGCCCGGGGCCGGCGCCTCCTGCAAGCGCCGCACGCCTGGGGCCGGTGCTCCCCCCCAAGTGCCGCGTGCCCGGGGCCGGCGCTCCCCCCCAAGTGCTGCATGCCCGGGGCCGGCGTTCCCCCCCAAAGTGCCGCGCGCCCGGGGCCGGCGCCCACACTTGTGCCCCAGAGCGCGGGCGGCCAATCCGCGGCGCTCCCAGGGCCGGCGCTCACCATGCGCCACGTGCCCGGGGCCAGGCCAGCCCCGCCCCGAGCACTTGGCGGGTGCACACAAATGCCCCCGTGGGAGCCATGGCACCGTGTTGCGGACCACGGATCTAACCTACTCTTAAATATCTCCAGAGATGGGCAATTTATTACAGTGTTTGACCACCCTGACAGTTAGGAACTTTTTCCTAATGTCCAACCTAAATCTCCCTTGCTGCAGTTTAAGCCCATTGCTTCTTGTTCTATCCCCAGAGGCCACTATGAATAAGTTTTCTCCCTCCTCCTTATGACACCCTTTTAGATGCCTGAAAACGGCTATCATGTCCCCCCTCAGTCTTCTCTTTTCTAAACTAAACAAACCCAATTCCTTCAGCCTTCCTTCATAGGTCATGTTCTCTAGACCTAACCATTCTTGTTGCTCTTCTCTGTACCCTCTCCAATTTTTCCACATCTTTCTTGAAATGCAGTGCCCAGAACTGGACACAATACTCCAACTGAGGCCTAACCAGTGCAGAGTAGAGTGGAAGAATGACTTCTCGTGTCTTGCTCACAACACACCTGTTAATGCATCCCAGAATCATGTTTGCTTTTTTTGCAACAGCATCACACTGCTGACTCATATTCAGCTTGTGGTCCACTATAATCCCTAGATCCTTTTCTGCCGTACTCCTTCCTAGACAGTCGCTTCCCATTCTGTATGTGTGAAACTGATTGTTCCTTCCTAAGTGGAGCACTTTACATTTGTCTTTATTAAACTTCATCCTGTTTACCTCAGACCATTTCTCCAATTTGTCCAGATCATTTTGAATTATGACCCTATCCTCCAGAACAGTTGCAACCCCTCCCAGCTTGGTATCATCTGCAAACTTAATAAGCGTACTTTCTATGCCAATATCTAAATTGTTGATGAAGATATTGAACAGAGCTGGTCCCAAAACAGACCCCTGTGGAACCCCACTAGTTATACCTTTCCAGTCGGATTGTGAACCATTAATAACTACTCTCCGAGTACGGTTATCTAGCCAGTTATGCACCCACCTTATAGTAGCTCCATCTAAGTTGTATTTGCCTAGTTTATTGATAAGAATATAATGCGAGACCGTATCAAATGCCTTACTAAAGTCTAGGTATATCATGGAATGAGGTGTAACAGTTACTCTGAACTAAGGACTTAGTTCGGATTAACTTTAAACTGCCGCGTGTAGCTGCGGGCAATTTGTTTGAACTAAGAGGGATTTAAAAATGGTGGCCGGACAGGAACATGCAAATAAAGCCTGGGATATTTAAATCCCAGGCTTCATTTGCAACTCCGGTTGCCTAATTTGCCTACCTAGCTCGAATTAACGAGCTAGTGTAGACATACCCTTATGGTATGTCTACACTTGCAACCTATTTCGGAATAGGGCTTCAAATGTAGGCATTCAGAATTGCAAATCAAGCCCGGGATTTAAATATCCCGCACTTGATTTGCATCTTCCCAGCTGGGTGCCATTTTTGAAATTTACAAGCCTGGAATAACTGCCCACATCTACATGCGGCAGTGAACGGGCGTTCGAAATAAAGCCCTATTTCGAACTACCTGTTATTCCTCCTGCAATGAGGTTTAACAGGTAGTTCAAAATAGGGCTTAATTTCAAACACCCGTTTCACTGCCACGTGTAGACGCAGGCAGTTATTCCGGGCTTGTAAATTTCAGAAATGGCACCCGGCTGGGAAGATGCAAATCAAGTGCGGAATATTTAAATCCCAGGCTTGATTTGCAATTCTGAATGCCTACATTTGCAGCCCTATTCTGAAATAGGCTGCAAGTGTAGACATACCCCCAGGTATGTGGTTGAATACCACTTTTACCTGCTTACATTTAAGCATATTCTTATGTGGAAATGGGATCAAAGTGCTTCAGAGAGGGGGTAAATTATCGTTTCTGTTTGAGAGACTGAAAAACAAAGCTGCAGGAAAATTAAAGCCTTGAGAGGAAGGATGATCTTGGGGTTTGGGTGGTAGCCTAGGGCCTGTGAAATCCATGGCCAATTCCCTGTTCCACCATAGTCTCGCTGGAGAACCAGGGCAGTTACGGTGTCGATATATCATGAGTAGAGAGCCTCTATCACTTTGTTTCCCCTCTTAATCCACAATAACACAAACTGAAATGAAAAATCACCCAACTTTGATTTTCCTGGTTAATGTCTCAAATCATCTGTATGTTTGAAAGAGTTTGTGTCTGTCTGTGTGTCCGTCCATTTGTCTGTGAGTCCATTAGTTTAAGAACCCCTAAATAGTAAGAGTGAGGACCACTAAGTTCAGGATGCAGCTCCCTGTTGTCATAACTTACAACAAGGTCAGGGTTTGGTTGTGCCAGGATAATGGGATGTACCTGCAATGTAATTGCTTCTCATCAAATGGAAAGGGAAGGCTGTGATAGCAGGGACAGTTACACTTCCAAATGACCCCGGGGGCCAGCAAGCATTCCAGCCCCGGAGGGCAGTTGGCAGCCAGCCCCACCCTCTGCCCTGAGCCCCTCCTTAATCCCAACCCTGACTCCTTTACCCTCCATGTCCCCAGGCCTCTGCCCTCACCTCCCCAAGCTCCTGCTCTGACTCCTGCACACACACACACCAACATCACCAGCCCCCTCTTCTGAAGGACCACAGCAACCCTGGGGAAATCTTTGTGTTATATAAACTGGATGATTTCTCGTCAGCAATAAATGACTCTGCTAAGTGACTCACATACCTGAAACATGAATGGATTGTGATGGCAGGGAGTGAGATGCCAAAAATGTGATTATTAATACAGTGAACCCCTCCTTAAGAGCCTTTGATGTAGATGACTTTGGACATATGGCTTTCTGACAAGGAGAGAGAATAATTCTTGTAGGATGACAAACCTGTATGAGTGTCATAGCTTAATAAGTCTTCAGAGTCCTAACTGTGTTAATCTGTATCTGCAGAAACAACAATGAATCCTGTGGCACCTTAAAGACTTAGGGTATGTCTACACTAGCCACCCTAGTTCGAAGTAGGGTGGCTAATGTTGTCATTTGAACTTGCAAATGAAGCCCGGGATTAAAATATCCCAGGCTTTATTTGCATGTTCCCGGGCACTGCCATTTTTAAATGCCTGGTAGTTCAAACTCCCTGCCAGGAGCTACACGTGGCATGGGCTAGGTAGTTCGAACTAAAGCCCCTAATTCAGACTACCGTTACTCCTCCTGCAATAACTTTGCTGTGTAGACATACCCCACTTAGCTGAGTACTTAGTGCAAAATAGTTAACACCTGTTAGATGCCCTTTATGACAAACACATTCCAGAGGGGACTCAGCCCTTGGATTAGAATAGCTATGGGGCCCAGAAGATTTATGATGATGCCAGGCACAAATATTTGAGGTGACACCTCTCTCTTTGCATTTTGAACTACTGTCATAATGCAAACAATAAAGGGGGAAGTGAAGTGAAGCAGTCATGCAAGAGGGAGGAGTGAAACTCATGGTCACCCTTTGCAAATGTCACTGTTGTCATCTAGAGATGTGATCATAACACTTCTGAGAGGGGAGGGGAACAGAACGGGGAATTGAGTGAACAGGTGCTGGGTGATTAGATAACTTCTCCATAAAACAAACACAATTGCTAAACAGATCCTCATCCTAAATTAAAGTCTAGGTGTCACTATCTGAAGGACTCATGAGAGACTTAATGTGCCACTTAAGCAATGTAGTGCCCTTACCAATGAGAGTGTAGGGATGAGCAATTTCTTCCAATACGCTTAAACCTCGATTCATACCTATCTCTGTGAGTGTGATCTATAGCAACCAAGCCATCATCTTGACTAGAACCTATATAACAGAGACACATAATAAATAATGATAGTGGAATTAATCATAATTCATAATACCTAGCCTTTATAAACTGGTGGAAATCACTGTCTCTTATCATTGTGGTAATCCCAGACACCAATGAGCTATAAAAAAACTTTGCATTAACTAACATTTTTTTATTACAGGCACATCCTGGAAAACAGACAATTCTGGTAAAAAGCAAACATTTCATACAGTGTCCCATACACTCAAAGTACCCACCTTTCTTAACTAGCTTTTTATAGCAGTAAGATCCTCCACATTCCTACTTTCAATTCTCTCTATTATTGTTTGTTACGCAGAAAATCCCATGGACCTATAGAAAGAAGAAAAGTTTACTCATATTTATGCATTAAAAAAATAAAAACCGTCTATTTCCTGAATTAAAAATTTAAATAGAAATATTTTACTTTATTTTTGTACAAAAACGATTTAAAATCAAATTACAAGCATGTCTTTTCAATCACTTGAATATCTTTTCCCACTACATAAAGAGAATAAAGTCTATTGAGAGCTTATTTAGTCCCCATATTTTGATATTCTTCTCCTTCTTCTAGGGAGTACAGTAACAAGAACTACTACTCCAGTGGAACTGACAACCACGGTTCCTCTGCCTAGCAGCACCATCAGTGGGAGCACAGCTGCAGAGACATCTCCTGCGTCAGGGACATCCACATCTCCCGCAGAGAGCACATCACCAGGAGAGATGTCGACCAGCGCGACTCTGAGTACAGTGGCGGAGACCACCACAGTTTCCGTAGCTCCAACTTCGCCACCTGAAAGCACAGCTTTAGCCAGCTCTACCGCCGCAGAAACATCCGCCTCTCGTGCAGAGACAACTACTGCAGGTGAAAGTACAGCAATTCCTAGTGCTGGTACAACAGAAGGGACAACGACAGCAGAATTACCTAGCAGTACACTTCCTACAAGCACTGCTCAAGCAACCTCAAGTGGGCCACAGACCTCCACAGCTCCACTGGCGACCACTTCCTCCCCTGAGACTACACCGACTGTCAGTCCTTCTACTGCCGAGGAGACAACCATGGTTTCCCTCCTTAGTACGTCGCAGTCTGAGAGCACAGCTGCAGCCACCTCTACCACAGGTATACCATCAACCTCTCCCGGAGGGACCACTTCTAGAGCCGAAACTACAGCAATAACTAGTGCTACTGCAATAGAAAGGACAACTACAATTCCTCTTCTGACGACTACCCTACCCGACAGCACCACTACAGGCTCCACTTCCATTCCGGAGACCTCCACATCTCTTCCGGACACCACATCCCCAGCGGATACCACAGCAACATCTACCAGTGCTCCAGTCGAACTGACAACCACGGTTCCTCTGCCTAGCAGCACCATCAGTGGGAGCACAGCTGCAGAGACATCTCCTGCGTCAGGGACATCCACATCTCCCGCAGAGAGCACATCACCAAGAGAGAAGATGACAAGCGCGACTCTGAGTACAGTGGCGGAGACCACCACAGTTTCCATACCTCCAGCTTCGCTACCTGAAAGCACAACTTTAGCCAGCTCTACCGCCGCAGAAACATCCGCCTCTCGTGCAGAGACAACTACTGCAGCTGAAAGTACAGCAATTCCTAGTGCTGGTACAACAGAAGGGACAACGACAGCAGAATTACCTAGCAGTACACTTCCTACAAGCACTGCTCAAGCAACCTCAAGTGGGCCACAGACCTCCACAGCTCCACTGGCGACCACTTCCTCCCCTGAGACTACACCGACTGTCAGTCCTTCTACTGCCGAGGAGACAACCATGGTTTCCCTCCTTAGTACGTCACAGTCTGAGAGCACAGCTGCAGCCACCTCTACCACAGGTATACCATCAACCTCTCCCGGAGGGACCACTTCTACAGCCGAAACTACAGCAATAACTAGTGCTACTGCAATAGAAAGGACAACTACAATTCCTCTTCTGACGACCACCCTACCCGAGAGCACCACTACAGCCTCCACTTCCATTCCGGAGACCTCCACATCTCTTCCGGACACCACGTCCCCAGCGGATACCACAGTAGCATCGAAGAGTGCTCCAGTGGAACTGACAACCACGGTTCCTCTGCCTAGCAGCACCATCAGTGGGAGCACAGCTGCAGAGACATCTCCTGCGTCAGGGACATCCCCATCTCCCGCAGAGAGCACATCACCAGGAGAGATGTCGACCAGCGCGACTCTGAGTACAGTGGCGGAGACCACCACAGTTTCCGTAGCTCCAACTTCGCTACCTGAAAGCACAGCTTTAGCCAGCTCTATCGCCGCAGAAACATCCGCCTCTCGTGCAGAGACAACTACTGCAGCTGAAAGTACAGCAATTCCTAGTCCTGGTACAACAGAAGGGACAACGACAGCAGAATTACCTAGCAGTACACTTCCTACAAGCACTGCTCAAGCAACCTCAAGTGGGCCACAGACCTCCACAGCTCCACTGGCGACCACTTCCTCCCCTGAGACTACACCGACTGTCAGTCCTTCTACTGCCGAGGAGACAACCATGGTTTCCCTCCTTAGTACGTCACAGTCTGAGAGCACAGCTGCAGCCACCTCTACAACAGGTATACCATCAACCTCTCCCGGAGGGACCACTTCTACAGCCGAAACTACAGCAATAACTAGTGCTACTGCAATAGAAAGGACAACTACAATTCCTCTTCTGACGACCACCCTACCCGAGAGCACCACTACAGCCTCCACTTCCATTCCGGAGACCTCCACATCTTTTCCGGACACCACATCCCCAGCGGATACCACAGTAACATCGACGAGTGCTCCAGTGGAACTGACAACCACGGTTCCTCTGCCTAGCAGCACCATCAGTGGGAGCACAGCTGCAGAGACATCTCCTGCATCAGGGACATCCCCATCTCCCGCAGAGAGCACATCACCAGGAGAGATGTCGACCAGCGCGACTCTGAGTACAGTGGCGGAGACCACCACAGTTTCCGTAGCTCCAACTTCGCTACCTGAAAGCACAGCTTTAGCCAGCTCTATCGCCGCAGAAACATCCACCTCTCGTGCAGAGACAACTACTGCAGCTGAAAGTACAGCAATTCCTAGTGCTGGTACAACAGAAGGGACAACGACAGCAGAATTACCTAGCAGTACACTTCCTACAAGCACTGCTCAAGCAACCTCAAGTGGGCCACAGACCTCCACAGCTCCACTGGCGACCACTTCCTCCCCAGAGACTACACCGACTGTCAGTCCTTCTACTGCCGAGGAGACAACCATGGTTTCCCTCCTTAGTACGTCGCAGTCTGAGAGCACAGCTGCAGCCACCTCTACCACAGGTATACCATCAACCTCTCCCGGAGGGACCACTTCTACAGCCGAAACTACAGCAATAACTAGTGCTACTGCAATAGAAAGGACAACTACAATTACTCTTCCGACGACTACCCTATCCGAGAATACCACTACAGCCTCCGCTTCCATTCCGGAGACCTCCACATCTCTTCCGGACACCACATCCCCAGTGGATACCACAGTAACATCTACGAGTGCTCCAGTGGAACTGACAACCACGGTTCCTCTGCCTAGCAGCACCATCAGTGGGAGCACAGCTGCAGAGACATCTCCTGCGTCAGGGACATCCCCATCTCCCGCAGAGAGCACATCACCAGGAGAGATGTCGACCAGCGCGACTCTGAGTACAGTGGCGGAGACCACCACAGTTTCCGTAGCTCCAACTTCGCTACCTGAAAGCACAGCTTTAGCCAGCTCTATCGCCGCAGAAACATCCGCCTCTCGTGCAGAGACAACTACTGCAGCTGAAAGTACAGCAATTCCTAGTCCTGGTACAACAGAAGGGACAACGACAGCAGAATTACCTAGCAGTACACTTCCTACAAGCACTGCTCAAGCAACCTCAAGTGGGCCACAGACCTCCACAGCTCCACTGGCGACCACTTCCTCCCCTGAGACTACACCGACTGTCAGTCCTTCTACTGCCGAGGAGACAACCATGGTTTCCCTCCTTAGTACGTCACAGTCTGAGAGCACAGCTGCAGCCACCTCTACCACAGGTATACCATCAACCTCTCCCGGAGGGACCACTTCTACAGCCGAAACTACAGCAATAACTAGTGCTACTGCAATAGAAAGGACAACTACAATTCCTCTTCTGACGACCACCCTACCCGAGAGCACCACTACAGCCTCCACTTCCATTCCGGAGACCTCCACATCTTTTTCGGACACCACATCCCCAGCAGATACCACAGTAACATCGACGAGTGCTCCAGTGGAACTGACAACCACGGTTCCTCTGCCTAGCAGCACCATCAGTGGGAGCACAGCTGCAGAGACATCTCCTGCATCAGGGACATCCCCATCTCCCGCAGAGAGCACATCACCAGGAGAGATGTCGACCAGCGCGACTCTGAGTACAGTGGCGGAGACCACCACAGTTTCCGTAGCTCCAACTTCGCTACCTGAAAGCACAGCTTTAGCCAGCTCTATCGCCGCAGAAACATCCGCCTCTCGTGCAGAGACAACTACTGCAGCTGAAAGTACAGCAATTCCTAGTGCTGGTACGACAGAAGGGACAACGACAGCAGAATTACCTAGCAGTACACTTCCTACAAGCACTGCTCAAGCAACCTCAAGTGGGCCACAGACCTCCACAGCTCCACTGGCGACCACTTCCTCCCCTGAGACTACACCGACTGTCAGTCCTTCTACTGCCGAGGAGACAACCATGGTTTCCCTCCTTAGTACGTCACAGTCTGAGAGCACAGCTGCAGCCACCTCTACCACAGGTATACCATCAACCTCTCCCGGAGGGACCACTTCTACAGCCGAAACTACAGCAATAACTAGTGCTACTGCAATAGAAAGGACAACTACAATTCCTCTTCTGACGACTACCCTACCCGAGAGCACCACTACAGCCTCCACTGTCATTCTGGAGACCATCACATCTCTTCCGGACACCACATCCCAAGCGGATACCACAGTTACATCGACGAGTGCTCCAGTGGAACTGACAACCACGGTTCCTCTGCCTAGCAGCACCATCAGTGGGAGCACAGCTGCGGAGACATCTCCTGCGTCAGAGACATCCACATCTCCCGCAGAGAGCACATCACCAGGAGAGATGTCGACCAGCGCGACTCTGAGTACAGTGGCGGAGACCACCACAGTTTCCGTAGCTCCAACTTCGCTACCTGAAAGCACAGCTTTAGCCAGCTCTATCACCGCAGAAACATCCGCCTCTCGTGCAGAGACAACTACTGCAGCTGAAAGTACAGCAATTCCTAGTGCTGGTACAACAGAAGGGACAACGACAGCAGAATTACCTGGCAGTACACTTCCTACAAGCACTGCTCAAGCAACCTCAAGTGGGCCACAGACCTCCACAGCTCCACTGGCGACCACTTCCTCCCCTGAGACTACACCGACTGTCAGTCCTTCTACTGCCGAGGAGACAACCATGGTTTCCCTCCTTAGTACGTCACAGTCTGAGAGCACAGCTGCAGCCACCTCTACCACAGGTATACCATCAACCTCTCCCGGAGGGACCACTTCTACAGCCGAAACTACAGCAATAACTAGTGCTACTGCAATAGAAAGGACAACTACAATTCCTCTTCTGACGACCACCCTACCCGAGAGCACCACTACAGCCTCCACTTCCATTCCGGAGACCTCCACATCTCTTCCGGACACCACATCCCCAGCGGATACTACAATAACATCGACGAGTGCTCCAGTGGAACTGACTACCACGGTTCCTCTGCCTAGCAGCACCATCAGTGGGAGCACAGCTGCAGAGACATCTCCTGCGTCAGAGACATCCACATATCCCGCAGAGAGCACATCACCAAGAGAGAAGACGACAAGCGCGACTCTGAGTACAGTGGCGGAGACCACCACAGTTTCCGTACCTCCAACTTCGCTACCTGAAAGCACAACTTTAGCCAGCTCTACCGCCGCAGAAACATCCGCCTCTCGTGCAGAGACAACTACTGCAGCTGAAAGTACAGCAATTCCTAGTGCTGGTACAACAGAAGGGACAACGACAGCAGAATTACCTAGCAGTACACTTCCTACAAGCACTGCTCAAGCAACCTCAAGTGGGCCACAGACCTCCACAGCTCCACTGGCGACCACTTCCTCCCCTGAGACTACACCGACTGTCAGTCCTTCTACTGCCGAGGAGACAACCATGGTTTCCCTCCTTAGTACGTCACAGTCTGAGAGCACAGCTGCAGCCACCTCTACCACAGGTATACCATCAACCTCTCCCGGAGGGACCACTTCTACAGCCGAAACTACAGCAATAACTAGTGCTACTGCAATAGAAAGGACAACTACAATTCCTCTTCTGACGACCACCCTACCCGAGAGCACCACTACAGCCTCCACTTCCATTCCGGAGACCTCCACATCTCTTCCGGATACCACATCCCCAGCAGATACCACAGTAACATCGACGAGTGCTCCAGTGGAACTGACAACCACGGTTCCTCTGCCTAGCAGCACCATCAGTGGGAGCACAGCTGCAGAGACATCTCCTGCGTCAGAGACATCCACATCTCCCGCAGAGAGCACATCACCAAGAGAGAAGTCGACCAGCGCGACTCTGAGTACAGTGGCGGAGACCACCACAGTTTCCGTACCTCCAACTTCGCTACCTGAAAGCACAACTTTAGCCAGCTCTACCGCCGCAGAAACATCCGCCTCTCGTGCAGAGACAACTACTGCAGCTGAAAGTACAGCAATTCCTAGTGCTGGTACAACAGAAGGGACAACGACAGCAGAATTACCTAGCAGTACACTTCCTACAAGCACTGCTCAAGCAACCTCAAGTGGGCCACAGACCTCCACAGCTCCACTGGCGACCACTTCCTCCCCTGAGACTACACCGACTGTCAGTCCTTCTACTGCCGAGGAGACAGCCATGGTTTCCCTCCTTAGTACGTCACAGTCTGAGAGCACAGCTGCAGCCACCTCTACCACAGGTATACCATCAACCTCTCCCGGAGGGACCACTTCTACAGCCGAAACTACAGCAATAACTAGTGCTACTGCAATAGAAAGGACAACTACAATTCCTCTTCTGACGACTACCCTACCCGACAGCACCACTACAGCCTCCAATTTCATTCCAGCGACCACCACATCTATTCCGGACACCACATCCCCAGCGGATACCACAGTGACATCGACGAGTGCTCCAGTGGAACTGACAACCACGGTTCCTCTGCCTAGCAGCACCATCAGTGGGAGCACAGCTGCAGAGACATCTCCTGCGTCAGAGACATCCACATCTCCCGCAGAGAGCACATCACTAAGAGAGAAGACGACAAGCGCGACTCTGAGTACAGTGGCGGAGACCACCACAGTTTCCGTACCTCCAACTTCGCTACCTGAAAGCACAACTTTAGCCAGCTCTACCGCCGCAGAAACATCCGCCTCTCGTGCAGAGACAACTACTGCAGCTGAAAGTACAGCAATTCCTAGTGCTGGTACAACAGAAGGGACAACGACAGCAGAATTACCTAGCAGTACACTTCCTACAAGCACTGCTCAAGCAACCTCAAGTGGGCCACAGACCTCCACAGCTCCACTGGCGACCACTTCCTCCCCTGAGACTACACCGACTGTCAGTCCTTCTACTGCCGAGGAGACAACCATGGTTTCCCTCCTTAGTACGTCACAGTCTGAGAGCACAGCTGCAGCCACCTCTACCACAGGTATACCATCAACCTCTCCCGGAGGGACCACTTCTACAGCCGAAACTACAGCAATAACTAGTGCTACTGCAATAGAAAGGACAACTACAATTCCTCTTCTGACGACTACCCTACCCGACAGCACCACTACAGCCTCCAATTTCATTCCAGCGACCACCACATCTATTCCGGACACCACATCCCCAGTGGATACCACAGTGACATCGACGAGTGCTCCAGTGGAATTGACAACCACGGTTCCTCTGCCTAGCAGCACCATCAGTGGGAGCACAGCTGCAGAGACATCTCCTGCGTCAGGGACATCCACATCTCCCGCAGAGAGCACATCACCAAGAGAGAAGACGACAAGCGCGACTCTGAGTACAGTGGCGGAGACCACCACAGTTTCCGTACCTCCAACTTCGCTACCTGAAAGCACACCTTTAGCCAGCTCTACTGCCGCAGAAACATCCGCCTCTCGTGCAGAGACAACTACTGCAGCTGAAAGTACAGCAATTCCTAGTGCTGGTACAACAGAAGGGACAACGACAGCAGAATTACCTAGCAGTACACTTCCTACAAGCACTGCTCAAGCAACCTCAAGTGGGCCACAGACCTCCACAGCTCCACTGGCGACCACTTCCTCCCCTGAGACTACACCGACTGTCAGTCCTTCTACTGCCGAGGAGACAACCATGGTTTCCCTCCTTAGTACGTCACAGTCTGAGAGCACAGCTGCAGCCACCTCTACCACAGGTATACCATCAACCTCTCCCGGAGGGACCACTTCTACAGCCGAAACTACAGCAATAACTAGTGCTACTGCAATAGAAAGGACAACTACAATTCCTCTTCTGACGACCACCCTACCCGAGAGCACCACTACAGCCTCCACTTCCATTCCGGAGACCTCCACATCTCTTCCGGATACCACATCCCCAGCAGATACCACAGTAACATCGACGAGTGCTCCAGTGGAACTGACAACCACGGTTCCTCTGCCTAGCAGCACCATCAGTGGGAGCACAGCTGCAGAGACATCTCCTGCGTCAGAGACATCCACATCTCCCGCAGAGAGCACATCACCAAGAGAGAAGTCGACCAGCGCGACTCTGAGTACAGTGGCGGAGACCACCACAGTTTCCGTACCTCCAACTTCGCTACCTGAAAGCACAACTTTAGCCAGCTCTACCGCCGCAGAAACATCCGCCTCTCGTGCAGAGACAACTACTGCAGCTGAAAGTACAGCAATTCCTAGTGCTGGTACAACAGAAGGGACAACAACAGCAGAATTACCTAGCAGTACACTTCCTACAAGCACTGCTCAAGCAACCTCAAGTGGGCCACAGACCTCCACAGCTCCACTGGCGACCACTTCCTCCCCTGAGACTACACCGACTGTCAGTCCTTCTACTGCCGAGGAGACAACCATGGTTTCCCTCCTTAGTACGTCACAGTCTGAGAGCACAGCTGCAGCCACCTCTACCACAGGTATACCATCAACCTCTCCCGGAGGGACCACTTCTACAGCCGAAACTACAGCAATAACTAGTGCTACTGCAATAGAAAGGACAACTACAATTCCTCTTCTGACGACTACCCTACCCGACAGCACCACTACAGCCTCCAATTTCATTCCAGCGACCACCACATCTATTCCGGACACCACATCCCCAGCGGATACCACAGTGACATCGACGAGTGCTCCAGTGGAACTGACAACCACGGTTCCTCTGCCTAGCAGCACCATCAGTGGGAGCACAGCTGCAGAGACATCTCCTGCGTCAGAGACATCCACATCTCCCGCAGAGAGCACATCACTAAGAGAGAAGACGACAAGCGCGACTCTGAGTACAGTGGCGGAGACCACCACAGTTTCCGTACCTCCAACTTCGCTACCTGAAAGCACAACTTTAGCCAGCTCTACCGCCGCAGAAACATCCGCCTCTCGTGCAGAGACAACTACTGCAGCTGAAAGTACAGCAATTCCTAGTGCTGGTACAACAGAAGGGACAACGACAGCAGAATTACCTAGCAGTACACTTCCTACAAGCACTGCTCAAGCAACCTCAAGTGGGCCACAGACCTCCACAGCTCCACTGGCGACCACTTCCTCCCCTGAGACTACACCGACTGTCAGTCCTTCTACTGCCGAGGAGACAACCATGGTTTCCCTCCTTAGTACGTCACAGTCTGAGAGCACAGCTGCAGCCACCTCTACCACAGGTATACCATCAACCTCTCCCGGAGGGACCACTTCTACAGCCGAAACTACAGCAATAACTAGTGCTACTGCAATAGAAAGGACAACTACAATTCCTCTTCTGACGACTACCCTACCCGACAGCACCACTACAGCCTCCACTTCCATTCCGGAGACCTCCACATCTCTTCCGGACACCACATCCCCAGCGGATACCACAGTAACATCTACGAGTGCTCCAGTGGAATTGACAACCACGGTTCCTCTGCCTAGCAGCACCATCAGTGGGAGCACAGCTGCAGAGACATCTCCTGCATCAGGGACATCCACATCTCCCGCAGAGAGCACATCACCAAGAGAGAAGACGACAAGCGCGACTCTGAGTACAGTGGCGGAGACCACCACAGTTTCCGTACCTCCAACTTCGCTACCTGAAAGCACAACTTTAGCCAGCTCTACCGCCGCAGAAACATCCGCCTCTCGTGCAGAGACAACTACTGCAGCTGAAAGTACAGCAATTCCTAGTGCTGGTACAACAGAAGGGACAACGACAGCAGAATTACCTAGCAGTACACTTCCTACAAGCACTGCTCAAGCAACCTCAAGTGGGCCACAGACCTCCACAGCTCCACTGGCGACCACTTCCTCCCCTGAGACTACACCGACTGTCAGTCCTTCTACTGCCGAGGAGACAACCATGGTTTCCCTCCTTAGTACGTCACAGTCTGAGAGCACAGCTGCAGCCACCTCTACCACAGGTATACCATCAACCTCTCCCGGAGGGACCACTTCTACAGCCGAAACTACAGCAATAACTAGTGCTACTGCAATAGAAAGGACAACTACAATTCCTCTTCTGACGACTACCCTACCCGACAGCACCACTACAGCCTCCACTGTCATTCCGGAGACCACCACATCTCTTCCGGACACCACATCCCCAGCAGATACCACAGTCACATCGACGAGTGCTCCAGTGGAACTGACAACCACGGTTCCTCTGCCTAGCAGCACCATCAGTGGGAGCACAGCTGCAGAGACATCTCCTGCGTCAGAGACATCCACATCTCCCGCAGAGAGCACATCACCAAGAGAGAAGACGACAAGCGCGACTCTGAGTACAGTGGCGGAGACCACCACAGTTTCCGTACCTCCAACTTCGCTACCTGAAAGCACAACTTTAGCCAGCTCTACCGCCGCAGAAACATCCGCCTCTCGTGCAGAGACAACTACTGCAGCTGAAAGTACAGCAATTCCTAGTGCTGGTACAACAGAAGGGACAACGACAGCAGAATTACCTAGCAGTACACTTCCTACAAGCACTGCTCAAGCAACCTCAAGTGGGCCACAGACCTCCACAGCTCCACTGGCGACCACTTCCTCCCCTGAGACTACACCGACTGTCAGTCCTTCTACTGCCGAGGAGACAACCATGGTTTCCCTCCTTAGTACGTCACAGTCTGAGAGCACAGCTGCAGCCACCTCTACCACAGGTATACCATCAACCTCTCCCGGAGGGACCACTTCTACAGCCGAAACTACAGCAATAACTAGTGCTACTGCAATAGAAAGGACAACTACAATTCCTCTTCTGACGACCACCCTACCCGAGAGCACCACTACAGCCTCCACTTCCATTCCGGAGACCTCCACATCTCTTCCGGATACCACATCCCCAGCAGATACCACAGTAACATCGACGAGTGCTCCAGTGGAACTGACAACCACGGTTCCTCTGCCTAGCAGCACCATCAGTGGGAGCACAGCTGCAGAGACATCTCCTGCGTCAGAGACATCCACATCTCCCGCAGAGAGCACATCACCAAGAGAGAAGTCGACCAGCGCGACTCTGAGTACAGTGGCGGAGACCACCACAGTTTCCGTACCTCCAACTTCGCTACCTGAAAGCACAACTTTAGCCAGCTCTACCGCCGCAGAAACATCCGCCTCTCGTGCAGAGACAACTACTGCAGCTGAAAGTACAGCAATTCCTAGTGCTGGTACAACAGAAGGGACAACAACAGCAGAATTACCTAGCAGTACACTTCCTACAAGCACTGCTCAAGCAACCTCAAGTGGGCCACAGACCTCCACAGCTCCACTGGCGACCACTTCCTCCCCTGAGACTACACCGACTGTCAGTCCTTCTACTGCCGAGGAGACAACCATGGTTTCCCTCCTTAGTACGTCACAGTCTGAGAGCACAGCTGCAGCCACCTCTACCACAGGTATACCATCAACCTCTCCCGGAGGGACCACTTCTACAGCCGAAACTACAGCAATAACTAGTGCTACTGCAATAGAAAGGACAACTACAATTCCTCTTCTGACGACTACCCTACCCGAGAGCACCACTACAGCCTCCACTTCCATTCCGGAGACCTCCACATCTCTTCCGGAGACCACGTCCTCAGCGGATACAACAGTAACATCTACGAGTGCTCCAGTGGAACTGACAACCACGGTTCCTCTGCCTAGCAGCACCATCAGTGGGAGCACAGCTGCAGAGACATCTCCTGCGTCAGAGACATCCACATCTCCCGCAGAGAGCACATCACCAAGAGAGAAGACGACAAGCGCGACTCTGAGTACAGTGGCGGAGACCACCACAGTTTCCGTACCTCCAACTTCGCTACCTGAAAGCACAACTTTAGCCAGCTCTACCGCCGCAGAAACATCCGCCTCTCGTGCAGAGACAACTACTGCAGCTGAAAGTACAGCAATTCCTAGTGCTGGTACAACAGAAGGGACAACGACAGCAGAATTACCTAGCAGTACACTTCCTACAAGCACTGCTCAAGCAACCTCAAGTGGGCCACAGACCTCCACAGCTCCACTGGCGACCACTTCCTCCCCTGAGACTACACCGACTGTCAGTCCTTCTACTGCCGAGGAGACAACCATGGTTTCCCTCCTTAGTACGTCACAGTCTGAGAGCACAGCTGCAGCCACCTCTACCACAGGTATACCATCAACCTCTCCCGGAGGGACCACTTCTACAGCCGAAACTACAGCAATAACTAGTGCTACTGCAATAGAAAGGACAACTACAATTCCTCTTCTGACGACTACCCTACCCGAGAGCACCACTACAGCCTCCACTGTCATTCCGGAGACCACCACATCTCTTCCGGACACCACATCCCCAGCGGATACCACAGTCACATCGACGAGTGCTCCAGTGGAACTGACAACCACGGTTCCTCTGCCTAGCAGCACCATCAGTGGGAGCACAGCTGCAGAGACATCTCCTGCGTCAGAGACATCCACATCTCCCGCAGAGAGCACATCACCAAGAGAGAAGTCGACCAGCGCGACTCTGAGTACAGTGGCGGAGACCACCACAGTTTCCGTACCTCCAACTTCGCTACCTGAAAGCACAACTTTAGCCAGCTCTACCGCCGCAGAAACATCCGCCTCTCGTGCAGAGACAACTACTGCAGCTGAAAGTACAGCAATTCCTAGTGCTGGTACAACAGAAGGGACAACGACAGCAGAATTACCTAGCAGTACACTTCCTACAAGCACTGCTCAAGCAACCTCAAGTGGGCCACAGACCTCCACAGCTCCACTGGCGACCACTTCCTCCCCTGAGACTACACCGACTGTCAGTCCTTCTACTGCCGAGGAGACAACCATGGTTTCCCTCCTTAGTACGTCACAGTCTGAGAGCACAGCTGCAGCCACCTCTACCACAGGTATACCATCAACCTCTCCCGGAGGGACCACTTCTACAGCCGAAACTACAGCAATAACTAGTGCTACTGCAATAGAAAGGACAACTACAATTCCTCTTCTGACGACCACCCTACCCGAGAGCACCACTACAGCCTCCACTTCCATTCCGGAGACCTCCACATCTCTTCCGGACACCACATCCCCAGCGGATACCACAGTCACATCGACGAGTGCTCCAGTGGAACTGACAACCACGGTTCCTCTGCCTAGCAGCACCATCAGTGGGAGCACAGCTGCAGAGACATCTCCTGCGTCAGAGACATCCACATCTCCCGCAGAGAGCACATCACCAAGAGAGAAGTCGACCAGCGCGACTCTGAGTACAGTGGCGGAGACCACCACAGTTTCCGTACCTCCAACTTCGCTACCTGAAAGCACAACTTTAGCCAGCTCTACCGCCGCAGAAACATCCGCCTCTCGTGCAGAGACAACTACTGCAGCTGAAAGTACAGCAATTCCTAGTGCTGGTACAACAGAAGGGACAACGACAGCAGAATTACCTAGCAGTACACTTCCTACAAGCACTGCTCAAGCAACCTCAAGTGGGCCACAGACCTCCACAGCTCCACTGGCGACCACTTCCTCCCCTGAGACTACACCGACTGTCAGTCCTTCTACTGCCGAGGAGACAACCATGGTTTCCCTCCTTAGTACGTCACAGTCTGAGAGCACAGCTGCAGCCACCTCTACCACAGGTATACCATCAACCTCTCCCGGAGGGACCACTTCTACAGCCGAAACTACAGCAATAACTAGTGCTACTGCAATAGAAAGGACAACTACAATTCCTCTTCTGACGACTACCCTACCCGAGAGCACCACTACAGGCTCCACTTCCATTCCGGAGACCTCCACATCTCTTCCGGACACCACGTCCCCAGTGGATACCACAGTAACATCGACGAGTGCTCCAGTGGAACTGACAACCACAGTTCCTCTGCCTAGCAGCACCATCAGTGGGAGCACAGCTGCAGAGACATCTCCTGCGTCAGAGACATCCACATCTCCCGCAGAGAGCACATCACCAAGAGAGAAGTCGACCAGCGCGACTCTGAGTACAGTGGCGGAGACCACCACAGTTTCCGTACCTCCAACTTCGCTACCTGAAAGCACAACTTTAGCCAGCTCTACCGCCGCAGAAACATCCGCCTCTCGTGCAGAGACAACTACTGCAGGTGAAAGTACAGCAATTCCTAGTGCTGGTACAACAGAAGGGACAACGACAGCAGAATTACCTAGCAGTACACTTCCTACAAGCACTGCTCAAGCAACCTCAAGTGGGCCACAGACCTCCACAGCTCCACTGGCGACCACTTCCTCCCCTGAGACTACACCGACTGTCAGTCCTTCTACTGCCGAGGAGACAACCATGGTTTCCCTCCTTAGTACGTCACAGTCTGAGAGCACAGCTGCAGCCACCTCTACCACAGGTATACCATCAACCTCTCCCGGAGGGACCACTTCTACAGCCGAAACTACAGCAATAACTAGTGCTACTGCAATAGAAAGGACAACTACAATTCCTCTTCTGACGACTACCCTACCCGACAGCACCACTACAGCCTCCACTGTCATTCCGGAGACCACCACATCTCTTCCGGACACCACATCCCCAGCGGATACCACAGTCACATCGACGAGTGCTCCAGTGGAACTGACAACCACGGTTCCTCTGCCTAGCAGCACCATCAGTGGGAGCACAGCTGCAGAGACATCTCCTGCGTCAGAGACATCCACATCTCCCGCAGAGAGCACATCACCAAGAGAGAAGTCGACCAGCGCGACTCTGAGTACAGTGGCGGAGACCACCACAGTTTCCGTACCTCCAACTTCGCTACCTGAAAGCACAACTTTAGCCAGCTCTACCGCCGCAGAAACATCCGCCTCTCGTGCAGAGACAACTACTGCAGCTGAAAGTACAGCAATTCCTAGTGCTGGTACAACAGAAGGGACAACGACAGCAGAATTACCTAGCAGTACACTTCCTACAAGCACTGCTCAAGCAACCTCAAGTGGGCCACAGACCTCCACAGCTCCACTGGCGACCACTTCCTCCCCTGAGACTACACCGACTGTCAGTCCTTCTACTGCCGAGGAGACAACCATGGTTTCCCTCCTTAGTACGTCACAGTCTGAGAGCACAGCTGCAGCCACCTCTACCACAGGTATACCATCAACCTCTCCCGGAGGGACCACTTCTACAGCCGAAACTACAGCAATAACTAGTGCTACTGCAATAGAAAGGACAACTACAATTCCTCTTCTGACGACCACCCTACCCGAGAGCACCACTACAGCCTCCACTTCCATTCCGGAGACCTCCACATCTCTTCCGGATACCACATCCCCAGCAGATACCACAGTAACATCGACGAGTGCTCCAGTGGAACTGACAACCACGGTTCCTCTGCCTAGCAGCACCATCAGTGGGAGCACAGCTGCAGAGACATCTCCTGCGTCAGTGACATCCACATCTCCCGCAGAGAGCACATCACCAAGAGAGAAGTCGACCAGCGCGACTCTGAGTACAGTGGCGGAGACCACCACAGTTTCCGTACCTCCAACTTCGCTACCTGAAAGCACAACTTTAGCCAGCTCTACCGCCGCAGAAACATCCGCCTCTCGTGCAGAGACAACTACTGCAGCTGAAAGTACAGCAATTCCTAATGCTGGTACAACAGAAGGGACAACGACAGCAGAATTACCTAGCAGTACACTTCCTACAAGCACTGCTCAAGCAACCTCAAGTGGGCCACAGACCTCCACAGCTCCACTGGCGACCACTTCCTCCCCTGAGACTACACCGACTGTCAGTCCTTCTACTGCCGAGGAGACAACCATGGTTTCCCTCCTTAGTACGTCACAGTCTGAGAGCACAGCTGCAGCCACCTCTACCACAGGTATACCGTCAACCTCTCCCGGAGGGACCACTTCTACAGCCGAAACTACAGCAATAACTAGTGCTACTGCAATAGAAAGGACAACTACAATTCCTCTTCTGACGACCACCCTACCCGAGAGCACCACTACAGCCTCCACTTCCATTCCGGAGACCTCCACATCTCTTCCGGATACCACATCCCCAGCAGATACCACAGTAACATCGACGAGTGCTCCAGTGGAACTGACAACCACGGTTCCTCTGCCTAGCAGCACCATCAGTGGGAGCACAGCTGCAGAGACATCTCCTGCGTCAGAGACATCCACATCTCCCGCAGAGAGCACATCACCAAGAGAGAAGTCGACCAGCGCGACTCTGAGTACAGTGGCGGAGACCACCACAGTTTCCGTACCTCCAACTTCGCTACCTGAAAGCACAACTTTAGCCACCTCTACCACAGCAGAAACATCCGCCTCTAGTGCAGACACAACTAATGCAGCTGAAAGTACAGCAATTCCTAGTGCTGGTACAACAGAAGGGACAACGACAGCAGAATTACCTAGCAGTACACTTCCTACAAGCACTGCTCAAGCAACCTCAAGTGGGCCACAGACCTCCACAGCTCCACTGGCGACCACTTCCTCCCCTGAGACTACACCGACTGTCAGTCCTTCTACTGCCGAGGAGACAACCATGGTTTCCCTCCTTAGTACGTCACAGTCTGAGAGCACAGCTGCAGCCACCTCTACCACAGGTATACCATCAACCTCTCCCGGAGGGACCACTTCTACAGCCGAAACTACAGCAATAACTAGTGCTACTGCAATAGAAAGGACAACTACAATTCCTCTTCTGACGACTACCCTACCCGAGAGCACCACTACAGGCTCCACTTCCATTCCTGAGACCTCCACATCTCTTCCGGACACCACGTCCCCAGTGGATACCACAGTAACATCGACGAGTGCTCCAGTGGAACTGACAACCACGGTTCCTCTGCCTAGCAGCACCATCAGTGGGAGCACAGCTGCAGAGACATCTCCTGCGTCAGAGATATTCACATCTCCCGCAGAGAGCACATCACCAAGAGAGAAGACGACAAGCGCGACTCTGAGTACAGTGGCGCAGACCACCACAGTTTCCGTACCTCCAACTTCGTTACCTGAAAGCACAGGTTTATCCAGATCTACTGCCGCAGAAACATCCGCCTCTCGTGCAGAGACAACTACTGCAGCTGAAAGTACAGCAATTCCTAGTGCTGGTACAACAGAAGGGACAACGACAGCAGAATTACCTAGCAGTACACTTCCTACAAGCACTGCTCAAGCAACCTCAAGTGGGCCACAGACCTCCACAGCTCCACTGGCGACCACTTCCTCCCCTGAGACTACACCGACTGTCAGTCCTTCTACTGCCGAGGAGACAACCATGGTTTCCCTCCTTAGTACGTCACAGTCTGAGAGCACAGCTGCAGCCACCTCTACCACAGGTATACCATCAACCTCTCCCGGAGGGACCACTTCTACAGCCGAAACTACAGCAATAACTAGTGCTACTGCAATAGAAAGGACAACTACAATTCCTCTTCTGACGACTACCCTACCCGAGAGCACCACTACAGGCTCCACTTCCATTCCTGAGACCTCCACATCTCTTCCGGACACCACGTCCCCAGTGGATACCACAGTAACATCGACGAGTGCTCCAGTGGAACTGACAACCACGGTTCCTCTGCCTAGCAGCACCATCAGTGGGAGCACAGCTGCAGAGACATCTCCTGCGTCAGAGATATTCACATCTCCCGCAGAGAGCACATCACCAAGAGAGAAGACGACAAGCGCGACTCTGAGTACAGTGGTGCAGACCACCACAGTTTCCGTACCTCCAACTTCGTTACCTGAAAGCACAGGTTTATCCAGATCTACCGCCGCAGAAACATCCGCCTCTCGTGCAGAGACAACTACTGCAGCTGAAAGTACAGCAATTCCTAGTGCTGGTACAACAGAAGGGACAACGACAGCAGAATTACCTAGCAGTACACTTCCTACAAGCACTGCTCAAGCAACCTCAAGTGGGCCACAGACCTCCACAGCTCCACTGGCGACCACTTCCTCCCCTGAGACTACACCGACTGTCAGTCCTTCTACTGCCGAGGAGACAACCATGGTTTCCCTCCTTAGTACGTCACAGTCTGAGAACACAGCTGCAGCCACCTCTACCACAGGTATACCATCAACCTCTCCCGGAGGGACCACTTCTACAGCCGAAACTACAGCAATAACTAGTGCTACTGCAATAGAAAGGACAACTACAATTCCTCTTCTGACGACTACCCTACCCGAGAGCACCACTACAGCCTCCACTTCCATTCCGGAGACCTCCACATCTCTTCCGGACACCACGTCCCCAGCAGATACCACAGTAACATCGACGAGTGCTCCAGTGGAACTGACAACCACGGTTCCTCTGCCTAGCAGCACCATCAGTGGGAGCACAGCTGCAGAGACATCTCCTGCGTCAGAGACATCCACATCTCCCGCAGAGAGCACATCACCAAGAGAGAAGTCGACCAGCGCGACTCTGAGTACAGTGGCGGAGACCACCACAGTTTCCGTACCTCCAACTTCGCTACCTGAAAGCACAACTTTAGCCAGCTCTACCGCCGCAGAAACATCCGCCTCTCGTGCAGAGACAACTACTGCAGCTGAAAGTACAGCAATTCCTAGTGCTGGTACAACAGAAGGGACAACGACAGCAGAATTACCTAGCAGTACACTTCCTACAAGCACTGCTCAAGCAACCTCAAGTGGGCCACAGACCTCCACAGCTCCACTGGCGACCACTTCCTCCCCTGAGACTACACCGACTGTCAGTCCTTCTACTGCCGAGGAGACAACCATGGTTTCCCTCCTTAGTACGTCACAGTCTGAGAGCACAGCTGCAGCCACCTCTACCACAGGTATACCATCAACCTCTCCCGGAGGGACCACTTCTACAGCCGAAACTACAGCAATAACTAGTGCTACTGCAATAGAAAGGACAACTACAATTCCTCTTCTGACGACCACCCTACCCGAGAGCACCACTACAGCCTCCACTTCCATTCCGGAGACCTCCACACCTCTTCCGGACACCACATCCCCAGCGGATACCACAGTCACATCGACGAGTGCTCCAGTGGAACTGACAACCACGGTTCCTCTGCCTAGCAGCACCATCAGTGGGAGCACAGCTGCAGAGACATCTCCTGCGTCAGAGACATCCACATCTCCCGCAGAGAGCACATCACCAAGAGAGAAGTCGACCAGCGCGACTCTGAGTACAGTGGCGGAGACCACCACAGTTTCCGTACCTCCAACTTCGCTACCTGAAAGCACAACTTTAGCCAGCTCTACCGCCGCAGAAACATCCGCCTCTCGTGCAGAGACAACTACTGCAGCTGAAAGTACAGCAATTCCTAGTGCTGGTACAACAGAAGGGACAACGACAGCAGAATTACCTAGCAGTACACTTCCTACAAGCACTGCTCAAGCAACCTCAAGTGGGCCACAGACCTCCACAGCTCCACTGGCGACCACTTCCTCCCCTGAGACCTCACCGACTGTCAGTCCTTCTACTGCCGAGGAGACAACCATGGTTTCCCTCCTTAGTACGTCACAGTCTGAGAGCACAGCTGCAGCCACCTCTACCACAGGTATACCATCAACCTCTCCCGGAGGGAGCACTTCTACAGCCGAAACTACAGCAATAACTAGTGCTACTGCAATAGAAAGGACAACTACAATTCCTCTTCTGACGACTACCCTACCCGAGAGCACCACTACAGGCTCCACTTCCATTCCTGAGACCTCCACATCTCTTCCGGACACCACGTCCCCAGTGGATACCACAGTAACATCGACGAGTGCTCCAGTGGAACTGACAACCACGGTTCCTCTGCCTAGCAGCACCATCAGTGGGAGCACAGCTGCAGAGACATCTCCTGCGTCAGAGATATTCACATCTCCCGCAGAGAGCACATCACCAAGAGAGAAGACGACAAGCGCGACTCTGAGTACAGTGGCGCAGACCACCACAGTTTCCGTACCTCCAACTTCGTTACCTGAAAGCACAGGTTTATCCAGATCTACTGCCGCAGAAACATCCGCCTCTCGTGCAGAGACAACTACTGCAGCTGAAAGTACAGCAATTCCTAGTGCTGGTACAACAGAAGGGACAACGACAGCAGAATTACCTAGCAGTACACTTCCTACAAGCACTGCTCAAGCAACCTCAAGTGGGCCACAGACCTCCACAGCTCCACTGGCGACCACTTCCTCCCCTGAGACTACACCGACTGTCAGTCCTTCTACTGCCGAGGAGACAACCATGGTTTCCCTCCTTAGTACGTCACAGTCTGAGAGCACAGCTGCAGCCACCTCTACCACAGGTATACCATCAACCTCTCCCGGAGGGACCACTTCTACAGCCGAAACTACAGCAATAACTAGTGCTACTGCAATAGAAAGGACAACTACAATTCCTCTTCTGACGACTACCCTACCCGAGAGCACCACTACAGGCTCCACTTCCATTCCTGAGACCTCCACATCTCTTCCGGACACCACGTCCCCAGTGGATACCACAGTAACATCGACGAGTGCTCCAGTGGAACTGACAACCACGGTTCCTCTGCCTAGCAGCACCATCAGTGGGAGCACAGCTGCAGAGACATCTCCTGCGTCAGAGATATTCACATCTCCCGCAGAGAGCACATCACCAAGAGAGAAGACGACAAGCGCGACTCTGAGTACAGTGGTGCAGACCACCACAGTTTCCGTACCTCCAACTTCGTTACCTGAAAGCACAGGTTTATCCAGATCTACCGCCGCAGAAACATCCGCCTCTCGTGCAGAGACAACTACTGCAGCTGAAAGTACAGCAATTCCTAGTGCTGGTACAACAGAAGGGACAACGACAGCAGAATTACCTAGCAGTACACTTCCTACAAGCACTGCTCAAGCAGCCTCAAGTGGGCCACAGACCTCCACAGCTCCACTGGCGACCACTTCCTCCCCTGAGACTACACCGACTGTCAGTCCTTCTACTGCCGAGGAGACAACCATGGTTTCCCTCCTTAGTACGTCACAGTCTGAGAACACAGCTGCAGCCACCTCTACCACAGGTATACCATCAACCTCTCCCGGAGGGACCACTTCTACAGCCGAAACTACAGCAATAACTAGTGCTACTGCAATAGAAAGGACAACTACAATTCCTCTTCTGACGACTACCCTACCCGAGAGCACCACTACAGCCTCCACTTCCATTCCGGAGACCTCCACATCTCTTCCGGACACCACGTCCCCAGCAGATACCACAGTAACATCGACGAGTGCTCCAGTGGAACTGACAACCACGGTTCCTCTGCCTAGCAGCACCATCAGTGGGAGCACAGCTGCAGAGACATCTTCTGCGTCAGGGACATCCACATCTCCTGCAGAGAGCACATCACCAAGAGAGAAGTCGACAAGCGCGACTCTGAGTACAGTGGCAGAGACCACCACAGTTTCCGTAGCTCCAACTTCGCTACCTGAAAGCACAGCTTTAGCCAGCTCTACCGCCGCAGAAACATCCGCCTCTCGTGCAGAGACAACTACTGCAGCTGAAAGTACAGCAATTCCTAGTGCTGGTATAAAAGAAGGGACAACGACAGCACAATTACCTAGCAGTACACTTCCTACAAGCACTGCTCAAGCAACCTCAAGTGGGCCACAGACCTCCACAGCTCCACTGGCGACCAATTCCTCCCCTGAGACTACACCGACTGTCAGTCCTTCTACTGCCGAGGAGACAACCATGGTTTCCCTCCTTAGTACGTCACAGTCTGAGAGCACAGCTGCAGCCACCTCTACCACAGGTATACCATCAACCTCTCCCGGAGGGACCACTTCTACAGCCGAAACTACAGCAATAACTAGTGCTACTGCAATAGAAAGGACAACTACAATTCCTCTTCTGACGACCACCCTACCCGAGAGCACCACTACAGCCTCCACTTCCATTCCGGAGACCTCCACATCTCTTCCGGATACCACATCCCCAGCAGATACCACAGTAACATCGACGAGTGCTCCAGTGGAACTGACAACCACGGTTCCTCTGCCTAGCAGCACCATCAGTGGGAGCACAGCTGCAGAGACATCTCCTGCGTCAGTGACACCCACATCTCCCGCAGTGAGCACATCACCAAGAGAGAAGTCGACCAGCGCGACTCTGAGTACAGTGGCGGAGACCACCACAGTTTCCGTACCTCCAACTTCGCTACCTGAAAGCACAACTTTAGCCAGCTCTACCGCCGCAGAAACATCCGCCTCTCGTGCAGAGACAACTACTGCAGCTGAAAGTACAGCAATTCCTAGTGCTGGTACAACAGAAGGGACAACGACAGCAGAAGTACCTAGCAGTACACTTCCTACAAGCACTGCTCAAGCAACCTCAAGTGGGCCACAGACCTCCACAGCTCCACTGGCGACCACTTCCTCCCCTGAGACTACACCGACTGTCAGTCCTTCTACTGCCGAGGAGACAACCATGGTTTCCCTCCTTAGTACGTCACAGTCTGAGAGCACAGCTGCAGCCACCTCTACCACAGGTATACCATCAACCTCTCCCGGAGGGACCACTTCTACAGCCGAAACTACAGCAATAACTAGTGCTACTGCAATAGAAAGGACAAATACAATTCCTCTTCTGACGACTACCCTACCCGAGAGCACCACTACAGGCTCCACTTCCATTCCGGAGACTTCCACATCTCTTCCGGACACCACATCCTCAGTGGATACCACAGTAACATCGACGAGTGCTCCAGTGGAACAGACAACCACAGTTCCTCTGCCTAGCAGCACCATCAGTGGGAGCACAGCTGCAGAGACATCTCCTGCGTCAGAGACACCCACATCTCCCTCAGAGAGCACATCACCAAGAGAGAAGACGACAAGCGCGACTCTGAGTACAGTGGCGGAGACCACCACAGTTTCCGTACCTCCAACTTCGTTACCTGAAAGCACAGGTTTAGCCAGCTCTACCGCCGCAGAAACATTCGCCTCTAGTGCAGAGACAACTACTGCAGCTGAAAGTACAGCAATTCCTAGTGCTGGTACAACAGAAGGGACAACGACAGCAGAATTACCTAGCAGTACACTTCCTACAAGCACTGCTCAAGCAACCTCAAGTGGGCCACAGACCTCCACAGCTCCACTGGCGACCACTTCCTCCCCTGAGACTACACCGACTGTCAGTCCTTCTACTGCCGAGGAGACAACCATGGTTTCCCTCCTTAGTACGTCACAGTCTGAGAGCACAGCTGCAGCCACCTCTACCACAGGTATACCATCAACCTCTCCCGGAGGGACCACTTCTACAGCCGAAACTACAGCAATAACTAGTGCTACTGCAATAGAAAGGACAACTACAATTCCTCTTCTGATGACCACCCTACCCGAGAGCACCACTACAGCCTCCACTTCCATTCCGGAGACCTCCACATCTCTTCCGGATACCACATCCCCAGCAGATACCACAGTAACATCGACGAGTGCTCCAGTGGAACTGACAACCACGGTTCCTCTGCCTAGCAGCACCATCAGTGGGAGCACAGCTGCAGAGACATCTCCTGCGTCAGAGACATCCACATCTCCCGCAGAGAGCACATCACCAAGAGAGAAGTCGACCAGCGCGACTCTGAGTACAGTGGCGGAGACCACCACAGTTTCCGTACCTCCAACTTCGCTACCTGAAAGCACAACTTTAGCCACCTCTACCTCCGCAGAAACATCCGCCTCTAGTGCAGACACAACTACTGCAGCTGAAAGTACAGCAATTCCTAGTGCTGGTACAACAGAAGGGACAACGACAGCAGAATTACCTAGCAGTACACTTCCTACAAGCACTGCTCAAGCAACCTCAAGTGGGCCACAGACCTCCACAGCTCCACTGGCGACCACTTCCTCCCCTGAGACTACACCGACTGTCAGTCCTTCTACTGCCGAGGAGACAACCATGGTTTCCCTCCTTAGTACGTCACAGTCTGAGAGCACAGCTGCAGCCACCTCTACCACAGGTATACCATCAACCTCTCCCGGAGGGACCACTTCTACAGCCGAAACTACAGCAATAACTAGTGCTACTGCAATAGAAAGGACAACTACAATTCCTCTTCTGACGACTACCCTACCCGAGAGCACCACTACAGGCTCCACTTCCATTCCTGAGACCTCCACATCTCTTCCGGACACCACGTCCCCAGGGGATACCACAGTAACATCGACGAGTGCTCCAGTGGAACTGACAACCACGGTTCCTCTGCCTAGCAGCACCATCAGTGGGAGCACAGCTGCAGAGACATCTCCTGCGTCAGAGATATTCACATCTCCCGCAGAGAGCACATCACCAAGAGAGAAGACGACAAGCGCGACTCTGAGTACAGTGGCGCAGACCACCACAGTTTCCGTACCTCCAACTTGGTTACCTGAAAGCACAGGTTTATCCAGATCTACCGCCGCAGAAACATCCGCCTCTCGTGCAGAGACAACTACTGCAGCTGAAAGTACAGCAATTCCTAGTGCTGGTACAACAGAAGGGACAACGACAGCAGAATTACCTAGCAGTACACTTCCTACAAGCACTGCTCAAGCAACCTCAAGTGGGCCACAGACCTCCACAGCTCCACTGGCGACCACTTCCTCCCCTGAGACTACACCGACTGTCAGTCCTTCTACTGCCGAGGAGACAACCATGGTTTCCCTCCTTAGTACGTCACAGTCTGAGAACACAGCTGCAGCCACCTCTACCACAGGTATACCATCAACCTCTCCCGGAGGGACCACTTCTACAGCCGAAACTACAGCAATAACTAGTGCTACTGCAATAGAAAGGACAACTACAATTCCTCTTCTGACGACTACCCTACCCGAGAGCACCACTACAGCCTCCACTTCCATTCCGGAGACCTCCACATCTCTTCCGGACACCACGTCTCCAGCAGATACCACAGTAACATCGACGAGTGCTCCAGTGGAACTGACAACCACGGTTCCTCTGCCTAGCAGCACCATCAGTGGGAGCACAGCTGCAGAGACATCTTCTGCGTCAGGGACATCCACATCTCCTGCAGAGAGCACATCACCAAGAGAGAAGTCGACAAGCGCGACTCTGAGTACAGTGGCAGAGACCACCACAGTTTCCGTAGCTCCAACTTCGCTACCTGAAAGCACAGCTTTAGCCAGCTCTACCGCCGCAGAAACATCCGCCTCTCGTGCAGAGACAACTACTGCAGCTGAAAGTACAGCAATTCCTAGTGCTGGTATAAAAGAAGGGACAACGACAGCACAATTACCTAGCAGTACAATTCCTACAAGCACTGCTCAAGCAACCTCAAGTGGGCCACAGACCTCCACAGCTCCACTGGCGACCACTTCCTCCCCTGAGACTACACCGACTGTCAGTCCTTCTACTGCCGAGGAGACAACCATGGTTTCCCTCCTTAGTACGTCACAGTCTGAGAGCACAGCTGCAGCCACCTCTACCACAGGTATACCATCAACCTCTCCCGGAGGGACCACTTCTACAGCCGAAACTACAGCAATAACTAGTGCTACTGCAATAGAAAGGACAACTACAATTCCTCTTCCGACGACTACCCTATCCGAGAGCACTACTAGAGCCTCCACTTCCATTCCGGAGACCTCCACATCTCTTCCGGACACCACATCCCCAGCGGATACCACAGTAACATCGACGAGCGCTCCAGTGGAACTGACAACCACGGTTCCTCTGCCTAGCAGCACCATCAGTGGGAGCACAGCTGCAGAGACATCTCCTGCGTCAGAGACATCCACATCTCCCGCAGAGAGCACATCATCAAGAGAGAAGACGACAAGCGCGACTCTGAGTACAGTGGCGGAGACCACCACAGTTTCCGTAGCTCCAACTTCGCTACCTGAAAGCACACCTTTAGCCAGCTCTACCGCCGCAGAAACATCCGCCTCTCGTGCAGAGATAACTACTGCAGCTGAAAGTACAGCAATTCCTAGTGCTGGTACAACAGAAGGGACAACGACAGCAGAATTACCTAGCAGTACACTTCCTACAAGCACTGCTCAAGCAACCTCAAGTGGGCCACAGACCTCCACAGCTCCACTGGCGACCACTTCCTCCCCTGAGACTACACCGACTGTCAGTCCTTCTACTGCCGAGGAGACAACCCCGGTTTCCCTCCTTAGTACGTCACAGTCTGAGAGCACAGCTGCAGCCACCTCTACCACAGGTATACCATCAACCTCTCCCGGAGGGACCACTTCTACAGCCGAAACTACAGCAATAACTAGTGCTACTGCAATAGAAAGGACACCTACAATTCCTCTTCTGACGACTACCCTACCCGAGAGCACCACTACAGCCTCCACTTCCATTCCGGAGACCTCCACATCTCTTCCGGACACCACATCCTCAGCGGATACCACAGTAACATTGACGAGTGCTCCAGTGGAACTGACAACCACGGTTCCTCTGCCTAGCAGCACCATCAGTGGGAGCACAGCTGCAGAGACATCTTCTGCGTCAGGGACATCCACATCTCCCGCAGAGAACACATCACCAAGAGAGAAGTCGACAAGCGCGACTCTGAGTACAGTGGCAGAGACCACCACAGTTTCCGTAGCTCCAACTTCGCTACCTGAAAGCACAGCTTTAGCCAGCTCTACCGCCGCAGAAACATCCGCCTCTCGTGCAGAGACAACTACTGCAGCTGAAAGTACAGCAATTCCTAGTGCTGGTACAACAGAAGGGAGAACGACAGCAGAATTACCTAGCAGTACACTTCCTACAAGCACTGCTCAAGCAACCTCAAGTGGGCCACAGACCTCCACAGCTCCACTGGCGACCACATCCTCCCCTGAGACTACACCGACTGTCAGTCCTTCTACTGCCGAGGAGACAACCATGGTTTCCCTCCTTAGTACGTCACAGTCTGAGAGCACAGCTGCAGCCACCTCTACCACAGGTATACCATCAACCTCTCCCGGAGGGACCACTTCTACAGCCGAAACTACAGCAATAACTAGTGCTACTGCAATAGAAAGGACAACTACAATTCCTCTTCTGACGACTACCCTACCCGAGAGCACCACTAAAGCCTCCGCTTCCATTCCGGAGACCTCCACATCTCTTCCGGACACCACCTCCCCAGCGGATACCACAGTAACATTGACGAGTGCTCCAGTGGAACTGACAACCACGGTTCCTCTGCCTAGCAGCACCATCAGTGGGAGCACAGCTGCAGAGACATCTTCTGCGTCAGGGACATCCACATCTCCCGCAGAGAACACATCACCAAGAGAGAAGTCGACAAGCGCGACTCTGAGTACAGTGGCAGAGACCACCACAGTTTCCGTAGCTCCAACTTCGCTACCTGAAAGCACAGCTTTAGCCAGCTCTACCGCCGCAGAAACATCCGCCTCTCGTGCAGAGACAACTACTGCAGCTGAAAGTACAGCAATTCCTAGTGCTGGTACAACAGAAGGGACAACGACAGCAGAATTACCTAGCAGTACACTTCCTACAAGCACTGCTCAAGCAACCTCAAGTGGGCCACAGACCTCCACAGTTCCACTGGCGACCACTTCCTCCCCTGAGACTACACCAACGGTCAGTCCTTCTACTGCCGAGGAGACAACCACGGTTTCCCTCCTTAGTACGTCACAGTCTGAGAGCACAGCTGCAGCCACCTCTACCACAGGTATACCATCAACCTCTCCCGGAGGGACCACTTCTACAGCCGAAACTACAGCAATAACTAGTGCTACTGCAATAGAAAGGACAACTACAATTCCTCTTCTGACGACTACCCTACCCGAGAGCACCACTACAGCCTCCACTTCCATTCCGGAGACCTCCACATCTGTCCCGGACACCACATCCCCAGCGGATACCACAGTAACATTGACGAGTGCTCCAGTGGAACTGACAACCACGGTTCCTCTGCCTAGCAGCACCATCAGTGGGAGCACAGCTGCAGAGACATCTTCTGCGTCAGGGACATCCACATCTACCGCAGAGAGCACATCACCAAGAGAGAAGTCGACCAGCGCGACTCTGAGTACAGTGGCAGAGACCACCACAGTTTCCGTAGCTCCAACTTCGCTACCTGAAAGCACAGCTTTAGCCAGCTCTACCGCCGCAGAAACATCCGCCTCTCGTGCAGATACAACTTCTGGAGCTGAAAGTACAGCAATTCCTAGTGCTGGTACAAGAGAAGGGACAACGACAGCAGAATTACCTAGCAGTACACTTCCTACAAGCACTGCTCAAGCAACCTCAAGTGGGCCACAGACCTCCACAGCTCCACTGGCGACCACTTCCTCCCCTGAGACTACACCGACTGTCAGTCCTTCTACTGCCGAGGAGACAACCATGGTTTCCCTCCTTAGTACGTCACAGTCTGAGAGCACAGCTGCAGCCACCTCTACCACAGGTATACCATCAACCTCTCCCGGAGGGACCACTTCTACAGCCGAAACTACAGCAATAACTAGTGCTACTGCAATAGAAAGGACAACTACAATTCCTCTTCTGATGACTACCCTACCCGAAAGCACCACTACAGCCTCCGCTTCCATTCCGGAGACCTCCACATCTCTTCCGGACACCACATCCCGAGCGGACACCACAGTAACATTGACGAGTGCTCCAGTGGAACTGACAACCACGGTTCCTCTGCCTAGCAGCACCATCAGTGGGAGCACAGCTGCAGAGACATCTTCTGCGTCAGGGACATCCACATCTCCCGCAGAGAGCACATCACCAAGAGAGAAGTCGACAAGCGCGACTCTGAGTACAGTGGCAGAGACCACCACAGTTTCCGTAGCTCCAACTTCGCTACCTGAAAGCACAGCTTTAGCCAGCTCTACCGCCGTAGAAACATCCGCCTCTCGTGCAGAGACATCTACTGCAGCTGAAAGTACATCAATTCCTAGTGCTGGTATAAAAGAAGGGACAACGACAGCAGAGTTACCTAGCAGTACACTTCCTACAAGCACTGCTCAAGCAACCTCAAGTGGGCCACAGACCTCCACAGCTCCACTGGCGACCACTTCCTCCCCTGAGACTACACCGACTGTCAGTCCTTCTACTGCCGAGGAGACAACCACGGTTTCCCTCCTTAGTACGTCACAGTCTGAGAGCACAGCTGCAGCCACCTCCACCACAGGTATACCATCAACCTCTCCCGGAGGGAGCACTTCTACAGCCGAAACTACAGCAATAACTAGTGCTACTGCAATAGAAAGGACAGCTACAATTCCTCTTCTGACGACTACCCTACCCGAGAGCACCACTAGAGTCTCCACTTCCATTCCGGAGACCGCCACATCTCTTCCGGACACCACATCCCCAGCGAATACCACAGTAACATCGACGAGTGCTCCAGTGGAACTGACAACCACAGTTCCTCTGCCTAGCAGCACCATCAGTGGGAGCACAGCTGCAGAGATATCTCCTGCATCAGACACATCCACATCTCCCGCAGAGAGCACATCACCAAGAGAGAAGACGACAAGCGCGACTCTGAGTACAGTGGCGCAGACCACCACAGTTTCCGTACCTCCAACTTGGTTACCTGAAAGCACAGGTTTATCCAGATCTACCGCCGCAGAAACATCCGCCTCTCGTGCAGAGACAACTACTGCAGCTGAAAGTACAGCAATTCCTAGTGCTGGTACAACAGAAGGGACAACGACAGCAGAATTACCTAGCAGTACACTTCCTACAAGCACTGCTCAAGCAACCTCAAGTGGGCCACAGACCTCCACAGCTCCACTGGCGACCACTTCCTCCCCTGAGACTACACCGACTGTCAGTCCTTCTACTGCCGAGGAGACAACCATGGTTTCCCTCCTTAGTACGTCACAGTCTGAGAACACAGCTGCAGCCACCTCTACCACAGGTATACCATCAACCTCTCCCGGAGGGACCACTTCTACAGCCGAAACTACAGCAATAACTAGTGCTACTGCAATAGAAAGGACAACTACAATTCCTCTTCTGACGACTACCCTACCCGAGAGCACCACTACAGCCTCCACTTCCATTCCGGAGACCTCCACATCTCTTCCGGACACCACGTCTCCAGCAGATACCACAGTAACATCGACGAGTGCTCCAGTGGAACTGACAACCACGGTTCCTCTGCCTAGCAGCACCATCAGTGGGAGCACAGCTGCAGAGACATCTTCTGCGTCAGGGACATCCACATCTCCTGCAGAGAGCACATCACCAAGAGAGAAGTCGACAAGCGCGACTCTGAGTACAGTGGCAGAGACCACCACAGTTTCCGTAGCTCCAACTTCGCTACCTGAAAGCACAGCTTTAGCCAGCTCTACCGCCGCAGAAACATCCGCCTCTCGTGCAGAGACAACTACTGCAGCTGAAAGTACAGCAATTCCTAGTGCTGGTATAAAAGAAGGGACAACGACAGCACAATTACCTAGCAGTACAATTCCTACAAGCACTGCTCAAGCAACCTCAAGTGGGCCACAGACCTCCACAGCTCCACTGGCGACCACTTCCTCCCCTGAGACTACACCGACTGTCAGTCCTTCTACTGCCGAGGAGACAACCATGGTTTCCCTCCTTAGTACGTCACAGTCTGAGAGCACAGCTGCAGCCACCTCTACCACAGGTATACCATCAACCTCTCCCGGAGGGACCACTTCTACAGCCGAAACTACAGCAATAACTAGTGCTACTGCAATAGAAAGGACAACTACAATTCCTCTTCCGACGACTACCCTATCCGAGAGCACTACTAGAGCCTCCACTTCCATTCCGGAGACCTCCACATCTCTTCCGGACACCACATCCCCAGCGGATACCACAGTAACATCGACGAGCGCTCCAGTGGAACTGACAACCACGGTTCCTCTGCCTAGCAGCACCATCAGTGGGAGCACAGCTGCAGAGACATCTCCTGCGTCAGAGACATCCACATCTCCCGCAGAGAGCACATCATCAAGAGAGAAGACGACAAGCGCGACTCTGAGTACAGTGGCGGAGACCACCACAGTTTCCGTAGCTCCAACTTCGCTACCTGAAAGCACACCTTTAGCCAGCTCTACCGCCGCAGAAACATCCGCCTCTAGTGCAGAGATAACTACTGCAGCTGAAAGTACAGCAATTCCTAGTGCTGGTACAACAGAAGGGACAACGACAGCAGAATTACCTAGCAGTACACTTCCTACAAGCACTGCTCAAGCAACCTCAAGTGGGCCACAGACCTCCACAGCTCCACTGGCGACCACTTCCTCCCCTGAGACTACACCGACTGTCAGTCCTTCTACTGCCGAGGAGACAACCCCGGTTTCCCTCCTTAGTACGTCACAGTCTGAGAGCACAGCTGCAGCCACCTCTACCACAGGTATACCATCAACCTCTCCCGGAGGGACCACTTCTACAGCCGAAACTACAGCAATAACTAGTGCTACTGCAATAGAAAGGACACCTACAATTCCTCTTCTGACGACTACCCTACCCGAGAGCACCACTACAGCCTCCACTTCCATTCCGGAGACCTCCACATCTCTTCCGGACACCACATCCTCAGCGGATACCACAGTAACATTGACGAGTGCTCCAGTGGAACTGACAACCACGGTTCCTCTGCCTAGCAGCACCATCAGTGGGAGCACAGCTGCAGAGACATCTTCTGCGTCAGGGACATCCACATCTCCCGCAGAGAACACATCACCAAGAGAGAAGTCGACAAGCGCGACTCTGAGTACAGTGGCAGAGACCACCACAGTTTCCGTAGCTCCAACTTCGCTACCTGAAAGCACAGCTTTAGCCAGCTCTACCGCCGCAGAAACATCCGCCTCTCGTGCAGAGACAACTACTGCAGCTGAAAGTACAGCAATTCCTAGTGCTGGTACAACAGAAGGGAGAACGACAGCAGAATTACCTAGCAGTACACTTCCTACAAGCACTGCTCAAGCAACCTCAAGTGGGCCACAGACCTCCACAGCTCCACTGGCGACCACATCCTCCCCTGAGACTACACCGACTGTCAGTCCTTCTACTGCCGAGGAGACAACCATGGTTTCCCTCCTTAGTACGTCACAGTCTGAGAGCACAGCTGCAGCCACCTCTACCACAGGTATACCATCAACCTCTCCCGGAGGGACCACTTCTACAGCCGAAACTACAGCAATAACTAGTGCTACTGCAATAGAAAGGACAACTACAATTCCTCTTCTGACGACTACCCTACCCGAGAGCACCACTAAAGCCTCCGCTTCCATTCCGGAGACCTCCACATCTCTTCCGGACACCACCTCCCCAGCGGATACCACAGTAACATTGACGAGTGCTCCAGTGGAACTGACAACCACGGTTCCTCTGCCTAGCAGCACCATCAGTGGGAGCACAGCTGCAGAGACATCTTCTGCGTCAGGGACATCCACATCTCCCGCAGAGAACACATCACCAAGAGAGAAGTCGACAAGCGCGACTCTGAGTACAGTGGCAGAGACCACCACAGTTTCCGTAGCTCCAACTTCGCTACCTGAAAGCACAGCTTTAGCCAGCTCTACCGCCGCAGAAACATCCGCCTCTCGTGCAGAGACAACTACTGCAGCTGAAAGTACAGCAATTCCTAGTGCTGGTACAACAGAAGGGACAACGACAGCAGAATTACCTAGCAGTACACTTCCTACAAGCACTGCTCAAGCAACCTCAAGTGGGCCACAGACCTCCACAGTTCCACTGGCGACCACTTCCTCCCCTGAGACTACACCAACGGTCAGTCCTTCTACTGCCGAGGAGACAACCACGGTTTCCCTCCTTAGTACGTCACAGTCTGAGAGCACAGCTGCAGCCACCTCTACCACAGGTATACCATCAACCTCTCCCGGAGGGACCACTTCTACAGCCGAAACTACAGCAATAACTAGTGCTACTGCAATAGAAAGGACAACTACAATTCCTCTTCTGACGACTACCCTACCCGAGAGCACCACTACAGCCTCCACTTCCATTCCGGAGACCTCCACATCTGTCCCGGACACCACATCCCCAGCGGATACCACAGTAACATTGACGAGTGCTCCAGTGGAACTGACAACCACGGTTCCTCTGCCTAGCAGCACCATCAGTGGGAGCACAGCTGCAGAGACATCTTCTGCGTCAGGGACATCCACATCTACCGCAGAGAGCACATCACCAAGAGAGAAGTCGACCAGCGCGACTCTGAGTACAGTGGCAGAGACCACCACAGTTTCCGTAGCTCCAACTTCGCTACCTGAAAGCACAGCTTTAGCCAGCTCTACCGCCGCAGAAACATCCGCCTCTCGTGCAGATACAACTTCTGGAGCTGAAAGTACAGCAATTCCTAGTGCTGGTACAAGAGAAGGGACAACGACAGCAGAATTACCTAGCAGTACACTTCCTACAAGCACTGCTCAAGCAACCTCAAGTGGGCCACAGACCTCCACAGCTCCACTGGCGACCACTTCCTCCCCTGAGACTACACCGACTGTCAGTCCTTCTACTGCCGAGGAGACAACCATGGTTTCCCTCCTTAGTACGTCACAGTCTGAGAGCACAGCTGCAGCCACCTCTACCACAGGTATACCATCAACCTCTCCCGGAGGGACCACTTCTACAGCCGAAACTACAGCAATAACTAGTGCTACTGCAATAGAAAGGACAACTACAATTCCTCTTCTGATGACTACCCTACCCGAAAGCACCACTACAGCCTCCGCTTCCATTCCGGAGACCTCCACATCTCTTCCGGACACCACATCCCGAGCGGACACCACAGTAACATTGACGAGTGCTCCAGTGGAACTGACAACCACGGTTCCTCTGCCTAGCAGCACCATCAGTGGGAGCACAGCTGCAGAGACATCTTCTGCGTCAGGGACATCCACATCTCCCGCAGAGAGCACATCACCAAGAGAGAAGTCGACAAGCGCGACTCTGAGTACAGTGGCAGAGACCACCACAGTTTCCGTAGCTCCAACTTCGCTACCTGAAAGCACAGCTTTAGCCAGCTCTACCGCCGTAGAAACATCCGCCTCTCGTGCAGAGACATCTACTGCAGCTGAAAGTACATCAATTCCTAGTGCTGGTATAAAAGAAGGGACAACGACAGCAGAGTTACCTAGCAGTACACTTCCTACAAGCACTGCTCAAGCAACCTCAAGTGGGCCACAGACCTCCACAGCTCCACTGGCGACCACTTCCTCCCCTGAGACTACACCGACTGTCAGTCCTTCTACTGCCGAGGAGACAACCACGGTTTCCCTCCTTAGTACGTCACAGTCTGAGAGCACAGCTGCAGCCACCTCCACCACAGGTATACCATCAACCTCTCCCGGAGGGAGCACTTCTACAGCCGAAACTACAGCAATAACTAGTGCTACTGCAATAGAAAGGACAGCTACAATTCCTCTTCTGACGACTACCCTACCCGAGAGCACCACTAGAGTCTCCACTTCCATTCCGGAGACCGCCACATCTCTTCCGGACACCACATCCCCAGCGAATACCACAGTAACATCGACGAGTGCTCCAGTGGAACTGACAACCACAGTTCCTCTGCCTAGCAGCACCATCAGTGGGAGCACAGCTGCAGAGATATCTCCTGCATCAGACACATCCACATCTCCCGCAGAGAGCACATCACCAAAAGAGAAGACGACAAGCGCGACTCTGAGTACAGTGGCGGAGACCACCACAGTTTCCGTACCTCCAACTTCGCTACCTGAAAGCCCACCTTTAGCCAGCTCTACCGCCGCAGAAACATCCGCCTCTCGTGCAGATACAACTTCTGCAGCTGAAAGTACAGCAATTCCTAGTGCTGGTACAACAGAAGGGACAACGACAGCAGAAGTACCTAGCAGTACACTTCCTACAAGCACTGCTCAAGCAACCTTAAGTGGGCCACAGACCTCCACAGCTCCACTGGCGACCACTTCCTCCCCTGAGACTACACCGACTGTCAGTCCTTCTACTGCCGAGGAGACAACCATGGTTTCCCTCCTTAGTACGTCACAGTCTGAGAGCACAGCTGCAGCCACCTCTACCACAGGTATACCATCAACCTCTCCCGGAGGGAGCACTTCTACAGCCGAAACTACAGCAATAACTAGTGCTACTGCAATAGAAAGGACAACTACAATTCCTCTTCTGATGACTACCCTACCCGAGAGCACCACTACAGCCTCCGCTTCCATTCCGGAGACCTCCACATCTCTTCCGGACACCACATCCCCAGCGGATACCACAGTAACATCGACGAGTGCTCCAGTGGAACTGACAACCACGGTTCCTCTGCCTAGCAGCACCATCAGTGGGAGCACAGCTGCAGAGACATCTCCTGCGTCAGAGACATCCACATCTCCCGCAGAGAACACATCACCAAGAGAGAAGACGACAAGCGCGACTCTGAGTACAGTGGCGGAGACCACCACAGTTTCCGTAGCTCCAACTTCGCTACCTGAAAGCACAGCTTTAGCCAGCTCTACCGCCGCAGAAACATCCGCCTCTCGTGCAGAGACAACTACTGCAGCTGAAAGTACAGCAATTCCTAGTGCTGGTATAAAAGAAGGGACAACGACAGCAGAATTACCTAGCAGTACACTTCCTACAAGCACTGCTCAAGCAACCTCAAGTGGGCCACAGACCTCCACAGCTCCACTGGCGACCACTTCCTCCCCTGAGACTACACCGACTGTCAGTCCTTCTACTGCCGAGGAGACAACCATGGTTTCCCTCCTTAGTACGTCACAGTCTGAGAGCACAGCTGCAGCCACCTCTACCACAGGTATACCATCAACCTCTCCCGGAGGGACCACTTCTACAGCTGAAACTACAGCAATAACTAGTGCTACTGCAATAGAAAGGACAACTACAATTCCTCTTCTGACGACTACCCTACCCGAGAGCACCACTACAGCCTCCGCTTCCATTCCGGAGACCTCCACATCTCTTCCGGACACCACCTCCCCAGCGAATACCACAGTAACATCGACGAGTGCTCCAGTGGAACTGACAACCACAGTTCCTCTGCCTAGCAGCACCATCAGTGGGAGCACAGCTGCAGAGATATCTCCTGCATCAGACACATCCACATCTCCCCCAGAGAGCACATCACCAAGAGAGAAGACGACAAGCGCGACTCTGAGTACAGTGGCGGAGACCACCACAGTTTCCGTAGCTCCAACTTCGCTACCTGAAAGCCCACCTTTAGCCAGCTCTACCGCCGCAGAAACATCCGCCTCTCGTGCAGAGACAACTACTGCAGCTGAAAGTACAGCAATTCCTAGTGCTGGTATAAAAGAAGGGACAACGACAGCAGAGTTACCTAGCAGTACACTTCCTACAAGCACTGCTCAAGCAACCTCAAGTGGGCCACAGACCTCCACAGCTCCACTGGCGACCACTTCCTCCCCTGAGACTACACCGACTGTTAGTCCTTCTACTGCCGAGGAGACAACCATGGTTTCCCTCCTTAGTACGTCACAGTCTGAGAGCACAGCTGCAGCCACCTCTACCACAGGTATACCATCAACCTCTCCCGGAGGGAGCACTTCTACAGCCGAAACTACAGCAATAACTAGTGCTACTGCAATAGAAAGGACAGCTACAATTCCTCTTCTGACGACTACCCTACCCGAGAGCACCACTAGAGTCTCCACTTCCATTCCGGAGACCGCCACATCTCTTCCCGACACCACATCCCCAGCGAATACCACAGTAACATCGACGAGTGCTCCAGTGGAACTGACAACCACAGTTCCTCTGCCTAGCAGCACCATCAGTGGGAGCACAGCTGCAGAGATATCTCCTGCATCAGACACATCCACATCTCCCGCAGAGAGCACATCACCAAGAGAGAAGACGACAAGCGCGACTCTGAGTACAGTGGCGGAGACCACCACAGTTTCCGTAGCTCCAACTTCGCTACCTGAAAGCCCACCTTTAGCCAGCTCTACCGCCGCAGAAACATCCGCCTCTCGTGCAGAGACAACTACTGCAGCTGAAAGTACAGCAATTCCTAGTGCTGGTATAAAAGAAGGGACAACGACAGCAGAGTTACCTAGCAGTACACTTCCTACAAGCACTGCTCAAGCAACCTCAAGTGGGCCACAGACCTCCACAGCTCCACTGGCGACCACTTCCTCCCCTGAGACTACACCGACTGTTAGTCCTTCTACTGCCGAGGAGACAACCATGGTTTCCCTCCTTAGTACGTCACAGTCTGAGAGCACAGCTGCAGCCACCTCTACCACAGGTATACCATCAACCTCTCCCGGAGGGAGCACTTCTACAGCCGAAACTACAGCAATAACTAGTGCTACTGCAATAGAAAGGACAGCTACAATTCCTCTTCTGACGACTACCCTACGCGAGAGCACCACTAGAGTCTCCACTTCCATTCCGGAGACCGCCACATCTCTTCCGGACACCACATCCACAGCGAATACCACAGTAACATCGACGAGTGCTCCAGTGGAACTGACAACCACAGTTCCTCTGCCTAGCAGCACCATCAGTGGGAGCACAGCTGCAGAGATATCTCCTGCATCAGACACATCCACATCTCCCGCAGAGAGCACATCACCAAGAGAGAAGACGACAAGCGCGACTCTGAGTACAGTGGCGGAGACCACCACAGTTTCCGTAGCTCCAACTTCGCTACCTGAAAGCCCACCTTTAGCGAGCTCTACCGCCGCAGAAACATCCGCCTCTCGTGCAGATACAACTTCTGCAGCTGAAAGTACAGCAATTCCTAGTGCTGGTACAAGAGAAGGGACAACGACAGCAGAATTACCTAGCAGTACACTTCCTACAAGCACTGCTCAAGCAACCTTAAGTGGGCCACAGACCTCCACAGCTCCACTGGCGACCACTTCCTCCCCTGAGACTACACCGACTGTCAGTCCTTCTACTGCCGAGGAGACAACCATGGTTTCCCTCCTTAGTACGTCACAGTCTGAGAGCACAGCTGCAGCCACCTCTACCACAGGTATACCATCAACCTCTCCCGGAGGGAGCACTTCTACAGCCGAAACTACAGCAATAACTAGTGCTACTGCAATAGAAAGGACAACTACAATTCCTCTTCTGATGACTACCCTACCCGAGAGCACCACTACAGCCTCCGCTTCCATTCCGGAGACCTCCACATCTCTTCCGGACACCACATCCCCAGCGGATACCACAGTAACATCGACGAGTGCTCCAGTGGAACTGACAACCACGGTTCCTCTGCCTAGCAGCACCATCAGTGGGAGCACAGCTGCAGAGACATCTCCTGCGTCAGAGACATCCACATCTCCCGCAGAGAACACATCACCAAGAGAGAAGACGACAAGCGCGACTCTGAGTACAGTGGCGGAGACCACCACAGTTTCCGTAGCTCCAACTTCGCTACCTGAAAGCACAGCTTTAGCCAGCTCTACCGCCGCAGAAACATCCGCCTCTCGTGCAGAGACAACTACTGCAGCTGAAAGTACAGCAATTCCTAGTGCTGGTATAAAAGAAGGGACAACGACAGCAGAATTACCTAGCAGTACACTTCCTACAAGCACTGCTCAAGCAACCTCAAGTGGGCCACAGACCTCCACAGCTCCACTGGCGACCACTTCCTCCCCTGAGACTACACCGACTGTCAGTCCTTCTACTGCCGAGGAGACAACCATGGTTTCCCTCCTTAGTACGTCACAGTCTGAGAGCACAGCTGCAGCCACCTCTACCACAGGTATACCATCAACCTCTCCCGGAGGGACCACTTCTACAGCTGAAACTACAGCAATAACTAGTGCTACTGCAATAGAAAGGACAACTACAATTCCTCTTCTGACGACTACCCTACCCGAGAGCACCACTACAGCCTCCGCTTCCATTCCGGAGACCTCCACATCTCTTCCGGACACCACCTCCCCAGCGAATACCACAGTAACATCGACGAGTGCTCCAGTGGAACTGACAACCACAGTTCCTCTGCCTAGCAGCACCATCAGTGGGAGCACAGCTGCAGAGATATCTCCTGCATCAGACACATCCACATCTCCCCCAGAGAGCACATCACCAAGAGAGAAGACGACAAGCGCGACTCTGAGTACAGTGGCGGAGACCACCACAGTTTCCGTAGCTCCAACTTCGCTACCTGAAAGCCCACCTTTAGCCAGCTCTACCGCCGCAGAAACATCCGCCTCTCGTGCAGAGACAACTACTGCAGCTGAAAGTACAGCAATTCCTAGTGCTGGTATAAAAGAAGGGACAACGACAGCAGAGTTACCTAGCAGTACACTTCCTACAAGCACTGCTCAAGCAACCTCAAGTGGGCCACAGACCTCCACAGCTCCACTGGCGACCACTTCCTCCCCTGAGACTACACCGACTGTTAGTCCTTCTACTGCCGAGGAGACAACCATGGTTTCCCTCCTTAGTACGTCACAGTCTGAGAGCACAGCTGCAGCCACCTCTACCACAGGTATACCATCAACCTCTCCCGGAGGGAGCACTTCTACAGCCGAAACTACAGCAATAACTAGTGCTACTGCAATAGAAAGGACAGCTACAATTCCTCTTCTGACGACTACCCTACCCGAGAGCACCACTAGAGTCTCCACTTCCATTCCGGAGACCGCCACATCTCTTCCCGACACCACATCCCCAGCGAATACCACAGTAACATCGACGAGTGCTCCAGTGGAACTGACAACCACAGTTCCTCTGCCTAGCAGCACCATCAGTGGGAGCACAGCTGCAGAGATATCTCCTGCATCAGACACATCCACATCTCCCGCAGAGAGCACATCACCAAGAGAGAAGACGACAAGCGCGACTCTGAGTACAGTGGCGGAGACCACCACAGTTTCCGTAGCTCCAACTTCGCTACCTGAAAGCCCACCTTTAGCCAGCTCTACCGCCGCAGAAACATCCGCCTCTCGTGCAGAGACAACTACTGCAGCTGAAAGTACAGCAATTCCTAGTGCTGGTATAAAAGAAGGGACAACGACAGCAGAGTTACCTAGCAGTACACTTCCTACAAGCACTGCTCAAGCAACCTCAAGTGGGCCACAGACCTCCACAGCTCCACTGGCGACCACTTCCTCCCCTGAGACTACACCGACTGTTAGTCCTTCTACTGCCGAGGAGACAACCATGGTTTCCCTCCTTAGTACGTCACAGTCTGAGAGCACAGCTGCAGCCACCTCTACCACAGGTATACCATCAACCTCTCCCGGAGGGAGCACTTCTACAGCCGAAACTACAGCAATAACTAGTGCTACTGCAATAGAAAGGACAGCTACAATTCCTCTTCTGACGACTACCCTACGCGAGAGCACCACTAGAGTCTCCACTTCCATTCCGGAGACCGCCACATCTCTTCCGGACACCACATCCACAGCGAATACCACAGTAACATCGACGAGTGCTCCAGTGGAACTGACAACCACAGTTCCTCTGCCTAGCAGCACCATCAGTGGGAGCACAGCTGCAGAGATATCTCCTGCATCAGACACATCCACATCTCCCGCAGAGAGCACATCACCAAGAGAGAAGACGACAAGCGCGACTCTGAGTACAGTGGCGGAGACCACCACAGTTTCCGTAGCTCCAACTTCGCTACCTGAAAGCCCACCTTTAGCGAGCTCTACCGCCGCAGAAACATCCGCCTCTCGTGCAGATACAACTTCTGCAGCTGAAAGTACAGCAATTCCTAGTGCTGGTACAAGAGAAGGGACAACGACAGCAGAATTACCTAGCAGTACACTTCCTACAAGCACTGCTCAAGCAACCTCAAGTGGGCCACAGACCTCCACAGCTCCACTGGCGACCACTTCCTCCCCTGAGACTACACCGACTGTCAGTCCTTCTACTGCCGAGGAGACAACCATGGTTTCCCTCCTTAGTACGTCACAGTCTGAGAGCACAGCTGCAGCCACCTCTACCACAGGTATACCATCAACCTCTCCCGGAGGGAGCACTTCTACAGCCGAAACTACAGCAATAACTAGTGCTACTGCAATAGAAAGGACAACTACAATTCCTCTTCTGATGACTACCCTACCCGAGAGCACCACTACAGCCTCCGCTTCCATTCCGGAGACCTCCACATCTCTTCCGGACACCACATCCCCAGCGGATACCACAGTAACATTGACGAGTGCTCCAGTGGAACTGACAACCACGGTTCCTCTGCCTAGCAGCACCATCAGTGGGAGCACAGCTGCAGAGACATCTCCTGCGTCAGGGACATCCACAACTCCCGCAGAGAGCACATCACCAAGAGAGAAGTCGACAAGCGCGACTCTGAGTACAGTGGCAGAGACCACCACAGTTTCCGTAGCTCCAACTTCGCTACCTGAAAGCACAGCTTTAGCCAGCTCTACCGCCGCAGAAACATCCGCCTCTCGTGCAGAGACAACTACTGCAGCTGAAAGTACATCAATTCCTAGTGCTGCTATAAAAGAAGGGACAACGACAGCAGAGTTACCTAGCAGTACACTTCCTACAAGCACTGCTCAAGCAACCTCAAGTGGGCCACAGACCTCCACAGCTCCACTGGCGACCACTTCCTCCCCTGAGACTACACCGACTGTCAGTCCTTCTACTGCCGAGGAGACAACCATGGTTTCCCTCCTTAGTACGTCACAGTCTGAGAGCACAGCTGCAGCCACCTCTACCACAGGTATACCATCAACCTCTCCCGGAGGGAGCACTTCTACAGCCGAAACTACAGCAATAACTAGTGCTACTGCAATAGAAAGGACAGCTACAATTCCTCTTCTGACGACTACCCTACCCGAGAGCACCACTAGAGTCTCCACTTCCATTCCGGAGACCGCCACATCTCTTCCGGACACCACATCCCCAGCGAATACCACAGTAACATCGACGAGTGCTCCAGTGGAACTGACAACCACAGTTCCTCTGCCTAGCAGCACCATCAGTGGGAGCACAGCTGCAGAGATATCTCCTGCATCAGACACATCCACATCTCCCGCAGAGAGCACATCACCAAGAGAGAAGACGACAAGCGCGACTCTGAGTACAGTGGCGGAGACCACCACAGTTTCCGTAGCTCCAACTTCGCTACCTGAAAGCCCACCTTTAGCCAGCTCTACCGCCGCAGAAACATCCGCCTCTCGTGCAGAGACAACTACTGCAGCTGAAAGTACAGCAATTCCTAGTGCTGGTATAAAAGAAGGGACAACGACAGCAGAGTTACCTAGCAGTACACTTCCTACAAGCACTGCTCAAGCAACCTCAAGTGGGCCACAGACCTCCACAGCTCCACTGGCGACCACTTCCTCCCCTGAGACTACACCGACTGTTAGTCCTTCTACTGCCGAGGAGACAACCATGGTTTCCCTCCTTAGTACGTCACAGTCTGAGAGCACAGCTGCAGCCACCTCTACCACAGGTATACCATCAACCTCTCCCGGAGGGAGCACTTCTACAGCCGAAACTACAGCAATAACTAGTGCTACTGCAATAGAAAGGACAGCTACAATTCCTCTTCTGACGACTACCCTACCCGAGAGCACCACTAGAGTCTCCACTTCCATTCCGGAGACCGCCACATCTCTTCCGGACACCACATCCACAGCGAATACCACAGTAACATCGACGAGTGCTCCAGTGGAACTGACAACCACAGTTCCTCTGCCTAGCAGCACCATCAGTGGGAGCACAGCTGCAGAGATATCTCCTGCATCAGACACATCCACATCTCCCGCAGAGAGCACATCACCAAGAGAGAAGACGACAAGCGCGACTCTGAGTACAGTGGCGGAGACCACCACAGTTTCCGTAGCTCCAACTTCGCTACCTGAAACCCCACCTTTAGCGAGCTCTACCGCCGCAGAAACATCCGCCTCTCGTGCAGATACAACTTCTGCAGCTGAAAGTACAGCAATTCCTAGTGCTGGTACAAGAGAAGGGACAACGACAGCAGAATTACCTAGCAGTACACTTCCTACAAGCACTGCTCAAGCAACCTCAAGTGGGCCACAGACCTCCACAGCTCCACTGGCGACCACTTCCTCCCCTGAGACTACACCGACTGTCAGTCCTTCTACTGCCGAGGAGACAACCATGGTTTCCCTCCTTAGTACGTCACAGTCTGAGAGCACAGCTGCAGCCACCTCTACCACAGGTATACCATCAACCTCTCCCGGAGGGAGCACTTCTACAGCCGAAACTACAGCAATAACTAGTGCTACTGCAATAGAAAGGACAACTACAATTCCTCTTCTGATGACTACCCTACCCGAGAGCACCACTACAGCCTCCGCTTCCATTCCGGAGACCTCCACATCTCTTCCGGACACCACATCCCCAGCGGATACCACAGTAACATTGACGAGTGCTCCAGTGGAACTGACAACCACGGTTCCTCTGCCTAGCAGCACCATCAGTGGGAGCACAGCTGCAGAGACATCTCCTGCGTCAGGGACATCCACATCTCCCGCAGAGAGCACATCACCAAGAGAGAAGTCGACAAGCGCGACTCTGAGTACAGTGGCAGAGACCACCACAGTTTCCGTAGCTCCAACTTCGCTACCTGAAAGCACAGCTTTAGCCAGCTCTACCGCCGCAGAAACATCCGCCTCTCGTGCAGAGACAACTACTGCAGCTGAAAGTACATCAATTCCTAGTGCTGGTATAAAAGAAGGGACAACGACAGCAGAGTTACCTAGCAGTACACTTCCTACAAGCACTGCTCAAGCAACCTCAAGTGGGCCACAGACCTCCACAGCTCCACTGGCGACCACTTCCTCCCCTGAGACTACACCGACTGTCAGTCCTTCTACTGCCGAGGAGACAACCATGGTTTCCCTCCTTAGTACGTCACAGTCTGAGAGCACAGCTGCAGCCACCTCTACCACAGGTATACCATCAACCTCTCCCGGAGGGAGCACTTCTACAGCCGAAACTACAGCAATAACTAGTGCTACTGCAATAGAAAGGACAACTACAATTCCTCTTCTGACGACTACCCTACCCGAGAGCACCACTACAGGCTCCACTTCCATTCCTGAGACCTCCACATCTCTTCCGTACACCACATCCCCAGCGGATACCACAGTAACATCGACGAGTGCTCCAGTGGAACTGACAACCACGGTTCCTCTGCCTAGCAGCACCATCAGTGGGAGCACAGCTGCAGAGACATCTCCTGCGTCAGAGATATCCACATCTCCCGCAGAGAGCACATTACCAAGAGAGAAGACGACAAGCGCGACTCTGAGTACAGTGGCTGAGACCACCACAGTTTCCGTAGCTCCAACTTCGCTACCTGAAAGCACAACTTTAGCCAGCTCTACCGCTGCAGAAACATCCGCCTCTCGTGCAGAGACAACTACTGCAGCTGAAAGTACAGCAATTCCTAGTGCTGGTAGAAGAGAAGGGACAACGACAGCAGAATTACCTAGCAGTACACTTCCTACAAGCACTGCTCAAGCAACCTCAAGTGGGCCACAGACCTCCACAGCTCCACTGGCGACCACTTCCTCCCCTGAGACTACACCGACTGTCAGTCCTCCTACTGCCAAGGAGACAACCATGGTTTCCCTCCTTAGTACGTCACAGTCTGAGAGCACAGCTGCAGCCACCTCTACCACAGGTATACCATCAACCTTTCCCGGAGGGACCACTTCTACAGCCGAAACTAAAGCAATAACTAGTGCTACTGCAATAGAAAGGACAACTACAATTCCTCTTCTGGCGACTACCCTACCCGAGAGCACCACTACAGCCTCCACTTCTATTCCGGATACCTCCACATCTCCTCTAGAGACAACCACAGCTGCCTTGCCTGTTACTTACCCAGCTGTGACCACAAGTGCTGTCACCTCTCTAGGAGAAACATCCAGAGGTGCTTTCATGATGACTTTTCCAGGTGAGAGCACAGTGATATGGAGTCTCTCTCGAGATTCCATCAATATGTCTACTCATACATCAACAACTTATACCTCCACTACAGCTGAGGGAATAATTACAACTGTCCATTTATCTTTTTCCTTAGGTGAGACCACAACCTCTCTAGACTCTGCTATCGGAAGAAAGACAACAGCAGCCTTCTCCGTGACTTCCACTACATCACTTTCACCTACCACAGCTGCACTGACAAGTAATACCATTATGTTTTGTGTTGTTTATCCTTTTATAGAGTTTTTGTTTACATAAGTCTGGACCTATTTTAATCAGGTTATCATTCTTTTGAAGTCTCAGATTAAAAGAAAGAAATTGTCTGTGAATGTTAGAATTTAGGTATTTTGGAAAAATCAAAAGTGAAGATTTCATGCTACTTATTTTAGTCAGATATTATTTTGTATATGCTTAGCATAATTTATAATTTCCTTAAATATAGGAAATAAGAGATTTGAACATAAAAGAAATTGAAGAGGTAGGAGCATCTTATTGAAGATTTTTGCTCTGCTCAACACTTTTTTTCAGATTGTTAGCTCACATACAATGCTATGGGAGGGGAAGGGGATACAATCTGATATCAAAAAGGGATTGGCAGTAACCTCTTGGAAACTCCAAATGGAAATATTATGGATTAAATTGACGCCCTTTAGTATGTGCTTAATATTAAGCACAGGATTAAGTCCAACCATTTTCACTCAAGAAATGGTGTCAATGGGACTACTCATGCAAAAAAGAAGCTCTTCATGCGGAAAAGGAGTTAGGCATAGTTATTCTTATCATCACAGCACCCAACTGGCTAAACTGTCACTCTGATTCACAAAGCTTGAGTTAGAGAGTCTGAGCTGCTATCTGCTGAATTAGGAGAGATAGGTTCTTTAGTATGGTATCCCCCAGGCTATGTTCATTATCATGTGTTTTCTGTGTGGTTGAAATAACTCACAGAGAGAGAAAGAGGAAGTGCACACATGGGAGTGATTCATTAGGATGGGAAAGGTCCAGGATGCAACCTGGTTATTTATCTGGAGCACAATGGTATGTCTCCCACATGCCAGTTGAATATCCTAATGGCAGAGCTATGAAGGTATGAGAGAGGGCCTCCTACATTATATGAATGCCCCGAAAGGGCCTAGCCTGGACGACATGCTCAGTTTCTTTTACTTTTGTATTTAGCATTGGTGCAGCTGTTGCTGGAATATTGCATCCAGTTTGGGTGTCCATAATTCAGGAAGCATGCTGATTGATTCTAGGGGGTATAGAGAAGAGTCCAAAGAATGATTAGAAGATAAGAAAACATGTTAGTGTGATGGACTCACTGAGCAAAATCTATTGAGCTTAACAGAGAAAAGGTTGTGGTCAGCCCCACCCCTCCAGTCTATCTTTGAAACTAGGAATCTAGGGACATTGAAGTGCAAATTACATGTTATAGATTCATTAGTGAAACAAAGAATGAGGCCCAGATACTAAGAAATGGAAAAAGTATTCCAGAGGACATTATAGATTGAGTTTCTGATGACTGTTCCTTGTATAAGTTATGAAAATATAAATGGAAAAATTCAAAACTGGAGAAAAATGCTGCAATGTTCAAAGGTAAAAGAAATTCCATGTATGATGACACAGATGATTTTTTTTAAGTTTCCTTTGAACAACACTCACTATACTATGTAAGAACCTATATAAAATAGAGTACTCGAGATGCATTTCTCTACACAGACCATGAAATAACAGAAGTAATAAACCAGAAGACCGTTAACCCAATGGGACAAAATAAAGATAACAATGTCACAACACCACAGACAATGCCTATGGTTCAAACCAGCAGTGCTACCACCACCAGAAGTACAACATTAAAGAGTACCACCAAAGGAGCAGTTCCTGTGATCCCCAACATACCTGGGACCACAGCAACATATCTCACAACAGGAGAAGTATCCATCACTACAGCCCCAGTGACCACTTCCGCAGCTGAAACTAAACCTGCAGCTACGTCTGTGTTAGTAGAGACCTTCTCTTCTGCTCTTCCAACCTCCTCCCTAGCAGAGCCCACAACAATGATGAGCATTTCTGCCCCACGGCCAACTACAGTCGCTCTTGCTGCTAGTTCACCATCTGCTATGGAAATTACAGTCATCTCTACAGTAGCAGAGATGTCTACAGCTCCTCTAAAGGCTACTTCCCCAGGTGAGACTACAGCAATGGCTAGTACCTCTAACATCAAGGAGAGAACCACTGTTGTCCTTCCAATCAGTTCACTATACGAGAACACAACTGCAGCCACTTCTGCTACCCCAGTGACTTTTTCACCTCCTCTAGAGACCACATCCACAGCTATGACTACAAACATAACTAGCACAGTGACAGTACCAGAGAAAACAACAATTGCCTTTCCTACCACTTCACCATCTCAGAGTACAACTTCACAATCTGAAAGCACAGTTGCAGTTTCATCTCCTGTTATTGAGACCTCCACAGCTACTCTGGAAACCACATCACTAGCTGAGACAACAACAATAGCTGCAGTAGAGGGAACAACTTCAGTTGCTCTGATTACCACTTTATTACCTCAGCGCACAGCTGCAGTTGCAACTGCTATTCCAGAGACCTTCACTGTCCCAATAGAATCAACTTCCTTGGCAGAGACAACCACAATGGTGACGGCCTCAGCAGTTAAGGAGACGATCACAGTTCTTCCTACAATTTCACTATTTCAAAGCACAGTTGCAGTTTCATCTCCTGTTCTTGAGACCTCCACAGCTACTCTGGAGACCACATCTCCAGCTGAGACAACAACAATAGCTAGTTCTACTACAGGGAAAGACACAAGCACATTTACAGAGTTTACTTCTTCAGTGCCTGAGCGCATGACTGTGGCCAGCTCTACTATATCAAAGGCCTCTACCTCTCCTGTGGAATCCACAACTGCAGCTGAGACTACAGAAATAACTAGTTCCACCTCAGTGGAGGGGACACCTACAGCTTCCCTTCGTAGCACTTCACTCCCTGGAAGCACGGCTGTAGCTACTTCCACTGTCCCAGAAAACTCCACCGCTCCTCAAGAGACAACATCTCGAGCCGAGACTACAAAAACTAGCACCACTACAGTGGAAGAGACAACCACAGTTGCCCAGCCTACCACTTCACTCTCTCAGAGCACAACTGCAGTTACAACTGCTATTCCAGAGAGCTCCCCATCTCCTCCAGAAACCAGTTTCACACCTGAGACTACAGTAACAATCAGTACCACTAAAGGAGAGGGGACAACTACCATTGCTCTTCCTCTCACTTTGCAAACACAAAGCACAGTTTCAGTTACACCTAGTATTCCAGAAACCACCACAGCCGTTCTGGACGCCACTTCTCTAGCTGTGACTACAGCAGCAACTGGGATCACCGCACAGGAAGAGACGACCACCTTTGCCCCTTCTACACGGTTCTTAGCTGCAAGCACAATTCTTGCCACTTCTGCTATTCCAGAGATCTCTACAGCTGCTCTAGAGACCATGTCTGCAGTTGAGACTACAGCAATGTCTGGTACCACTACAAAGGAGACAACCTCAGTTGCCTTTCCTACAACTTCTGTGCCTGAAAGCACAATTCTGGCCATCTCCAGTACTCCAGAGACATCCTTAGCTTCTCTAGTGACTACAGCAGTAACTATCCTGACTGCAGCAGAGACAACAACAGTTGCTCTTCCTACCACTTCACCCTTGGAAAGCACAGCTATAGACACCTCTACTGTACCACAGACTTCCATCTCTTCTATGCAGACCCCTTCTGCAGCGGAAACTATAGCAATAACTAGTACCACTCCAGTAGAAGAGACAACCACAGTTACCTTTTCTTCCACTCCCTTACTTGAAACAATAACTCTAGCCACCTCTACTATTCTGGAGACATCCACATCTCCTCTAGAGACCACTTCCCTATCGGAGAGGACAGCAGAACTTAGTACTGCTGCAGTAGAGGGGACAACTTCAGTTGCTCTGCTTACCACTTCATTACCTCAGCGCACAGCTGCAGTTGCAACTGCTATTCCAGAGACCTTCACTGTCCCAATAGAATCAACTTCCTTGGCAGAGACAACCACAATGGTGACGGCCTCAGCAGTTAAGGAGACGATCACAGTTCTTCCTACAATTTCACTATTTCAAAGCACAGTTGCGGTTTCATCTCCTGTTCTTGAGACCTCCACAGCTACTCTGGAGACCACATCTCCAGCTGAGACAACAACAATAGCTAGTTCTACTACAGGGAAAGACACAAGCACATTTACAGAGTTTACTTCTTCAGTGCCTGAGCGCATGACTGTGGCCAGCTCTACTATATCAAAGGCCTCCACCTCTCCTGTGGAATCCACAACTGCAGCTGAGACTACAGAAATAACTAGTTCCACCTCAGTGGAGGGGACACCTACAGCTTCCCTTCGTAGCACTTCACTCCCTGGAAGCACGGCTGTAGCTACTTCCACTGTCCAAGAAAACTCCACCGCTCCTCAAGAGACATCTCGAGCCGAGTCTACAAAAACTAGCACCACTACAGTGGAAGAGACAACCACAGTTGCCCAGCCTACCACTTCACTCTCTCAGAGCACAACTGCAGTTACAACTGCTATTCCAGAGAGCTCCCCATCTCCTCCAGAAACCAGTTTCACACCTGAGACTACAGTAACAATCAGTACCACTAAAGGAGAGGGGACAACTACCATTGCTCTTCCTCTCACTTTGCAAACGCAAAGCACAGTTTCAGTTACACCTAGTATTCCAGAAACCACCACAGCTGTTCTGGACACCACTTCTCTAGCTGTGACTACAGCAGCAACTGGGATCACCGCACAGGAAGAGACGACCACCTTTGCCCCTTCTACACGGTTCTTAGCTGCAAGCACAATTCTTGCCACTTCTGCTATTCCAGAGATCTCTACAGCTGCTCTAGAGACCATGTCTGCAGTTGAGACTACAGCAATGTCTGGTACCACTACAAAGGAGACAACCTCAGTTGCCTTTCCTACAACTTCTGTGCCTGAAAGCACAATTCTGGCCATCTCCAGTACTCCAGAGACATCCTTAACTTCTCTAGTGACTACAGCTGTAACTACCCTGACTGCAGCAGAGACAACAACAGTTGCTCTTCCTACCGCTTCACCCTTTGAAAGCACAGCTATAGACACCTCTACTGTACCACAGACTTCCATCTCTTCTATGCAGACCCCTTCTGCAGCGGAAACTACAGCAATAACTAGTACCACTCCAGTAGAAGAGACAACCACAGTTACCTTTTCTTCCACTCCCTTACTTGAAACAATAACTCTAGCCACCTCTACTATTCCGGAGACATCCACATCTCCTCTAGAGACCACTTCCCTATCGGAGAGGACAGCAGAACTTAGTACTGCTGCAGTAGAGGGGACAACTTCAGTTGCTCTGCTTACCACTTCATTACCTCAGCGCACAGCTGCAGTTGCAACTGCTATTCCAGAGACCTTCACTGTCCCAATAGAATCAACTTCCTTGGCAGAGACAACCACAATGGTGACGGCCTCAGCAGTTAAGGAGACGATCACAGTTCTTCCTACAATTTCACTATTTCAAAGCACAGTTGCGGTTTCATCTCCTGTTCTTGAGACCTCCACAGCTACTCTGGAGACCACATCTCCAGCTGAGACAACAACAATAGCTAGTTCTACTACAGGGAAAGACACAAGCACATTTACAGAGTTTACTTCTTCAGTGCCTGAGCGCATGACTGTGGCCAGCTCTACTATATCAAAGGCCTCTACCTCTCCTGTGGAATCCACAACTGCAGCTGAGACTACAGAAATAACTAGTTCCACCTCAGTGGAGGGGACACCTACAGCTTCCCTTCGTAGCACTTCACTCCCTGGAAGCACGGCTGTAGCTACTTCCACTGTCCCAGAAAACTCCACCGCTCCTCAAGAGACAACATCTCGATCCGAGACTACAAAAACTAGCACCACTACAGTGGAGGAGACAACCACAGTTGCCCAGCCTACCACTTCACTCTCTCAGAGCACAACTGCAGTTACAACTGCTATTCCAGAGAGCTCCCCATCTCCTCCAGAAACCAGTTTCACACCTGAGACTACAGTAACAATCAGTACCACTAAAGGAAAGGGGACAACTACCATTGCTCTTCCTCTCACTTTGCAAACGCAAAGCACAGTTTCAGTTACACCTAGTATTCCAGAAACCACCACAGCCGTTCTGGACACCACTTCTCTAGCTGTGACTACAGCAGCAACTGGGATCACCGCACAGGAAGAGACGACCACCTTTGCCCCTTCTACACGGTTCTTAGCTGCAAGCACAATTCTTGCCACTTCTGCTATTCCAGAGATCTCTACAGCTGCTCTAGAGACCATGTCTGCAGTTGAGACTACAGCAATGTCTGGTACCACTACAAAGGAGACAACCTCAGTTGCCTTTCCTACAACTTCTGTGCCTGAAAGCACAATTCTGGCCATCTCCAGTACTCCAGAGACATCCTTAACTTCTCTAGTGACTACAGCTGTAACTACCCTGACTGCAGCAGAGACAACAACAGTTGCTCTTCCTACCGCTTCACCCTTTGAAAGCACAGCTATAGACACCTCTACTGTACCACAGACTTCCATCTCTTCTATGCAGACCCCTTCTGCAGCGGAAACTACAGCAATAACTAGTACTACTCCAGTAGAAGAGACAACCACAGTTACCTTTTCTTCCACTCCCTTACTTGAAACAATAACTCTAGCCACCTCTACTATTCTGGAGACATCCACATCTCCTCTAGAGACCACTTCCCTATCGGAGAGGACAGCAGAACTTAGTACTGCTGCAGTAGAGGGGACAACTTCAGTTGCTCTGCTTACCACTTCATTACCTCAGCGCACAGCTGCAGTTGCAACTGCTATTCCAGAGACCTTCACTGTCCCAATAGAATCAACTTCCTTGGCAGAGACAACCACAATGGTGACGGCCTCAGCAGTTAAGGAGACGATCACAGTTCTTCCTACAATTTCACTATTTCAAAGCACAGTTGCGGTTTCATCTCCTGTTCTTGAGACCTCCACAGCTACTCTGGAGACCACATCTCCAGCTGAGACAACAACAATAGCTAGTTCTACTACAGGGAAAGACACAAGCACATTTACAGAGTTTACTTCTTCAGTGCCTGAGCGCATGACTGTGGCCAGCTCTACTATATCAAAGGCCTCCACCTCTCCTGTGGAATCCACAACTGCAGCTGAGACTACAGAAATAACTAGTTCCACCTCAGTGGAGGGGACACCTACAGCTTCCCTTCGTAGCACTTCACTCCCTGGAAGCACGGCTGTAGCTACTTCCACTGTCCCAGAGAACTCCACCGCTCCTCAAGAGACCACATCTCGAGCCGAGACTACAAAAACTAGCACCACTACAGTGGAGGAGACAACCACAGTTGCCCAGCCTACCACTTCACTCTCTCAGAGCACAACTGCAGTTACAACTGCTATTGCAGAGAGCTCCCCATCTCCTCCAGAAACCAGTTTCACACCTGAGACTACAGTAACAATCAGTACCACTAAAGGAAAGGGGACAACTACCATTGCTCTTCCTCTCACTTTGCAAACGCAAAGCACAGTTTCAGTTACACCTAGTATTCCAGAAACCACCACAGCCGTTCTGGACACCACTTCTCTAGCTGTGACTACAGCAGCAACTGGGATCACCGCACAGGAAGAGACGACCACCTTTGCCCCTTCTACACGGTTCTTAGCTGCAAGCACAATTCTTGCCACTTCTGCTATTCCAGAGATCTCTACAGCTGCTCTAGAGACCATGTCTGCAGTTGAGACTACAGCAATGTCTGGTACCACTACAAAGGAGACAACCTCAGTTGCCTTTCCTACAACTTCTGTGCCTGAAAGCACAATTCTGGCCATCTCCAGTACTCCAGAGACATCCTTAGCTTCTCTAGTGACTACAGCTGTAACTACCCTGACTGCAGCAGAGACAACAACAGTTGCTCTTCCTACCGCTTCACCCTTTGAAAGCACAGCTATAGACACCTCTACTGTACCACAGACTTCCATCTCTTCTATGCAGACCCCTTCTGCAGCGGAAACTACAGCAATAACTAGTACCACTCCAGTAGAAGAGACAACCACAGTTACCTTTTCTTCCACTCCCTTACTTGAAACAATAACTCTAGCCACCTCTACTATTCTGGAGACATCCACATCTCCTCTAGAGACCACTTCCCTATCGGAGAGGACAGCAGAACTTAGTACTGCTGCAGTAGAGGGGACAACTTCAGTTGCTCTGCTTACCACTTCATTACCTCAGCGCACAGCTGCAGTTGCAACTGCTATTCCAGAGACCTTCACTGTCCCAATAGAATCAACTTCCTTGGCAGAGACAACCACAATGGTGACGGCCTCAGCAGTTAAGGAGACGATCACAGTTCTTCCTACAATTTCACTATTTCAAAGCACAGTTGCAGTTTCATCTCCTGTTCTTGAGACCTCCACAGCTACTCTGGAGACCACATCTCTAGCTCAGACAACAACAATAACTGGTACCAGTAAAGTAAAGGAGACAACCATGCTTGCCCTTCCTACCACTTCAGTGAATGAGAGCACAGCTATATTTACCACTGCTACCTCTTCAGCAGAGATCACTTCTGCAGCTGAGAGTCCAGCAACCACTAGTTCCATGATACTGGAGGAGAAAACTACAGCTTCCCCTCCTACCATTTCTCCACCTGGGAGCATGGCTGTAGCTACTTCCACTATTCTAGAGACCTTCACAGTGTCTGTAGAGACCACTTTCGAAGTTGAAAGTTCAGCAATAACTAGTTCCTCAACTGTAGAAGAGACAACCATAGTTCCTAATCCTACCACTTTAGTACCAAAGAGTCCACCTGTTGTGACCTCTTCTGTAGCAGAAACATTCACTTCTCCCTTGGAGCCCACTTCCTCAGTGGTGACTACAGGAGTAACTACTGCCACTACAGTGGAGGAGACTACCACAGTTGCCCTTCCGACTGTTTCCCCAGCTGAAACCACGACCACTCTGGCTATCTCCACACCAACCCCTGTGACCACGTCCCCCAATGAAACCACAATTGGACTCACTTCTGTTTTTCCAATGAGATCCACGGTCCATCTCGAGACAGTTTTGCCCTCTGAAACCTCAAGAATTCCCAGCACCTCTACAGAAACTGAGACAGTCACAGCTGCCCTTCTGGTCACTTATCCCACCCCTATCACAAGTGCAGTCACCTCTTCATTAGCAGAGACAACCACAGTTGCTGTTGTGGTGATTTCTTCAGCTGAGAGCACAGTGACACTGAGTCCCTCCAGAGCAGCTTCTGAAACATCCACATCTGCCCTGGAAACTAGTTCCCCAGCTGAGATCCCAACAGCTTTGGGCACCACAACAGCACTGGGAACACCCACAGCATCCCCTGTCATCACAGTTCTAGCAAAGACTGCTAAAACATCACCCCTTGCTACAGCAGCAGAGAGAAGCACAGTGGCTCCAGCCACCGCTACGACCTCTAAAACATCAACATCTTACACCTCCTCTACAGCAGAGGGAACTATCACAACTACCATTTTTATAACTTCCCCAGCTAAGACCACAACCTCTCTGGGCTCTGCTGTCAGAGGAGAGACAACAGCAGCCGTCTCTATGACAACCCCATCTGTTTCACCTACCACAACACTGACAAGTAAGAACATTATTTTCTCTTGTGCGGCCTTTGTAGTTGCAGAATTTTCTTCTCCATGTATCCAAACCCATGTTAACAAGCAGGTGCCTGGGTTTATCATCCTTTTGAAGATGCAAAAGAAATGTTTTAGAGCATTTATCCATTTAGAACAGAGGTATTTTGAGGATAGAAAAAACAGAATGTTTCATGCAGTGTAGATCAGACGGATGTAATTGAGGTTATAAACTGCAAAAACGTAGCATTTCCCAAGGTATAGGAGACAAAGGAGATATGAACATAAGTGGAAGAAGAAATGTAATACAGAATATGGGATTTTCTTCTTATAATAACGCTATCTGCTTAACTGAACCCTTCTTTAAACTTGTTCTTTAACATAAAAATATACAAGGCTAAAGGTTTATAAATTGATAACAGTAAGTATTGGAATGGGAATTCACTGAATTTTCCTTTGTAGCAATTTCCCATTTACAACTTCCTTGAAGTTTGAGATGAGCATATTATGGATTAAGGCCCCATTTCAGCAAAATGCTTAAGTTCTTGAGCACATGTGTAGCATTAAGCAAATCACTAAGTCTATCCCTTTTCAGCAAAGCGCAGAAGCAACTGATGATACTCAGTAAAGTTAACGGTACTTAAATACCAAAACGTAAAATGTTAAAGCCTGGATGCACAATTGGAGTTAGGCACTGCAGGGCTATGATGCTCTTAAAAGTTGTGAGAAGATCACTGTGATTCACAAAATGTAAGTTAGTCACCAAGAATCCTAGACAATGAATGAAAACAGAAGGGAGGAAGGGAGTGAGTACACAAGAGTGATTCTATGCTTTGTCTTTAGAGCACTCACCCAGGATTTTCGAGATTAAAGATCTTGGTTCTCTGCCCAAATGGCTCCTTATTTAAGCACAGTGCAACAATCTGTCTTCCACATATGGGTGAAGACCCTAACATTGGGCTAAAGATAATAGGAGAGGACCTTCTCCTCATCTCACATTGGAACTGCTACATGGGAACTCACCCAGGTGGCCTGCCCTGGGAGGCATGCTCAGGTTATTTTACCTCTGTATATAGGGCAGTGATATAGCTGTTGCTGGAATATTATGTCTAGTTCTGCTGTCCACAATTCAAGAAGGGCATTGATAGGTTGGAGAAGGTTCAGAGAAAATGTGCCAAAGGGTGTGTCTAGACTATAGAGTTTTGTCGACAAAAGTGGACTTTTGTCAACAAAACTATACCTGCGTCTACACTGCCACTGAGTTCTGTTGACATGACATCGACAGAACTCAGCAGTTTTGTCGATGGCTGTAAACCTCATTCTACGAGGAATAAGACCTTCTGTCGACAGAGTTCTGTTGACAGAAGGCATTATTTCATGTACACAGTCCTTTGCGTCTACACTGTCATGTTGACAAAGCAGCTTGCTTTGTCAACAGAACTGGATGTAGTCTAGACGCTCTTTGTCAACAGTAGCTTTGTCGACAGTATCTGTTGACAAAACTTCTGTAGACAAAACGTTGTAGTCTAGATATACCCTCAGGGTATGTCTAAACTACATGACGGAGGCATGTAGATTTGTGTATTCGAAAAAGGGAAATGAAGCCGCGATTAAAATAATCGCGACTTCATTTAAATTTAAATGGCTGCCCTGCTCTGCCGACAAACAGCTGATCAGCTGTTTGTCGGCTGATCAGGGCAGCCTGGACGCGCCGCGGTCACAAGGAAGCCTTTGTTGATCGGCACAGGTAAACCTGGTTTCACGAGGCATACCTGCGCCGATCAAGAAAGGCTTCCTTGTGACCACGGTGCATCCAGACTGCCCCGATCAGCCGACAAACAGCTGATCAGCTGTTTGTCGGCAGAGCGGGGCAGCCATTTAAATTTAAATGAAGCTACGATTATTTTAATCGCGGCTTCATTTCCCTTTGCCGATCTGTCTAATCTAAATGCCTCCATCGACGGAGGCATGTAGTCTAGACACACCCTCAGAGTGCTACACTGAGGGAGCTTGATCTATTTAGCTTAACAAAGAGCAGGCTAAGGAGTGAGTTGATCACCATCTGTAAGGACCTGCTTAGGAACAAATATTTGAAAAGAGGCTTTTTAATCCAGCTGACAAAAGGATCACTCGATCTAAGCACTGAAAGTGGAAGCCTGACAAATTCAGATAGACAAAGGTGTACATTTTTAAAAGTGTGAATAATTAATCATTGGAAAAATTGACCAAGAGTGGGTGGGCATTATCCAACATTGGTAATTTTAAAGATATTTTTTTAAAGACAGGCATTCATTTGAAAGGGGTTATTTTGGGGAAAATTCTATGGTCTACTGGAGGTTGGATTTGCTGATCACAGTGGTCCCCTCGAGTCGTGGAATCTGTGAATACGTGGGACTTGAAGAGAATGCAAAGTACAGTTACAACCACTGTTAGAGCAGTGTATGGGGACTTTAGCGTAATCAGGAATGAGGCCCACTGAATATAAATTCAAAAAAGTATTCCAAAGGGAAATGTAGAATGAGTTTCCTCATAATCTTTATAATAAGCTGTGAGAAAAAAATCACAGCTACAGAAGAAATGTTGGAATGTTTAAACTAAAACAAGCGCTATATAGTCACAATAATAATATATTATGGATATGTGTATTCCTTCGATCAGCACACAATGGCTGTGTCTAGACTGGCCAGTTTTTCCGGAAAATCAGCCGCTTTTCCAGAAAAACTTGCCAGCTGTCTACACTGGCCGCTTGAATTTCCACAAAAGCCCTGACTTCCTACTGTAAGAAATCAGGGCTTTTTGTGGTAATACTATGCTGCTCCCGTTCGGGCAAAAGTCCCTTTTGTGCAAAACTTTTGTGCAAAAGGGCCAGGGTAGACAGATGAGATTTGTTTTGTGCAAAAAAGCCCCGAACGTGAAAATGGCGATCGGGGCTTTTTTGCGGAAAAGCGCGTCTAGATTGGCCAATGACGCTTTTCCGCAAAAAGTGCTTTTGTGGAAAAGCGCCCGTGCCAATCTAGACACTCTTTTCCGCAAATGCTTTTAACGGAAAGCTTTTCCGTTAAAAACATTGACGGAAAATCATGCCAGTCTAGACGTAGCCATTATGTGGTGTAAGACCGTATGTAAAATAACATAATGGAAATATATTTCTCTACACAGACCGTGAAATAACAGAGGTAATAAACCAGAAGACTGTTAACCCAATGGGACAAAATAAAGATAACAATGTCACAACAAGACAGACAACTCCTATTGTTCAAACCACCACTGCCACCACCACCACCACCACCAGAAGTACAACATTAATGAGTACCACCAAAGCAGCAGTTCCTGTGATCCCCAACATACCTGGGACCGCAGCCACATATCTCACGACAGAAGCAGTATCTATCACCACAGCCCCAGTGACCACTTCCGCAGCTGGGACTAAACCCGCAGCTACCTCTGCATTAATAGAGACCTCCACTTCTGCTCTTCCAACCTCCTCCTTAGCAGAGCTCACAGCAATGATGAGCATTTCTGCCCCACAGCCAGCTACAGTCACTCCTCCTGCTAGTTCACCATCTGCTATGGCAGTTGCAGCCAGCTCTACAATAGCAACGATGTCTACAGCTCCTCTTGAGGCCACTTCCCCAGGTGAGACTACAGCAGTAATTAGTACCTGTACATAGAGAGAAAACCAGTATGAGTTTCTCTAATGCTTTCTTCAGGAATGACTACCTCCAGCGCAGATGGAGAGGGAACGGTAACCCTTACTGTTGACAATAGATTTATATTTGGTAGTGTTTTGCCATTATTTTTATTAGAAATAAAACTGCACACACGTCAGCCAGTTCTTGTGCCAAGCTTAGAGATAGCATCCTCAAAAGTACCACACGACCCTCTCTACTTACTGCCTGCCCTGCTCTTCAGAGGAAAACTTCCTTCTCAGCCACCACATCCCTGCCTTCTTGGGTTAGACTCTGCAGACAGGATAAAGAATGCTAATAGGGAGGCTTTGGTCTTTCGGAAGTATCATTTTCCAAAGCCCCTAGGGGCATGTTGAGATTTTCAGTAGGACGTGAGCACTTAGGTGCTTCTGAAAATGTTGCTCCAAATGTTCAAATGTTGCAATTGTTTCTTGGAGCGAGAGGGGGAACTCATGACACGTAGGACGTTGAGTCTCATTCCAAACTGTGTCCTCAGGACCTGTGCAGTTTCTCAAGCTGCTATTGCTCAAACTGCTTCACTGTTCTCTCTGTCTTTAGCCTCTCAGCTCCAGTCTCCCTAGTGTATCTCTTTCCTTACATTTGAATGTATTTTTGTGCCTTCAGTTGCTTTTCTAGACTCTGCTTTGTGCTTCTCCACTGCCACATCTTAAGCTTCAGGTAGCTCTGGGGTCCCTGCATTGCAAGTTCCCTGTCTTTCCTCCTTCAGGCCTATTTCTTTTGAGATTTCCTAAGCAATCTCCTCCCAACTTGATCTTCTCCATGCTTCATCTGCTGTTCCAGGGATTGCATTGCTCAGAGTTAGAACAGAGATTCCTGGAAGCTAACTCCATGCCTTGGCTGTGTGAGAGTGAAGGTAATACAGGTTGAAGCTCTCTGGTGTGGCACTCTCGGCTCCGGCAAAATCTGCGGTTTTGGGGGGAATGGCAGCCTGTACCCCCTTTGGGTGTATCTTGGAGTTAATTTCACTGTCACATGCCACTCTCCCACAGCCGTGATAACTGGGAAATATACAAGTGATGAGATCTTGAAGCTGGCTTTAGTCATGTGGAATAGTATTTTACTCATTGACTAGTCATATTGAAGTCAATGGAATATACTTAGAATAAGGACTATTGTGCGGGACTTGGCAGAATTGGTACTGTGGATATTAGGATCATGATGTTAGATGAAGTTGAACACAGGGAATTACTAAGTCATAAACAGGTTTGGAAGGAGGAAATTTTTATTGATAAAAGTAGGCAAACAGAGATCAGATCCACTGTACACAAGAAATGGTGGAAAAACATTTACATTCATAATAAGGGGAATTTACAAACAGGCATAGTCAGAAAAATACATCTTCCCATTGTATCAGAGGTTGATTAAAAGATGTGTATTTTGTATATATGAGCATGTGACATTGAGAATTTGTGTGAGAGAAAATACTTTTAACTTCTGGAATTTGAACATCTACTGTCATTAAATAACCATTGCCTGCCACCATTCATTGAAAACCCTCCATAATTTACAGAATATGAGAAAATTGAAATAAATAAAAAAAACAAAGTTAAAACCTCACTTTCACACGATTATTAACCTTTAAGAAAACAGAAAAAAAACATATTTAAAATTAAACACATAGGCTGTGTCTACACTGGCATCCCTTCCAGAAAAGGGATGCTAATGTAGCACATCGGAATAGCAAAATCCGCGGGGGATATTTGAAGTAGGAATAAGAGATCCTCCGGAAAAGGGCTTATTTTCCGGAGAATCACGTCTAGACTGGCTCTTTTCTCCGGCTTATCTCCAAGCCGGAAAAAAGCGGCAGCCATGTTAATGCAAATACCGAGGGGGATATTTAAATCCCCGTGGATGTTGCTATTCCGATGTGCTACATTAGCATCCCTTTTCCGGAAGGGATGCCAGTGTAGACACAGCCATATAGCCTCTGTCACATATTATAAAAAATTGAATGAAATCCTGGCAACCCTAGCAATGCATATCGCAAAGAATAGTTCTTTCATTAAAACTGACCTGCCAGAAAAAACGTATTAATGTCACTAGAAGAGAGGAAAGTATAAGAAGTTTTAAAATAGCATACAAAAAATTCAGTTCCCTTAAGAAAATAAAAACAACTATTGAATATAATATACTTGAATATATTTTTTATAGATACGTGTCATTAAAATCATGATACATGAATTTATTGACTATACATTTTGACTGAAGTCTTCCTTTCTCAGTTGTTTCCACAATTACAGCTCAGGCTTCAAGAACTGAATACTTCAGAGTGAACTTCACCATTACAAACCTCGAGTATGCTTCAGACATGGAAACTCCTCATTCTACCACATTCAATGCTACTGCGAAAGCCGTGGTCTCTTTGGTAAGTGTGATGGGCTCCCAGCCTCCCTCGGCCCTTTGAGGTTAGCTGGGTCTCTCGGCAGTACGGCAGACTAACGACATCCTCTCTTTGCCAGCTCAACCCAATCGCTGGAAACAGCAGCATCGGCCCAGCTCATCTCACATGCGAAGTGACGGGATTTAGGTAAGGATGCAATGGCCAAGATGCCCACTGTAGCCAAAGTCCGTTTGCTGTCATACTCTTTGGCAATGGACAGTCGTCAGCAAATCATTCAAACACGTGATTAAATCCGGCGTTGCTTCTTCTATTGCAGAGCGGAGAGAGCCGGGAATGACACGGGCGTGGATGCCATCTGCAGCTACAGGCGCGACCTCCTCCCGTCCCCGTTTGACAGAGTGAGGGTTTACCGTGAAATCAGCAACATGACAAATGGCATCACCATCCTGGGCCCCTACACCCTGGACAAGGACAGCCTCTACGTCAATGGTAAGCCGCTGATTTCTGTCCCAGTTCTATGGCATTCTTTGCACCGGAGCAACAAGAGAGACATGCTCTGTGCTAGAGACGTTAGAGATCAGAGTGATAGAGCAACAAAGAGTCCCAGGCCTGGAATAAGCGGACCACAGAAAGTCTGTGGCTGTGCTCTGCACTGCCGCTTTTCATGAACGCTCCTCACTTCCGTGTGTCCCTTTTGCCCTCCGGCCTGTCCCGTTGCCCTCTAATCATTTTGCCTTCTCCTTGCAGGTTACAACGAAGCGCCGGCTCTGCCAAGTGAGTATAGTTTAGAATGCTGCTTCCTGAAAAAACTGGAAGCTTATTACCTTGAAAATGTAGTAGGGGATGGGAGGTGGATCGTGCCTGTCTCCAACTGTTCCTCTGTCCACACTGGAATGGAATTGGCCCTCTAAGGAGAACTGTCCGCATTTCCCTTTGGGGAAAACCACAAATCTCTTTGCTATTTGCTAAACCTGCACCCGTGGAAGTAGAGAGGCGTTTCCGTAGGTCCATAGAGGGGAGTTCATTGACTTTTCCGTTTGTTATTTCATTGTTTTCAGCTCTTTTGCCATCTACAACCCCCACTCCAGCCATTGAGCGTTTCACAGTGAACTTCACCATTACCAACCTCAAGTATGCTTCAGACATGGGAACTCCTCATTCTACCACATTCAACGCTACTGCGAAAGCCGTGGTCTCTTTGGTAAGTGTGATGGGCTCCCAGCCTCCCTCGGACCTTTTGGGTTAGCTGGGTCTCTCGGCAGTACGGCAGACTAACGACATCCTCTCTTTGCCAGCTCAACCCAATCGCTGGAAACAGCAGCATCGGCCCAGCTCATCTCACATGCGAAGTGACGGGTTTTAGGTAAGGATGCAATGGCCAAGATGCCCGCTGTAGCCAAGGTCCGTTTGCTGTCATTCTCTTTGGCAGAGGATAGTCTTCAGCAAATCATTCAAACAGGTGATTAGTTCCGGCGTTGCTTCTTCTATTGCAGAGCGGAGAGAGCCGGGAATGACACGGGCGTGGATGCCATCTGCAGCTACAGGCGCGACCTCCTCCCGTCCCCGTTTGACAGAGTGAGGGTTTACCGTGAAATCAGCAACATGACAAATGGCATCACCATCCTGGGCCCCTACACCCTGGACAAGGACAGCCTCTACGTCAATGGTAAGCCGCTGATTTCTGTCCCAGTTCTATGGCATTCTTTGCACCGGAGCAACAAGAGAGACATACCCTGTGCTAGAGACGTTAGAGATCAGAGTGATAGAGCAACAAAGAGTCCCAGGCCTGGAATAAGCGGCCACAGAAGGTCTCTGGCTGTGCTCTGCACTGCTGCTTTTCATGGACGCTCCTCACTTCCGTGTGTCCCTTTTGCCCTCCGGCCGGTCCCGTTGCCCTCTAATCATTTTGCCTTCTCCTTGCAGGTTACAACGAAGCGCCGGCTCTGCCAAGTGAGTATAGTTTAGAATGCTGCTTCCTGAAAAAATTGGAAACTTATTACCTTGAAAATGTAGTAGGTGACGGGAGGTGGATCGTGCCTGTCTCCAACTGTTCCTCTGTCCACACTGGAATGGAATTGGCCCTCTAAGGAGAACTGTCCGTAGTTCCCTTTGGGGAAAACCACAAATCTCTTTGCTATTTGCTCAACCTGCACCCGTGGAAGTAGAGAGGCATTTCCGTAGGTCCATAGAGGGGAGTTCATTGACCGTTCCTTTTGTTGTTTCATTGTTTTCAGCTCTTTTGCCATCTACAACCCCCACTCCAGCCATTGAGCGTTTCACAGTGAACTTCACCATTACCAACCTCGAGTATGCTTCAGACATGGGAACTCCTCATTCTACCACATTCAACGCTACTGCGAAAGCCGTGGTCTCTTTGGTAAGTGTGATGGGCTCCCAGCCTCCCTCGGCCCTTTGGGGTTAGCTGGGTCTCTCGGCAGTACGGCAGACTAACGACATCCTCTCTTTGCCAGCTCAACCCAATCGCTGGAAACAGCAGCATCGGCCCAGCTCATCTCACATGTGAAGTGACGGGTTTTAGGTAAGGATGCAATGGCCAAGATGCCCGCTGTAGCCAAGGTCCGTTTGCTGTCATTCTCTTTGGCAGAGGATAGTCTTCAGCAAATCATTCAAACAGGTGATTAGTTCCGGCGTTGCTTCTTCTATTGCAGAGCGGAGAGAGCCGGGAATGACACGGGCGTGGATGCCATCTGCAGCTACAGGCGCGACCTCCTCCCGTCCCCGTTTGACAGAGTGAGGGTTTACCGTGAAATCAGCAACATGACAAATGGCATCACCATCTTGGGCCCCTACACCCTGGACAAGGACAGCCTCTACGTCAATGGTAAGCCGCTGATTTCTGTCCCAGTTCTATGGCATTCTTTGCACCGGAGCAACAAGAGAGACATACCCTGTGCTAGAGACGTTAGAGATCAGAGTGATAGAGCAACAAAGAGTCCCAGGCCTGGAATAAGCGGCCACAGAAGGTCTCTGGCTGTGCTCTGCACTGCTGCTTTTCATGGACGCTCCTCACTTCCGTGTGTCCCTTTTGCCCTCCGGCCGGTCCCGTTGCCCTCTAATCATTTTGCCTTCTCCTTGCAGGTTACAACGAAGCGCCGGCTCTGCCAAGTGAGTATAGTTTAGAATGCTGCTTCCTGAAAAAATTGGAAACTTATTACCTTGAAAATGTAGTAGGTGACGGGAGGTGGATCGTGCCTGTCTCCAACTGTTCCTCTGTCCACACTGGAATGGAATTGGCCCTCTAAGGAGAACTGTCCGTAGTTCCCTTTGGGGAAAACCACAAATCTCTTTGCTATTTGCTCAACCTGCACCCGTGGAAGTAGAGAGGCATTTCCGTAGGTCCATAGAGGGGAGTTCATTGACCGTTCCTTTTGTTGTTTCATTGTTTTCAGCTCTTTTGCCATCTACAACCCCCACTCCAGCCATTGAGCGTTTCACAGTGAACTTCACCATTACCAACCTCGAGTATGCTTCAGACATGGGAACTCCTCATTCTACCACATTCAACGCTACTGCGAAAGCCGTGGTCTCTTTGGTAAGTGTGATGGGCTCCCAGCCTCCCTCGGCCCTTTGGGGTTAGCTGGGTCTCTCGGCAGTACGGCAGACTAACGACATCCTCTCTTTGCCAGCTCAACCCAATCGCTGGAAACAGCAGCATCGGCCCAGCTCATCTCACATGCGAAGTGACGGGTTTTAGGTAAGGATGCAATGGCCAAGATGCCCGCTGTAGCCAAGGTCCGTTTGCTGTCATTCTCTTTGGCAGAGGATAGTCTTCAGCAAATCATTCAAACAGGTGATTAGTTCCGGCGTTGCTTCTTCTATTGCAGAGCGGAGAGAGCCGGGAATGACACGGGCGTGGATGCCATCTGCAGCTACAGGCGCGACCTCCTCCCGTCCCCGTTTGACAGAGTGAGGGTTTACCGTGAAATCAGCAACATGACAAATGGCATCACCATCCTGGGCCCCTACACCCTGGACAAGGACAGCCTCTACGTCAATGGTAAGCCGCTGATTTCTGTCCCAGTTCTATGGCATTCTTTGCACCGGAGCAACAAGAGAGACATACCCTGTGCTAGAGACGTTAGAGATCAGAGTGATAGAGCAACAAAGAGTCCCAGGCCTGGAATAAGCGGCCACAGAAGGTCTCTGGCTGTGCTCTGCACTGCTGCTTTTCATGGACGCTCCTCACTTCCGTGTGTCCCTTTTGCCCTCCGGCCGGTCCCGTTGCCCTCTAATCATTTTGCCTTCTCCTTGCAGGTTACAACGAAGCGCCGGCTCTGCCAAGTGAGTATAGTTTAGAATGCTGCTTCCTGAAAAAATTGGAAACTTATTACCTTGAAAATGTAGTAGGTGACGGGAGGTGGATCGTGCCTGTCTCCAACTGTTCCTCTGTCCACACTGGAATGGAATTGGCCCTCTAAGGAGAACTGTCCGTAGTTCCCTTTGGGGAAAACCACAAATCTCTTTGCTATTTGCTCAACCTGCACCCGTGGAAGTAGAGGCATTTCCGTAGGTCCATAGAGGGGAGTTCATTGACCGTTCCTTTTGTTGTTTCATTGTTTTCAGCTCTTTTGCCATCTACAACCCCCACTCCAGCCATTGAGCGTTTCACAGTGAACTTCACCATTACCAACCTCGAGTATGCTTCAGACATGGGAACTCCTCATTCTACCACATTCAACGCTACTGCGAAAGCCGTGGTCTCTTTGGTAAGTGTGATGGGCTCCCAGCCTCCCTCGGCCCTTTGGGGTTAGCTGGGTCTCTCGGCAGTACGGCAGACTAACGACATCCTCTCTTTGCCAGCTCAACCCAATCGCTGGAAACAGCAGCATCGGCCCAGCTCATCTCACATGCGAAGTGATGGGTTTTAGGTAAGGATGCAATGGCCAAGATGCCCGCTGTAGCCAAGGTCCGTTTGCTGTCATTCTCTTTGGCAGAGGATAGTCTTCAGCAAATCATTCAAACAGGTGATTAGTTCCGGCGTTGCTTCTTTTATTGCAGAGCGGAGAGAGCCGGGAATGACACGGGCGTGGATGCCATCTGCAGCTACAGGCGCGACCTCCTCCCGTCCCCGTTTGACAGAGTGAGGGTTTACCGTGAAATCAGCAACATGACAAATGGCATCACCATCCTGGGCCCCTACACCCTGGACAAGGACAGCCTCTACGTCAATGGTAAGCCGCTGATTTCTGTCCCAGTTCTATGGCATTCTTTGCACCGGAGCAACAAGAGAGACATACCCTGTGCTAGAGACGTTAGAGATCAGAGTGATAGAGCAACAAAGAGTCCCAGGCCTGGAATAAGCGGCCACAGAAGGTCTCTGGCTGTGCTCTGCACTGCTGCTTTTCATGGACGCTCCTCACTTCCGTGTGTCCCTTTTGCCCTCCGGCCGGTCCCGTTGCCCTCTAATCATTTTGCCTTCTCCTTGCAGGTTACAACGAAGCGCCGGCTCTGCCAAGTGAGTATAGTTTAGAATGCTGCTTCCTGAAAAAATTGGAAACTTATTACCTTGAAAATGTAGTAGGTGACGGGAGGTGGATCGTGCCTGTCTCCAACTGTTCCTCTGTCCACACTGGAATGGAATTGGCCCTCTAAGGAGAACTGTCCGTAGTTCCCTTTGGGGAAAACCACAAATCTCTTTGCTATTTGCTCAACCTGCACCCGTGGAAGTAGAGAGGCTTTTAGGTAGGTCCATAGAGGGGAGTTCATTGACCTTTTCTTTTGTCGTTTCATTGTTTTCAGCTCTTTTGCCATCTACAACCCCCTCTCCAGCCATTGAGCGTTTCACAGTGAACTTCACCATTACCAACCTCAAGTATGCTTCAGACATGGGAACTCCTCATTCTACCACATTCAACGCTACTGCGAAAGCCGTGGTCTCTTTGGTAAGTGTGATGGGCTCCCAGCCTCCCTCAGCCCTTTGGGGTTAGCTGGGTCTCTCGGCAGTACGGCAGACTAACGACATCCTCTCTTTGCCAGCTCAACCCAATCGCTGGAAACAGCAGCATCGGCCAAGCTCATCTCACATGCGAAGTGACGGGTTTTAGGTAAGGATGCAATGGCCAAGATGCCCGCTGTAGCCAAGGTCTGTTTGCTGTCATTCTCTTTGGCAGAGGATAGTCTTCAGCAAATCATTCAAACAGGTGATTAATTCCGGCGTTGCTTCTTCTATTGCAGAGCGGAGAGAGCCGGGAATGACACGGGCGTGGATGCCATCTGCAGCTACAGGCGCGACCTCCTCCCGTCCCCGTTTGACAGAGTGAGGGTTTACCGTGAAATCAGCAACATGACAAATGGCATCACCATCCTGGGCCCCTACACCCTGGACAAGGACAGCCTCTACGTCAATGGTAAGCCGCTGATTTCTGTCCCAGTTCTATGGCATTCTTTGCACCGGAGCAACAAGAGAGACATACCCTGTGCTAGAGACGTTAGAGATCAGAGTGATAGAGCAACAAAGAGTCCCAGGCCTGGAATAAGCGGCCACAGAAGGTCTCCGGCTGTGCTCTGCACTGCTGCTTTTCATGGACGCTCCTCGCTTCCGTGTGTCCCTTTTGCCCTCCGGCCGGTCCCGTTGCCCTCTAATCATTTTGCCTTCTCCTTGCAGGTTACAACGAAGCGCCGGCTCTGCCAAGTGAGTATAGTCTAGAATGCTGCTTCCTGAAAAAATTGGAAACTTATTACCTTGAAAATGTAGTAGGTGACGGGAGGTGGATCGTGCCTGTCTCCAACTGTTCCTCTGTCCACACTGGAATGGAATTGGCCCTCTAAGGAGAACTGTCCGTAGTTCCCTTTGGGGAAAACCACAAATCTCTTTGCTATTTGCTCAACCTGCACCCGTGGAAGTAGAGAGGCATTTCCGTAGGTCCATAGAGGGGAGTTCATTGACCGTTCCTTTTGTTGTTTCATTGTTTTCAGCTCTTTTGCCATCTACAACCCCCACTCCAGCCATTGAGCGTTTCACAGTGAACTTCACCATTACCAACCTCGAGTATGCTTCAGACATGGGAACTCCTCATTCTACCACATTCAACGCTACTGCGAAAGCCGTGGTCTCTTTGGTAAGTGTGATGGGCTCCCAGCCTCCCTCGGCCCTTTGGGGTTAGCTGGGTCTCTCGGCAGTACGGCAGACTAACGACATCCTCTCTTTGCCAGCTCAACCCAATCGCTGGAAACAGCAGCATCGGCCCAGCTCATCTCACATGCGAAGTGATGGGTTTTAGGTAAGGATGCAATGGCCAAGATGCCCGCTGTAGCCAAGGTCCGTTTGCTGTCATTCTCTTTGGCAGAGGACAGTCTTCAGCAAATCATTCAAACAGGTGATTAGTTCCGGCGTTGCTTCTTCTATTGCAGAGCGGAGAGAGCCGGGAATGACACGGGCGTGGATGCCATCTGCAGCTACAGGCGCGACCTCCTCCCGTCCCCGTTTGACAGAGTGAGGGTTTACCGTGAAATCAGCAACATGACAAATGGCATCACCATCCTGGGCCCCTACACCCTGGACAAGGACAGCCTCTACGTCAATGGTAAGCCGCTGATTTCTGTCCCAGTTCTATGGCATTCTTTGCACCGGAGCAACAAGAGAGACATACCCTGTGCTAGAGACGTTAGAGATCAGAGTGATAGAGCAACAAAGAGTCCCAGGCCTGGAATAAGCGGCCACAGAAGGTCTCTGGCTGTGCTCTGCACTGCTGCTTTTCATGGACGCTCCTCACTTCCGTGTGTCCCTTTTGCCCTCCGGCCGGTCCCGTTGCCCTCTAATCATTTTGCCTTCTCCTTGCAGGTTACAACGAAGCGCCGGCTCTGCCAAGTGAGTATAGTTTAGAATGCTGCTTCCTGAAAAAATTGGAAACTTATTACCTTGAAAATGTAGTAGGTGACGGGAGGTGGATCGTGCCTGTCTCCAACTGTTCCTCTGTCCACACTGGAATGGAATTGGCCCTCTAAGGAGAACTGTCCGTAGTTCCCTTTGGGGAAAACCACAAATCTCTTTGCTATTTGCTCAACCTGCACCCGTGGAAGTAGAGGCATTTCCGTAGGTCCATAGAGGGGAGTTCATTGACCGTTCCTTTTGTTGTTTCATTGTTTTCAGCTCTTTTGCCATCTACAACCCCCACTCCAGCCATTGAGCGTTTCACAGTGAACTTCACCATTACCAACCTCGAGTATGCTTCAGACATGGGAACTCCTCATTCTACCACATTCAACGCTACTGCGAAAGCCGTGGTCTCTTTGGTAAGTGTGATGGGCTCCCAGCCTCCCTCGGCCCTTTGGGGTTAGCTGGGTCTCTCGGCAGTACGGCAGACTAACGACATCCTCTCTTTGCCAGCTCAACCCAATCGCTGGAAACAGCAGCATCGGCCCAGCTCATCTCACATGCGAAGTGACGGGTTTTAGGTAAGGATGCAATGGCCAAGATGCCCGCTGTAGCCAAGGTCCGTTTGCTGTCATTCTCTTTGGCAGAGGATAGTCTTCAGCAAATCATTCAAACAGGTGATTAATTCCGGCGTTGCTTCTTCTATTGCAGAGCGGAGAGAGCCGGGAATGACACGGGCGTGGATGCCATCTGCAGCTACAGGCGCGACCTCCTCCCGTCCCCGTTTGACAGAGTGAGGGTTTACCGTGAAATCAGCAACATGACAAATGGCATCACCATCTTGGGCCCCTACACCCTGGACAAGGACAGCCTCTACGTCAATGGTAAGCCGCTGATTTCTGTCCCAGTTCTATGGCATTCTTTGCACCGGAGCAACAAGAGAGACATACCCTGTGCTAGAGACGTTAGAGATCAGAGTGATAGAGCAACAAAGAGTCCCAGGCCTGGAATAAGCGGCCACAGAAGGTCTCTGGCTGTGCTCTGCACTGCTGCTTTTCATGGACGCTCCTCACTTCCGTGTGTCCCTTTTGCCCTCCGGCCGGTCCCGTTGCCCTCTAATCATTTTGCCTTCTCCTTGCAGGTTACAACGAAGCGCCGGCTCTGCCAAGTGAGTATAGTTTAGAATGCTGCTTCCTGAAAAAATTGGAAACTTATTACCTTGAAAATGTAGTAGGTGACGGGAGGTGGATCGTGCCTGTCTCCAACTGTTCCTCTGTCCACACTGGAATGGAATTGGCCCTCTAAGGAGAACTGTCCGTAGTTCCCTTTGGGGAAAACCACAAATCTCTTTGCTATTTGCTCAACCTGCACCCGTGGAAGTAGAGAGGCATTTCCGTAGGTCCATAGAGGGGAGTTCATTGACCGTTCCTTTTGTTGTTTCATTGTTTTCAGCTCTTTTGCCATCTACAACCCCCACTCCAGCCATTGAGCGTTTCACAGTGAACTTCACCATTACCAACCTCGAGTATGCTTCAGACATGGGAACTCCTCATTCTACCACATTCAACGCTACTGCGAAAGCCGTGGTCTCTTTGGTAAGTGTGATGGGCTCCCAGCCTCCCTCGGCCCTTTGGGGTTAGCTGGGTCTCTCGGCAGTACGGCAGACTAACGACATCCTCTCTTTGCCAGCTCAACCCAATCGCTGGAAACAGCAGCATCGGCCCAGCTCATCTCACATGCGAAGTGACGGGTTTTAGGTAAGGATGCAATGGCCAAGATGCCCGCTGTAGCCAAGGTCCGTTTGCTGTCATTCTCTTTGGCAGAGGATAGTCTTCAGCAAATCATTCAAACAGGTGATTAGTTCCGGCGTTGCTTCTTCTATTGCAGAGCGGAGAGAGCCGGGAATGACACGGGCGTGGATGCCATCTGCAGCTACAGGCGCGACCTCCTCCCGTCCCCGTTTGACAGAGTGAGGGTTTACCGTGAAATCAGCAACATGACAAATGGCATCACCATCCTGGGCCCCTACACCCTGGACAAGGACAGCCTCTACGTCAATGGTAAGCCGCTGATTTCTGTCCCAGTTCTATGGCATTCTTTGCACCGGAGCAACAAGAGAGACATACCCTGTGCTAGAGACGTTAGAGATCAGAGTGATAGAGCAACAAAGAGTCCCAGGCCTGGAATAAGCGGCCACAGAAGGTCTCTGGCTGTGCTCTGCACTGCTGCTTTTCATGGACGCTCCTCACTTCCGTGTGTCCCTTTTGCCCTCCGGCCGGTCCCGTTGCCCTCTAATCATTTTGCCTTCTCCTTGCAGGTTACAACGAAGCGCCGGCTCTGCCAAGTGAGTATAGTTTAGAATGCTGCTTCCTGAAAAAATTGGAAACTTATTACCTTGAAAATGTAGTAGGTGACGGGAGGTGGATCGTGCCTGTCTCCAACTGTTCCTCTGTCCACACTGGAATGGAATTGGCCCTCTAAGGAGAACTGTCCGTAGTTCCCTTTGGGGAAAACCACAAATCTCTTTGCTATTTGCTCAACCTGCACCCGTGGAAGTAGAGAGGCCTTTAGGTAGGTCCATAGAGGGGAGTTCATTGACCTTTTCTTTTGTCGTTTCATTGTTTTCAGCTCTTTTGCCATCTACAACCCCCTCTCCAGCCATTGAGCGTTTCACAGTGAACTTCACCATTACCAACCTCAAGTATGCTTCAGACATGGGAACTCCTCATTCTACCACATTCAACGCTACTGCGAAAGCCGTGGTCTCTTTGGTAAGTGTGATGGGCTCCCAGCCTCCCTCAGCCCTTTGGGGTTAGCTGGGTCTCTCGGCAGTACGGCAGACTAACGACATCCTCTCTTTGCCAGCTCAACCCAATCGCTGGAAACAGCAGCATCGGCCAAGCTCATCTCACATGCGAAGTGACGGGTTTTAGGTAAGGATGCAATGGCCAAGATGCCCGCTGTAGCCAAGGTCTGTTTGCTGTCATTCTCTTTGGCAGAGGATAGTCTTCAGCAAATCATTCAAACAGGTGATTAATTCCGGCGTTGCTTCTTCTATTGCAGAGCGGAGAGAGCCGGGAATGACACGGGCGTGGATGCCATCTGCAGCTACAGGCGCGACCTCCTCCCGTCCCCGTTTGACAGAGTGAGGGTTTACCGTGAAATCAGCAACATGACAAATGGCATCACCATCCTGGGCCCCTACACCCTGGACAAGGACAGCCTCTACGTCAATGGTAAGCCGCTGATTTCTGTCCCAGTTCTATGGCATTCTTTGCACCGGAGCAACAAGAGAGACATACCCTGTGCTAGAGACGTTAGAGATCAGAGTGATAGAGCAACAAAGAGTCCCAGGCCTGGAATAAGCGGCCACAGAAGGTCTCTGGCTGTGCTCTGCACTGCTGCTTTTCATGGACGCTCCTCACTTCCGTGTGTCCCTTTTGCCCTCCGGCCGGTCCCGTTGCCCTCTAATCATTTTGCCTTCTCCTTGCAGGTTACAACGAAGCGCCGGCTCTGCCAAGTGAGTATAGTTTAGAATGCTGCTTCCTGAAAAAATTGGAAACTTATTACCTTGAAAATGTAGTAGGTGACGGGAGGTGGATCGTGCCTGTCTCCAACTGTTCCTCTGTCCACACTGGAATGGAATTGGCCCTCTAAGGAGAACTGTCCGTAGTTCCCTTTGGGGAAAACCACAAATCTCTTTGCTATTTGCTCAACCTGCACCCGTGGAAGTAGAGAGGCATTTCCGTAGGTCCATAGAGGGGAGTTCATTGACCGTTCCTTTTGTTGTTTCATTGTTTTCAGCTCTTTTGCCATCTACAACCCCCACTCCAGCCATTGAGCGTTTCACAGTGAACTTCACCATTACCAACCTCGAGTATGCTTCAGACATGGGAACTCCTCATTCTACCACATTCAACGCTACTGCGAAAGCCGTGGTCTCTTTGGTAAGTGTGATGGGCTCCCAGCCTCCCTCGGCCCTTTGGGGTTAGCTGGGTCTCTCGGCAGTACGGCAGACTAACGACATCCTCTCTTTGCCAGCTCAACCCAATCGCTGGAAACAGCAGCATCGGCCCAGCTCATCTCACATGCGAAGTGACGGGTTTTAGGTAAGGATGCAATGGCCAAGATGCCCGCTGTAGCCAAGGTCCGTTTGCTGTCATTCTCTTTGGCAGAGGACAGTCTTCAGCAAATCAATCAAACAGGTGATTAATTCCGGCGTTGCTTCTTCTATTGCAGAGCGGAGAGAGCCGGGAATGACACGGGCGTGGATGCCATCTGCAGCTACAGGCGCGACCTCCTCCCGTCCCCGTTTGACAGAGTGAGGGTTTACCGTGAAATCAGCAACATGACAAATGGCATCACCATCCTGGGCCCCTACACCCTGGACAAGGACAGCCTCTACGTCAATGGTAAGCCGCTGATTTCTGTCCCAGTTCTATGGCATTCTTTGCACCGGAGCAACAAGAGAGACATACCCTGTGCTAGAGACGTTAGAGATCAGAGTGATAGAGCAACAAAGAGTCCCAGGCCTGGAATAAGCGGCCACAGAAGGTCTCTGGCTGTGCTCTGCACTGCTGCTTTTCATGGACGCTCCTCACTTCCGTGTGTCCCTTTTGCCCTCCGGCCGGTCCCGTTGCCCTCTAATCATTTTGCCTTCTCCTTGCAGGTTACAACGAAGCGCCGGCTCTGCCAAGTGAGTATAGTTTAGAATGCTGCTTCCTGAAAAAATTGGAAACTTATTACCTTGAAAATGTAGTAGGTGACGGGAGGTGGATCGTGCCTGTCTCCAACTGTTCCTCTGTCCACACTGGAATGGAATTGGCCCTCTAAGGAGAACTGTCCGTAGTTCCCTTTGGGGAAAACCACAAATCTCTTTGCTATTTGCTCAACCTGCACCCGTGGAAGTAGAGAGGCATTTCCGTAGGTCCATAGAGGGGAGTTCATTGACCGTTCCTTTTGTTGTTTCATTGTTTTCAGCTCTTTTGCCATCTACAACCCCCACTCCAGCCATTGAGCGTTTCACAGTGAACTTCACCATTACCAACCTCGAGTATGCTTCAGACATGGGAACTCCTCATTCTACCACATTCAACGCTACTGCGAAAGCCGTGGTCTCTTTGGTAAGTGTGATGGGCTCCCAGCCTCCCTCGGCCCTTTGGGGTTAGCTGGGTCTCTCGGCAGTACGGCAGACTAACGACATCCTCTCTTTGCCAGCTCAACCCAATCGCTGGAAACAGCAGCATCGGCCCAGCTCATCTCACATGCGAAGTGACGGGTTTTAGGTAAGGATGCAATGGCCAAGATGCCCACTGTAGCCAAGGTCCGTTTGCTGTCATTCTCTTTGGCAGAGGATAGTCTTCAGCAAATCATTCAAACAGGTGATTAGTTCCGGCGTTGCTTCTTCTATTGCAGAGCGGAGAGAGCCGGGAATGACACGGGCGTGGATGCCATCTGCAGCTACAGGCGCGACCTCCTCCCGTCCCCGTTTGACAGAGTGAGGGTTTACCGTGAAATCAGCAACATGACAAATGGCATCACCATCCTGGGCCCCTACACCCTGGACAAGGACAGCCTCTACGTCAATGGTAAGCCGCTGATTTCTGTCCCAGTTCTATGGCATTCTTTGCACCGGAGCAACAAGAGAGACATACCCTGTGCTAGAGACGTTAGAGATCAGAGTGATAGAGCAACAAAGAGTCCCAGGCCTGGAATAAGCGGCCACAGAAGGTCTCTGGCTGTGCTCTGCACTGCTGCTTTTCATGGACGCTCCTCACTTCCGTGTGTCCCTTTTGCCCTCCGGCCGGTCCCGTTGCCCTCTAATCATTTTGCCTTCTCCTTGCAGGTTACAACGAAGCGCCGGCTCTGCCAAGTGAGTATAGTTTAGAATGCTGCTTCCTGAAAAAATTGGAAACTTATTACCTTGAAAATGTAGTAGGTGACGGGAGGTGGATCGTGCCTGTCTCCAACTGTTCCTCTGTCCACACTGGAATGGAATTGGCCCTCTAAGGAGAACTGTCCGTAGTTCCCTTTGGGGAAAACCACAAATCTCTTTGCTATTTGCTCAACCTGCACCCGTGGAAGTAGAGAGGCTTTTAGGTAGGTCCATAGAGGGGAGTTCATTGACCTTTTCTTTTGTCGTTTCATTGTTTTCAGCTCTTTTGCCATCTACAACCCCCTCTCCAGCCATTGAGCGTTTCACAGTGAACTTCACCATTACCAACCTCAAGTATGCTTCAGACATGGGAACTCCTCATTCTACCACATTCAACGCTACTGCGAAAGCCGTGGTCTCTTTGGTAAGTGTGATGGGCTCCCAGCCTCCCTCAGCCCTTTGGGGTTAGCTGGGTCTCTCGGCAGTACGGCAGACTAACGACATCCTCTCTTTGCCAGCTCAACCCAATCGCTGGAAACAGCAGCATCGGCCAAGCTCATCTCACATGCGAAGTGACGGGTTTTAGGTAAGGATGCAATGGCCAAGATGCCCGCTGTAGCCAAGGTCCGTTTGCTGTCATTCTCTTTGGCAGAGGATAGTCTTCAGCAAATCATTCAAACAGGTGATTAATTCCGGCGTTGCTTCTTCTATTGCAGAGTGGAGAGAGCCGGGAATGACACGGGCGTGGATGCCATCTGCAGCTACAGGCGCGACCTCCTCCCGTCCCCGTTTGACAGAGTGAGGGTTTACCGTGAAATCAGCAACATGACAAATGGCATCACCATCCTGGGCCCCTACACCCTGGACAAGGACAGCCTCTACGTCAATGGTAAGCCGCTGATTTCTGTCCCAGTTCTATGGCATTCTTTGCACCGGAGCAACAAGAGAGACATACCCTGTGCTAGAGACGTTAGAGATCAGAGTGATAGAGCAACAAAGAGTCCCAGGCCTGGAATAAGCGGCCACAGAAGGTCTCTGGCTGTGCTCTGCACTGCTGCTTTTCATGGACGCTCCTCACTTCCGTGTGTCCCTTTTGCCCTCCGGCCGGTCCCGTTGCCCTCTAATCATTTTGCCTTCTCCTTGCAGGTTACAACGAAGCGCCGGCTCTGCCAAGTGAGTATAGTTTAGAATGCTGCTTCCTGAAAAAATTGGAAACTTATTACCTTGAAAATGTAGTAGGTGACGGGAGGTGGATCGTGCCTGTCTCCAACTGTTCCTCTGTCCACACTGGAATGGAATTGGCCCTCTAAGGAGAACTGTCCGTAGTTCCCTTTGGGGAAAACCACAAATCTCTTTGCTATTTGCTCAACCTGCACCCGTGGAAGTAGAGAGGCCTTTAGGTAGGTCCATAGAGGGGAGTTCATTGACCTTTTCTTTTGTCGTTTCATTGTTTTCAGCTCTTTTGCCATCTACAACCCCCTCTCCAGCCATTGAGTGTTTCACAGTGAACTTCACCATTACCAACCTCAAGTATGCTTCAGACATGGGAACTCCTCATTCTACCACATTCAACGCTACTGCGAAAGCCGTGGTCTCTTTGGTAAGTGTGATGGGCTCCCAGCCTCCCTCGGCCCTTTGGGGTTAGCTGGGTCTCTCGGCAGTACGGCAGACTAACGACATCCTCTCTTTGCCAGCTCAACCCAATCGCTGGAAACAGCAGCATCGGCCCAGCTCATCTCACATGCGAAGTGACGGGTTTTAGGTAAGGATGCAATGGCCAAGATGCCCGCTGTAGCCAAGGTCCGTTTGCTGTCATTCTCTTTGGCAGAGGATAGTCTTCAGCAAATCATTCAAACAGGTGATTAGTTCCGGCGTTGCTTCTTCTATTGCAGAGCGGAGAGAGCCGGGAATGACACGGGCGTGGATGCCATCTGCAGCTACAGGCGCGACCTCCTCCCGTCCCCGTTTGACAGAGTGAGGGTTTACCGTGAAATCAGCAACATGACAAATGGCATCACCATCCTGGGCCCCTACACCCTGGACAAGGACAGCCTCTACGTCAATGGTAAGCCGCTGATTTCTGTCCCAGTTCTATGGCATTCTTTGCACCGGAGCAACAAGAGAGACATACCCTGTGCTAGAGACGTTAGAGATCAGAGTGATAGAGCAACAAAGAGTCCCAGGCCTGGAATAAGCGGCCACAGAAGGTCTCTGGCTGTGCTCTGCACTGCTGCTTTTCATGGACGCTCCTCACTTCCGTGTGTCCCTTTTGCCCTCCGGCCGGTCCCGTTGCCCTCTAATCATTTTGCCTTCTCCTTGCAGGTTACAACGAAGCGCCGGCTCTGCCAAGTGAGTATAGTTTAGAATGCTGCTTCCTGAAAAAATTGGAAACTTATTACCTTGAAAATGTAGTAGGTGACGGGAGGTGGATCGTGCCTGTCTCCAACTGTTCCTCTGTCCACACTGGAATGGAATTGGCCCTCTAAGGAGAACTGTCCGTAGTTCCCTTTGGGGAAAACCACAAGTCTCTTTGCTATTTGCTCAACCTGCACCCGTGGAAGTAGAGAGGCATTTCCGTAGGTCCATAGAGGGGAGTTCATTGACCGTTCCTTTTGTTGTTTCATTGTTTTCAGCTCTTTTGCCATCTACAACCCCCTCTCCAGCCATTGAGCGTTTCACAGTGAACTTCACCATTACCAACCTCAAGTATGCTTCAGACATGGGAACTCCTCATTCTACCACATTCAACGCTACTGCGAAAGCCGTGGTCTCTTTGGTAAGTGTGATGGGCTCCCAGCCTCCCTCAGCCCTTTGGGGTTAGCTGGGTCTCTCGGCAGTACGGCAGACTAACGACATCCTCTCTTTGCCAGCTCAACCCAATCGCTGGAAACAGCAGCATCGGCCAAGCTCATCTCACATGCGAAGTGACGGGTTTTAGGTAAGGATGCAATGGCCAAGATGCCCGCTGTAGCCAAGGTCCGTTTGCTGTCATTCTCTTTGGCAGAGGATAGTCTTCAGCAAATCATTCAAACAGGTGATTAATTCCGGCGTTGCTTCTTCTATTGCAGAGCGGAGAGAGCCGGGAATGACACGGGCGTGGATGCCATCTGCAGCTACAGGCGCGACCTCCTCCCGTCCCCGTTTGACAGAGTGAGGGTTTACCGTGAAATCAGCAACATGACAAATGGCATCACCATCCTGGGCCCCTACACCCTGGACAAGGACAGCCTCTACGTCAATGGTAAGCCGCTGATTTCTGTCCCAGTTCTATGGCATTCTTTGCACCGGAGCAACAAGAGAGACATACCCTGTGCTAGAGACGTTAGAGATCAGAGTGATAGAGCAACAAAGAGTCCCAGGCCTGGAATAAGCGGCCACAGAAGGTCTCTGGCTGTGCTCTGCACTGCTGCTTTTCATGGACGCTCCTCACTTCCGTGTGCCCCTTTTGCCCTCCGGCCGGTCCCGTTGCCCTCTAATCATTTTGCCTTCTCCTTGCAGGTTACAACGAAGCGCCGGCTCTGCCAAGTGAGTATAGTTTAGAATGCTGCTTCCTGAAAAAATTGGAAACTTATTACCTTGAAAATGTAGTAGGTGACGGGAGGTGGATCGTGCCTGTCTCCAACTGTTCCTCTGTCCACACTGGAATGGAATTGGCCCTCTAAGGAGAACTGTCCGTAGTTCCCTTTGGGGAAAACCACAAATCTCTTTGCTATTTGCTCAACCTGCACCCGTGGAAGTAGAGAGGCTTTTAGGTAGGTCCATAGAGGGGAGTTCATTGACCTTTTCTTTTGTCGTTTCATTGTTTTCAGCTCTTTTGCCATCTACAACCCCCGCTTCAGCCATTGAGCGTTTCACAGTGAACTTCACCATTACCAACCTCGAGTATGCTTCAGACATGGGAACTCCTCATTCTACCACATTCAACGCTACTGCGAAAGCCGTGGTCTCTTTGGTAAGTGTGATGGGCTCCCAGCCTCCCTCGGCCCTTTGGGGTTAGCTGGGTCTCTCGGCAGTACGGCAGACTAACGACATCCTCTCTTTGCCAGCTCAACCCAATCGCTGGAAACAGCAGCATCGGCCCAGCTCATCTCACATGCGAAGTGACGGGTTTTAGGTAAGGATGCAATGGCCAAGATGCCCGCTGTAGCCAAGGTCCGTTTGCTGTCATTCTCTTTGGCAGAGGACAGTCTTCAGCAAATCATTCAAACAGGTGATTAGTTCCGGCGTTGCTTCTTCTATTGCAGAGCGGAGAGAGTCGGGAATGACACGGGCGTGGATGCCATCTGCAGCTACAGGCGTGACCTCCTCCCGTCCCCGTTTGACAGAGTGAGGGTTTACCGTGAAATCAGCAACATGACAAATGGCATCACCATCTTGGGCCCCTACACCATGGACAAGGACAGCCTCTACGTCAATGGTAAGCCGTTGATTTCTGTCCCAGTTCTATGGCATTCTTTGCACCGGAGCAACAAGAGAGACATGCTCTGTGCTAGAGACGTTAGAGATCAGAGTGATCGAGCAACAAAGAGTCCCAGGCCTGCAATAAGCTGCCACAGAAGGTCTCTGGCTGTGCTCTGCACTGCTGCTTTTCATGGACGCTCCTCACTTCCGTGTGTCCCTTTTGCCCTCCGGCCTGTCCCGTTGCCCTCTAATCATTTTGCCTTCTCCTTGCAGGTTACAACGAAGCGCCGGCTCTGCCAAGTGAGTATAGTTTAGAATGCTGCTTCCTGAAAAAACTGGAAGCTTATTGCCTTGAAAATATAGTAGGGGTGGGAGGTGGATCGTGCCTGTTTCCAACGGTTTCTTTGAGTGTAGTGGAGTGGAATTGGCCTTCTAAGGAGAACTGTCCGTAGTTCCCTTTGGGGAAAACCACAAATCTCTTTGCTATTTGCTCAACCTGCACCCGTGGAAGTAGAGAGGCATTTCTGTAGGTCCATAGAGGGGAGTTCATTGACCTTTTCTTTTGTCGTTTCATTGTTTTCAGCTCTTTTGCCATCTACAACCCCCTCTCCAGCCATTGAGCGTTTCACAGTGAACTTCACCATTACCAACCTCAAGTATGCTTCAGACATGGGAACTCCTCATTCTACCACATTCAACGCTACTGCGAAAGCCGTGGTCTCTTTGGTAAGTGTGATGGGCTCCCAGCCTCCCTCGGCCCTTTTGGGTTAGCTGGGTCTCTCGGCAGTACGGCAGACTAACGACATCCTCTCTTTGCCAGCTCAACCCAATCGCTGGAAACAGCAGCATCGGCCAAGCTCATCTCACATGCGAAGTGACGGGTTTTAGGTAAGGATGCAATGGCCAAGATGCCCGCTGTAGCCAAGGTCCGTTTGATGTCATTCTCTTTGGCAGAGGACAGTCTTCAGCGAATCATTCAAACAGGAGATTAGTTCCGGCGTTGCTTCTTCTATTGCAGAGCGGAGAGAGCCGGGAATGACACGGGCGTGGATGCCATCTGCAGCTACAGGCGCGACCTCCTCCCGTCCCCGTTTGACAGAGTGAGGGTTTACCGTGAAATCAGCAACATGACAAATGGCATCACCATCCTGGGCCCCTACACCCTGGACAAGGACAGCCTCTACGTCAATGGTAAGCCGCTGATTTCTGTCCCAGTTCTATGGCATTCTTTGCACCTGAGCAACAAGAGAGACATACCCTGTACTAGAGACGTTAGAGATCAGAGTGATAGAGCAACAAAGAGTCCCAGGCCTGCAATAAGCGGCCACAGAAAGTCACTGGCTGTGCTCTGCACTGGTGCTTTTCATGGACGCTCCTCACTTCCGTGTGTCCCTTTTGCCCTCCGGCCGGTCCCGTTGCCCTCTAATCATTTTGCCTTCTCCTTGCAGGTTACAACGAAGCGCCGGCTCTGCCAAGTGAGTATAGTTTAGAATGCTGCTTCCTGAAAAAACTGGAAGCTTATTGCCTTGAAAATGTAGTAGGGGATGGGAGGTGGATCGTGCCTGTTTCCAACGGTTTCTTTGAGCGCAGTGGAATGGAATTGGCCCTCTAAGGAGAACTGTCCGTAGTTCCCTTTGGGGAAAACCACAAATCTCTTTGCTATTTGCTCAACCTGCACCCGTGGAAGTAGAGAGGCTTTTAGGTAGGTCCATAGAGGGGAGTTCATTGACCTTTTCTTTTGTCGTTTCATTGTTTTCAGCTCTTTTGCCATCTACAACCCCCGCTCCAGCCATTGAGCGTTTCACAGTGAACTTCACCATTACCAACCTCGAGTATGCTTCAGACATGGGAACTCCTCATTCTACCACATTCAACGCTACTGCGAAAGCCGTGGTCTCTTTGGTAAGTGTGATGGGCTCCCAGCCTCCCTCGGCCCTTTGGGGTTAGCTGGGTCTCTCGGCAGTACGGCAGACTAACGACATCCTCTCTTTGCCAGCTCAACCCAATCGCTGGAAACAGCAGCATCGGCCCAGCTCATCTCACATGCGAAGTGACGGGTTTTAGGTAAGGATGCAATGGCCAAGATGCCCGCTGTAGCCAAGGTCCGTTTGCTGTCATTCTCTTTGGCAGAGGACAGTCTTCAGCAAATCATTCAAACAGGTGATTAGTTCCGGCGTTGCTTCTTCTATTGCAGAGCGGAGAGAGTCGGGAATGACACGGGCGTGGATGCCATCTGCAGCTACAGGCGTGACCTCCTCCCGTCCCCGTTTGACAGAGTGAGGGTTTACCGTGAAATCAGCAACATGACAAATGGCATCACCATCTTGGGCCCCTACACCATGGACAAGGACAGCCTCTACGTCAATGGTAAGCCGTTGATTTCTGTCCCAGTTCTATGGCATTCTTTGCACCGGAGCAACAAGAGAGACATACCCTGTGCTAGAGACGTTAGAGATCAGAGTGATCGAGCAACAAAGAGTCCCAGGCCTGCAATAAGCGGCCACAGAAGGTCTCTGGCTGTGCTCTGCACTGCTGCTTTTCATGGACGCTCCTCACTTCCGTGTGTCCCTTTTGCCCTCCGGCCTGTCCCGTTGCCCTCTAATCATTTTGCCTTCTCCTTGCAGGTTACAACGAAGCGCCGGCTCTGCCAAGTGAGTATAGTTTAGAATGCTGCTTCCTGAAAAAACTGGAAGCTTATTGCCTTGAAAATGTAGTAGGGGATGGGAGGTGGATCGTGCCTGTTTCCAACGGTTTCTTTGAGCGCAGTGGAATGGAATTGGCCCTCTAAGGAGAACTGTCCGTAGTTCCCTTTGGGGAAAACCACAAATCTCTTTACTATTTGCTCAACCTGCACCCGTGGAAGTAGAGAGGCGTTTCCGTAGGTCCATAGAGGGGAGTTCATTGACCTTTTCTTTTGTCGTTTCATTGTTTTCAGCTCTTTTGCCATCTACAACCCCCACTCCAGCCATTGAGCGTTTCACAGTGAACTTCACCATTACCAACCTCAAGTATGCTTCAGACATGGGAACTCCTCATTCTACCACATTCAACGCTACTGCGAAAGCCGTGGTCTCTTTGGTAAGTGTGATGGGCTCCCAGCCTCCCTCGGCCCTTTGGGGTTAGCTGGGTCTCTCGGCAGTACGGCAGACTAACGACATCCTCTCTTTGCCAGCTCAACCGAATCGCTGGAAACAGCAGCATCGGCCAAGCTCATCTCACATGCGAAGTGACGGGTTTTAGGTAAGGATGCAATGGCCAAGATGCCCGCTGTAGCTAAGGTCCGTTTGCTGTCATTCTCTTTGGCAGAGGATAGTCTTCAGCAAATCATTCAAACAGGTGATTAATTCCGGCGTTGCTTCTTCTATTGCAGAGCGGAGAGAGCCGGGAATGACACGGGCGTGGATGCCATCTGCAGCTACAGGCGCGACCTCCTCCCGTCCCCGTTTGACAGAGTGAGGGTTTACCGTGAAATCAGCAACATGACAAATGGCATCACCATCCTGGGCCCCTACACCCTGGACAAGGACAGCCTCTACGTCAATGGTAAGCCGCTGATTTCTGTCCCAGTTCTATGGCATTCTTTGCACCGGAGCAACAAGAGAGACATACCCTGTGCTAGAGACGTTAGAGATCAGAGTGATAGAGCAACAAAGAGTCCCATGCCTGGAATAAGCGGCCACAGAAGGTCTCTGGCTGTGCTCTGCACTGCTGCTTTTCATGGACGCTCCTCGCTTCCGTGTGTCCCTTTTGCCCTCCGGCCTGTCCCGTTGCCCTCTAATCATTTTGCCTTCTCCTTGCAGGTTACAACGAAGCGCCGGCTCTGCCAAGTGAGTATAGTTTAGAAGGCTGCTTCCTGAAAAAATTGGAAACTTATTACCTTGAAAATGTAGTAGGTGACGGGAGGTGGATCGTGCCTGTCTCCAACTGTTCCTCTGTCCACACTGGAATGGAATTGGCCCTCTAAGGAGGACTGTCCGTAGTTCCCTTTTCTGGAAAACCACAAATTTCTTTGCTATTTGCTCAACCTGCACCCGTGGAAGTAGAGAGGCATTTCCGTAGGTCCATAGAGGGGAGTTCATTGACCGTTTCTTTTGTTGTTTCATTGTTTTCAGCTCTTTTGCCATCTACAACCCCCACTCCAGCCATTGACCGTTTCACAGTGAACTTCACCATTACCAACCTCGAGTATGCTTCAGACATGGGAACTCCTCATTCTACCACATTCAACGCTACTGCGAAAGCCGTGGTCTCTTTGGTAAGTGTGATGGGCTCCCAGCCTCCCTCGGCCCTTTGGGGTTAGCTGGGTCTCTCGGCAGTACGGCAGACTAACGACATCCTCTCTTTGCCAGCTCAACCCAATCGCTGGAAACAGCAGCATCGGCCCAGCTCATCTCACATGCGAAGTGACGGGTTTTAGGTAAGGATGCAATGGCCAAGATGCCCGCTGTAGCCAAGGTCCGTTTGCTGTCATTCTCTTTGGCAGAGGATAGTCTTCAGCAAATCATTCAAACAGGTGATTAATTCCGGCGTTGCTTCTTCTATTGCAGAGCAGAGAGAGCCGGGAATGACACGGGCGTGGATGCCATCTGCAGCTACAGGCGCGACCTCCTCCCGTCCCCGTTTGACAGAGTGAGGGTTTACCGTGAAATCAGCAACATGACAAATGGCATCACCATCCTGGGCCCCTACACCCTGGACAAGGACAGCCTCTACGTCAATGGTAAGCCGCTGATTTCTGTCCCAGTTCTATGGCATTCTTTGCACCGGAGCAACAAGAGAGACATACCCTGTACTAGAGATGTTAGAGATCAGAGTGATAGAGCAACAAAGGGTCCCAGGCCTGCAATAAGCGGCCACAGAAAGTCACTGGCTGTGCTCTGCACTGCTGCTTTTCATGGACGCTCCTCACTTCCGTGTGTCCCTTTTGCCCTCCGGCCGGTCCCGTTGCCCTCTAATCATTTTGCCTTCTCCTTGCAGGTTACAACGAAGCGCCGGCTCTGCCAAGTGAGTATAGTTTAGAATGCTGCTTCCTGAAAAAACTGGAAGCTTATTGCCTTGAAAATGTAGTAGGGGATGGGAGGTGGATCGTGCCTGTTTCCAACGGTTTCTTTGAGCGCAGTGGAATGGAATTGGCCCTCTAAGGAGAACTGTCCGTAGTTCCCTTTGGGGAAAACCACAAATCTCTTTGCTATTTGCTCAACCTGCACCCGTGGAAGTAGAGAGGCTTTTAGGTAGGTCCATAGAGGGGAGTTCATTGACCTTTTCTTTTGTCGTTTCATTGTTTTCAGCTCTTTTGCCATCTACAACCCCCGCTCCAGCCATTGAGCGTTTCACAGTGAACTTCACCATTACCAACCTCGAGTATGCTTCAGACATGGGAACTCCTCATTCTACCACATTCAACGCTACTGCGAAAGCCGTGGTCTCTTTGGTAAGTGTGATGGGCTCCCAGCCTCCCTCGGCCCTTTGGGGTTAGCTGGGTCTCTCGGCAGTACGGCAGACTAACGACATCCTCTCTTTGCCAGCTCAACCCAATCGCTGGAAACAGCAGCATCGGCCCAGCTCATCTCACATGCGAAGTGACGGGTTTTAGGTAAGGATGCAATGGCCAACATGCCCGCTGTAGCCAAGGTCCGTTTGCTGTCATTCTCTTTGGCAGAGGATAGTCTTCAGCAAATCATTCAAACAGGTGATTAATTCCGGCGTTGCTTCTTCTATTGCAGAGCGGAGAGAGCCGGGAATGACACGGGCGTGGATGCCATCTGCAGCTACAGGCGTGACCTCCTCCCGTCCCCGTTTGACAGAGTGAGGGTTTACCGTGAAATCAGCAACATGACAAATGGCATCACCATCTTGGGCCCCTACACCATGGACAAGGACAGCCTCTACGTCAATGGTAAGCCGCTGATTTCTGTCCCAGTTCTATGGCATTCTTTGCACCGGAGCAACAAGAGAGACATGCTCTGTGCTAGAGACGATAGAGATCAGAGTGATAGAGCAACAAAGAGTCCCAGTCCTGGAATAAGCGGACCACAGAAAGTCTGTGGCTGTGCTCTGCACTGCTGCTTTTCATGAACGCTCCTCACTTCCGTGTGTCCCTTTTGCCCTCCGGCCGGTCCCGTTGCCCTCTAATCATTTTGCCTTCTCCTTGCAGGTTACAATGAAGCGCCAGCTCTGCCAAGTGAGTATAGTTTAGAATGCTGCTTCCTGAAAAAAATGGAAGCTTATTGCCTTGAAAATGTAGTAGGGGATGGGAGGTGGATCGTGCCTGTTTCCAACGGTTTCTTTGAGCGCAGTGGAATGGAATTGGCCCTCTAAGGAGAACTGTCCGTAGTTCCCTTTGGGGAAAACCACAAATCTCTTTGCTATTTGCTCAACCTGCACCCGTGGAAGTAGAGAGGCGTTTCCGTAGGTCCATAGAGGGGAGTTCATTGAGCTTTTCTTTTGTTGTTTCATTGTTTTCAGCTCTTTTGCCATCTACAACCCCCACTCCAGCCATTGTGCGTTTCACAGTGAACTTCACCATTACCAACCTCAAGTATGCTTCAGACATGGGAACTCCTCATTCTACCACATTCAATGCTACTGTGAAAGCCATGGTCTCTTTGGTAAGTGTGATGGGCTCCCAGCCTCCCTCGGCCCTTTTGGGTTAGCTGGGTCTCTCGGCAGTACGGCAGACTAACGACATCCTCTCTTTGCCAGCTCAACCCAATCGCTGGAAACAGCAGCATCGGCCCAGCTCATCTCACATGCGAAGTGACTGGTTTTAGGTAAGGATGCAATGGCCAAGATGCCCGCTGTAGCCAAGGTCCGTTTGCTGTCATTCTCTTTGACAGAGGACAGTCTTCAGCAAATCATTCAAACAGGTGATTAATTCCGGCGTTGCTTCTTCTATTGCAGAGCTGTGAGAGCCGGGAATGACACGGGCGTGGATGCCATCTGCAGCTACAGGCGCGACCTCCTCCCATCCCCGTTTGACAGAGTGAGGGTTTACCGTGAAATCAGCAACATGACAAATGGCATCACCATCTTGGGCCCCTACACCCTGGACAAGGACAGCCTCTACGTCAATGGTAAGCTGCTGATTTTTGTCCCAGTTCTATGACATTCTTTGCACCGGAGCAACAAGAGAGACATGCCCTGTGCTAGAGACGTTAGAGATCAGAGTGATAGAGCAACAAAGAGTCCCAGGCCTGGAATAAGCGGGCCACAGAAAGTCTCTGGCTGTGCTCTGCACTGCTGCTTTTCTTGGACGCCCCTCACTTCCGTGTGTCCCTTTTGCCCTCCGGCCGGTCCCGTTGCCCTCTAATCATTTTGCCTTCTCCTTGCAGGTTACAACGAAGCGCCGGCTCTGCCAAGTGAGTATAGTTTAGAATGCTGCTTCCTGGAAAAACTGGAAGCTTATTCCCTTGAAAATGTAGTAGGTGACGGGAGGTGGATCGTGCCTGTCTCCAACTGTTCCTCTGTGCACATTGGAATGGAATTGGCCCTCTAAGGAGAACTGTCCGTAGTTCCCTTTGGGGAAAACCACAAATCTCTTTGCTATTTGATAAACCTGCACCCGTGGAAGTAGAGAGGTGTTTCCAGAGGTCCATAGAGGGGAGTTCATTGACCTTTTCTTTTGTTATTTCATTGTTTTCAGCTCTTTTGCCATCTACAACCCCCACTGCAGCTATTGAGCATTTCACAGTGAACTTCACCATTATCAACCTCAAGTATGCTTCAGACATGGGAACTCCTCATTCTACCACATTCAACGCTACTGCGAAAGCCGTGGTCTCTTTGGTAAGTGTGATGGGGTCCCAGCCTCTCTCGGTCCTTTGGGGTTACCTGGGTGTCTCGGCAGTACGGCAGACTAACGACATCCTCTCTTTGCCAGCTCAACCCAATCGCTGGAAACAGCAGCATCGGCCCAGCTCATCTCACATGCGAAGTGACGGGTTTTAGGTAAGGATGCAATGGCCAAGATGCCCGTTGTAGCCAAGGTCCATTTATCTCTTTCTGTTCGGCACTGGACAGTCCTCAGCAAATCATTCAACCAGGTGATTCAATCCGGCGATGCTTCTTCTATTGCAGAGCGGTGAGAGCCGGGAATGACACGGGCGTGGATGCCATCTGCAGCTACAGGCGCGACCTCCTCCCGTCCCAGTTTGACAGAGTGAGGGTTTACCGTGAAATCAGCAACATGACAAATGGCATCACCATCCTGGGCCCCTACACCCTGGACAAGGACAGCCTCTACGTCAATGGTAAGCCGCTGATTTCCGTCCTAGTTCTATGGCATTCTTTGCACCGGAGCAACAAGAGAGACATACCCTGTACTAGAGACGTTAGAGATCAGAGTGATAGAGCAACAAAGAGTCCCAGGCCTGGAATAAGCGGACCACAGAAGGTCTCTGGCTGTGCTCTGCACTGCTGCTTTTCATGAACACTCCTCACTTCCGTGTGTCCCTTTTGCCCTCCGGCCTGTCCCGTTGCCCTCTAATCATTTTGCCTTCTCCTTGCAGGTTACAACGAAGCGCCGGCTCTGCCAAGTGAGTATAGTTTAGAATGCTGCTTCCTGAAAAAACTGGAAACTTATTACCTTGAAAATGTAGTAGGGCATGGGAGGTGGATCGTGCCTGTCTCCAACTGTTCCTTTGTGCGCAGTGGAATGGAATTGGTCCTCTGAGGAGAACTGTCCGCATTTCTCTTTGGGGAAAACCACAAATCTCTTTGCTATTTGCTAAACCTGCACCCGTGGAAGTAGAGAGGTGTTTCTATAGGTCCATAGAGGGGAGTTCATTGACCTTTTCTTTTGTTATTTCATTGTTTTCAGCTCTTTTGCCATCTAAAACCCCCACTTCGGCCATTGAGCGTTTCACAGTGAACTTCACCATTACCAACCTCAAGTATGCTTCAGACATGGGAACTCCTCATTCTACCACATTCAATGCTACTGCGAAAGCCGTGGTCTCTTTGGTAAGTGTGATGGGCTCCCAGCCTCCCTCGGCCCTTTGAGGTTAGCTGGGTCTCTCGGCAGTACGGCAGACTAACGACATCCTCTCTTTGCCAGCTCAACCCAATCGCTGGAAACAGCAGTATCGGCCCAGCTCATCTCACATGCGAAGTGACGGGTTTTAGGTAAGGATGCAATGGCCAAGATGCCCACTGTAGCCAAGGTCCATTTGCTGTCATTCTCTTCGGTACTGGACAGTCGTCAGCAAATCAATCAAACAGGTGATTAAATCCGTCATTGCTGCTTCTCTTGCAGAGCGGTGAGAGCTGGGAATGACACGGGCGTGGATGCCATCTGCAGCTACAGGCGCGACCTCCTCCCATCCCCGTTTGAGAGAGTGAGGGTATACCGTGAAATCAGCAACATGACAAATGGCATCACCATGCTGGGCCCCTACACCCTGGACAGGAATAGCCTCTATGTCAGCGGTATATTGCCTATTTCTATGTCTTAATATTCTTTGATGTATTTCATTTCATTGGTTTTCCCTTGGAAATTATGGATGCAAATAGTATGTATAATCATGGTTTGAAATATTACATAGAATTTTTAGCTTATATTTTCATGGAAATGTTTTTGCTGCCCATTCTATTTTTTCCTTTTCTAGCTCGTTCTCTTGACGTCTCTTTATTGTTTGTTTCCATTCCAGGTTATAATGAAGCTAGCACTGTGACAAGTAAGTTTCTTTAGAAACCAGTGTATTTTGTAATGTACTGTAGGATTTTATTGTGTAAAGATTTAGCTATGTTCTGGACCATTTTTGTCCTTGATAGAATGAAAGCTCATTAAATACTTTATATTTATCTATGCCAATAAGTTTTTTTGTAAGTATGTGCACAGTGGAAAATTGTGTTAATTTCTAATTGCTATTCACTTTTCTCCAGCTGTGATGCCTCCTACAATTCCAGCTTCAACATTTGACTCTTTCACAGTGAACTTCACCATAACTAATCTGCAGTACTCATCCCAGTTAGGAATCCAGCATTCCAAAACATTCAATGCTACAGAAACTGTCTTCACCTCTCTGGTAAGTTTGAATTGCTCCCATCGTTCCTTTTTCAGGCTTTTCGATATAATTGTTATCTCCTTGCAAAGAACTCATGAAATCTTTTTCTTTGCCAGCTTGACCTATTGATGAAAAACAGCAGCATTGGCCCTGTCTACATAGCATGCAAAGTGGTGTCTTATTGGTGAGAATAATGAGATTTTTTTCACATTCTTCCACATGATGCTGATATGTGCTAGAGATAGAGCTCTCCCTTCTCTGTGGTTATTTTTGTATTTTAACAAGAAAGCATCGATACTTCGATTTTCAGTGCATACATCTCCAGGAATGTCTATTTAGGCAGAACAGTGATAGAAATGTAGCCGTGTTAGTCTGGTGTAGCTGAAACAAAATACAGGACTATGTAGCACTTTAAAGACTAACAAGATGGTTTATTAGATGATGAGCTTTGGTGGGCCAGACCCACTTCCTCAGATCAAATAGTGGAAGAAAATAGTCACAATCATGTATACCAAAGGATACAATTTAAAAAAATGAACACATATGAAAAGGACAAATCACATTTCAGAACAGAAGGGGGATGCAGGGGGGGGTGGGGGAAGGAAGGTGAATGCCAGTGAGTTAATGATATTAGAGGTGGGGAAGGGTAGATGTCTGTGAGTTAATAGTATTGGAGGTGATAATTGGGGAAGCTATCTTTGTAATGGGTAAGATAGCTGGAGTCTTTGTTAAGTCCCCTGTGGAGAGTGTCGAATTTTAGCATGAATGCCAGTTCAGAGGATTCCCTTTCAAGTGCAGGTCGTTGAGACAGTGTCCTTTCTGGTTGAAATGACAAGCAACTGTTTTTTCTTTGTGATCCTGTCTAATGTCTGTTTTCTGGGCATTGATTCTTTGGCGAAGTGTCTGAGACGTTTGTCCAATGTACATAGCAGATGGACACTTTCGGCACATGATAGCATAGATTATATTTCTGGAGGCGCAGGAATATGTGTTCTTGATCTTATAACTCACTTGGTTAGGTCCAATAATGGTATCAGCAGAGTGAATATGTGGACAAAGCTGGCAGCGGGGTTTGTTGCAAGGGAAAGTACCAGGGTTGGTATTAGTGTGGTATGTCCTGTGGTTGTTGGTAAGAATCATCTTGAGGTTAGGTGGTTGTCTATAGGAAACTATGGGTCTGTCTCCCAGAGCTTCTTGGAGTTTAGTGTCCTGTTCCAGTATAGGCTGTAATTTATTGATAATGTGTTGGACAGGTTTAAGTTGGGAGTTATAGGTGACAAGTGGTGTTCTATTGTTGGTTTTCTTGGGTCTGTCTTGTAGTAGATGGTTTCTAGGTATTCGTTTGGCTCTTTCAATTTGCTTTTTTATTTCTCCGGGTGGGTAGTTGAGGTTTATAAATGCTTGGTAGAGATCCTGAAGTTTCTGGTCTCTGTCTGTGGGATTAGAGCAGATGCGGTTGTATCAAAGGGCTTGGCTATAGATGATGGATCGTATAGTGTGTGCTGGATGGGAGCTGGAAGCATGTAGGTAACTGTATGAGTCAGTGGGTTTTCTGTAGAGGGTGGTGTCTAATTTTCCATTGTTGATTTGTACTGTGGTGTCCAGGAAATGGATCTCTCATGTGGAATGGTCCAGGCTGAGGTTAATGGTGGGGTGTAAGTTGTTGAAATCTCTGTGTTTCATGGCCATGCGTCCAGATCATAAAGATGTCATCGATGTAGCGTAAGTAGAGAAGGGGTAAGAGGGGACGGGAGTTGAGGAAACGTTGTTCTAGGTCAGCCATAAAGATATTAGCATACTGTGGGGCCATGCGTGTACCCATGGCTGTGCTGCTGATCTGGAGGTATAAGTTGTTCTCAAACTGGAAATAATTGTGGGTGAGAACGAAGTTACATAGGTCTGCTACCAGATTGGCAGTGGTGTCCTCTGGGATAGGCAGTGGTGTCTAATTTTCCATTGCTATCATGTGCCGAAAGTGTCCGTCTGCTATGTACATTGGACAAATGTCTCAGACACTTCGCCAAAGAATCAATGCCCACAAAACAGACATTAGACAGGATCACAAAGAAAAAACAGTTGCTTGTCATTTCAACCAGAAAGGACACTGTCTCAACGACCTGCTAACCTGCATCCTACTTCAGAAGACATTCAAATCTGTACTTGAAAGGGAATCCTCTGAACTGGCATTCATGCTAAAATTTGACACTCTCCACAGGGGACTTAACAAAGACTCCAGCTATCTTACCCATTACAAAGATAGCTTCCCCAATTATCACCTCTAATACTATTAACTCACAGACATCTACCCTTCCCCACCTCTAATATCATTAACTCACTGGCATTCACCTTCCTTCCCCCCCCCTCTCCCCCCATCCCCCTTCTGTTCTGAAATGTGATTTGTCCTTTTCATATGTGTTCATTTTTTTAAATTGTACCCTTTGGTATATATGGCTGTGACTATTTTCTTCCACTATTTGATCTGAGGAAGTGGGTCTGGCCCACGAAAGCTCATCATCTAATAAACCATCTTGTTAGTCTTTAAAGTGCTGCATAGTCCAGTATTTTGTTTTATTTAGGCAGAAGTTAGTTGTACTGTTTTGGCATCACTGGCTGAATTAGGAATTGCCCCACCAACAGTAGATTGACTTTTTCAGCTGTATCTCATAGGAGGATTGTAGAAGCAAATGAAGACCAATATAGCATGAGCACCAGAGAGCTCAGGACAACGACATGTTTTCTTTTCTCTAGGCCTGTGAACAATGGAGATGACACCAGAGTAGATGCCTTCTGCACCTACAGAAATGAATCGACCATGTCCAGGTTTGACAGAGTGAAGGTTTACCATGAGCTGAGCAACAAAACTAATGGAATCACCAAGTTAGGACCCTACATCCTGGACAATAACAGCCTTTATGTTAACGGTAAACACAGCTGGCTCCCTTATTGCTGTAATGATACAATCACATGGCCCAGAAAACGAATGAAAGAAATAGTGCAGAAAGAAATGATTTCAGCACGCATGAGCAGTGTTTTAAATGTGCCATTGTTTCTGTGAAAGTGCTTTGGATTCACCCTGCATACTCTCTGCCTCCAATTAAGCCATTTATCTCCACTAGCTTTAAGTTTAGATCAACACCCCTCCCCCCTTTATATTTAAATGAGAAGAAACTTGTAAGAGCTGTGAAGCGGCATTGAAAGCTGCAACTTGGTCTAACTCCAAGTAGGAATAATTTTCTTCCTGCTGAAGGCACTGAGCAGTTTTTCCAAAATGTGCCCCTCATTAGACCCTAACTGCTTTGCATTAGTGAGGGGAGATAATAAATCTGGGGTCCTGCCGTGGAACGTTTCATTTATCAAGATGTCTCTGAATCAATGTCTCTTCATTCATCACCCGCCAGCCTCTCTAATTCTAGAATTGTTCTTTCCCTTTCCAGGTTACAACGCAGCACGTCCTTTGCCAAGTACGTATCTTTCAGAGCTGAAAAGCTGTAGAGCTTTGACAAGTTAGCATGCAAGAAATTGTGGCGATACCTTTTCCTTTGCTGATATTATAAAGGACGTAGAATTAGAAGCAAGGCACATATTTTTAACAGTGCCCAACTACAAGGACTGGATAGAGATGCTTTAATCCAGTGGTTCGGAACCCATGGCCCAAGTAGCACACAGCTGCAGCCCAGCTGTGTGCTGAACACAAATTCAAAATTTGCCAATCTAGTCTGTCGGGGTGCAGGGCTGGCCGAGATGGAAACTGCATCTCGCAGCCTGCACATGGACTCACAATGGGGTAACGCTCCCCCCGCAGGGCAGAAATCCCAGAAATCAAGGGCTCGTGCCCCCGTTCAGGTCCCACCATGCTCCTTTCGAGTGGGCATGTACATTTCAGCCTGTAGAGAACCAATGGTGAATTAGCGCTGCAACACAACAAGCCCTGTGGCTGTAGAGTGCGCCCATGCCAGCAGAACAGGGCTCCCTTAGTGCGTCATTGGCAGTAGCAGATGTGTCCTTATTAGCTCGCTACTTACGACTGGCTTTGTGCTTTTCTGCAGCTGTGAGGCCAGCCACAACTCTCCCTCCTTCGGCTGCACCAGATATGGATTTCACAGTGAACTTCACCATAACCAATCTCCCTTACAACTCTAAAACAGTCAATGCCACAAACAACGTTCTGACCCTTTTGGTGAGTCTCCATTCCTCACAGCCTTCCCTTGTTCCATGATCCACAGCATTTCGTTTTGTTATTTTTTCTTATGACTTATCGGTTCAAATCCTTTTTGGCAGCTTGACCGCCTGCTCAGGAACAGCAGCATTGGCCCTGCCTACACTGGCTGCAAGGTGATGGCATTAAGGTAAGGATCCTATGGCTGGGGACTTTTTGTTACACAGCACATTGGAGATTTACTCCCTTTTTGGCCTACAAGAGGATTAGAAATAGATGTTTCCCTAGTATTTAATTAATCCCTTCCTGCTTTCAGTTCCTTTTAAAGGGTATGTCTACACTACCCTCCTAGTTCGAACTAGCGGGGTAATGTAGGCATACCGCACTTGCAAATGAAGCCCGGGATTTGAATTTCCCGGGCTTCATTTGCATAAGCGGGGAGCCGCCATTTTAAAATCCCCGCTGGCTACACGGGGTTCGAACCAGCGGGGATTTAAAAATGGCGGCTCCCCGCTTATGCAAATGAAGCCCGGGAAATTCAAATCCCGGGCTTCATTTGCAAGTGCGGTATGCCTACATTACCCCGCTAGTTCGAACTAGCGGGGTAGTGTAGACATACCCAAAGTTAGTGGATTCTGTTAACCTTATTAGGCCATAAACAAAGTTAAATCCCTTTGGGATCCCTTAAAGTTGCTTTTTATTAAGAAGCCTGCTTCTGATCTTGCTTATAATGCCATTGATGCCAATGGAATTACTCCTAAGTTACACCCTCTGTAGTGAGATCAAAACCAGGGCGCTGTGTTTGAAAGTAAAGGTACACAGAAATACTACTGGAGCTTTCCCCAGTCCCTGCGTAACGTTAGGCCAGGTTCTGATTCCAGTCAGGGGCGGCTATAGGGCAGGGTGAGCGGGGCGGCCGCCCCGGGCCCCGCGCTTCAAGAAGCCCCGTGCATGCGCCATGTCAAAGGGGGGGCCCCGTGAAATTGTGCCGCCCTGGGCCCCGCAAAATCGTCATCTGCCCCTGATTCCAGTGACTTGGGTGTAACTCCGCTCACGTGAATGGAGTTTACAACCAGGTCATTGGGAGCAGTTAGCTTTGGAGGAGATTCATTATGGACCACAGAGTTATTGCCCTAGGTGTACATCTCAGCATGAGCTCTGCTCTGAGCTCCGACACCGGCGTTCTTTCTTTCTTGTCGTCCTCACGTGGCTTGTGTTGCATTTCAATGAGAAGTGCAATTACAGCAAACCTCTGGTAGAATGGGACCTGCGTACTGTAATGCACATAGCTGTCCTTCCTGCCTGCACATCTGTAAGCAAGTGTACGCTTTCCTAGACCTCTGAAGAATCAAGATGGCACCGGCATGGATGCAATCTGCACCTACCGAAACGAGTCTGCAGCTCCCACGTTTGATAGAGTGAAGCTTTATCATGAGCTCAGCAGCATGACAAATGGCACCACCACACTAGGACCCTACAGGCTGGATAACTCCAGCCTCTACGTTAACGGTAACTCGCTGCTCTCCTTTGCACAGGGATGAAAGGAGTTGAGTCACTAGTGGAGCATAGCTCGATCATGGAAACGTCCCTAAAGACATACTAGCAATAACAAGCCAGTCTGCCAAGCACCGTGAAGGCTGGAGGTGCTTAGTGACACAAGGCAAAGGAGCTCTACCACCAGGCTGGTGGGCCACTGAGATATTTTGCATTTTTCTCAGCTGAATAATGGGGCAGAACATAAAGCAGAAGTCAGCTGTGATCCTCTCCCTGGTGTCTTACACAGTCCCATGGCCCCGTTCTCAGGTCCTGCACCAGGACTGGGCTCAACTTAATTGCATAGAGCCCACTCACACAAGACAGAGTCCAAGCAGGATTGATGCAGCCAGAAGTTTTATGCTCTCCCCTCGGCACAGGAGTGACTGTCACTCGCTGCGCTTTAGAGCCAACAGAGCACGTCCATGAAACAAACACAGTGCATGTGTGCGCCCTCGTAGTGTACACATGGAGCAAGACCGTCCCCTGATGAGCACTATTGGGTAATAAATGTGCATACAGGGTCTGTCATGTGTCAGGCACATTCTGACATTTTCTGGGGGCTCGAGCCGGTTCTATGTGAGATGGACCCCAAGATATCGAACCCAGCCCTGGTTACTGCCAGGCCTACCCGGCACAAGGGTTACACAAGCAAATGAGATTTTAGGTTTCCCTAAGCTTCCCAACCTGCTTACTCAATATTGTCCCTTTTCTCTCCTCAGGCTACAATGAACCATACCCTGGGCCAAGTAAGTATCTTTAAATATCAATGGGCATTGAAGCAGTTGAGAGGGTGTTGGGCTTCGTCTAGCTAATGACAGACTGGCTGGAGTAAGCTAAAGACATTGCTGTCCACACAACCTGTGACAAGAAAAGGATGAAGGAGTCCTGTTTGGGAACCAGGGAACGTAGGTGTCCTGGGACATCTGCCGGGCCAGTAGATTTCTCGTTTAGTGTTTCCTTTAGGCAGGAGATGCAGTTTCTGTTTTCGGGCAATAATGTGACACCTTGTTTATTTCAGTTGTGACCCCAGCTACACAAATGCCACCACTAACAACAGAGCACTTTACCCTGAACATCACTGTAACCAACCTCCGATTCACTACAGATCTGGGGATGCCAGGGTCCCCCAAATTCACTTCGACGGAGAAAGTCATGCTTCATTATGTGAGTCTGCCTGAGCCATGTCCTGCCCGGAGTGGGGCTGTTTGATAGCTCGCATGCCTCTTCCTCCACAAGGCATGTTGATGCAACTTTTTTTCTTCTCTAGATCAATCCTCTACTCAAAAACAGCCGCATTGGCCCAGACTATATTGGCTGCAGGGTGATAGCATTCCGGTAAGAGTCATGGCGGGGGGGGGGGGGGGGTTCAGTGAAAGGCTTCCCACTTTCAGTTCTCTGAAGTGTTTATATTCAACATATTAACTTCTCCATGCGCCGATGTATTTCCTTTTTCAGAACTTTTGCTTTACATTGTGTATGTTTCAACAAAGCTTGCTTTATCTGTGTGGTGCCATTCAAATTCGTCTTCCTCTTCTTTGGAACCTGCAGAATGGTTTCCTCGGATGCTTTGTTTGATCAAATATTAGAAATGAATCTAAGAACATTAATGACCAACTGAAATGTCATGACACATATCGGATTTCCCAGGTCACTGAAGAACAGGGACGACACAGGAGTGGATGCCGTCTGCAGCTACAGAAACCACCTCGCATCTCCCAGGTTTGGCAGAGAAAAGGTTTACCATGAGCTGAGCAATATGACAAAGAACATCACCCAGTTAGGACTCTACACTCTGGACAACACGAGCCTCTATGTCAATGGTAATCAAGTGTTGTTGGTTTTTCCTTGCGCTACCGGGAAATATTTGCATGGCTCCTTGTTTTGATGTAGACCATCTTGAGATGGGAATTGACAGTTAAATATCCTCCAAAAATAGACAACCAAAATTGGAATCCACATAGTTAAATAATCCAATAAATACCCATGAGTTCTAAAGCCTTTAATAACGAAAGATAAGTGACTTCGTCTAGCAGCTCTGCGTTTGCTTGGTGCATGGAGACATGCCAGGGACATGCAAGCAGAGGAAGAAATGCTGTGGGTGACTCTGTAGGTGGTATTCCTTCCCAGTCAAGATTGGACAAGGCCTCAGATCAGCAAAATATCTCAACATGGGCTTAGTTCCAGTCTTATTGGCAAAGCATTTCAGCATTTGCATAACCTTATGCACATACTTAACTCACGATGAAGTGTGGGCCTGAAGATAAACATGAGCGTAACCGCTTTGGTGAATAGGAAAAGGCTGCTAGAGGCTGCATCTTGGCTCTAAAGCTGGAGCGGGAGAGGTGCTGGCCATGTGGAAGGAGACCCTAAGCGCCCCAACATGACATTACAGGGCTCTGTGCTGATGGGGGTAAAATCGAATTCAGGACCCGGGGATCCTACATCACTTTTCAAAGGAGGAGGCCTCTTAATGTGATATGATAGGGGTTTCCAAGAATCTAAAAGGGTGTTATAAGGAGGAGGGAGAAAATTGTTCTCCTTGGCCTCTGAGGATAGAACAAACAGCAATGGGCTTAAACTGTAGCAAGGGAGGTTTAGGTTGGACACGAGGAAAAACTTCCCGCCTGTCAGGGTGGTTAAACACTGGAATAAATTGCCTAGAGGGGTTGTGGAATCTCCATCACTGGAGATATTCAAGAGCAGGTTGGACAGACACCTGTCAGGGAGGATCTAGACAGTGCTTGGTCCTGCCGTGAGGGCAGAGGACTGGACCTGGTGACTTCTCAAGGTCCCTTCCAGTTCTATTGTTCTATGATTCTATGATTAACATTAGAGGCTTTGATGCAGTTCTCGTGTAGGTACTTACATTTCCTTTGGCAGGTTAAAACATTATTGTCTGCTGGCTCCATTTTGATGAAGAGTTTTGGAATCCTTCAGAAGGACAACCACTCTATCAATGTGCTATTGCTGTTAGTTTAGTATTGGTCTTGTTGTGATGGAATGCACCCCTATATCCATACCCTACACACTATTGTTACAAAATATGTCTGGTAAGGTGTCATTTAAAAGCTAATAACTTGCTGGTCAATCTTCTCATGCTACAACACACGTAGCAACCCTGCCTGTGAAGTTATAAAATTCCTCTGTATGATGTTATTAGCCTCTGTTCCAAACCCAGAGTCCTATGAGGCAGAAGTCATCAAACGGGTCTGTCCTGAACAAAGGAACGTGCATTAGCCTTAATTTGAATGTAAACAGTAAACAGAGTTATGAGGCAGAACGGGGGCAGGGAGGGAACCTGCACGTGAGCATACACATGTGAAAAAACTCACCAGGAAGCAGCCTTCCACACTAGACATACCATCTTCTTGTTCTCAGAGAGAAATGGTTTTCAAAATGGAGGCAAACTTCCAAAAGGAGAGCCACTGACCTCAAGTGTCTCTCCTTGTCCATCTCCCACTTTGTACCTCAGAAGACAAAAGAAAACAGTCGCAAGACTTTCGGGGAAGGGTCCTGCCCTGATACGTTTGGTCCATAAGGCTGTGAGAAGGATGGGGGGTGGGGACGGGTCTTTGAATCAAGTGTAGTTTGTTAAGTTAGGCAGTAGGAAGTATTTTACCTTTATTTTTCTTGTAGCCATTTCTAACTTGTAGGCATCATTGCTTGTGCTCATTTAAGATCTTTCTCTTTGTGGTGATAGAAGATTGAATTGCTTGTTAATTAAAACGAATCCAGCGTAGTTAAGTTAAATTGTCTGGGTAACTTCGTTTCAGGTAGCAAATTGTTCTTTGTTGTTGCTTTAAAGGTCCAATAGACCTAACACCTCTGGATGGTCCAAGAGAGGGCTGGATAATACAGAGTGTATATTTGAGTGGGGCTGGGGGGAATCCAGGCCTGGCAGTGTGTCGGGATCACCTTGCTGGATAACCAAGATTGGTAAATGCCTGTGCGTGGCTGGCGTGTTGCAGTTACACTGACACTGAAATATGCAAGGTGTGACTTGCATGATGCAAGGCTGTTTGTGAGTAGCCCAGGTTGGAGCTACTGCAGGAAAGGACTGTAAGGCACCCATAGGTTCACGGTAGGGGTAAGACTGATTCGGATTGCCCCCTGGTATGTCACAGTGGGGTTATAGCAATTCCACTTCCACTCAAATTCTGGAAAAACTCTCATTTCAGCATCGATTCTTTACTCACTATCTTCCTGGCCCTCTTTCCTAATGCCTGTCCCTTTCTTTTCCAGGTTACAATGAACCACTTACTCTCCCATGTAAGTATTCTTCAGAGGAGACTTGTTAAAATCACTGAAAGAGTGATGTTTTCAAGGACTTAGTAAAATCAAATTGTGCACAAAATCAAGCACTGCTATTGCACTGCCCATTAAATCACTAAGGAGACCAACATCCCTGGAAACAACTCATGTCATGTAGAGTGTATCTGTTTCAGCTGACAGAGTCTTTCCTGCTGTGTCTTAAGGGAATTTTATTCTTTCCTATTTCAGCTGCAAAACCATCCACCACACAAAGCCCACTACCAGCCACGGAGCTTTTCACACTGAACTTCACATTAACCAACCTCCAATACACCCCAGATCTAGGGAATCCTGGTTCTCCCAAATTCACCTCGACACAGAAAATAATGCTTCATTATGTAAGTCTGGCTCAGTCACTCCATGCTTCCCAATTTATAGATCTCTCGCTTCTCTCTTTCTCTCAATGAGTCACTTACAAACCCCTTTCTCTGATAGATGGATTCTCTGCTCACAAACAGCAGCATTGGCCCTGCCTATACAGACTGCAAAATAATGGCATTTAGGTAAGAATGGTTTTATGTACATTGAATTGACAGGCTAATAACTGATGGGCTGCGTCTAGACTGGTATGATTTTCCGCAAATGCTTTTAATGGAAAAGTTTTTCCGTTAAAAGCATTTGTGGAAAAAATCGTCTGGATTGGCACGGATACTTTTGCGCAAAAGCACTTTTTGCAGAAAAGCATCTGTGCCAATCTAGACGCAGTTTTGCGCAAGAAAGCCCCGATCGCCATTTTCGCCATCGGGGCTTTTTTGCTCAAAATGGTTCTCAGCTGTCTACACTGGCCCTCTTGCGCAAAAGCATTTGGGCAAAAGGGCTTTTTCCCAGACAGGAGAGTCATTGTATTTGCGGAAGAACACTGACAATCTTACATTAGATCGCCACTGTGCTTACGCAAATTCAAAGCGGACAGTGTAGACAGCTGACAAGTTTTTCGCAAAAGCGGCCACTTTTGCAGAAAAACTTGTCAGTCTAGATGCAGCCATGATGTATAGTTCCTCTCCCTTTGCCTTATTATTTATAATAGCCATGTATCTAAGTACCACCAATGTCAGGTATGTACCATGCAACACCTAAATAGTATTGAGCATAGCTGCCTTCCAAGAAGTTGACCTGCGTTTGTTTCCCAGCCAATGAAAAGGGGGAAGACCACACCCAATGTCCTCGGAGAGGTTTTTAGGGAGGTTGTGTAATCTCCACCTCTGGAGGTATTTAAGAGCAGGTTAGATAGACATCTATCAGGGATGGTCTAGATGGTGCTTGGTCCTGCCATGAGGGCAGGGGAATTAGACTTGATGACCTCTCGAGGTCCCTTCCAGGATTCTAGGATTCGAAACACCTGGAAAGACACTAAAAATTTCTCTGTGCTCTTAGATGCTCTTTGTTTCATACACTTGATTTCATCATGTGATATTTCATTGAGCTACTTTTATCTCCATATTCAAACAGCTATCCTGTCCTTAGGGATAGGGTGGCTTGAGGTAGTTTTTTTTACTGTCATATTTAAGCAATGAACACAGATATTGGCACTAACAGAAACATTCCTAATCTCTTACTTCCTAGGTCGGTGATGAACAGGGACGACACGGGAGTAGACGCCGTCTGCAGCTACAGGAATGACCCCACAGCACCCACGTTTGACAGAGTGAAGGTTTACCGTGAGCTGAGCAGCATGACGAAGAACATCACCCAGTTAGGACCCTACAACCTAGACAAGAAGAGTCTCTATGTCAATGGTAAATGGATGATGGTCTGACACCTCCAGCAAAAAATATATAGTACAACAAGTTCTCTTCCCACAGCAGAGAAGCCAGGCCAGAATCTAGTCAAATATTTGTGAGCTCGGTACTTGGCACCCCATAGAAACACACCTCTATGGGAGTGATGGCCACGATACAAGGATGGAAAATAAAGGGAAGTGAGGACTGACCAGCTCAGTTGGGCCTCAAACTCCCAATCATCAGGGCCCTAAAACATGACCTTAACTTTCAGCACAGAAGCATCCCATTAACATTTATGGAATAACTTGTGCTTAAAGATAAGCATGAGCTAAAGGGCTTTGCTGAATCGTGGCCTTATTCAAGATCATGGGTAAAATGTTCCAAACACCTACTTCGGTTAGGAGATTGATTCCCAGGGATTTTCTGGGTGTAGGCTACTGAGGCCTAAAGGCCCTTCCAAAATATCGATGTTTTGTCCCATTTTCCAATGGACGTGGTGACGTGGGAGACAACACCCCAGTGGGATTTAGTCTCCCAGCTCACTACGGTATTTCTGAGCATTTTATCCCAGTGGTGCACTGGTATCTCCCCCTTGCAGTTCCTTGTGATTATGGAAAAACACACCTCTTGGTAATCAACGGGGTTCCTTACTTCATAGCGACACTTTGCAGCACTTGGCCTGTGGGGGTACATTCCTGAGTTATCTCTTCAATTCGTACACTCTCATCCACAGCCCCTTTTCTGAATGATAATCTCTGTTCCTTTCCAGGATACAACGAAGCCCTTCTTGAGCCAAGTAAGTGATTTATTAAATTAATTCATGTGAAAGCTATCACAGGGCTCGTCAACTCTGGAGAATTAGTGGGCAAGGAATTCTTGAGAGCACTGGATGAGTGTAGAGCCGTATTAGGATAGAGGGTGGCTGTGAAGATGAAGTATCAGAGGGGTAGCCGTGTCAGTCTGAATCTGCAAAAGCGACGAGGAGTCCTGTGGCACCTTATAGACTAACTGAAGTGTTGGATCATAAGCTTTTGTGGGCAAAGACCCACTTCGTCACATGCATGCATATGAAGATGAAGAAGGCTTCTTAGGTCGTTCAATTACGATTCTTTATCTCGTTCCTTACAGCTCTGAGTCCAACTATCCCACAAAATCCAACCGATGCGCATTTCTCACTGAACTTCACCTTAACCAACCTCCGCTACACTCCAGACCTGGCGATTCCTGGATCCCCCAAATTCAATTCGACAGAGAAAATAATGCTCTATTATGTAAGTCTAACAGGGACACAACCTGCCCAGGCTATTTCATTTACTGGCTCTTGTGCTCTGCCTCTGTGCCCTCTCCCTTCGCCACCCCTCCTGTTCCCCCCACGTGTTACTCAGGAAATGATCTTTTCATTGACAGATTGATCCTCTGGTCAGAAACAGCAGCATTGGCCCTGACTTCTCAGGATGCAAAGTGATGGCCTTTAGGTAAGGAACAGATTCTTCTTCAAATACATTACAGTGTAGGGCTTTATACACATTGGATTGCCAGGCTAATAGCCAAAATTGTATAGTTCCTTTCCCTGTACCGTAATACTTAGAATATCCATGTATCAAACTTCCCGCAACATCTGGCATTTATAATGCAACTCTGTAGGACGTGGAAAGACAGTGAAAGCTGCTCTGTGCTCTTAGATGGTCTCCGTTTCATACACTTGACTTCATACCGTGATATTTCAGTTAGCTCCTCTTACTTCCACATTCACACAACTATCTGTCCCCTGGGTAGGGGGACTTGAGTTAGTTCTTTTTACCATCATATATAAGGAACAAAGACAGAGAGTGACACTGACACAAACCTTCCTAACCTCTTACTTCCTAGGTCGGTGATGAACAGGGACGACACGGGAATAGACGCCGTCTGCAGCTACAGGAATGACCCTACAGCGCCCAGGTTTGACAGAGTGAAGGTTTACCGTGAGCTGAGCAGCATGATGAAGAACATCACCACGTTAGGACCCTACAACCTGGACAAGAAGAGCCTCTTTGTCAACGGTACGTGGCCGATGGTCTGGCACCTCCGGGCAATGCTCACGGAACACGTGAATGCCAAAGACATTCCCATAGCAGAGCAGCCAGGCCAGACCAGAGTAAAGTATTTGTGAGCTCGGAGGACAGCTGATTTCCTGGCACCCCATGGAAACACGCTTCCATTAGAGAGATGGCCACCATACTAGGACAAGATAAATTCCCAAGGAGATGGATAGGGGACATGGAAAACAAAGGGAAGTGAGAGCTGGAGGGCTCAGTTGGGCCTTAGGCTCCCATTCATCCGGCACTGAAGCATGACCTTAATTTTCAGCACAGAAGTTTCCCATTAACGTTTATGGAATAGCTTGAGCTTAAAGACAAGCATGAGCAAAAGGGCTTTGCTGAATCGTGGCCTTATTTAGTGTAATGAGTAAAAAGTTCTAAACACCTATCTCAGTTAGGAGATTGAATCCCAAGGATTCTGAGGTCTAAAGGCCCTTCCAAATATCGACATTTTGTCCCATTTTCTAATGGATGTGGGAGACAACACCCCAGTGGGATTTAGTCTCCCAGCTCACTACGGTATTTCTGATTATATTATCACAGTGGTGCACTGGTATCTCCCCCTCGCAGTTCCTTGTGATTATGGAAAAACGCACCTCTTGGTAATCAACGGGGTTCCTTACTTCATAGCGACACTTTGCTGCACTTGGCCTGTGGGGGTACATTCCCGAGTTATCTCTTCAATTCGTATACTCTCATCCACGGCCCCTTTTCTGAATGATAATCTCTGTTCCTTTCCAGGATACAATGAAGCCCTTCTTGAGCCAAGTAAGTGATTTATTAAATTAATTCATGTGAAAGCTATCAAAGGGCTTGTCAACTCTGGAGAATTAGTGGGCAAGGAATTCTTGAGAGCACTGGATGAGTGTTGAGCCGTATTAGGATAGAGGGTGACCATGAAGATGAAGAAGGCTTTTTAGGTCGTTCAATTACGATTCTTTCTCTCGGTCCTTACAGCTCTGAGTCCAACTATCCCACAAAGTGCAACCGATGTGCATTTCTCACTGAACTTCACCTTAACCAACCTCCGCTACACTCCAGACCTGGCGATTCCTGGATCCCCCAAATTCAATTCGACAGAGAAAATAATGCTCTATTATGTAAGTCTAACAGGGACACAACCTGCCCGGCCTATTTCATTTACTGGCTCTTGTGCTCTGCCTCTGTGCCCTCTCCCTTCGCCACCCCTCCTGTTCCCCCCACGTGTTACTCAGGAAATGATCTTTTCATTGACAGATTGATCCTCTGGTCAGAAACAGCAGCATTGGCCCTGACTTCTCAGGATGCAAAGTGATGGCCTTTAGGTAAGGAACAGATTCTTCTTCAAGTACATTACAGTGTAGGGCTTTATACACATTGGATTGCCAGGCTAATAGCTAATATTGTATAGTTCCTTTCCCTGTACCGTAATACTTAGAATATCCATGTATCAAACTTCCTGCAACATCTGGCATTTATAATGCAACTCTGTAGGACGTGGGAAGACAGTGAAAGCTGCTCTGTGCTCTTAGATGGTCTCCGTTTCATACACTTGACTTCATACTGTGATATTTCAGTTAGCTACTTTTACTTCCACATTCACACAACTATCTGTCCCCTGGGTAGGGGGACTTGAGTTAGTTCTTTTTACCATCATATATAAGGAACAAAGACAGAGAGTGACACTGACACAAACCTTCCTAACCTCTTACTTCCTAGGTCGGTGATGAACAGGGACGACACGGGAATAGATGCCGTCTGCAGCTACAGGAATGACCCCACAGCGCCCAGGTTTGACAGAGTGAAGGTTTACCGTGAGCTGAGCAGCATGATGAAGAACATCACCAAGTTAGGACCCTACAACCTGGACAAGAAGAGCCTCTATGTCAACGGTACGTGGCCGATGGTCTGACACCTCCGGGCAATGCTCACGGAACACGTGAATGCCAAAGATGAAAGGCCTGAAAAATATACAGCACAACAATGACATTCTCATAGCAGAGCAGCCAGGCCAGACCAGAGTAAAGTATTTGTGAGCTCGGAGGACAGCTGTTTTCCTTGCACCCCATGGAAACACGCTTCCATTAGAGAGATGGCCACCATACTAGGACAAGATAAATTCCCAAGGAGATGGATAGAGGACATGGAAAACAAAGGGAAGTGAGAGCTGGAGGGCTCAGTTGGGCCTTAGGCTCCCATTCATCCGGCACTGAAGCATGACCTTAATTTTCAGCACAGAAGTTTCCCATTAATGTTTATGGAATAGCTATGAGCAAAAGGGCTTTGCTGAATCGTGGCCTTATTAGTGTAATGGGTAAAAAGTTCTAAACACCTATCTCAGTTAGGAGATTGAGTCCCAAGGATTCTGAGGTCTAAAGGCCCTTCCAAATATCGACGTTTTGTCCCATTTTCCAATGGATGTGGGAGACAACACCCCAGTGGGATTTAGTCTCCCAGCTCACTACGGTATTTCTGATTATATTATCACAGTGGTGCACTGGTATCTCCTCCTCGCAGTTCCTTGTGATTATGGAAAAACGCACCTCTTGGTAATCAACGGAGTTCCATACTTCATAGCGACACATTGCTGCACTTGGCCTGTGGGTGTACATTCCCGAGTTATCTCTTCAATTCGTACACTCTCATCCACGGCCCCTTTTCTGAATGATAATCTCTGTTCCTTTCCAGGATACAACGAAGCCCTTCTTGAGCCAAGTAAGTGATTTATTAAATTAATTCATGTGAAAGCTATCACAGGGCTTGTCAACTCTGGAGAATTAGTGGGCAAGGAATTCTTGAGAGCTCTGGATGAGTGTTGAGCCGTATTAGGATAGAGGGTGGCTGTGAAGATGAAGTATCAGAGGGGTAGCCGTGTCAGTCTGAATCTGCAAAAGTGGCGAGGAGTCCTGTGGCACCTTATAGACTAACTGAAGTGTTGGAGCATAAGCTTTCGTGGGCAAAGACCCACTTCGTCAGATGCATTCATATGAAGATGAAGAAGGCTTTTTAGGTCGTTCAATTATGATTCTTTATCTTGTTCCTTACAGCTCTGAGTCCAACTATCCCACAAAATCCAACCGATGCACATTTCTCACTGAACTTCACCTTAACCAACCTCCACTACACTCCAGACCTGGCGATTCCTGGATCCCCCAAATTCAATTCGACAGAGAAAATAATGCTCTATTATGTAAGTCTAACAGGGACACAACCTGCCCAGGCTATTTCATTTACTGGCTCTTGTGCTCTGCCTCTGTGCCCTCTCCCTCGACTCAGGAAATGATCTTCTCTTTGACAGATTAATCCTCTGATCAAAAACAGCAGCATTGGCCCTGCCTTCTCGGGATGCAAAGTGATGGCCTTTAGGTAAGGGATCTGGTGTGAGGCTGTTTCTCTTGTTCTCTCAGACACTGGTTGGTCCAGGTCTTTATAACCCACATGTTCCCCCTATGTTCGATCTGCCTGTGCAGCCTTAAGTCTTCATTTGTCCTCCCCTGTCTCTCTCATGCCAATGTTCTCATTGAATTTGGAAAGTCGGTCAAAATCACCCCGTCAATCTTCATGATTTCATTTAGCACTGGCTCTGTGGATCCAAACCCTGAGACTCTGCAATGATTGATTTTATCTCTGACTCCCAACGTCAGCTTCTGCAGTAACAAAGACGGCCGGGGATTTTGTGTCCATGTCAGCCAAGTCTCAAAGCTCCCGTGTGATTCTATAGGTCTGTGAATAACAAGGATGACACCGGAATCGACGCCATCTGCAGCTACAAAACCAGCCCCCCCGTCACCCTGCTTGACAGAGTTAAGCTTTATCATGAGCTGAGCGGCATGAGCATGGGCACCACCAAGCTGGGAGCATACACCATGGAGAAGAACAGCCTTTATGTGAACGGTAAGCCTCCAGAGAGAACATCAAGCTTTAATAGGTCCCCTAGAGGCTTTAATTGATGCTGTCACTTCCCTGGGGCTCGAGCTCTAGTGGCGCACGATGAAATTCCCCTTCTGTTGACCATTTCCAGTTTCTGGCTTTGGCACCAGGACGAAGCCAGTCCAGCCTGTCGGGAGACTCTTCCTTTAGCTACATCCAAGAGCTCACTGTTGTGTTCCTCTTGATTACACAAGGACGCGGTCTGATTGCCTGTCAGGTGGCTAATTCTGCTGTCAAAAACGTCCTTAACACTTTTTCCAATGTATTTATTTAGGCTTCCGTCCCTCAGATGTAGCTACTACTACAAACCCTTCTCCCACGGGGACTCCAGGGAATGTGGGATATCAGTTCAACTTCAGAATAATCAATGCAAACCTGAGCGACACAAATCCGAGTTCTGCGTTCTACCAAGCACTGCAGAAAGACATCACCACCAAGGTGAGATGCCACCTTGCAGAAGCTTTTCTGGCCAGTCCATCTGATGCTCACACCCACTTCCAGAAACAGTTTGATTAAAGTGTTGCCATTCAACATGGTGACTAAGAAATTGTCAGTGTTTCAAATTTCCATCAGTTCAGCTGCCACTGGCTGGGTGTTGCGCAAAGTGACTCATGAGCAGCTGCAGGATTTGTTATGATAGAAGGGATCCCCACTCTTCAGTGCAATCACAAGAGTTGATCACCAGTAAAAAAGACAAGTGTGAGGCAAGGCAGAGGCCATCTATTAAACCCAGTCTGTTGGCACCTGAACCTTAATGACCAAATTCAGGAGTAGGCCCAAACTGATCCCAACTGGTGAGTGAGCTACAGGTCCTCCTCCATGCCTGCCCCATAGAGCACTCCATTACACCCCTCCCTAGAGAAAGTGCAACGTTAGCTCTGCAGGTTGTCCCTTCAACGGCTGGAGCGATAACCAAGTTGGCAGCCCAGAGATCCACCTGGGGTGGTGATGGGATCAGAGGAGACAAAGGGCTGCCCTGCTCAAAGTCAGTTGGAACAGTGGGAACACTTACAACAAGATGCACGTTTCAAATGTAGACTCAGTCACATCTCCAGCCAGCCGAAAGCATCTGGCAGGAGGCCCCCTGCCTCTTGGTAATAACAAATTCTGTGTTTGTTTCAGATGAACCAGCTGTACACAAAGAGCAACCTTACAGACAGATTCCTGTTTTGCAATGTCACAGGCTTGAGGTTAGTGCGACGATTCAGTTGGTTATGAAACCGCATAGATGCTCAGGCCATTCTCTGGGCACCATGCTCCCTTGCTCTGGGCAGAATTCCTCTGAGTGCCCAAGTTTGCCATTCAGTTTATTTCCTACCCCGTCTGAATAACGTGCAGGAGCCAGCCCCTTACCGCTTCCCTCTCCCAAACATGCCGAGGTTTAAATATCAGGGATTAAAATCAGCGAAAGGCTTGAGGCCCTGCCTCATGCCTGTGCCTTAGGGGTCAGACTCTACTTCTGGGAGCAAGTCTGGCTATTCAGGGGCTCTCCAAGAACACGCCTGGGTTCAGAGCAGCTCTGCCAGCCCTGGGAAGTGCTGCTGGTGCCAACAAACTGCCTGTGTCCTTACCGGCATTTCATGCAATTCGCCTTCTTCACACACCTGGGGTGGCAGAGAGACTCGAGGTACAGGACTCCCCAGCTCTCTCTCCTCCAGACAGGAGCCCCTTCCCCTCTCCTTCCCTCCTCCAAATCTGTCCCAGGCTGGTGGGCACCAAAAGTCCCAGCGGCTTGTGGCTGGTAGGGAATGAGCTGGGTGGTTCTTACTCCAGTTCCTAAAAGATGTGTCCACATCAATCCCCCCACCCTACCTCCCCAGGGATCCTTGCCTGGGATTTTCAAGGGGAGTTAAGCACTGACATTCTTGGGGTTTGAACACCTAACTCCACTAGGGCCCCTTTGAAAATCCCAGTGCTTGTTGGCAATCTCTGTGCTGGGTTCGATCACAGAAGTCCCCTGCGGTTGTCCCTTGGTGGGTTGATCATACCACCAACGCCGCTTTCTTGCTATCTGGGGAAATCCTGCTGGGCCAGATCCTCTGTTGTACCCCAGACAAGGCACGGAGCTGGGGTTACCACTGCCCTGCAGAGCAACACAGACACTGAACCAGCTCAGCTCTAAGGGCTCAGCCCCAGGAAACCAACCCCGAAAAGGAACCCAACCCCCAAATAAATCCCTGTTAATCTGGGTAAGTTTTACAGAGACAGCTCATAAGGTCAGCCCCCTTCGTCAATGAAAGAGGGGGATGCAAAGTGGTTGCTTCCCCCTTCCCCTGGGCTAATAATAAACAAACACGTTTTGATTATTTACAAAATGTAGAATTTAAGAGGTTGCACGTGGAAACAGTCAGATCAAGGTAATTAAAATGAACAAAAAAAGGCATCGCTAGTTCTAATCCACTAAGACACGTGTTAGATGCCAAATCTTACCCTAATCAGCTGTTCTTATCTCAGGGAGAAAGCTTCCTCAGAGTTGATCCTCGGCTTTTCGGAGCTCTTCACTGTCAAGTATTCTCTTGGGGTGGGCCAGGCAGGGTCAAAGGCCAGCTGAAGACAAGGACTGATGGCTTCCCACTGCTTAAACAGACTTTCCCTCAGGGTGGGAGTCCCTTTGTAGGACACCCCCCACCTCCAGGGAAAATGCCAGGTTCAAGGTGGAGGGCATGGTCACATGTCTTTCTAGGACCAACCACAGTTTGGCTTTCAGGACAAAGAAGGACAAGTCATCGGTTTGAGAACCAAGTCATTAGGTACTCGAAGTACCACTAATGACCTCATTAGCACATTTAGAATGGTGCACAGACTCACGCTGCATATTTCTAACTTCACATAGGATGAGACGTGCCCCAAAACAGGATATACACGTTCAGCAGATTGTAACATTAAAATGGATCGGTTTTGTGAGGTATTTGGTCTTAGGCGTCTTTGAGTTATGCATATTCATATTTATGAGCCAGTTTTCATAAAGCTTGGGGGGGCATGACAATCTCAGCAGAGGACACAGAGCTGAAACCCCTCTCTTTTAACACCCCCTCCCCCGAGCTGGCCCCTGTCGGTTTAGGAAGGCTGGTGTGAGACTTTGGAAGGGGGCAGGTGGCTGGTCTGTGGCAAATAGCTGTGTGGCCCTAAAAAGGTGATCGTTGAATGTGTAAGAGCCTGCGCCTCTCTGCTTCCAGGATTGGCTCGGTCGTGGTCGACTGCCATTGCTTCTTCACGTCAGCGACCAGCTTCAGCCAGGAGAGTGTTCTAAGCGCGTTTCAGGCTGGAACTAAGAATGTAAGCGCACAATGGCTGGAAGGCCGTTACCAGCTGCAGAACGCCACAGTGACCGGTACGTATGCTGCATGGGAGAGCCCGCTGCTCAACTTCCATTCTGGCTAATCCACATTCCCACGGTACATTCGAAAGCTTCTGCCTCCAAGTCCTTTCTTCACCTCCACTGAGAACTGGCCACTTCCCTGGTCTCAGCTCATGAATTCCCAGAGCGCAAGAGCCAGTTTTGTGGCTCATCGAGTTTGGCTCCATCCAACATGTCAGGTCTCCATGCTCAGTCTTTCATTGCTAGGCAAGGGGAGGAGGAATTGAATCCGTCCACTGGGATTTCGTAATGTTTGGACAGTTTGAATTTTTAAAATGACACACAAAATCCCAAAGCAATGACAGGAAGGGTTTTAAACACTTTGAAGTGGGGCCTTTCAAATCCCCAAGCCCCCGGGGAATTCAAATGTAGCTAATGCCTCGAGGTTCCTTCCAGTCTTCCAACTTGAACCAGAACAGCACCTCTAGGCCAATGGGCCTTTGCCTGCACCTCTTCGCCGTATTGTTGACTGGCTTCTTTTCTTCAATCTCAGTTTTGGAGCCAGAAATCAAACCAGTGACTCGGCCACCTGTCAGTGCTCAGCAGGAGACTTTCAAGTTAAATTTCACCATCACTAACCTGAATTACACGTCAGATCTGAACCAACCCACCTCAGATCTTCATCAGAAACACAAGCAGAATATTGAGAAAGAGGTAAAGTTCTGTGGTTCTGCAAATGGGTCCAATCCTGGTCCCATGGGAACTTTGTCATTGGTTTCACTAACAGCAGAGACAGATTCCTTTCTCTGGTTCTAAGCTAACTTGCTACACTCCTGTTAATGCCACCTTGTAATATTTGCTTTCCTTCTCCTCCCAGCTTGACAACATTTTCAGAAAAAGCAGCATCGCGAAGTACTTCACTGGCTGTTCCGTTGACAGTTTTAGGTACGTCCCTTCTCACGGGCTGTCCCTTTACCTGCCAGTGAAATGCTTATTGAAAGTCTGACTGGGGAGCCTATGGAGGGTCACATGATGTGAGGGTATTGCCTTTGTCTTTCTGCCCTAAGGCAAACCCCAGTTAGATGCATGGGGCGGGGGGAGGCGGGTACCAGAGAAACAAGAAAATCACATTCACACTCCTTTTTTGGCCTCATCTCAAATATTTCTGCAAATCCAAAAAGCTTGTTTTTGGGGGTGGGGCTAGGAAAGTCTCTTTCCTGCATAAGTTCTCTCTAGGCAGAACCAGATCATTTCACCCACCTCCAAAACTCAACATTAAGGAGCTGTGCAAAAACGTAACAAGAATTGACCAGCTCAGGCACAATGCCCACTAACCCGCCCTTCTCCACGCGCCCTGATGATAACGAGGCTGCAGGAAGCAAGAGTTGGACTTGTCCAGGGTGAAGGGAACTTTGCAAGACCCTAATAGCAGCTCCTTCCTCCTTCTCCAATAAGAGAGGTGACTTAAAGATGAACCCTGGCCAGTGTGCTAACGAAATCTTGCTCCGCGATTCTCAAGCATGAACACCACCCTGGCCTGTTTATCATTCATTGATGCTCATCCTTCTTTCACCCTCCCCATCTCACTCAGTACATTTCAGAATGAGCTGTGTCCTCCTCCTCCATCAATGGTTTGTGGCTTACATTTTCCAGGTCCATCTCTGGGAAAAGGTACGCTGGTATTAATGTTGTCTGCAAATTCATGCTGGACAGCACATCAAAGGCCTTTAACAGAGAAGCAGTGTACGCGGAGTTTGAGCGAATAACCAACGGAGGGACTCAGCTAGGGACCAGCTACCAAATAGACAAGGAGAGCTTGCTTGTGAACGGTGAGTGGCCTGGCAGAGCCCTGGAATCAGGCGTTCCTCGGCACATTGCTGGGATGGACTTTCTTCTGGCATTACTGAGTCTGCTTTCTTGTTTTCCTGTGCTTCACAAGTTCCCCTTTTCTTCCCAGGTTATTCTCCTCTCATCACAATGACAGGCGAGCCCAGCAGATCTGGTAAGTGTTCTGAGAAGCCATTCACATGAGAGCTGCTGACCAGTGGTTGAGCCTCAGAAAGTTAGTACGAACATGCTCAGCCATGAGTTTACTTGGCGTATGCAGGGACAAGGGCGTCGAGAAGTGGCTCTCCTGGTAGGCAGGCAGCACTCAAGCTGGGCCAGTTGAAATCAGGGATGAGCGGCAGATTCCCGGAGTCCAGTAAATTGCTGAAAGTGGTTCCAGTCACCATTTGGGCTGGTAAAACTGGGCCTCGTCAGTATTTGCAGCAAACATGAGTCTGGCCCCGGTGAAAGGAACTCTCATGCATATCTGTTCCAAGTTTGCAATGGATACGCCATGGCCAGGCTTGTGTTCCTCCTCAAGCCCCCGATGATTATAGAGTGAGACCCGAGTGTCACAGCCTGCAGGCAGCTAACCCACCGCATGTGGCAGGTAGAGAACAGGAAGGACTGAGCTGCATCGAGAGACCTGATCCGTGGCTAAAAGGAGAGCTGGTTTTCCATGAACCATTCGGTCCTGGGCTGCCCAATGCCTGCTCTCATGGTGTTCCGGGGTGTGACGTAGTGTTGGTACCTTGCTGGTTGCTATGCTGGGGCTGGGGGTGACCCCCACTGGCTGCTGGCTGCAGCACGGCCCAGCAGGGCAGGGGATGAGTCATTATGCAAGGGGGCTTCTGAACCTGTCTGACGAGGTCTTCCCCAGGGAGCGGAACAATGGGAGGACAGGGTGTGGAGCCCTGGCTGAGGGCAGGGCTGGAAGTGAGGGAGTTAGTTTCTGTCTGGGAGGACGGGGTGTGGAGCCCTGGCTGGGGGCAGGGCTGGAAGTGAGGGAGTTAGTTTCTGTCAGACAGGCTGGGATTTAGGGGCCCAGTCTCCCCCATCTCAAGAGGGGCTGAGGCATCTGTGCTGTGCTGTATCCTGGAGAAGCAATAAACTCCCTCTATTCTACTGGCTGGCGGAGTCTGTCCATGCCGCTACGGGGGTGCAGGAGACGGGAAAACCCCAACGCGCCATCACACAGGAGTGTGGGCATTTTCACTGTAAAAACTCCTGGGCCCCCTGCCATGCTGCACGCAGGCCCCTGCTCAACCATCCCACGACTGCAGCACAGAGCCCTGACCCTGAACACACCTAGAGAGCATGTTAACACCCAGCCTTTTCCCTTCCCCTGTTGTCAAACCTCCCCTTGACGCTGAGCGTGTGTTCTTGTGTCAGAGCACGGCGACTGTGAATGTTGAGCTCTGTCATTTACCCTTTTGTCCTTGCAGAGCTCCCGTATTGGGCGATAATCCTCATCTGCCTCTCAGCATTGCTTGGCTTGATCATCCTCTTCCTCCTGTGCTTCTTGGTAAGAGCTGCCTTTGCTGCCCGTTTCCTCCGAGTCCCAGGTACCTTTGTGGCCCAATGGCTGGGGCTGAGTTAGGGAACTGGGCACCCTGGCTGATTTACACACATTGAAAGTCAATCCTAGCCATGAGTTAGGAAGCAAGAGAACACGAGAGAGGGCAACACACATGGGAAAAGAACCAGTATTTGGGGCCAAGCCCTCCATGCCTCACAGAGGGAGCATAGAGGAATCTGACCCTTGAATAAGTTTTAATAGGGCCCCACCAAATTCATGGCCATGAAGAAAGTGTCTCAGACCATGAAACCTGATCTTGTATGTGCTTTTACAGTATACGGCAGATTCCACAGAGACCAGCATTTCTCAAATTGGGGGTCCTGACTCCAAAGGGAACTGAAGAGGGGGGTCACAAGCAATGATCCCTCTGATCTTGTTCATCCATGTTCCCTCCATGTGTAGAATAATTTTATATGCACCGAGGCATGTGCACCACCAGGAGAAACAAAACCCTAGCTGTGGGTGCTCTGCTGATCGGCTGGGCAGCACTGGAATTTTTCCTAAGCAGCCGCCTAAGCGCTCAGCTTACAGGGAACGCTGGTCACCAGGTTGTTTTAGGAGGATCATGATATTGACACCCTACCTCTGCGCTGTCTCCAGACCTGGGCTGCCAGCTACCAGCGGTCTTTCTCCAGCTGTCCAGGTTTGAAGACGGCACCCTCGCCAGCAGCAACCCAGAAGTGAGGGTGGCAGTACTACATCCCCCCCTTCAATAACCTTGCAACTCACCCACAACTCCTTTTTTGGTCAGGGCCCCTATCATTACAACACTGTGCAATTTCAGATTGATTTCTGGGATTTTACATCCTATGACCATGATATTGACTAAATGGGCAGTGAATTTGGTGGGTTCCTAGTTATCAAGGAAGAAGGTTGAAAAGCCTAAAGGAGGGAGATGGAGAAAACCAGGAAAGTGGAGTCAAGCCCAGAACAGACCAGTGGCTACGTTCTCCCGTCCCTAAATCTCTGCAGAATGCTGGACATGGAGCTGAGTGCAGGAGGTTCAATATATATTTTTTAAAAGACAAATTCCAGCATCGGGGATCACCAGAGGTGAAAGTAAGGCAGCTCCAGCAAGAGTTGGCTGAGCTGTGGGAGAAGCCAGCAGGGAGCTAGTGAAAGAGCCGGCAGGGACCTGGTTCCAATAGGACAGTACCTGTAAGAAATGTAAGTTCTTTTCAACCTTGGGAGTTCAAACTTCTTAGCAACAGGAAGAAAACTGCGGTTCCCTTCCAGGGTCAGACTCCAGCTGCATTGCTGCTGCTGGGATTTGGATGGGTGGATTCTCTGCCAGTCTCCTGGAAGGGTTGCTATTAGGGTCTGAGGGTAGGGAGGAAAGCGTCTCCTTTTTCATGTCCTCTGTTCACAACACAAGCTGTGTAGCCTGCCTTCCCGATAGGCCAACAAGGGCTGCAAAAGAACATTGGTTCATTGCACTCAGGGGTCCAAGAAGGAAACAGCCGGCCATTCTGAACAAGAAGCTTTGGAAAGGAGAGAGACTTCCTGGGATGAAACCAAAGGCTCTGCCATGTGGTGGTGTGATTTTACCCGTCCGCCTCTGTAAAATGGCGATAATTTCTACCAACCTGCAAAGCACTTTTAGGCCCTCAGAGGAAAGGTGGTACAGCGGCTCCCATTTCTCTCATTAACGCTGCTTTCTTCCCACCAGATTGCCTTTTGTCTGAGAAGAAAGGCAGGCCTGTACCAGGTCCAGCAGGACCTATACGGGGTCTATTTCCCACACCTGGACATGAGAAAAATGCACTGACGTGTTGCAGAGATGAACTCCGTGCACCCAGAAGCGCCTCTTCTTACGGACCCACTCACCCACCAGGAGAGAAAAAATGTTTACAACTGCAACAAAGAATGTTCTGTGTCTCCCTTAGTAAATTATGGTTAGCCTGGACTCCTCTTTTCTTTTGGCCTTGATACTGAACATCTTTGCACTGATCTCAGCCATGATTTTGTATTGTGGAAAACTGCCGGCAGTGCAGATGTGTTGGGAAAAGATATTTATTTTTGTATGCACTGTGCGGTTTTGAGCAAATGTTATACTTCCAAAAACCAAACCAGAAAATGAAGTGACCACTAGATCAATGCAGTCTACTGTGCTGCTCAGTGTTAATGTATTTTTTTCTGAAGGGGGAAATTAAATTAGTTAATTTATGGTATTTTAGGTACTAACTATTGTAAATGAACAAAACAAAGAAAATGCACTTTAATTCTACCTTGTTTTTTCTGCTTTATAATTCAAAATGAAATATGTCTATATTTTAAACAGATGAGAAACATAATTTTATATTTTAAATGATGCCAGATTTGTGTTTGTTAAATATGCATTATGAAATATAACTCAGAGAAATTGAGAGACAGTTGTGCCATGTCACTCAGGGTAGAGACTATAACACAGATTGCAATTCAGAAATAAAGGATCAGAAATCATTCTAAGAACACTGGGAGTTTATTTTATTCAGCCTCTGAAATGCGCACTGTGGGGTTCTCTTTGCTTTTGGGGTGGGGTCACAGAACAGGCGTCAAAGTTTGTCCTTAAGGAACCCGTGAAATAAATTCATTCAGGTCTCCCACATTCCAGGCTAGTGCAGGGCTATTGCTCTTTTGACTAATGCCAGGCCCGCCGATGGGGGCGCGTAGGGGGCATCTGCGTTGGGGCTGGTGATTCCAAAGGGTGTACGTGTGAATGATTGGGCTTGTCTTGCAGCAGCAATAGCAACTGGAGCTGCCGGCCCTTTTAAATCACCATGGGAGCGCCGTATGATGCACTCTGTGTAGCTCCAAAGGCCCTGTCCTCCTGAGGCCCTATCCCTTCCACGAGCACCGAGCCATCCCGCCCTTCCCCAGCCTGGCCCAGGGGCCTGGCAATTCGGTTGGCCCCCTGATTAGTGCACACGCCTCATACTCTTCAAATTGACGGGGCTGGCCATTGGATCATACTACTGGATTCTGGTTTGAAATAGGCTGAGCCCAGACCCTCTTGTAACTTTAAGACCCTGATTCTCCATTGCCCCGTGTGACGTAGTGGGGGTACCTGGCTGGTTTCTATGCTGCTGGCTCTGGGGTAACCCCCACTGGCTGCCGTGGGTACCAGGACCCAGCAAAACAGGATGAGTCACTATGCAAACCAGTATGGCCAGACACCCCCCATGGAGAGGAACAAAGGAAGGTGGATGCTGCCCTGGCTGGGGGGCAGGGCTGGAAGAAGGTTAGTCAGTTGCTGTCTGAGAGCATGGAGGAGACAGCCTAGGGAAAAGGGCTGGAGTTTAGGGGCCCGGTCTCCCCCATCTCAAGGGGGCCTGAGGCATCCTAGCCCAGCTCTGTGACCAGATTACATCTGTGCTGTGCTGTATCCTGGAGAGGCAATAGACTTCCTCTATTCCACCGGCTGGTGCAGTCTGTTTGTGCCATTTCGGGGTGCAGGAGACGGGGGACCCCCAACCCGCTGTCACACCCCGTATCGAGGGCAGCCGTTCACAGCTGTGCAATGTGTGAGACACTGCCATTCTGCGCGGGGAGCATTTTACACCCAAACTTTTCTCCAATGTCCCTGGCTGAACAAAATCCTAGGAAACAAAAAATCAGCCCTGAGCCTTTTAGAACTAGCATTAAGGAAATACAGATCCAATAAAAGATATTACCTTATCAAATATTATGATATCAAACCACTGGCCAGCTTGCAGATCATTAAACAACCTCTTCTGCACAGCAGAGATTAAAGAGAGCAGGTAGACCATTACATTGGATTTTTCCTACTACGAAAAGTTATCTGTAATAATAAAACCAGGCTGTGTGAGAAATTGATACACATTTAGGAGTTCAAAAGGGCTAATTTCCCAAAGATGAGGAAACCTCTGAATGAAATTGAGATGATAAAATTAGTGGGAAAATGTGATTCAAAAAGGGGGAAATAAGATAGCAATTGGGTTACATTAGAAGTTATGAAGTGCATAAACATGATAAGGGAAGCTAAAGACCAGGGAATAATTCATGGCTGACATGGAGGAGTTTAAGTATATTAGGAATGAAAGAAGTCCTAGTTTAGGCCCATTGCTAGATGGAAATGGTAAAAGTTAATAACAATTCAGAGATGGCAGAAGTGTTCAATAATTTTTTCTATTCTGTATATGGTATTTGTAAAGAAAAAGGATGAGATTTACTTATCATATGAGGATGATGTAGAATCATAGAATCCTAGGGGTTGGAAGAGACCTCAGAAATCATCGAGTCCAACCCCCTGCCCAAAGCAGGACCAACCCCAACTCAATCAGCCCAGCCAGGGTTTTGTCAAGCTGAGGCTTAAAAACCTCTAGGGATGGAGACTCCACCCCCTTCCTAGGGAACCCATCCCAGCGCTCCCCCACTATAACTTGAGACCATTGCTCCTTGTTCTGCCATCTGCTACCACTGAGAACAGCCTCTCTCCAGCCTCTTTGGAACCCCCCTGCAGGGGGTTGAGGGTTGCTCTCAAATCCCCCCTCACTTTTCTCTTCTGCAGACTAAACAAGCCCAAATCCCTCAGCCTCTCCTCACAGGTCATGTGCTCCAGCCCCCTCAGCATTTTGAGTGCCCTCCACTGGACCCTCTCCAATGCATCCACAGCCTTTCTATAGTGGGGGGCCCAGAACTGGACACAATATTCCAGATGTGGCCTCACCAGCGCCGAATAAAGGGGAATAATCACTTCTCTGGATCTGCTGGCAATGCTCCTCCTAACGCAGCCCAATATTCCATTTGCCTTCTTGGCTACAGGGCGTCCTGTTGACTCATAACCCGCTTCTCATCCACTGTAACCCCCAGGTCCTTTTCTGTAGAACTGCTGCTTAGCCAGTCGGTCCCCAGCCTGTAACAGTGTTTGGGATTCTTCCAAGTGCAGGACTCTGCACTTGTCCTTGTTGAACCTCATCAGATTTCTTTTGGACCAATCCTCTAATCTGGCTAGGTCACTCTGGACCCTATCCCTGCCCTCCAGTGTATGTACCTCTCCCCCTAGCTCAGTGTCCTCTGCAAACTTGCTGAGGGTACACCCTGGGGGGGATAGCTCAGTGGTTTGAGCATTGGCTTGCTAAACCCAGGGTTCTGAGTTCAATACTTGCACAGGCCATTTGGGGCAAAAATTGTCAGGGATGGTACTTGGTCCTGCTGTGAAGGCAGGGACTGGACTTGATGACCTTCAAGGTCCCTTCCAGTTCTCAGGAGATAGGCAAGGTCCCTTCCAGTTCTCAGGAGATAGGCAATCTCCATTAATTTATTTTTAATTTAACCCATCCCCTCATCCAGGGAATCTAGCAGGTTGCCCCAAGGATTGGTTCTAGGACTGGTTTTGTTCACCTCCATTCCCTCGCCCAAGGGGGAGAGAGCCCTTGTGGGGACCCAGGCCCTGGAGAAGGGGAGCAGGCGGCTGCAGAGGGTGGAGAGAGAGAGAGATGCCCTGCAGGGTTAGTGTTTAATGGGGAGGGTGTGTGATGAGGCGTCTGAGTTAAAACCCAGCGGTGGGAGAGGGCTGGAGGGCGGAGCCGGCAGCTGAGGCAGATTCAGCCAATTAGGGCCCAGCTGGGGCTGTATAAATCAGGGCTCCGGGAGGGAGGAGAAGAGGCTCTCTGGCTGTAGGGGGGGGAGCAGAAGGGGTCTGGCTGCTGGGGAAGCTGGTGGCTTCCTGGGGCAAGGCAGGCAGGCAGAGCGCACGCACGCACGCACGCACGCACGCACGCACGCACGCACGCTCTGGGCTCACTCCCAGGTTACAGGCCCCAAGATGCTCTCGCAAACGAATAGCAAGACGTAAGGGGAGTGGGTAGAAATTACAATGGGCTTTCGAGGACCCTCCTGGGGAGCTGCAGAGCCAGCAGCTGCCTGACTTGGGAAGCCTGGCCAGGCTGGTGGGTGAGGTAGCAAGTACAGACTCGCAGGGCTGGAAGGGACCGCGGGGAGTCCTGTAGTCCAGCCCCGTGTGCTGAGGCAGGATTAAAAACGACTCGCGAAACAAGCCCCAGATGGACTTCCACACGGGCTCAGTGTGCCTGGAGCAGAGACCCGGGAGCCATGCTTGGCTCCTCTCTGCCATCTGCAAAGATCACAGCGAGGCCAGAATTGCCTCTTGAGTAACATCAGTGGGGGGCAGTTAGGTAACTCCATCTTCATAGCCACCAAGAAGGGTAGTGAGAGGCAGCTTATCCCAGAGAGACCTCTGAGAGGCCAGCGGCTGGTCACAGCTCGCAGTCGCTACTGGCGTAGGCCAGATTCCAACTAGCTCTGTAAGTGGGCACGGCCCTTTGGTCACATATTTACTGATAAGTAAAGGCTTGTTTTCTGCCAGTGACCTTTTCTCTCACACCCTCACAAAGCCACCCAGGTGGGGCGTGGACTGCCGGTGTTGTTCCTCCCAAAGCAGCTGGGCCGGGGCCATGGCATTTTGGTGCGATGGAGCTCTGAGGTGAGCCAGCGGGGCCTGGCAGTCGTGACAGCATAGGCAGCAATCCAAGATGGCAACAGAGTGGGCCACTGTGGTGCTTTACCTCAGGACCATCACAGAATCAACACCGAAAATGGTTTCAAAGGGAACCGGGAATGACCCAGCATTAGAATTTCAGAGTAAGGCAAACCTCCGAGTGACAGAGCGAGCCTAGCAACAGGGGCGAGCGCAGACCACCGCTGGGTAGCCCCTCCACCGGCCCTGGGACTGTCTGGGCAGGGAATGTCCTTAGTGCAGCACCTGGCCCGACAGGGCCCTATTCTTGGTTGGCTTCTGTGGGTTTATAATAATTGCAAAGTCAGTCCCTCACGGCAGGGGTCAGCAAAGGGTGTTGTGCAAGGCCGGCGTAGACACGCCTCAGTGACCCAGCAGGCTGAAACTGCTCCATCTGTCAAGGCCACTTAGAGACATCTTCATTCCCACATCACTGATGTAACAGGCATTGGTGACTCAGGAAGCTGCAATGCAGAAGGAGGCTTTTGTCTGAGGCATTTTTGGGCCAGTGCCCTAGCACGGTGTTAGGGGCACTACGCTTCTGAAGGGGCATCTAAAATTCAAATCCTGAGCATTTGTGGGCATGAAGATCCCTTTCCTGAGGACTCCCTCCCCTCGTCAGATGCCAGCTGGGGTCACTCCTTTGTGCCTCTCTCAAGTCTCCTTGTGCAGTTTTAATTGGCCACGGTATGTCTTATATCCTAGTGTCACCGCATGCCGCAAAGCAACTGCGAGTCTGGCACTCGGACGCACTGGACCTCGAGTCTGCCGCTGTGTTCTCTGAGACGCACCTTTTCCCCGAGTGGCCTTACTTAGATTATGGGGCTTCTTGCAGGTAAGGCACTAGGCAGTGAGCATGGTAAAAGCAGGTTATTAGTTATACTCAACTTAACCCACATCGAGACATGGTTTGTTGAGGCTCCGGAGCGATTTTTTTCTTCACTTATGCCTTTTCGGCCAAGGTGTTGCAACATCCACGGGCACTCTCTCTCACACACGGAGCTCTCACAGCCAGGCCCACACCCCAAAACTGCAAGCCGAACACGGGCACTATCCATGCAGCTAACCAGAAGAGCCATGGCAAAGTAATTAGCGCCTTTTGGTTTGCCTGGGCTTCTTCCAGGACTTAAATTAAGCAAGGTTTCCAGGCAAGGAAACACTGAAGGGTCCTTCCGACCAATATTTCCCCTAATCGGGTCCATCCATGTGTGGATTTTTCCATTCATGTGCGGAATAAATTTTGATGTTATCCGAGGCATGTGTGAATGTGCACCAGCTGTAGAAACAAAAACCTCGCTGTGGGCACTCTGCTAATCAGCGGGGAGGCATTTGAATTTCTTCTGAGTGAGGGCAGAAGTGCCCGGCTCACAGGGAACACGGCTTCTTGCCCACTGGGCCCTCACGCACAGTGTGGTGAGCTGGTCACAAAGATGGAAAAACTCTGGTTTCCTCTGAGTCAAACCTAGCAAGAGTTTTCATCCCCAAACATACTAGCTTTGTGTAGCACCACAGCCCTCCTGCATTGCATTTTGGAAGCGCTCACGTGAGCTCCCCGATGCTGGGGAGGGGGAGCCCCAAGCCTCGACGCTTGGCTCCAGGCAAGCCAAAGGCTGCATCCGCCCCGGGCCTTGCGTTCCCCACCCCTGCTGTACAGGCTCATGCACTAGAGGTCCCAGGCTGGGTTCTGCCTGTCGGCGTTAGTGTGATGTGCACAGACCAGAGGGTGGGGAGCTCTGCCATGCACAGACCAGGGAGCAGGTTTCTATTTCGCTGTCCTTCCTAACGGGTTTCACTTTCCCCGTTGACGCAAGCAGCACAGGGCAGGGTGAAAGCAGAAAGCATCCAGGCCTCTGAGCAGCGGCTTGACTCATGGCCCCTGGGGCCAGGGCAGGCGTGTTACATACCAGGACAGAGCTGGGGTGCACGGTCCCTGTCTCCTATTCTCTGAAACACCAGCAATACCGCCCTCTTCCCTCCCACTGGGACCTTTCCGCCTCTCCCACCTCAGCTCTCTGCTGCCTCAGTCTGGCATCAAATTGGACCCATTCCCTTGCTGGGCGCCCAAACCACTCGCTGCCTCACCTCCCTGGGGCTGCTCCTCTCACTGCACCGTGCCGCTGCCTGGAAACGCCTGCCAGGGATTCTCCGATAACAGTCCTGCCGTGAGTGCAGGGGGCTGGGCCAGATAACCTCTCCGGGTCCCTGCCAGTGCTGGGACTGAATGAAAAGCCAACGGGATGGGACAGTGTTTAATTTATGCCAGGCCCAGCAGCTCAGAGCCTAGTAGCTCCGGGCCCGGCAGCTCGAACCCGGCACCTCCGGGCCTGGCCCCTCAAGGTAGGGATATAACAGTGTAGCCGATTAACCAATTAGCAAGAGCTTATAGGTTACTGCTATAGACGACATGCATTTCCCTCCCCCCACCAATGGCCAGTGAATTTTTTAGCAGGCTGGCCAGCAGCCTGGCTCAGTCCCAGCTTGCACCGGGTCCTGGACCTGCCCCCGCTGCGGCTCTGCATTGAAAGTGTATTAGGAGCCGCTCGCACCGGGTCTGGGTGCTCAGACCCCTCCCCTGCAGACGGTGGCTGCCCGGGGACTGTAGAACAACCAACAAACCGATGAGAATTCATGAGGTTGATCAACTATTCAATTAACCGATATTTCACATGCCTAGCTCAAGGACTTGGCACACGCAGCCGAGTGGAGGTGCCTGGAGACGCCAGGCCCCTCCCGCCGACCTGCCCTTGGCCGGGCCCCGTCTCGCGCCCATTCTCTTGGGATGCCCCTGCCTGCTTCTGCTCAGACCTCCCCGCACAGGGGCCCCTGCAGCTGCCTCAGGTGACTACGTGGGGCGCCGCACACAGCTCTCCGGAGGCACCCTGCTCCCTTTCAGGGCCGCGGCCGGGAGGGACGTTCTCCCGGCCGTGAAGGCGACATGCTGCGCCGTCGGGCGGGAGGGGGCAAGGCCTGGTGCGGTGGGAGGGCGGGACGGGGAGGCCGAAGCTGCAGCCTGTCACTAAGGGCAACAGCGCAGAGAGGGGGCCTTGCTGCCCACGGGGGACTGCAAAGTGCACAGCACGTCTGCCCCCCGCGCTCCCCAGCCGGGGGGGAAACCGCAGCAAACGGCCCGCTTCCCCTGGCAGCGAGGAGGGGGACCCCAGTGGCATTGGGGTATGAATCGAGGGGCTCCCCCCTGCAGCCGAGAGCCCCAGTGGGGGGGGGGGAGCGGTGAAGAGGGCAAAAGAAACATGTTTCCTTGCTCCGGCCTGACAGGTTTGGCAGGCGGCTCGGAGCCTGGCCTCCGTGATTGGCGGCGAGGCTCTGCCTGTGCACCCAGGCCCCGGGCGATTCCCTTTCCCCGGTAAAGGCGGAGCCGTTACGGGGCGTTTCTGGGGCCGCACCAGGCGCACAGAGGTGCCCCGGCCACGCTGGTAACGTCCCAACCTCCACCCACGCTCCATGCCACGCTGGCCAGCTCTCTGCCGTCCCCCTGCTGCAGAGGCCAGCGTGCACAAACTTCCCAGGCCAGACTGCTGGGCCCCGGGTGCAGGAGGGGTCTCGAAATGGGGCTTTTACCTGCCTTTGCCTCCCACGTTACCCCCTCAGATCCTGTTATAGCAGCTTGGTATGGAAAGAGCTGGGGTCCTTCAGGCCACCAGAGAGGGGAATACAGCCAGGGGAGGCATCCGCCAGGGTTCCCTGTAAGCTGAGTACTGGGAGGGCCTTCCATGCCACCCAGCTGATTAGCAGAGCACTCACAGCTGCCCTCAGCCAGCAGCCTGTGTTTCTGTTGGTGGTGCACATCTGCACATGCTTTGGCGCACATAACAAAATTTATTCTGCACATGGATGGAAAAATTAGACAGGACACTGGCCTCCACGTAGTTTTCAAGAGCTCCATGTGTAATCACAGCTCACTGACATATCCCCTGTCCTGCAGCCAGGGGGGACAGGTGAAGGGGGGAGACGGTGACCTAATTAACTGCATTAGAGGGCCAGATCCTGCACTGCTGTAAATAATTAATGCTCATTCGTTCCCCAGGGATGTGCCAAGGGCTGGTCCTGCACGTCCGGGGGCAAGCGGCTGTTTTATTCAGCCAGACGTTACAACCACCCCACGCACCCTGCCGGTCCCGGCTCACTCCATGTCCAGTGCAGCAGCAGCTAACCGTGCCGGGATTTCAGAGGGGGAGCCGGGTCAGTCTGTAACCAAAAAAACTTCAAAGTAACAAATTGTCTTGCAGCTCCTTAGAGACTAACAACATCTGTAGACGGGATCGTGAGCGGTTAACCCGGGCTGTTCCTACAGGGATTGTGTGACCGGAGGGGGCAGAACTGGGGTGGGAGCCAGGTTTAAATACTCAGCTGTTGCCCTGGGTGGCTTTGGACGCAGGGTGGGTCATTCACAGTGCACAGAACCATCGTTTTCTTGAAGCCACTCCGTGCTGGCTATTCCTCCGTGCTGGAGGCGGTGCTCTGTGAGCTACCTCCACTGCCCTCTCTTTTCTTTAGCGCTCCCGTCACGCCGACCACCCAACCCCTCTCCCTCTCCTGAGCCAAATCCCGGATCCAGCTCTCAGTGCTGTGCGGGGAGCCAGTGGGGAACCCAGACTAGAAAGAGCTGGGCAGGCCGGCGCCGTCTGGGCCCTCCACATGGCTGGCTAACCCGCCTTATGGAGACGGGCTTCCGAACTGCTGTGCAGCAGGGCCAGGTGGCACAGTGAGAAACGTGCTTTGGGATCCGCCAGAGCTGTGCTCTCCTCGTGAAAACCTTCACACGGCGAAAATAGCCCTAGAAACATAGAGCGAGCCCTCCAGAGCCCGGTGTCCCTTCCTCTGCACCAGTTCCCGGGAGCCGCGAGGGGGAAAGCTCTCGCCTCTGCTTTAGGATTCTGCCCGGACACCCATAGGCAGGCGAGTGAGTCTCGTAGCTCGGGGTCCAGTTTCTGCCTCTGCAGCTGACTCTCTGGGGCGCGCCGGACAGGGAGCGTTTACTTTCAGTGGCCCGCCACCAAGCCACAGAACGGGGAACAGACCCCTGAATCCTACCGCCTAGGCCTTCCCTCCAACCACGACTCTCCTGCCTCCTCGCCCCAGTCCCGGCAGCGCTTCACGTCGCCCCCTCTGGCGCGCTAACGCAGTGAACTAGGTGGCGTGGGATCTCTGAGGGGCAGCTTCATGCTAGTGGGTTAGAGCCGGGGCCGTCCTGAGGAGGGCACAGCCCCCATGGTGGGGTGGGGGTAACCCCTGCTGCTGCGGCCGAGCCAGGCCCCCATAACTCCCCAGTCCCTCCCATCCATGGGACAGTTGGGGTGGCTGTAGCGGGGCCCCCAAAAATGCAGGGACTGGGCCACCCACCCCTGTTCGCCCTCTGGGTGAAAATAGCCACCGATATGCCAGCTCTGGCTCCTAGGCCTTGGGCAGTGGTGAGCCGCACCTGCCGCGTTGCAATGGTCAGGGCCCTAGCGCCAGCGCTCCGGGCGCGAGTCTGTTCACCCGAACCCAGGGGCTCACAGCCGTAGCTCAAGGCCAGCTGCCGCGTGGCGGCACCTCCCATGCGATACGGTCACGCACGGCGCGGCCGCCTCACCGCCAGGCCCCCCGGCTCTGCTGGGAGCCTCTTGTAACCAACCCCCCACAGCCGCGCCGACGTATCCGTCCCTACCACGGCGGGAAGGAGATTCCACGTGAGAGGGAGGGGCAGGGCCCCGGGAGCTGAGCACGTGTGCACGGCTGGATGGGCGTGTTAGGTTGCCTCTTGCCCAGAGGCAGAATTTAGGTTTGCAACGAACGCCCTGGCAACACCCCGACCCCGTCACCGGTGTCATTGTTCTTCCGGCTGACATCACGACTGTGCGTGTGTCTCAGCCTGGTCCGCTCTCCGGTCGCTCTCCTCCCAGCTCACCACCCCCGTCATGCCCACCGCGTCACACGCTGCTGCACGCTGGAGGAGGGCCCCTCGGCCAACCGCTGCCTGGTTTGGGCGCAGTACGAGGCAGCTACAGGCACCCTCTACTCAAGACAGGCCCAAGACTGGGGAGCTGGTTTCTGCCCCCCCCCCCATCTCCACCTGTCCCCTGCCTAGCAATTAACCCTGCCCCAAACCTCCAACTCAGTCTGGTTCCCCCACCAGCGCCCCCACCTGCCTGGCCGTCTCCCCCTGGGAGAGCTAGAGCGTGGCTCTGGCTGATGGCAGCCCCAGCCCACCCATTCAGGCCCTGCGACAAGCGCCTAGAGACCACGGGGATGGGCGCAGTCAACTGCCAGATGAGACAGAGCTCTCTGGTTCGATTGGCCGCAGCGCTCAGGCCCAGAAGCGGAGCACTGCCGGGGAGGCAGGTCGGAAGGAAAGTGACCAGGCCAGGAGTGGAGAACTGGAGCTTTCCCCTCGGTCTATCGGATCAGCCCCCCTCGTGGACTTACCCCAAGGGGCTGCCCTGTGGCTGCTCCCCAGCCCCTGGAGGAGTCTCACACAAACACTGGTCGCACTGCGCACGAGCAGGTCGCAGAGAGGCAGGTGGGTTAGTCTAACAAGGTGGGTTTTACCCACCAAAGCTCATGATGCTGCAGCGTGGACCTCTCCAGTTCGGGACCTAACCGGTGCCAGACCACAGGAGGTCAGTGTTGTCTGGCAGCGTCACCAACTCTGTCCCTGCTTCCTGGGCTCTTAGAAGACGTTTAGGCTGTGTCTACATTGGCAAGATTTAGCGCAAAATCTTGCCGCCTGTCTACACTGGCCACGAGTATTTGTGCAAGAACACTGACGTTGTAATGTACAAAATCAGTGCTTCTTGCGCAAATACTCCGACGCTCCTGCTCAGGGATAAGCCCCCTTGCACAAGTATTCTTGCACAAGAGGCTAGTGTAGACAGGCAACGTTAATGTCTTGCGCAAGAAATCCCGATGGCTAAAATGGCCATCGGAGCTTTCATGCACAAGAGAGTGTCTGCACTGGCACGGATGCTTTTGCGCAAAAGCACATCTCTTGTGCAAAAGCACATGCCAGTGTAGACGCTCTCTTGCACAAATACTTTTAACGGAAAAACTCTTCCATTAAAAGTATTTGCGCAAAATCTTGCCAGTGTAGATGTAGCCCCAGGGGTAAACTGGTGCTAACTAACGGCACAGAACCCTGAGCGCCAGGCTGGGGGCTATAAACAAACTTTCTGGGACTGTGGGAGAGATGGCCACAGCCACGACGAGTGGACCTCCGGCTCACTGGAATCCTGCCGGACCACGGATGTGGCCGGACCAGCACGTGCCGGACTAGAGAGGTTCAACCTGTACATCTTTTGGTTAGTCTCTGAGGTGCCACAGGACTCCGCGCTGGAACATTCGATGGCCAAGCAGAACTTGGCCCGGGCAGGAATTTCTAGAACGGGGCTGGTTCTACGGAGGACGCTCATGTCCCCTCCATGAACCGGCTCCTAGGCAATCTGCCAGCTGCTCGGCAGAGGCGGCGCAGGGCCCGCTCCATGCTCACTGACCCCGCAATGCCGTCACCCAGCCCCTCCTCCCCGTGACTCACGCGCCGACGGCCACATTTCAGCCAGGGGCACGGCTGCGTGTGCACCCTGCTGAGCTGCCCGTCTGACTGGGTCCCTCCCTTCAGCTTCTCATGGCAAGCCCCGTGGGAGGCGCGATGCCGTCTCCGGGCGGGAAGCATTCCTGAGCTGTGCCTGCATAGACCGAGCTGCGTGAGTGCCTGGCCGGCCACGTGTCCCCGTCTCCTGGTCCCTGCCGGGCAGCGCAGCACATGCCAAGAGCAGTGGGCTAGCAGGGCACCCTGCCTTCCAGTGAGAGCGCTCAGGAACCAAGGGCTGGCTGCCAAGACCAGGTTTCTCTTTAGCGATTCCCCCATGCAGCAGTAATGCCCTGGAGGTCTCGAACAGCCCCGCATAGAACTCCAGCGCATCTCCACTGGGCCTGTGACCACCGGTCAGTCTCTGGGCCTGACCCACGGAGCCGGAGGGCACCGCCCCGGCAGGACCGGTGGAGTTGTCCCCACGGTAAGGTACAGCCCAGCTAGTTAGCCCAAAGCCACAGCCATAGCCCTGGCTACACAGTGGGCAAGCCTCAGCCCGGAGCACCCCCTGCGAGGAGGCTGTTAATTGAAATTGTCGTGCGCATCCTCACCTGACCTCTTCCCGATCAAACAGAGACTCCCCCTTCCCGCCCCCCGCGATTCCTGCTCTCTCTGGGTCAGTGACCCCCAGGTGTCAGCCGACGGTCAGGGCAGTGTGTGTGTGTATGCTTCTGAGAAAAGGTTTAACGTCCGTGTCTTTACTGCTAGGACCGGGGTCCCGTCGCAGAGGGTGGCCAGCAGGCCAACAGACGCCCCGTTATATAGGAAGAGCTTATTACACCTTAGATTTTAGCTGCTAGAACACAGGGGTTCCTTCGCAGCGGGCAGCCTAGGAAAGGCTGAAAAGGTGCCCCAACGGATCTTGTCACCTGGGAGTGACACAGATCCAAATGCCCAAGCTCTCCCTATGACTGTCCCTTTATGACTGGCTGAAGTTCTTTTAAATTGTGCTTGGTTCTATTACAGCAACTGAAGGAGTCAGGTTAAAGCTTAAACAGTTACAGGTTTATTAAAGAAGCTTATAAATTATATGGTTACAATGGCTATTGCTCTATTTTTTTAAATGCTAGCAAATATATATATAGATTTTAAAAATGGTTACAGGAAAAAGGTAAAGATAGAAAATAGAAATAATGGTACCAAGTGACAGCTGAATCTTTAAAGAGCTCTAACACTATGTATATATATACTTAAACAAAGGACCACATCCAGGTACAATTTTTACCCCTTTCTGTGCCTCTCGACTCCAGCGTGTCAGGCCAGGGCCGGTCTCTCAATTCCTAGGAAAGACGAATACGAGGTGGGCGTCCCCTTGGAACCTCGGGAGGTCAAACACCTAACCCGACCAGCAGATAGATGGTAGATTGACACTCAGAGAAAATGTGCTGCTGGACCCATCTATATACCCCTGGGGGCCCGTATCCTCTTTCTTATCTAAGATGCCAAATTCTACTGGTCCGTTTTGTGGCGCCAGTTCTTACAAGCAAGTTTCAAGTTAATTTACACTTGCAAGAGACAGAACTAAATTGTGAATACTGGACATTTTTTTACTGGGCGAGAGATTCCTCCCCCCGCGGATGGATGTGTGTTCGTATCAATATGGGTTTGAGTCAAGGGCACTCCTTGGCAGCCTCTTGGTCAGCAATTGGCGTATCTCTGTTTACAGCCATTCACGGTCACACAGCCTGGGCCTTCTGCTCTGTGTGCCCTAGATGCTCCAGGCAAGCAAAAATGGATGTTACAAGGGGGGTTCCTGTCTGGCTACAACAAGACAACAGGCTCCAGGACCAGCCCCAGTTGTTTTGCCACCCAGGGCAGAAAACCGTGTCAGTGCTGCCCCCACCCAAGCCGATAGCCCACAAGAAAAAGGCAGGGAGATGCGACCCCCCCAGCCCGGCCAGACGCTGATCTGGCACCACTGGAAGTCTGCACAGAGGACATCTGCCCCTCAGAGCAGCCTTGCACAGAGACAAGCAGCCTGCAACGCCCCACCTGGCCTGGGGTTCACAATGTGACCCCAGATTGTGAGACCGACACTTGTTGCCAGACCCCGGCACCACTACAGCGTCCTGGGGCGCCTGGGTGAAGGATTTCTGCTCCTTCATTTTTGCACGTCCCCCCCTCTGCGCCCCCGTCCCCGCAGCCCTCTCCGAGCTATGCCCTTGTGTGCCAGGCAGGGCATGCAGCTCTCTGGACACGGGGTGATTTGTGAAAACAGCAGGCCTTGTTTTAGAAGGCAACGTTGTGGCCACCCAAACTGGCCCCACGTCCTCCTAGGGTTCCAGGCGCCTTCCCCTGGCCGCTGATGCCCTGCCCAGCAAAGGCTCTTTAAGCAGAACACAGGCTGTGCTCGCAGGGCCAGAGGGTGGGTGGCCTCGTGGGGTGGGATTCGGGAGCTCTAGTGAAAACAGCTGTTACCAATGCTCTTCCGAAGATCACGAGCTGGCCACGCTCAGTGCGGGTGTCTGCATGGGCAGGCCCTGATCCTGCAAAGACGTTAAATGCTTCCCCGAGAAAGCGGCCTGCCTGGACACCCTGCCCCAGCCCCGGCTGGGACAAGCGACTTCCCGCCGGGCTTTCTGCTTTCCGAGCTGCTTAACACACTGCAGATTATTTCTGCTTCGAGTGTGGGAGAGCGGCCGAGTGCGTCAGCATTACCGCGGGCAGGGCAGAGCGGAGCGTGATCCCGCTGGCACGAAGGAGCCTGCCCTGGCACCGCGAGGTGACATTTGCCTTCCTCGTGCTGCTTCCCATCAAAGAGCACCCAGCCAGGCCCGAGGGAGTGCCTGACGCCCTGGGTGACATTGCTGGCACAGGCTGTTGAGCCGGTCTGCTCGCCCACATCACTATCAGATTTACCCCTGCGTGAGGAAGGATAAAAGTGAACCCTTTGTGGGCACCTAAGTCACGACGGACCGGAGGGACTCCGAAATCAGAGCCTCCCTGTGAGCTGCGAAGGGATTATCCACACACCCCAGGGAAGCACGCCAAGTCTTTGCAGGATCAGGGCCTACCCATGCAGACGCTCTGCACTGAGTGTGGCCAGCTCATGGCTCTCGGAAGAGCACTGGTAATAGCTGGCATTATTCGCAAAGCTGCAGCGCCAGGAGTCACGGGAATAAGTGAAAATCTGGGGGTGGGGGACATTTCTAGCCCTGTGAGTTCACAGGAAGGACGTGTCCCAGGTGGTTCCCGAAAGGTGCACGAATCCAGAAGGCAAATAAGAGAGCCCCGAAGGACAACTTTTGTAGATCCTCCGGATTTTTCAGCCAGTTTTGTGGTGTGGGGGTGCGCGGGGTCAGCAATGTGCATAATTCTTACACTGAAATTTGCACCGGACCCCTCGCTCCCATGCTGCCTTCTCAGGAAAGGAGACCAAGGGACAGGCCTGGCCAAGGAGTCTGCGGGGCCCGAGGCGGCACGTTGTGGGTGGCTGTGCCGGGCGGCTCCCAGCCAGGGCAGCGAGCAGGCAGCCGGGCACCAGGCAGCGCGGTGGCCTGAAGGCGAAGGGCCCAAGGCCTCACTCGCCTTGCCCGAAGGCCAGGCCTGTCAAGGGAGGAAGGATTTAAGCACCGTGATTTCCAGGGGCCTCTGACCTCCTGCTCCCACCTCACCCTGAACTCGAGGGCTGGAACCCTCCATCTTCGATATTAACGGACTGTCAGGGCGGGGGAGTGGCTTAAAACCCAGCAATGCTTTCCCAGGCCCCCGGGACCCTCCCCCCGGAGGGCCCAGTCCCCTCGGGCTGGCTTGACGTCGCCTCACAGCCCGCCCCAAGGCCCCCTCGCGAGCCGTTCCCTCCCACTCGCTCGAACGGCCCTGCCCCATGCCAGCGCCTCGGGCCCGGGCACAGGGATCACGCGCTCCTCAGCGGGTTCCGCAGAAATGTGAATCCCAGGCGTTGCAACACTTGCCCTTTGGAGAGGAATTCCGTCAGAGCCGCGCCTTGGCTTCCTGCCTGTCGGCGCTGACATTTCTGTGTCTGTCACTGTAATCTCTGCTATTCAGAGCCTGCCAGACCACAGCACCAATGGGAGAAGCAAACATGTAATGGAGACAATGAGCAGCGGGCACAAAAGAGGAGCAGGTGGCAGGCGGGGCTACGGGCACCGGCTTTCAAGCCAGAGCACCTGGGTCTGCCCCTGACGCGCTCACTCAGCTCTGACCTCGGGCAACGGGCCGAGCCTCTGTTTCCCCTCCCAGCCTTTGCTCTGATTATTTAAACTGTAAAGTCCTGAGGGCAGAAAGTGCCCCTTGCTTTGTGAACAGGCAGGCCCCAGTCCCACAAGAATGGTGCGCAGGCCTTACAGTCAGAGCGCATTTTACAAAGGAAGTCTGTGTCTTCAGCTCCATTTTAGAGATGGGGAAACTGAGGCCCCGCATAGGGGAGTGACTGGCCCACTCGGCCACTCCCCGCTGGGACCCTCATCTCCAGGGAGCCCTCTGGGCAGATAGTCCTGGGAAAGCGTTCAGAGAGTTACATCCTGCAGGATCTGGTGCAGGCAACCCAGAGTTCGAAACGGCGGAGCCCCGCGTGGGCCTTTCCCCGCCTCCCCCTCGGTCTGTGAAGACTCAAGCCTCACGCGTGTTACTCGGCACTGCAGCCAGCTGGCTACGTTTGTGTGAGAAACTCACCCAGTGGATTTGCTCTCCCCCCTTTAGGACAGCTGCCCAGCCGGGTGCCATCGGAGCCAGGTCACGTGGCCAGCGACGCGCACGCAGCGCTGAATGGGTTACCGGGGCACGTCGTACAGCGCTGAGCCATATCAGCACCGCTCCGTGTCAATGGGAGGGAGCATCCCATCAGCATCATCCAACCCCTTCACCAGCCGCGGACAGTCCGGCAGCAAGAGACCGTCGCCTGCTGACTCTGCGTTGTGTTGCCACTGTGACTTATATCGCTCTCGGGGGGGGGGGAGTCCCTGCTCTCTCTGGTCTGGCAACATCCGCGGTCCAGCATGATTGTAGTTAGCTCAATGTCCACCTGTCATGGGTGTGGGCAAGTTTCCCGCAGTCCCATAAAGTTTATTTACAGCCACCAGTCCTGGCTCTTGGTGTTCTGTGCTGTGAGTTAGCTCTAACGTACCCCTACATCTCTTCTCGGAGCCCAATACTCAGTAGAAGTGTTGGTAATGTTGCTAGACTATATTGACCTCCTGTGGTTTGGTGAATTCTTAGTGTAGGAAGTTGAGGGTCAGTAACATGGAGTCAGCAGGCCTAAATAGAAGCCTGTAACATGAAAACAGCAACAGGCCTGCAATCTAGTGAGCAAGACTTTGGTTCAGTAACAGGAGCCAAGAAAGAGGCCCTATTGATAACTGTGTGATTGTGTAAGTTAGGTCAAGCATGGAAGGACACAGGGAGGCACTGGGTCCAGACTGTGAGCCAAAGGGGAGTATTGGAACATCTTAATAAGAAATGTCTTGGTACAAAAACTCCCTAAAAACTAATGCACATACCGACCTAGGTTCAGGACCAGGTCGAGATTGACAGCATGAAGGATAGTAAGTGAGCCCCCCTTCCGTAAGGTGAGGGGTGGTAACTAGGCAACAGAGGGTGGTAACCTGGTACGTAAAGAAATGATGTAAGTTGTTTGTACCTGTCTGTAAAAGGACACCGCAGAGGGTGCTCTCCGGCCGACCTTGGGGGGGCGCACTAGGCGCCTGAACAGCAGGTCTCATTGCCTAAACTTACAGAACGCACAGTAGCTTAACTTTGACTAACTGCTGTTAATATCTGATATATGGCAATAGGCCTGCCCGGTGTTGGTACCTTGTCAACGCAGGCCATAGTGCCCAGTGGTGTCACATTGTACTGATCTCTGTTACCAACTGGTAGAGCTTCGCATTTGACAATAAACCTGCTCGATTGATTTCAAACCTTGCCTGCATCTGTCGTTTCCGGGGCCTCTCAGATCTCGTGTTGACCCAAGTGCACGGGGTCTAACACTCTAGATAAAGGGAGCACCGATTGTTACGCATGCAGCCGAGAGTTTATCATCACCGACGGAGTAGAGGTCCTGTCAGGAGCGTGCCAGGACAACCCTGACCAGACGACGCTGACACTGACAGTCCAGACCACCGAAGGTACCGAGGTAGGAAAACACCGAGGTAGGACACTTAGCACTGGTCAGGTCCCGCGGGGGCCAGATGAGAGAGGTTTAACCTGTGATATCAAAGGGGTGGGTGTGTCAGTGTGTATCTTGCAGAAACAACAGGGAGTCCTGTGGCACCTATCTGGGCAAAACTCACTTCGTCAGATGCAACTGAAGGCTGCAGCGTAGCCAGAGCCGGACTCGTACAGCCCAGGTGTGAAATGCTCCTGGTTTGCACTGCAGCCCCCACCTGCTGTAACACACCCAACCCCACTCCGAACACGGTCCCCCCGCCAGCCCCAGAGCTGGATTTGTGAGAAGATGCCACACCTTGCCAAGGGTTTCATGACATCAGCACAGCCCTCCTTCGCTGTGGCAACACAGCCCAACAGCTGCTAGCTCAGAGTGGCACCCACACATAAATCCCATGGACAAAAGAGAGGCGCCAGTGCTGGGCATGCACTGGAGTGTGTGCCAGGGTGCAATAATTCCTGCCTCGTATGTAGCACTTCCCATCAGTTGAACTTGCTGGGGTTTCCGAGGGAGGTCAGTAGCAGCAGCCCCATTTTACAGATGAGGAAACTGAGGCAGGAAAGCAGGAAATGACCTGTCCAAAGTGACACAAAGCTTATAATCATACTCTCTCTAGACTCCACTTCAGACAGGAACAATGCCAGAAGAAACCCCTCTCTGACACGCCTTTGGGAATGCAAATACGATGCATGCCCCCGTCACTGGGGACAAAGTCTCCAGGGAGTTCAGCCCAGGGCACCGGTAATCCCCACTGGCGGCCGCCTGAAGGGAGATGGGGCAGCCACCTCTTAGCAGGCAGAGCACACGTCACAGGTGTTGCAACCTCAGCAGAGACCCATAGGATCACCTGAGCTGTAGGAGGGGGGTCTGGGAGGATGATGACATTCAGACCTGCCTGTACAGTCCTCCCTGAGCACTGAGCTGTATTCTTACCATTTTGCTAATTACAGGGGTGTGAAAACAAAGAATCAAACCCACAGTCTGTCTGAACAGGGTCATCGGAGGCCTTGTCTAAGCAGCAGGGGCCGCTGTGATTATTTGTGGGCTGTAGTTTGAACACGACACGGCTGCAGAAAAAGCAACCATCCTTCTGGGCTGCATTTCAGGAGTGCGGTGAACAGGACACGAGGAGTCGTTCTTCCGCTCTGCTCTGCGCCGAGGAGGCCTCGGTGGGAGTCTTGTGGCAAGGTCCGGAGAAGGGCAAGGAGAATGATGAAGGATCTAGAGAACATGAGCTAGGAAGCAAGGCTGAAGGAACTGGGCGTGTTTAGTTTGGAAAAGAGAAGACTGAGAGGGGGCGTGATAGCGGTTTTCAGATATCTAAAAGGGTGTGACACGAAGGGTGGGGGCGGGGGAGGATTGTTTTCCTTGGTCTCTGAGGACAGGACAGGAAGCAAGGGGCTTAAACTGCAGCAAGGGGGGTTTAGTTGCACATTAGGAAAAACTTCCTAGCTGTCAGGGTGGTTAAATACTGGGATAAATTGCCCAGGGAGGTTGTGGAATCTCCATCACTGGAGATATTGAAGAGCAGCTTGGACAGATACTTCTCAGGCATGATCTGGATCGGGGGTGGGGAACCTTTTTTGGGTCAGGGGGCCACTGACCCACAGAAACATAAAGAAATGTCACTGACATGGCCCCCCAACTGGAAAGGAGAAAGACGCTCCCCACATTCCCCTCACACCCCACAATCTTGGGGGCCCCCAGCTAGTAGATTTTGTGTCCTCCAGCTCCACGGAGAGACAGTGGGGAGGCTGGAGGACCAGTGTAGGGGCCAGATCTGGGGGCCAGATCCAGGCAATCCGGGGGCCGCACTCGGCCCCCAGACCTTAGCTTCCCCACCCGATCTAGACAGTGCTTGGTCCTGCCATGAGGGCAGGGGACTGGACTCGATGACCCCTCGAGGCCCCTTCCCGTTCTAGTGTTTTATGATTCTCTGAGTCTTTTTATGTATATAACGTTGCACAAAAAAAATGACGCTTTTTTAAAAGCAATGGTAAAACGACATTAACCCACCCAAAATGGCCATTAGCCCACTGGGCGTGATGCAGGAGCATCTGTCTATACTTTACCCTGGAACACAAGCATTTCGGACTTCGTTATGGCGTGTGGTTTAAAATAGACGTATGTATTTCGACCTTATTTGTATATCTTGTAAGGAACAGTTTACTTCTACAGAACACATGTATGTACATAGGTATTTTAATACACTCGGAGCTTTTAATCATTATTGTTTTAATATGCAATAAAATCAATTGTCTAAATCTCCAGTCCATGAGAATAGAGCCCGGAGCGGGGCCAACACTAAAGCACAGGGGAACTGACTGTACGTGCCTCACACCGGCCCCAAGGGGTAGCCACCGGCTGGGTGACGTACAGTCACATCCGGACAGGTTCTCAACCAGCCGCTTTGGAATAAGGCGATTCTGGGCTGTGTGAAAGGCCACGCAATCTATCGCCTCCCTTTAAAGGGAAGAGCCTAGAAGATTAAAGAAAACGTAGGTCAATAGCTTTCTGTCTGGGAAGGGCCCATTTCTCAATAATTGGGGTCATGAAACCCTCGTGTCTTTCTTTTATTTGGATCCCCACCCTCCCTATTGTTTTTCTGGCTGGTTCGTTCTGCTGTGGAATTCCTTTTGCGGGATGTACGCCAATGAAAGTGGCGTACATCTCGCAAAAGGAATTCCACAGCAGAACGAACCAGCCAGAAAAACAATAGGGAGGGTGGGGATCCAAATAAAAGAAAGACACGAGGGTTTCATGACCCCAATTATTGAGAAATGGGCCCTTCCCAGACAGAAAGCTATTGACCTACGTTTTCTTTAATCTTCTAGGCTCTTCCCTTTAAAGGGAGGTGATAGATTGTATAATTGGCTAGATACTCGTGTTACAATAGGCAAGGAGAGGTTAGTTAAATTTCAGGAGCATGGCTGGTTACGGTGTGCCTGAATAATTACTATCTGCACTGGGGGTGAAGAGGAAGATGGAAAAAACCATGGGAACAAGGGGGAGAAAGGAAAGGAAACTGGGTTCACACTGGCTGGAAGCGAACCCCAGTAACCATCTCTGGACTTTGGGTCTGGCTGTTCTTTGCTCACGTGAGACAGACCCAGGGAAGCAGGAAGGTGACGGGATAAACCCCCCAACAGGGTCTCCCGGCCAGGACTGGGACACACAAGAAGCTTGTGATGCTGCTGTCTGGGATGCACTTTGCAGAAAACCTTCTGCAAAAAACTCCTCCCCCCATAACTCCTGCATGGCCCAGCCCCTTGGCCTGGGGCCTGTTTCCTGCCCTGCCACTGCGCTGCAGGGGCAAGTCATGCCTTGTGTTTCCTCTCCTCCCTCTGTGCGTCTCGCCGCTGAGTTAAACCCTAACCTCACCCCAGCAGCGACTGTCTTTCAACAAGGATTTTGTGCCGCGCCTAGCCCAGTCGGGCCCACACCTCAGCCTGGCTCCTGGGGGCTGCTGTCATTACCGTCAATAGCCCTGCTGTGGGGCTGCTGCTCCAGTACCTCTCACAAGCCCTCACTACACTGTTTTAAAAGAAACAACCGAGTGTGGCTGACTGCTTGACCCTGGTCATGTCCTGCGACAGCCGCCGCTCTTTGCGGTGCAATAGTGACACCTAGTGGTCGGGGAGATCAGCACCGCAGCGCCTGTGGGTGTCTGGCACCTCAGGGCTCACACCAGCCTGCTCTGCAAAGGATTATGTCTCAGAAGCTTCCTACCCCGCCCCGGCGCTCTATGCGGTGTCACGGGCAGGCCAGGGGTGGAATCCAGTTCCAGTCGGTTACTTTAAAAAGGCCGTGTGGACTAATCCATTGTCTGAGGGACTGGTTTGCAAAGGCACCTGAGCACTTCTGAATACCCCCTCGGTGCCCCTCGGAGCTTTAGACTCCCAAGCAACTCCAGCTGGCAGGGTGAGGACAGCCTGCACCTGTCTTACACGTACAGGTGTGCTCAGCTGGCACAAGTTGCGGAGACCTGGCTCCTGTGTCAGAGTTTTGGGACCCTTTCTCTGCACCCTTTTGATATGGCCACGGTCGTTGGTTCAGTCCTCGCCCATTACTGTGGCCTGGCCACGCGCTGTTACAGTGAGAACCCTTTCCCCATTTTCAGTGGCACTACCTGGTATCGCTCAAGCTCTTGGAAAGGATCACGAAGCAGCCACTTTATATTGGCTCCTTTTGCCCAACGACGGCTTAATTCCTAGCTGTATCCCGTAGCCAGTAGTTAACACCAAGGGAACGGGCACAGCGGTAGGTAGGAACGGGGTCTAAGACACCCCAAAACGTCTCCTTCTCGGATCGGCCTAGCGGGACTGGAACAAAAGGCGGAGAAGGAAGGCAAACCGGAGACAGGAGGGCAGGGAATGTTCACGCACACAGCCAAACCCCCATTGTGATCAGGGTAGCCTGTTGAAACAGCTTCCCTGGAGAAGCTGGAGTGATGTCACAGTTCTCACTATGACAACAGCGAGCAAACCTGTCCTGGGCCCAGGCTACTTCCCCTAAAAGCCACTTCCCCTTTCTGCCTGCGTCCGAATGTCTTTGGCCAGCTGAGGGACTGTTAGCGCGCAATGAGTTCGCAATCAGGCAGCCGAAGGACAATGAGCCCTTCTCTCAGATCTGGGGTGCGTACTTCAGATCAGTATCTCAGGCCTAGAGGAGCGGCAGAAGGCAGGTCCACTAGAATGAGGTCTAGTTCCCCAGCGAGAGACCACCCTGCTGTGAAGAAGACAGGGGCCGTGGTGATCGAAACGGGTACGGGCAGCTGTAAAGCAGGGTTTGCTGGACAGCAGAAACCCAAGTCCGTCGTCAGCACCCTGGTTGGCCAGCCTTCAGAGAGGTCTGGAAGGACCGGAGCAGACACGTTCGTTGGAGAGAGAGCCCTGCAGCAACCCAACGTGGAGATCATCGAGCCCGTGAGGAACGGCATCATCATAGACTGGGAGGCAGCTGAAGTCCTCTGGAGACACATGTTCTCTCATGACCTCAAGGTTCCTCCGGAAGAGCACGCTCTGCTGATGTCGGACCCACCCCTCAGCCCTACCACCAACAGAGAGAAGATGGTGGAAGTGGTGTTTGAATCTCTCAACTCGCCTGGCATGTACATTGCTTATCACTCCGTCTTGTCAGTATATGCCCACGGAAAAATCAGCGGCTTGGTGGTAGACATGGGCTACGCCGTGACCCATACGGTGCCGGTCCTTGATGGCTACAACTTGCCTCACGCCACCGAGAGGATGGATATTGCCGGATCGTACTTGACTTCTTTTCTGATGCAGCTTCTCACGAACTCTGGGCACGTGTTTAACGAGAGGATGATGCACACGGTGGAAGACATCAAGCACAAGGTTTGCTACGTCGCCGCTGACTTTGACAGAGAGTGTAAGCTTCCAAAGGAGGACTACACGACAGATTTCCAGCTGCCAGATGGGCATATCATCCGCCTAGGGAAAGAGCGATTCCACTGCCCAGAGATTTTGTTCAACCCCCCCGGCATGCCCGGTTTTTCCTCTGTCGGCATCCACAGCATGGCCCAGAGAAGCTTAAATAAAGTGCCCAAAGAAGCCCAGACAGACATGTACCAAAATGTGCTTCTCTGTGGAGGTTCCTCTCTCTTTGAGGGGCTGGAGAGGAGGTTTTCCAGTGAGCTCCTTCATAAAATGCCAGCTCACACCAAGCTCAGAGTTTGTGCCACCCCGCTGAGGAAGTACGCTGCGTGGACCGGCGGCTCCATCCTGGCTTCCTTGACGAACTTCCAGTCCTGTTGGATTCGAAAGGAGCAGTACAAAGAGCATGGGCCGTACATTGTCTATCGGAAGTGCTACTGAGCTCAGCGCAAGGCCCAGGAGAAGTGAGTTTGCACCAAACTGTAATTTGCTCCTGGCTCCTGGCTGGGCAACGGGCAGTTCTATCATTAATAAATGCTTCTGCCTTATACAGCGGCATCCCTTCCAGGATCTCAGGACAGGCCAGGCTGGAATTTCCAGAGGGACCTTCACAAGCGAGGGAGCCCGTACCTCATTGAATTCCAGTAGCAAATATAGGCTGAATGGCTGAGGAGGTGTGTGCATTGGCCCCGCCCCTTCTGCCTGAGGCCCCGCCCCTTCTAGTACCACGGAGCCACCCCCCACCCCTTTGCCCAGGTACCCCATGGCGCTGTCAGCGCCCCTGCAGACAGACACTCATTTCTCTCTCTGTGAATCGGGGGAAGCCGAGGGAAGACGTGTCCCCATGTCCCAGCTCAGTGGCGAGCCTTGGCCACGGTCCTTCCCCTGCATGGCTACTGGTGCCCAAATTGCTAAGCTGGTGTGAAACGGGGTCACCGCTCGATGCTGTGACTTGATGGGGGCAGTCGTTTCCAGCCTTCTCCCCCCCCCCCTCCCGTGACCTTCCCTGTCCCCTATCCCAGCCCTCTGGGCTCGCTTGGCTCCTTGTTAGGTGTGGGTTAGGGGAGGCTAAACACCCAGATGAGTGGGGAGGGGCGGTTAGCTGTGAGGATCACGCAGGAAGCTTCTCTGCCACTCTTGGGTGAGCAAAGGGCACTGGTTACCCATGGGGCCCAGGCGCTGGGCCTCTCTGAGTCAAACCAGCCACTTTTTCTTTCCTCTGAAACTTTCCAGAGGAAACAAGCTCTTATTTCTCTAGAAATCGAATCCCCAGGCGACGGGCGAGAGAGAGCAGGTGGGCGTGTAGCTCTTGTGCAAGGACAACTCCCTTGTCCCCATGCTCATCTTGGAACAAATGCAGCCCCCTCTGTACTCACGGGAGCACCTGGAGACGGCTCTCGCTGGCCGGCGGCTGAAAAGCCCTGCTGTTTGCAGCCCTGGGTCTGTCTCCACCGGCAAGGAGAGTCCAGCCATTAGCTGTGCAGCTCTGCCAAGTCTTTCCTAAAAATAATGAGTAGTGCCATGGCAGCTCCGGGTGTGTCTGCACTGGGGAGGTATTTCGAAATAACAAGGCGCGCGTTCACATGGCCAGGCCCGTTATTTCAGAATAACTCCTGCTGCTGAAGAGGAATAAGCTTGTTTTGAAATAGTTATTTCGGGAGTTATGACGTCAACATAATTTATTTCGAAATAACCTGGTAGTGTAGAGAGAGCCCCAAGAGACTAACCAAAATATATTGAGTCATGAGCTCTCGTTGGCAAAACCCACTTCCTCGGATGGACTGGAGAGGAAATAGCAGAAACCAAGAGATGACTCTAACAGCAAAAGAAATGCCTGTCAACGGTAGGACCCATGTTCATGAGGCTAATGAAGTGGGCTGGAGGTGTCTCATTGTGACAGGGTATACAACCCTGCACTGGAGCTGCAAGGGTTAACTTTGGCTCCCTGGCCCCGCCCCCACAGCCCCCTGGGCATGCTCCAGCTGCAGGCCGGGCTATAAAGGCCGGTGGAGCAGCTCCGTCTGGGCTCACTCCCGTTCACCTGCGGCGGTGGGGCTTGCCCAGGCAAGCACACGACTCGATATATTTTGGTCAGTCTCTAAGGTGCCACAGGAACCCTCGTTTTTAAAGCTGCCGACTCCCACGGCTCCCTGGGAAATGTGGGCGATCTCGTCCGTCCTTTCCGAGCCCCCGGGGGTTGTGGGAAGGATTGGAGGGCCAGCCTCACGCCGGTAGCCACCCTGCAGAGTGGTTAGGTGAGCCGTGCCCTTGCCCTGGGATGGAAGGGCGGCACACAGCTAATTGGCTGCAGGTTTTTAGGGTGAGGAAGCTCCCACTCCACTGCAGCAGGGCTCCTCCTTGTGGTCATTTTCAGTAGGTCGTTTTGTTCTGTCTACTAAATAAAGCCAGAGGATGGGCTTCATACACTGGGGAAGGTGGTGGAGGGGCTCCCTGACTCCCCAGGGAGCAAGGCGAAGGGGGGAGGTGTCTATGGAACAGTCCAGGGTAGCTGACAGCTCGCTTCACAGCCAGAAGGGTTTTACAGGGGAGGTTCTTTCAAAAACTATTTCATGGACAGGGAAACTGAGGCACAGGGCCTGGTCCAGCACCCTGGCCCTTTGCATGGGAGGCCGAGGACCAGACCACGACACCCCCTTGTTGTCTCTGCAAGGCTTTTATGTTAAAGCTTTTAGGGTCAGGTGGTGAGCCGGGCTGGGTGCAAGGTGCATCCGCCCAGCTCCGTGGCATTCCCTGCGACACGCAAGGCATGTTCCTGCCATGCACTTCGGAGCCTCGGGATGTCTTCCTGCAGCGCTGTATGTAGCTCTTGGAGCAGGGGTGGGACCACCCCCCAGTCCTGCTTTGGCCATGCTGGGCTCTAATTGCTTCTGGGCATATCAAGTGCTGTGGCCCTCCTGTGACTAATCCCAGCCACCTGCCTCCTGCAAATTGCTGTGTCGAAGGGACTGCGCCCTTTGGTCCTAAAGCTCTGCTCCTTGGGAGACAGAGTCCTTGGAAATCTCTGCTCACATGGGAATGGGAATTACCTCTCCAAATGCCTCCCCTCCCCCTGCACAATCATATCAGTCCCTAACGCTTAAATGGCACTTTTCTATGGTAGATCTGCGTTACAACGGAGGGCAGGACAATCATTTTACAGATGGGGAAACTGAGGCCCAGAGCCATGACGCCAGAAATAGAACCCAAGTTTCCTGGAATCCAATTGGGCGTGCTACCCACTCCCTCAGTAATAGGGGCAGCACGCACAGAACACATGATCTCCATTGGGGTTGATCTGTAGAACAAAGTCTGTGTGAGATGCACCTGCAATCCTGCCAATAAAAGATATTTATCACACAGCCTCGCTGCGGGGGGGAGGTGAGGGGGGGACTGACTGTACATGCCCCAGAGGAAACACGCGACTTGCATGTCTGTGAAAGAAGCAAGAAAGACAGAGGAGAGAGACTAGAGAGAGTTTGAGGTTAGTCAAAGCCCTGTGATGGCCTGATGGAAAGTCTTTCTCTACTGTAAGCTTGTTTTGATGCCATCAGCAGGCACCTTCTGCTGCCTAGGACAGAGGCGAACAGCGTGGGATGTGTGAATTCATAATACTATACTGGAAAGGTGACGCCTACTTGAGGTCTCACAGTGATGCTTCATATTTGACAGGGGAGTGGGCCAGGAAAGTGGAAAATATTAAGGAGTATTAATTTAAAAAAACCCCAAACTACCATCAAACCCATCAGCACACGTTATTCAAAAGCAATGGCATTTGCTGTCCTGCCTCCTCTGTACCCCGAAGGCAAGGCCTTCGCTTTTAGACACAACCATTTGCTCCAGTCCCGTCTTCTCCCATCATGTCTTCCCCATCTGGACGTGCTCCCTAACAAGTTAGGACTAGCAACGTTCCCTCTAATTTTTTCCACTTCTGTGCGGAATATTTGTATGTGCGCCAAAGCATGTGCGAATGTGCACCTCCAAGGGAAACACACACGCAGCCGTGGGCGCTGTGCTAGTCAACTGGGTTGTGTTTGAATCTCTCCTGAGCGGCCGCAAAAGTGCCCAGCTCACAGGAGACACTGCTGGCTAGTGTAATTCCAGCGGGCAGCGGGGGCGCACTCAGGTCTGATTCCAGATGGGGCAGGGTCGGTCTGTCCCGACATGCCTGCATCGCACCTAGCATTAGGGGACACAGCACGGCATGGCAGCCAGGAGGGCAGGACCCCAGTTTTGGCTCTGGCACTGATCTCAGGAAAAACTCCGTCCTCTGCCCTTTCCCGTATCCCTGTCTGGGCTATTTAGCTTGTAAGCACCTCAGGGCAGGGACTGTCTCTTACCTAGCCAAAGAGGGCACTGATTTCGGCTGGGCTTCTCTGGCTCTGCTATAAGAGAGGGTGTTTGTTGATTAGAAATGTAAAGAATTGTTCCTTGGGGCGCCTCTATCCGCGGGTATGAAAGCGGGAGACCAGCACGAGCTCACCCCGTGTAAGCTTTACGCAGAGTCAGTCGGATCCCCTTGGGGCTGAGCGCCTGGGCCCTGAGGCTGCGCTCCGCTCCGTGTCTGCGTAGGGCTGTGGCCCCAGCTCCGGCCAGCGCTGGAGGGAGGCGGAGGGCCTGCCCCAGCAAGACTGAGTCACGGGGGAGCCCCAGGAGGGCAGGCAGGCAGGCTCCGGGGGATTTCAGCACAACCAATGCGGCCTCTGCTCTGGGCAGAATGGAGTTTGTCACCGGCAGGGCTGCCAACGGGATGGGCAAAGCCCTGGGAACAGCAGATGGAGGACGGGCCCCTTGGACCCGCCACTGCCGTGCTGGGCAAGGTGCTCTGAGCCCAGGCCGTGTGCTCTGGCTGGCTCTGAGGGCAGTGGGGGAAGGAAGGGGACACCATGCAGTCCAGGCAGCACGGGGGGCTGGTTGCTTTTTGCCCTCCCTCCCTCCCCCCCTCCCCCCCCGCTGCCCCCCCCCCGGCAGTCCCCTCAGCTGCCCTTGCTCTGTGCACGGAGGCCTGGGCGGCTGCGCACCGCCAGGAGAGACGCAGACCTGCGGGCGCGCTGCTCCTCAGCGTTGGAATCTCTCCTGAGCGGCTGGGGGAGCAGAGCCCGTCCCCCGCACCGGGGCCTTTGGCACCAGCCCTGGTCTGGCCCTACCCGCCCATTCAGCCCTCTTGTTCCCTGCTCCTCGCCCCCACTGCCCTCCCGCCCCCAGCTTGGAAAGTTTTCTCCTGCCCGGGGCCGGGCTGGGACTCAGGTGCCCTCCGCCCTGCCGCCTCGCCGCAGCGCCTGACGCGAGAGATGCTGCGGGCACTTCCTGTGCTGCCCGCCACAGGCAGGCTAAAAATAGCGGGGACGAGCTGCGCGCCGTGGGAGCTCTCGGCAAGCTGAGTCGCCGGAGGCAGGGGGAGGGGGAGCTCTGCTCTCCAAAGAGCTATGGGCGGCGACCAAACCCGGGCGCTTCCCAAGGGCCCTGCAGCCCCGGGGAGGCTGCCAAGAGGTTTGCATTGAGATTAGAGAGAGACCTGAATCCACTCAGCCTCTCCATCCCTCCCTCGCACCTATCCCAGAGCCCCCCCCCCCCCCATTAAATGTGTCTCCTCACCCCTCGGCCGCCCAGGGCTCGGAGAGGAGCTTCCAAGACCCCTGCAGTCCTGAGGTACCTTAGTCATGACCTACATGGCTCAGTTCCTCCCAGCGGCGATGGGGAAATCGACCCCCTAGGAAACACTGAGCCCCCACCAACTCCCTCCCTGGGGGCTACCGCCTCATTGCTCAGCTAGGGGGCTGTCGGGACCTGGGCGCTGATGACCACGGAAAGGGGCAGTTACATAAGAAGTGAGGAAAAGGGGTAACGGCTCCAGCATTGGCCCTTTGTCAGCGGAGGGCCCTGTGATCACAATGTCTGTGCCTAGCTCAAACAGGAATTAATTCAAGGCCATCCCCTGGGCCCGGGCTCCCCAGGAGATGAGACTGGATGATCACAACGTGACGGTCTGGTCTATGCGAGAGTTACCCGAACGGTAAGCGCCAGGACCACCACATTCGGCAGGCAGTAACTGAAAGCAAGGTCAGGGTTTGGCCGTGTCAGGACAAGGGGACGTGCCTGGAATGGGATTGCTGCTCAGACAACCACACAGAAAAGAGACAGACTCCCCATGTGGGTGAAAGAGGCTGGCTGGGGGGCGCCCCTCTCCATCCAGGACTGCCCCAGCCTTGAACCTCCGACCCCCAGGCACCCTTTAGGGAAGTCGGTGCAGGGCCTGCAACTCACCTCTCCCTCTAATTCATACAGGAGCATTGCTGGCTGCTCCCCTTCACCAGGGAGCCAGGGGAAAGGGCCCAGTTTGCTGCATCCCTCACTCTGGCTGGGGAGCGCAGGGGCAGATGAACCTGAGCCTGTCCTGGTTGGAGGACACGCACCCGTCCTCTGGCTGGGCCTGCTGGAACTGCAGCAGCCATGGAGAGGCGCTTCTCACTTGGCCCAAGCTGCTGCAGTGACAGAGGGCTGGGGGTGTCCTCTCTGAATACTGAACCCCTCTTCTCCAGACCCTGCCCCCCAGCAACGTGTTAAGTGAAGCATGAGCATTTGTCATTTATTTTCCAAAACCCCCAAAATCCATTGACCTGAGCAAAGCTCGTTACATCTTCTAGTCCACTCCAAAGATTTATACAGAGGCGTTAAATGTTATCTGACTTATCCGCCAGCCCTTCCTTATCGATTCCTAACGTTCTGTTTACTTTTTGCTCTGCGCGTAGAACAGATGATTTCCGAGAACTATCCACAAGAAATATTTTTGTGTCTGTCTGTCTATGAGTCCGTATGTTCAAGAACTCATGCTAAATGGTACGAGCTAGGACCATCACATTTGGTAGGTGGCCTCCTTTTGTCCTGTCTTAAAGCAAGGTCCGGGCTTGGGCGTGCCAAGAAAATGGGATGTGCCAGGAATGGGGCTGTTCTCCATCACGTGGAAAGGGAGGGGTCAGACAGGAGGGGCGCAGTGAGTGCAGGGGACAGCTTTACTGTAGAGTGGCCACTGGAGGCAGCCACACCACCAGTGGAGTGGCTAGCTGGCAATGGGGCTCCGTCATCTCACCTGCCACCAGACCAGGTAAGTAGCTGGAGTAATAATCGGAGTATTTATTTTTATTTTATTATTATTTTTATTTTCATGTTGTTCATTTTGATGGCCAAATAAATAAAGGTAAAAATACACCCTGAACATCTCATTTTTCTCTGGATGGAATGTGCAGGCTGGGGGCAAAGTCGTAGCTCGCCTAGGGCACTAAAAACCTTTAGGCTGACCCTGGCTTGAAGCCTCCCTCCATCCATGCTCATGGGGGTTGCTACTATTTAAACCCCTAAAAGAATCTGGTTGGCACTCTTTGTAGCCACTGGAGGGCAGCAGTGTCCTGATAGATAGGAGATTCACCAGTGCTATGCCCAGGAGACAACTTTTTCTCCAAAAGTGTTTAAAATAAGGGGGTCCGGGAAGAGACGCTCCCAGCAGCTTGGAGCTCCCTTCAGACGAAGCCGAAGTCAAAGAGCTGGAAGGCCTGCACTTGTGTAAGTGGAGAGAAACGCCGGCACCTTTCAGATGTGGAAGTTGGTTGTATAACTTCTCGTTCACAGTTCCGCCAACGCTTCCTGACAGGAAGACTGGTGGGTACCGATGGGGTGGAAGCATCAGTGCAAAGACCTTACGGCTTTGTGATAACACTGAGATTGTGCACTAGCTGCAGAAGGACCGATTCACTAGTGCCAGCCCCTTGCAATCACAAACCACATTGGGCCACCGGCATCATGTTTGTCCTAAAAAGCATGAGACTCAGTCAGGTTCAGTTCTTTTGATCTGCCGTTGGTTTCCCCGTCTTTCGGGAGGCCAGATGGAGGCACATGAATGGAACGTCTCACGGGGACCAGCCAATTCTCTTTACCCTTCATTTTCGTGGGTCACTAAATTCTCCCCAACACAGTAAAATAAGTTAAAGTTAAAGCACATAAGATTTTTCCTGTGGTTATGTTGCGTGTGTAGCTAATCATTTGGGAACAACCTAGGACTTCTTGGGGCTGATTGTACATTGTACACTGGTTATTCAGAATGTCACAGGAATCGCAGGGATAAAATTCAGAGCTTCGTGCTACAATAATACAGGTTTCTGTTGTTTGAGATGAAAGGAAGTCACAATTAGCTAGGAGATGGAGCAGGTCAATATTATACACTATATTTTCATGGATAAGAAAAAGAAAGCTTGTGGTCTCATTTGAAATGTCAGCGGGTTTTTAAATTATGACTTTTTTCAAATTTAACTGAAAAAATATTGTTTCATTTTGAATACTTTGTGTATGATTTTTGCAGGTCCCTCTGCCCCCACTTCTCACCCATTTAAACTCTCCTCCTTACACATTTTTCTGTTGGAAACAGAATGGGGGACCCTTAAAAATAGACCCCAAAAAATTCATGGTGAAACAAACTTTCTTTTCATTCCAGAATCTATCACTGAAAAATTTGACATCAAAATTCTCATTCTGTCGAAAGCCATTTTTTCTTTCTGTGAAAAAAATAATAGAATGTTTTTAATGCACATGGTACAACCCACGGAATTAATTGTTGCTAGAGCAGTGTTTCTCAACCAGTGGCACAGGTACCCTTAGGGGTACTCCAGAGTACATCAACACAACTGAAATGTGGAGAAAACTGAATTTTTGTTTTAAGTTTTACAGCGCTTTATTAATTTTGTACTTTTTACACCCAAAAATTTCATCACCCTCCCAGGTATGATTAAGTTGTTTAAACAAATGTGTTGCACTGGTAGAAAAAAATTGTGTCTGAAAACTGTAGGTACTGGGGGTACTTTTTGTGAAAAAGGGGTTCTTTGTTAAAAAACATAAAAGTTGAGAAACACTGGTCTAGAGCTTAAAAGTCATGGCTACAAAGTTCTGCTTCTTTCCCACAGAGGGCAGCGGTGTGTTCACACACACACACACACACACACACTCACACTCACACTCACTCACACACACACACTCACACTCACACTCACACACACACACTCACACTCACACACACACACACCACCCCCACCCTCTCACTCACTCACTCTCACTCTCTCTTACCAATGCAGTAGCTATTTACAATTTTTTGGTCGGTTAAAGCAAGCATTGATCTTCCCCTTTCTCTAAAAGCGCAAAGTGAGCCCTATTCCTGAGAAGAAGTCAAATGATGATAAGAGCATGTTGCTTCTTACTCATCTCTGGAACAGAAAAAAAAAGCTGTAGTTTTAATTTCACAGTGGAATAGGATTGCATTGGCTGTATGAAGAGGGCTCCGTTTCTCCCCTTGCTCCCTCATACTGCCATCCCGAGTAGAAAGCAGCCACCACCGCCAGCAACTGAGCTGCTGAAAAATGCCCCTTCCCCCTGGCTGTTTGCTACCCCTGCCCTTTCTTTTAAAGCTTTGCCTCTTAAGGAGCATTGTTATTTCTAGAGAGCTAGAAATGTGTTGGGTGCTGTCCGTATACCTAGGATTTGTCTACACACAAATTTAATTAAACCAGTTTGGTTAAACCAGAACAACCCCCCGTGTGGATGCTTTCACTTCCGATTAAGAGGGGCTGCTCTCTGTGTAGACGTGGCCTTGGTAAGCTGTAGCCCTTGCCTAGAATAAGATAGACAGGCAACAAAGAGGGAACGTAGCCAATTCGCCAAGGTAGCTCCACAGATTGGAGCAGAGCTGGGTGTAAAACTCAGGTGTCCTGCACCCAGGGCTGTTGGCCTCGTCACTGAGGTGACTTCCCAACCCGAGTGCTGCGTAGACGCTCAGCGTAGGTGGACGATGCAGGCGGAAGGGGCTGATAATTCATGCAGCTCTTCAACGTGCTCCCATAATTCATTCCTGGTTGGCTCTGCCGGGTCTGCACTTAAAATGTTGGTTGACACCAGGTGTAATGCTTGGGGACAAATTCCCACCCCTCCATGCTGTTGCTATGCCGACCAACCCTCTGTTAAATCAATGGAAGAATGTGTCGGTCAACCTAGCTACTGCTGCTCAGGAGGGACAGCATCTAGAGCAGGGGTTCCCAATCTTTCTGATACTGGGGACCAGTAAACCCATTCACAAGCTTTTGGAAGACTGGTTACATTTATTTGCATATTTGCATATTCATTAAGTAAAGGATGAATATGCAAATAAATTGTGTCACTGGACCTACCTGTGCGGCAGGTTGTTCCGCGCCCCTCTCCTGGCCTCAATCCTGGCACTGTACGTTCTGCGTCGGTGCACACAGCGCCCGGCCTTCTCCCTGGGTCCTAGTGCCTGCTGGAATTAGCCCCGCTGCCTGGGAGCATGCCTGGCAGATTCACCACAGCGGTAGGCTGTCTCCCAAGAGGGCCGCGCCGCTACGCTCGGTAGTGCGGAGTGCTCCTACCCCATTGCACAAATGAATAGGATCGCGCGCGATAATTTGTTTTAGGCACCAGTATTTTTTTTCTGAGTACCAGTACTTGGGAAACGTGAGCGATGGAAAAAACCTTCCTGCACTGTCAGAAGCTTCTATGCTCGTGTGTTTCCACTCACTGCAAGGGTGCCTAGTTTGAGCAGCTCTTTCCTAGTCTCATTGCATAGCTGGCCACCTCCCTCTCTCCTCCCTGTGGCTCAGGGTACTCGCCTCCGTCTCTCCTCCCTGTGGCTCTGGGTACTCGCCTCCCTCTCTCCTCCCTGTGGCTCAGGGTACTCGCCTCCGTCTCGCCTCCCTGTGGCTCAGGGTACTCGCCTCCCTCTCTCCTCCCTGTGGCTCAGGGTACTCGCCTCCCTCTCGCCTCCCTGTGGCTCAGGGTACTCGCCTCCCTCTCTCCTCCCTGTGGCTCAGGGTACTCGCCTCCCTCTCTCCTCCCTGTGGCTCAGGGTACTCACCTCCGTCTCTCCTCCCTGTGGCTCAGGGTACTCGCCTCCCTCTCTCCTCCCTGTGGCTCAGGGTACTCGCCTCCGTCTCTCCTCCCTGTGGCTCTGGGTACTCGCCTCCGTCTCTCCTCCCTGTGGCTCAGGGTACTCGCCTCCCTCTCTCCTCCCTGTGGCTCAGGGTACTCGCCTCCGTCTCTCCTCCCTGTGGCTCTGGGTACTCGCCTCCCTGTGGCTCAGGGTACTCGCCTCCGTCTCTCCTCCCTGTGGCTCTGGGTACTCGCCTCCGTCTCTCCTCCCTGTGGCTCAGGGTACTCGCCTCCGTCTCTCCTCCCTGTGGCTCAAGGTACTCGCCTCCGTCTCTCCTCCCTGTGGCTCAGGGTACTCGCCTCTGTCTCTCCTTCCTGTGGCTCAGGGTACTCGCCTTCCTGTGGCTCAGGGTACTCACCTCCCTCTCTCCTCCCTGTGGCTCAGGGTTCTCTCCTCCCTGTGGCTCAGGGTACTCGCCTCTGTCTCTCCTTCCTGTGGCTCAGGGTACTCGCCTTCCTGTGGCTCAGGGTACTCACCTCCGTCTCTCCTCCCTGTGGCTCAGGGTACTCGCCTCCCTCTCTCCTCTCTGTGGCTCAAGGTACTCGCCTCCCTCTCTCCTCCCTGTGGCTCAGGGTACTCGCCTCCCTCTCTCCTCCCTGTGGCTCAAGGTACTCGCCTCCCTCTCTCCTCCCTGTGGCTTAAGGTACTCGCCTCCCTCTCTCCTCCCTGTGGCTCAGGGTGCTCGCCTCCCTCTCTCCTCCCTGTGGCTCAGGGTACTCGCCTCCCTCTCTCCTCCCTGTGGCTCAGGGTACTCGCCTCCCTCTCTCCTCCCTGTGGCTCAGGGTACTTGCCTCCCTCTCTCCTCTCTGTGGCTCAAGGTACTCGCCTCCCTCTCTCCTCCCTGTGGCTCAGGGTACTCGCCTCCCTCTCTCCTCCCTGTGGCTCAAGGTACTCGCCTCCCTCTCTCCTCCCTGTGGCTCAAGGTTCTCTCCTCCCTGTGGCTCAGGGTGCTCGCCTCCCTCTCTCCTCCCTGTGGCTCAAGGTACTCGCCTCCCTCTCTCCTCCCTGTGGCTCAGGGTGCTCGCCTCCCTCTCTCCTCCCTGTGGCTCAGGGTACTCGCCTCCCTCTCTCCTCCCTGTGGCTCAGGGTACTCGCCTCTCTCTCTCCTCCCTGTGGCTCAGGGTACTCTCCTCCCTGTGGCTCAGGGTCCTCTTGCTTCCAGACTCAGCTCTCAGGCCAGAGCTCTATAATCCCTTCCAGGGTATCACAGTAGCTCCATATGAGCTTCCTCAGGTTCTCGTCTTCGCTACCCAGTTTGTGCCACCTCTCCAGGACAGGCGGGGGAAGCCAGGCCTGCCTTCTCCCCGAGGTTCCAGCTCAGACTCTGTCATCATTGGCCAAGGTTGGCACCCTCTTGAATGGTGCTGCCATCTTCCTAAGCCTTTTCCTGCACCTTTTCCCCGAGGTTCCCTTCTTTCCCTCTGTGATGTCCGTGGGGGGAGGGGGGCTGCAGGCTACCTTACTGCAGCTGCTTTCTGCTCCCAGCTGCCTGGCTTCAGTCCCACCTGCTCTCCATATTCAGGGTTACTTAGTCCCCCTAATCCACCTTAACTCTGACCTATCCAGTTAATGGGCTCCTTCATTAAACCTTTCTTGGTTAATGCAGGGTGACCATCGCATCACAACCGTCACTGCAGACCCACAACTGTGCTGCTGTAACTCCTGTTTACACCAGGAGCACTGCCACGTGGGCCAGGCGCTGTGAGAATCTATCAAGACAGACAGTCCCTATCCGCCTTGCAATCAGTTTTGGGGAAAATGTCTGCGGGGGGTGGGGGGGAGGGGCACCCAATCATTAAATAGCCCTCTTATGTAACATTTCTATCATCTAAAAGGAAGAGCTAAACAGAACCTTAATGGCATTCCTCAATAAACATTACGCAGTGAGAAGTGTAAAAAAAAGAGTAAGGGAACTTGATTGGTTAGAAGCGCAGGTAGGGATTGACACGGTGAGATTCCTCCTGGAATGCTGCAGCAAACACATCCAGGGAAGCACAGTGAGCTGGGAAACAGCAAAGCGGAGCCGGATTTTGCAGTGATGCAGCCAGGAAATGAGATGTGTTGCAAAGCAATATTTGGGTAGAGCCGAAAGACGCCCAATCTGTCGTGCGAGATGCTGTACAAAATCAAGCTGACGGCCCCTGTCCTGAAATCTTGCCGTGTAAATAGAAAGTGAGAGGCAACAAGTGGATACAATAGGCAGATCTACAGGGTCCTGAAAGATAGTTGAGACCAGGGAAATACAAGTGGTCACCGACTAAGAATATGGGAACCTTTTAAGTGTCTCTGGGTTACTTTTTAGGGTGGTCAGGGGGTTTGTGTCAGAATATTCGGTGGCCAGCCTGAGCTGAATGAACGGGGCTTGATTTTCAACAAAGGCCGAGCACTTGGGCGCGATGCCTGACTTTGCCACTGATTTATTGTTGGCCTTCAGCATGTCACCTGAAGAGAGAATCTACTAGAGCAGGGGTGTTCTCACAACGGGTCGCGCCCCGGCACTGGGTTGGGAATGTCGGGCGCTGGGGCTCGTTGCTTCAGGGGGATCAGGTGAGCCGTGGGGGGGTTAAGGCAGCTCCCTGCCTCTCCTGCACTGCAGACTGTGCTGCACCCCAGAAGCAGCCGCAGCAGACCCAACTCTTAAGTGGGGGGGTAGGGGAGAGCTCACAGGGCTCTGTTCATTGCCCCTGCCCTGAGCACTAGCTCCGCACTCCCACTGGCTGGGAACCTGCTGCGGTGGCTGATTCTGGGGGCAGAAGGGTCTGCGCTGCCAGGAGAAGCAGGTAGCTGTCTTAGCCCCCCCGCTGCATGGGAGCCGTCAAGGTAAGTCCCTCCTGCCACAGCCCTGATCTCCCCCCAGAGCCGGAGCCCCCTCCCACACCCAAAAGCTCCATCCTCAGCCCCACCCTGGAGCCCCCACTCCAGTCACATTCTGCTGGGTCGTGGCACCAACAGTTTTCTTCCACTGGAGCATGACAGAGGAAGCTATTGGGAATCTGGGCTCCTGGGTTCTTCCCTGCCTATGAAACGGTGTGTAACGGGGCAGGGGGATGTGGAGACTCTGCTGACAACTATCCCCTGTGCTCTGCAGGAGACCAGAGGAGAAAAGCGTAACGGCCCCCGGCAGCCTTAAAATCTGACGGACCAGCATGTGGGCAAACCGGGCCTCAGGGCTCCCTGTTCTGGCCGGTGGGGACGGGCCGAGGCGAGGAAATGCAAGAGGCAGATGCAGGTCGGGTTACGGAGACCCATGGAAGCCGCGGAGGCAGGAGAGGGTGCAGCGTGAGGGATGACATTCAGGGAGGCAGGGCGATATGGGGTATGTCTAGACGGCGGCCCTCTGTCGGCAGAGGGATGCAGATGAGGCAGGTCGACATTGCAAATGAGGCAGGGATTTAACTCAGCACTTTGATGGCATAAAGCGGCAGTCTGGAGGGGGATCTGTCGAGAAAGAGCCTTTTCCGACAGATCCCTTATGCCTCCTGCAAGGAGGTTTACAGGTGTGACGTCGCGTCGGGGTTCCCCCGCCTCCTGCACCCCCGTAATGGCACGGACAGACTCCACCAGCCAGTAGAATAGGGGGAGTTTATTGCTTCTCCAGGATACAGCACAGCACAGATGTCATCTGGTTACAGGCCAGGCCTAGGATGCCTCAGCCCCCCTTGAGATGGGGGAGCCTGGGCCCCTAATTCCCAGCCCCTTTCCCTAGGCTGTCTCCTCCATGATACCAGAGAGAAACTAAAACTCTCTTGCAGCCCTGCCCCCCAGCCAGGTGCTGGTCTCTGCCCCCTCCCCCCCTTTGTCTCTCCCTGGGAGGCTGAGCCTGGGTGTCTGGGTTAATCCACATTTGGGAGAGTCAGTGAGAATCTCCCATCAGAGCGCAGGGGGACCTCGGGTCTCAGAGCAGACAGCCCCCCCCCCCCACTACACCACAACAGGACCTGTCGAAAAAGGCTCTTTCTCAACGGATCCCCCCCCCCCCCCCAGACTGCCGCTTTTTGTGGACAAAGTGCTGAGTCGGCAAAACGCGGCAGCCATTTTTATGCAAATTAAGCACGGGATATTTCAATCCCTGCCTCATTTGCAATGTCGACCTGCCTAATCTGCATCCCTCTGCAGGGGCTCATAAGCACCTGAGGGACAACTGCAGGGCTAACACCGTAAATGGGGAGAATAGAAAGACAAGACACACAGGATGCAAGGGGCAGCTCAGGGGGTCAATCTAGGCTTGGGGGAGTGGGCTGTCTGGCTGACCGACTGACTGACCAGCTGGCTGGCTGACTGACCAGTTGACCAGCTGACTGACTGACTGACTGACCAGCTGGCTCGCTGGCTGACCAGTTGACCGGCTGACTGACTGACTGACTGACCAGCTGGCTGGCTGGCTGACCAGTTGACCGGCTGACTGACTGACTGATTGACCAATTGACTGACTGACCGGCTGACTGACTGACTGAAAAGGCAGCCTGTCAGGCAGCCAGCCAGCCAGCCAGTCAGCCTGTACTGCACAGGGTTATTGTGTCAGAGGAAAATAAATACAAACCTTGGGGCAGGATTAAACAGCCTCAGGGCCGTCCTTAGGATGTAGAGGCCTACATGGTGCTATTAAACTGATACCCCTGTGCCGAATGGCAGCCGGGGGAGGACGATTTTTTTAGAGGTGTGATCTTATAATCTTCGGCAACACGCCAACGAAATATTTTTAAAGCAAGTTTTAAACTCAGGTCCTGTCGACGAAACCAGTTAAATTCAGAAACAGACAGTATCGACCTGGGGCTGGCAAAGGCCCGTGAAACGGCTTCGTTACCGTTCGAATGGCTCTTTCACAGGTTCGATGTTCTGCTCACAGGTCTGGCAGGCTGTGGCGATGCTAGGCGCCCCACACAGCTGCGTATTCTGCGTATGGGTAAGGACGGCCCTGAACAGCCTGGTCTCTGTTTGTGACTGAGACCATCTCCACTGGCCGGGCCGGGAGGTTTTCTGGGCACCCATGGCGGTGTGAGGGGCAGGAGAGCAGAGGAGGCAAATGCGACGCCAGACCGTGCACTGAGGTGACCGGGCCGGTTGGGGCTGTGTCCAGGGACCAGGGGGAGCAGGGAAGGGTTACCCAGGAAAACGGGGCTGGGCAAGTGAGGCTTGCGCTTAGCCAGCAGACACCACAGTTGCGAGGAGAAAGAATGAACGGTGCCATCTCCGAGCTTCCCAAGCCCAAGTACACCTGCCCCTGGCCACCTGGAGAGGCAGGGACAGGGAATTTTAAGGTCAAGTGGCAGCCTCAGGAGCCTGTACAATTCTGGTGCATTGTGTTCGGTTCGGTAAACAGACGGGGCTAAGCATGTCCCTCCCGGCTAAGCAGTATGGGGCCAAATTCAATTCATGTTGGAGTCTACGGTGGGGGGACGTTTTTCCATTTTGAGCTGGTAATTCTGTTCCAGGGTATCTGGCTCAGGCCCATGAACACGCAGGAGGAAGAGGAATCCATAGGGCCTGTCAGGAAGCTCTAGCTAGGAGCAATACGATGACACCAATTGAAATGGAGACAGCAGGAGGATCCTTTTAAACCCAGACTGGCTAAGCACGGGGAAACATACTGTAAAGGGACCAGGCTGCATTTGCTGGGTGGCCCAAGAGGCCTTTTCCATCAGTGGTTCCTAGGAATGGATGGTCCGTGCCATCTCAGAGACTAACCCTCCAGCAGCTCTCATGTAACCACTTCCTCTCTTCACTTGTCACCACGGCCTGCCCTGGGTGACACATGTGAAAACCAAATATAGGTGTTAAACTCAAGGGGAGACTCTTCAAAGCACATGTAAGAGGTCTATGACTTCTTCAACTGCTTTACAACCTCTGGGGCTGGGGCTGGGGGTCGCATCTTGGTCCATCCTGACTGGTGCAAGAGGAAATCAACACAGAGACGTGTGAAAACTTGAAAAGGCGCCAGGCTCCCCTCCCATAACCATCGGTGAAGCCTCTTGCCTCGCACTCAGCAAAACTCCTTCTCTGAGCCCTTGTGTAGCGATGTGGTTAACGTGTGTTTGCTTCCTCTCGTGGGGGGACGTGATAAGTGACTTGGACACACACGACCGCAGCGCCTCTCACGCCACACGTCACTCGGCGAGCTTTCCATTTGCAAGCAGCAACCCCCATCGGGCTGCTCCTCTGTGGCTGGGCAGCTCTCTCTCTTCTTCTGGCAGCCAGAAGATAGCGTCGCCGGCTTTGCCAAGATAATGCAAACAGCCCCTCTGCGGTCTCCTCTCTCTAACTGCCTGACAGGGTCCATCCTGCTCGCTGAGACACCCTTCCCCACGGAGCTTCTTCACCTCGTTGGCTTCTAGCAGGCCCCAACCCCTCACCCTTGGAGCATCCCACACCGGTCAAATAATCCCAGCATGCTTAGCACAGGCCGCCCTTCTAGTGTCGGCTCAACCATCAACCGCCCATCTAGTGTCGCCACTGGAGCCAGGCGCGATCCTCCATCTTGCCTTGCTCCACTATCAAAAGAAATACACAGTGGTCACTGACTAAGACTATGGGAACCTTTTAAGTGTCTCTGGGTTACTTTTTTAGGGTGGTCAGTGGGTTTGTGTCAGAATATTCGGTGGCCAGCCTGAGCTGAATGAACGGGGCTTGATTTTCAACAAAGGCCGAGCACTTGGGCGCGATGCCTGACTTTGCCACTGATTTATTGTTGGCCTTCAGCATGTCACCTGAAGAGAGAATCTACTAGAGCAGGGGTGTTCAAGTAGGACTCAGGCGTCCTGGCTCTCAGGCTGCAGCACAGTCCACTTGGCTGTGCTGCCGTTCACTGTCCTATCAAACCCCTGGTCCAGCCTCTCTGCTCCCTAAATGCCAACGAGATTTGATAGGTGCCTGGAATGGTAACACACATGAACCTGCAGGGGACATTTTAACCTGCCTGCTCACTCAATCATGGATTTAAAAGCAGCCATTCTTCTACAAAGGAATGTCACTAACCAATTAGGGTATGTCTACACTAGCCCCCAGTTCGAACTAGGGAGGCTAATGAGGGTGACTGAAATTGCAAATGAAGTGCAGGATTTAAATATCCCGTGCTTCATTAGCATGTTCCCGGGCCATCGCCATTTTTGGAAACTGACTAGCCCGGAATAACTGCCCGCGTCTACACGCGGCAGTGAAACGGGAGTTTGAAGTAAACCCCTAACTCGAATTAGCTGTTACTCCTCGTGGAATGAGATTTAACAGCTAATTCGAGTTAAGGGCTTTACTTCAAACTCCTGTTTCACTGCCACGTGTAGACGTGGGCAGTTATTCTGGGCTAGTCAGTTTCCAAAAATGGCGATGGCCCGGGAACATGCTAATATTTAAATCCCGCACTTCATTTGCAATTTCAGTCGCCTTCATTAGCCTCCCTTAATTCGAACTAGAGGGCTAGTGTAGACGTACTCTTAGAGAGAGAGTCTGCAGAACTGGAATTCATCTACAAATCTGACACTGTTACCCTGGGCTTGAATAAAGGCATTAACTGGCTGGTGCATTATACAGCCAACTTCTCCTGCCTTTAACATCCACATTTTCACATCAAAAGCTATGAATGGGACACATCCAGCCCATTTAATTAGCCTCATAAACACGAGTCCTACAAATGACAGGGGCTTTTTCTGCTGTTCTGTACATCTCTTGGTTTCTGTTATTTCCACTCCAATTCATCTGATGAAGTGGGTTTTACCCACCAAAGCTCATGATTCTATATATTTTGGTTAGTCTCTAAGGGTATGTGTACACAGCGGCACTATTTTGGGATATCCAAAATAGAGTTCTGTGCATCTTAACAGCACATCCGTTATTTTGAAATATTGGGCTTCTTATTCTGGCTGTCTATAAACCTCATTGCACAAGGATTAAGGAAGATGCTGGTACAGTGCTTTATTTTGAAATGAGTGCTGTGTCGTCAGCGCCAGATTTCGAAATAAGCGATTTTGAAATAAGTTGCACAATTTGCGTAGCACAAATGACATAGCTTATTTCGAGGTAGGCGCTACTGTGTAGACGCACATTTCGGTGCCACAGGACCACTCCTGGTTTTTAAAGTTACAGACTAACACGGCGACCCCTTGGAGAATCTTTGAATTGCAAAGAATTCTACTGCCTTTCGTGGGAGTTGGCTGGACCCTAACAAAGGGTGTTTGTCGCCTGACTGTTGCTATAGGTTTTTCTTGACTTGGAGTCACTGGACCAGTTCCAGCCACATCTGGAGTAATCCCTATTGACTTCAGTGGAGCTCCCCCAGTTTACGCCAGATGGGCATCTGGCCCCGACATCTTACTACGGTTCGCTATGATCTGTCAGAGTTTTATGCTGCTGCCTGTCACTATCTTATCCAGCCAATGGTGCTACCAACAGAGTCCGTGTCTTTGCAGACAGTAGGAGCAGACAAATCTTGTAATAATTCATTTCATGCCACCATCACCCCACCTTCCCAAACAATGCAGTGCAATTAACCCCCCCCCCCCACACACACACACCCTCCATTCCTCACCTGCCAAGCACAACTGGCCAAGAGTTTCAGACGCCACTAGTCATTTTGGGTGCCCCGTTGGAGACACCAGCATTTCAGAGGCCAGGTGGGCAACATTTGTGCATAAAGCAGGACTGTTGTGCATGCACGGAGGGGGCATTTGCACACACAGACCAAACTTTTCAGAATGGACTGGTGATTTCGGATGCCTCGTGTGTTGGGGGCCTGGCTTAAGATACCGAACAAGGGGACCTGATTTTCAGACAGTGCTAAGAACCTGCCTTCTGAAAACCGGGCTCCTCAAATGTGTCTCGAGTTCGGTACCCAAAAGCATGTCAATCCCCAAGCACTTTTAACAAGTCTGTCCTGGCGCCCGACCTAGAAGGAGCAGCAGAGCGAGTTCAAAGGGGACAGGCCCTCGGTGGAGAAGGCCCTGCCTTTGCTCTTCTCAGTGCAATCTCATGGGAGCATCAGCAACTCATCACAGGTGCAGAGGTGGGGCACAGCATGCCCAGGCCGAAGAGGGCTGAGACCATGGGGTGCTCTAATACTTCACTGGCTTGTCAGAACATCCCCACAAATATTTGGGCTGTATGACCGCTGCCATGAAGCCACAGGCTGGGAATTTGAAAGGAGACTTAGGGAGTTAAATGCCAACTCCCAATGGAAGCTGGGCTCCTCACTCCCCTAGCTGGGATCCTCACTCCCCTAGACTGGGAATCAGAACTCCTGCGGGCCATCGTCACCTCTGCCACCAACTCCCTGTGTGACCTTGGACTCGTCACTTCACCTTTCAGTGCCTTGGTATCCCCAGCTATGAAATGAAGCTAATAGTAATGATCTCTCTGACAAGAAGGAAATTTCTCTATAGTTCATAAAAAGCTTTGAGATATGGGGAGAGACCACGCTAAGGAAAAGCAAGGCACTATTATAGTACATTAGAAGAGACCCTAGCTAGTACTAGTGTAGGCCAGTGTGGGTTAGTTTGAGCTTTGGGCCAAATTTTGCAGGGACAAGTTGCCCTAAAAGTTTGGCCCAACATCCAAGGATGGAGTCAAGCAGATTTATCAAAAAATGTGTGATAAATGAGTAACATTATTTGATGTACAAGAACTAAGGAAATGAAAAGAAAGAACTTGAGCCAACGTTCAATGTGTCTGTGTTGGTCCAAAGTTCACTGAATTATTTCAACAGATAAAATAAATCTCTCTTTGAATTTTAATTTGAAGACCTATTGACATTTGCTTTGAACTGGTTAAGAACTAACCCAAGTTTGCAGGCAAAACGCAATGCGAATCCCGAATATTTTGATGAAAACATGGATTAAATCCATGCACCAAAAATGTCTCCATCTCTGGTATTTACTTGGCCTTCCAAAGCTCACATGAATCCCAGCTGGACTATGTTAGTGTTAGCTAGGGTCTCGTCTTAGCACGTTCTTTCCTGAGATCTCAAAGCATTTTAGAGTGGAAAAGATAATTGGATGTTTAGAGCATCAGATGCTGGCAATTTGGGAGACTCAAGATCAGTTTCCTGCTCTGCTTCAGCCTTCCTGCAAGACCTTGGCCAAGTCACTTAACTTCTTTGTGCCTCTGCTCCCTAGCTGTACACTGGCGATAATAGCCCTGTCCTGTGTTACAGCAGCGTTGGGAGGATAAATACATTGAAGACCGTGAGGTGTTCAGATACCTAGATGATGGGGGGCAAGTCAGCACCCCAGATGGAGAAACTTTTGGTGCATGGATTTAATCCATGTTTTCATCAAAGCTTTGGGGATTCATATTGAGTTGTGCCTGCAAGTTTGGGTTTGTTCTTAACGAGTTCACCCAGCCCTAATGCAAAACAAATGCCAATGGGGCTTCAAATTAAAATTCAAAGAGACATACATTTTATCCTACAGCTACTGCTGACTGAATACACTTGTTTGTTTGAGGTTGAGGAGCTGTCAAACCTCCCCTCTTCCTCCTTATGTTGTAGCCCACTTAAAAAAAAATGTATCAGGTATGAGTAAAGCTACATGCGAGAAATGAAAGATTGTGGTCTTCAGAAAAACTGATATCATAAAACCAACCTGATGATTAACAGTGTAGTACATTCACACTTCTGTACTGTGTTTAGAAGCTGATATGTATGGGCTAATGTAAGTTTCTTTCTTTCTTTCTTTCTTTCTTTCTTTCTTTCTTTCTTTCTTTCTTTCTTTCTTTCTTTCTTTCTTTCTTTCTTTCTTTCAGCAACAGTCTGAAAAAAAAGGAAGATGTGGGGTGAGAGGAAGTTATACAAATAAGACCCCAGTAAAACTCTTACATAAATGCTCTGTTTTAAGCATGCACTGAAATGTGCCCCTGTGTACCAAAGCTCATAACTTGGGATTTTCAGAGGCCTAGGAGAGTTAGACACCAGCTACCAATGAATTTTGAATTGGCTCCAGTGGATACCCCAGACATAAGCTTGAGTGGAGGTTCAAACAAAACACACATCCGCATGCCAGTGACTTTGATGGGAATTCCACGGCCATTGCTCAGGGCAGACTTTCTGTATTTACCTGCTGACCCCCATCAGCAATGCACGAGCAAATGGACCTCACAAACTTTCGTGCATCTTTCCTCTCATCATTGCTGGGAGGTTGCTTACAAAACGACCCATTGGCCACTTCAGTTCTACTGGCAGCATACAGCCATGGGCAAAGGTGGCCTCTAGACAAGGGTCTCGTGTTTGCTACCATGTCATCGAATTTGGCTCTGCATGGGGCTAGACACCTCAGGCTACATCTACACCGCAGGCTTCTTGCGCAAGAAGCTTTTTGCGGAAGAGATCTTCAAAAACGTCTTGCACAAGAGCACGTCCACACTACAAAAGCGCAGCGCAAAAGTGATGCGCTTTTGCTCAAGAGAGCGTCCAGACTGCATGGACGCTCTCAAGAAAGAAAGCTCTGATTGCCATTCACAGAATAGCCACTAGAGCACCTGTGCTTTTTTCGATTGGCTCTTTTTGCACAAAATCCCCCTGTTGCCCATCCACACGCAGTCATAGAAAGAGGAATACCTACACCACAAAACCCCCTCTGTTCTTTTGATTTACTGTAAATTTACTTGTGCAAAAACACGCTTGAGATGTGGACGCTCGTGGGTTTTTGCGCAAAAGTGGCCATTTTTGCACAAAACCCCTGTCTGGTAGACATAGCCTCAGTGTCCAACGCACTGGAAAAGAGTGGAAATACAGCTCCTAGGGTATGTCTAAACTACATGCCTCTGTCAGCAGAGGCATGTAGATTTGTTTTTTTGGCAAAGGCAAATGAAGCCGCGATTTAAATGATCGCGGCTTCATTTACATTTACATGGCTGCGGCGCTGAGCCGACAAACAGCTGATCAGCTGTTTGTCGGCTCAGCGCCGCAGCCATGAAAATGTAAATGAAGCCGCGATCATTTAAATCGTCCTTCTGATCAGCTGTTTGTCGGCTCGCGCGCTAGTCTGGACGTTCCCCCTGTCGACATCAAAGCCCTTTGTCGGCAGCCCCGGTAAACCTCATTCCACGAGGAATAACGGGGCTGCCGACAAAGGGCTTTGATGTCGGCAGGGGAGCGCCCAGACCAGCGCGCTGAGCGGACAAACAGCTGATCAGCTGTTTGTCGGCTCAGCGCGGCAGCCATGTAAATGTAAATGAAGCCGCGATCATTTAAATCGCGGCTTCATTTGCCTTTGCCTATGTGTCTAATCTTCATGCCTCTGCCGACAGAGGCGTGTAGTCTAGACACAGCCCTATTGCTACCACCACTAGTAGAACTGTGTTGGTGCAGAAGGACGCAGGCAGCTTTTCCAAGCAAGTTTTTAGTGAATTGAGATGTCCACCCTCTTCACGTAGACAATGCCTGAACAGGAAGATGTGTAAATAGAAACCAGACCTGACTGCAACAGAGAAGTCCAGAGCTGACATAGCTTAGGAGAGGTACAGGACTGAAATGCACTGGCTGAGGTGTTGGCACCCCCCGAACTGGAAGGACATGAGTGGGGTGCATCTGTAGAGCTGGGGTGTAGGAGGACACCCCAGGACTGGCACAGAGGAGGGGGCTGCAAATCAGGAGTCTGGGAAGTCTTTGGCTAAGAGTGACCAATGCCTTGATTTCACAGGGGCAGATATCCCTTGGATATTTTACAATGAAACAAATACAATGCAAGTAGCTCCGAAGGGGTCCGTGTGAGCCGTAGTCCCCATGGGGGGCGGACCAGACGGTCAGTGTAAGATCAAGAGCAAACAGCACATGCTGGCTGTAGCAGATCAACCCAGCCTCACTTTACCTCTGAATATGAAACAAGACTTATTCTGAGCTCCAGCTGTGACTCGTGCCACCACACGGTAACATGGTATTACTGTGAGTTCGGAGAAATGATGTCACCCAAGCCAGCCTGCTTCCCCCAGAACCTCCTCCCCCCGCCCTCCTCCAGACTCAGCCTGGCCACTCTGTGCTCACCCGACAACCTCTCAGCCCCCCAGGGGTTCACTGCCTCAGCGGGGGCCAGGCCCCCAGCTCTGTGGAGTCTGTTCTGAACTCAAGTGACCTCAGGAATCAATCTGGCGTTCACAGCCTTCGTTTGGGAGGGTCACTCCAGATCACAGTGATGTCATGGAGATTGGAATAAGACCCCAAATGCATCATGGGATATTTCAGGTTCTGTCAATATAAAACACCGTCCCTCATAGACCTAACTAGGGATCACACCAACGGGGTCCTACAAGGGTCTGTGGAGGCAGAACACCTGAGGGTCCGCACCCTGTGTCACTATTTATAGTGAACGTGACACACAGCCCCATCGGAACGGCTGCTTCGCACAAGCATCGGTGTCTACCCTACGGTCCGGGCAGGGGAGAGGGATGCCCTGGGGATTCTGCACTAGCCTGTGGAATTACCGCGGAGTGGACCTGGCCTGCCGAGCACCCTCAGACCCAATAAGAGCCGCCCCTCGCCGGATCAGGCATTCCAGGGAGGCTGTGCACTGCACATCCGGCGCGAGGCTTTTACCCAGGGTTAGTGAGGCCACGGCTGAGCTGGGTTACCCAGTGTGAGACTGGGGGCACTTTGGTTTGCTGGACTTGGGGTTCATCGTGAAGAGCCGGGACTCGTGTGAGCTGGACGGTGGGCTGAGTGGCACGACGAAGTGGACCCCCAGTGGGCCTAAAGAGCTCGTGTGACAGGAAGCGAGCGGCCAAAGATGACCCCTTGGGGCTGCTCCCCAGGGTGCTGACAAAGCCATTGACGCTCACCTCCTTACTCTCTGGGCTTCTCACCACCCTGCCCTGCTGGGCCAGGTCTCCTGGTCTCCTTCAGCCAAGGCACTGAACTGAGACCACTGCCCCTACCCCCCACCCCAAAGACGCCGAGTCTCTTCAGGTCTGAGGCGAATGCCATTTCGGGCACAGCTGCCAGGAACCCAGCCCCCAAATGGGATCAGAACCCCAAATAAACCATTCAGGTAAGCTCCTGTGACAGCGAAAGGAGGGGGGCACGCTGCTGGCTCCCCCCAGTGACCGTTATTTACCCTGGGAATAAATGAGAGTAAATAAAGGTGATTTTATTAAGTACAAGCAGTTGGACTGAAGTGCTTGCAAGTGAAAACAGACAAAGTGAATTACAAATTTAAAATAAGAAACACGGAGCTAGTTCTAACACGCACGCAAGCTATTACAAACTCACCCCAAAGCTGTTCTTATTTTGGTTAACCCTCCAAGCCAAGGAAGATCGTTTCTCCCTGGGGTCTCCGGTTCATTCTCTTGGGAGATGCATGCCAGCCAAAGACAGAGGGCCTGCAAACTTTGCATCTTAAATAGCCTTCTTTTTAGGCAGGAATTCCAACCTTCCCTGGAAAATTACCTGCTCGGATCCTGCTAGTTGGGGAGGTCACATAACTTCCTAAGACCAACCACTGCTTAGACTCAAAGGCCAAAAGAGGCTGTTTACAGGGGGACACCCAGCCATTGAGGGAAACAGCCTTGATGGCTTCCTTTTGCACATTTAAAACCATAAAGCGTTCCCTATCCCATATCTCTAACATTACATATCAGAATGATTCATGCACCAACATCAGCTACACCCCTCCAGCTGACTGTGACGTTAAGGCTGAGAGGGGACATGAGGTATTTTGTCCAACGCATCTTTGAGCTTTGTACATTTGTATTCATGACATTTTCATAAAGCATTGGGGGGGGGGGGGAGGGAGGTCCATCACAGCCTGTCACAGCCAGCTGGCCCTTAAACGGGAGCTGGGCTCGGTCTTACACAGCGGTTGTCCCTCGCTGACTTTGATCTGGTGACTTAAGTACAACCAGCAAGTTCAGGGTGTGATGCGGTTGTGACCACTAGGGTTGCTAATTTTGGTTGGCCGTATTCCTGGAGCTCTCACCTCAGGACACAATCTTGAATGAAAACGGCAACGCTAAAGTGCACCCACACTTGCCCCTAAAGGGTCCATGGAGGCCTGCGGGGCTAAATGACCTAGTAGGCCGAAGGCTGGGAGGAAGCTCGTATGTGGGTAGGAGGAAGGGGCTTTGGGGAAGATGGCTGCATGTGTCTGGGGCTCTGGAGGGTGCCCCCACTTACTCCCTGGGCAGTGGGGTGTTTGTTCTGGGAGGTGATAGAGCTCCGGAGGGCGGAAAGGCTTAGAGGGGGGGATGGGCTAGGGCAGCCCTTGGCTACTGAGCCGAGGGGAGCTGAGCTGGACCCCAGAGTGGAAAGCAGGCAGGGTTCCCTTGCCAACCTCTGAAAAAGTGGCACCGGCTGGGCTGCAAACAGGCAGATTGCCTGGGCCCATTTTAAAGCCAGCCCTGACGGGGAGGTTTTGATTGGGGTTGGCCCTGCTGTGAGCAGGGGACTGGACTCGATGACGCCCGAGGTCTCTTCCAGCCCTCGTCTGCTCATTCGTTCCTCAGGAGAGACTGTGCTGCCCCAGAAGGGGGGACACGCTTAGCAGCCTGGCCCGCGGGACTTCGTGGGAACTCCCAGAGGCTCAAAACACCACCCAAACTTTTGCCTGGCTTCCAGTTAAGGCCAGACTGGCCGGCCCCCCGCTGGGTGGCGGGGGTGCAGATAAAGGAGCAATTGATTTCTCATCCGAGTAATATCATTGCTCTGCTGCATGGCTGGGGTTTTCTCCTGGGGCGACATAGCAACCCAAGGTGCTTTTAGAAATGACATTGACCTTATAAATATAGTGCTGTATGTATGAAGCCGCTGAGCTCCATATGGAGGGCTTATTGCAACTGCAGTGCTCATTTCCTGGAGTCGCTGCTAACCTTTTCTAGCCCACTCCTGGTCATTTTGTTCCCCACCCATGAGTCAAATGTGATAAATAACTCAGGCCCATCAATGGTGTGCCCACAGCCATCCCCTGAGCTAACAATAACGGGGGTGAAAATCTCGCAGCAAGGTGGAGGGGTTTTAAAGCATTCCATGTTTCGAGAACACAGCTGGTGGCTTGCTAGAGTCTCACCCTAAAGGACGCACCCCAGAGTTGTTGGCATTGGGAGGCCAATGCCAGGCGGCCAGAAGGAGACAAAGGTGGGGGACTGTCTTTCCCATTATGGCGAGTGGAAGGGGAAATCTCTCTCCATCCTTTTCCCACCCCAAAACAACTGAGATAGAAACTCGGGTTTGGATGCTGAGTTTCTCACTGGCATCCAAGCAATCAATGCACCAAAAATAAATCTATAAGTAAGCTCCGAAAAGGAAAGGCTTTGAGGGTTTTTTACCTGTTCGGATATGAAAACAGCCGTTTCACTTCATTTCAACAGACACAAACAGCCAAGTTGCTGGAATGAAAAAATCTATATGGCCTCTGAGGGGTAAGCAAGTATCCAGTCCATACGTCACTGGGAGGCGGGGAGAATCTATTGGGTTCATTGAGAAGGAATAAAGGAGCCCGGCCAGGTAAAAGTGTTAATGACCTTGTCGTGGTCGGGCCAATGTTTAGTGAGTTTTAGGGGAAACATGCCCTGCTCCCACCCCCAATGAGAATAATTAACCGTGGCAATGGCTGCTCTAGAAAAGCCAACAGGACAAACCCCACAAACAGGAGAGCAAAGAGAAAAAATGTAGCTCCTGTCCCTGGTGCTGATTCTTGCCACTTCCCTGCTAAGGAAACGCAGGCTGGGCTGTCTCGTCAGCCTCTCGCGGCCTGGTCAGATTGCGAGCAGCACCGGATTGGCGGAGGGCCGTCCGGCTTGGGAAATACACAGACCAGGCCCGTCTCCCAGACTTGTATTGAACGGGAGGCAAAGCAGAGCGCGAGGCAAGAGAAGAAACAAAGAGGGGAAGGCAAAGGAGACAGAGCGAGATGCCAGTCTCACAGGCCAGGGGGCGGGTGGATTTAACCAAAGCTGGGGGAAGTCGTGATGTTGCTGGTGTTTCTCTTTTGGCTCGGTTTGGTCAGGACACTTTTCAGTCCCGATGGCTCTGCAGAAATCCCACGCTGGTCCTGGGACTGGGCTTAATCCCAACCGGCCAAGCACAACACCAGAGCACAGCCCTGTCTGCGACTCCAGGGTTAGCTGGACTCCCAGCACCCCCAGTCCTAGAATCCTAGCACACGAGGACTGGAAGGGACCTCGAGAGGCATCGAGTCCAGCCCCCTGCCCTCAAGGCAGGAACCAACACCGTCTAGATCATCCCTGGCAGGTGTCTGTCCACCCTGCTCTTAAATATTTCCAGGGATGGAGATTCCACAACCTCCCTGGGCAATTTATTCCAGTGTTTGACCACCCTGACAGGTAGGAAGTTTTTCCTAATGTCCAACCTAATCCTCCCTTGCTGCTGTTCAAGCCCCTTGCTTCTTATCCTGTCCTCAGAGGCCAAGGAGAACAATTTTCTCCCTCCTCCTTTTAGATACTTGAAAATTGCTGTCATGTCCCCTCTCAGCCCAATTCTTTCAGTCTTCCCTCCTAGCTCGTGTTTTCAAGACCCTTAACCATTTTTGTTATTCTTCTCCGGACCCTCTCCAATTTCTCCACATCTTTCCTGAAATGCGGTGTCCAGAACTGGACACAAGACTCCAGCTGAGGCCAAATCAGCACAGAGTAGAGCAGAAGAATCACTTCTTGTGTCTTGCTCACAACACTCCTGCTACTAACTGGAGGGTGTGGAGGATGCAGAACAGAAGTTCAATTAACACGGCTGCATTTCTATCACTGTGTTTACTAACGTTTCTGTGGAACCATTCTGGATTTCTCACCCAGAATGTGTTCCGCTTCTGTCGCTAAATGATGGCACCCAAATAAAGGAGTCTGGTGACTGAATCCGCCTCCCCTGCAGAATAAACAAACAACCCCACCATCAGTTGTGTCAGGATTTTAGTGCAATCTCGGTGGTCGGAAAATCGGTTCAAAAATTGCAAAGCAAGTCTGAAGAGAAGGGTGAATTCTGCCGTCATCTGCACTGGGGTGAATCCTTTCCTGGAGTGACTCTGGATTTACACTGGTGGGAAAGGCAGCAGGTTCTGTCGGGGGATTTGCAGTGCACTCTTGAAACGGGCCTGCCTGCGAATTGCCTGCACAAGGAATAACTTCCTTGGAAGTGGAGATGCAGCTGAGCATCATTCAACAACACCAGCATCCTCTGGGTAGCACCTGCTGCAAGCGCTGGGACTGCAATTCCCTGAAGGCCCTACCACTGACTTGCTCTCCCCTCTCTTCCCCTCTGCTGGGCCAGGAGGGATTGTCCTGTGGAAGCAGGTCTGGGACTGCCGGCCCGACACAGGTAAGAGGCAGGGTTGGTGCAGGTGATGGTCCAGAACCGCTGCTGCCCACAGCAAATAGACTTTCAGGTCCAGTCAGTGGAGCCGCTTGAACGCTGCCCGCTTCCCTTTTCGACAGGACGCCGACTTTCTGGTGGAAAAACTAGACCCTGGGCCAGCCCAGCCGGATCCCAGTTCACGAGCAGCAGGCCGAAAGGGGAGAGACAACCCGTGCGTCTGAACCGGGCTGAACTGAGCTGGCTGAAAATTGCCCAGGAGACCAGCTTTCTGATGAAAAATGCTAATTCACGTGGGCCCTGGGAACACCGCTGTTGTGTTGCAACTGTCACCACAGTACTGAGATGTGTCACTGCAACACGATTGTAGGCGACAGTCAAAACCATACACTGAAACGAAACACTGTCATACGGCTGAAATGAATTCTCAGAATTGGGTTTTCAAATGTGCCCTGATTTGGGACTAAACCAAATTTTGGAGAATTTCTGTGTCTCAGAAATTCTGGTTTTCAGCCAATTCTTCTCAGTTGATCCTCTTGATCATCGTACTTGCAGCAGGGCCAGGACTCCTTTCCCTTCCCGCCTCTCCCTCCCGCCTCTCATATCCCAGCTGGGTTCCCAGCCTGCTCTGCTCTTAAAGGTCAATGGTAAAAACATGGTTCTGACCCCTCGGGCCCTATTGCATAACTGTAGTTGAAGGGATGTTTGTGGCAAATGTTACCTAGAAACCATGAATGGAAAATGCTGTTCCGTCACACTCAAAACATTTCATCGGAATACGGCAACTTTGGTGAAATTAGGTTTTGAAAACAAATTGAAGTACGAGCATTTTGATCAGTTATGATCTACTGTATTTCAGAGAGTTTGTCTGTCTGTGTGTCTGTGTCCATCCATCTGGGTATGTCTACACTACCCCGCTAGTTCGAACTAGGAGGGTAGTGTAGACATACCCTCTGAGAACTCCTCCTAAATAGTAAGAGCTAGAAGCACCAAATTCGGTAGGCAGCTTCCTCTTATCATAACTTAAAGCAAGGTCTGGGTTTGGTTGCAGCAGAACAATGGGACGTGCCTGGAATGGCATTGTTGCTCAGAAAACCATACAAATAAGAAACAGAATCACCAGGCAGGCGAAAGGGGGTGGCTGGGGGTGCCCCCTTGGGACTTCCCCAACCTTGAGCCTCCCACCCCCGGGAGCCCTTTAGGGAAGGCAGGGGATTGAAGCTCCCCCCCCCCCCCCATTCATATGGGAACATTGCTGGCTGTTTCCCCTTATCAGGGAGCGAAGGGAAAGTGCCAAGTTTGCTGCATTCCCCACTCTGGCTGTGGAGCACAGGGGGCAGCCGAACCTGGACCTGCCCCAACCGGGGGACATGCCCCCCTCCCCCAGCTGTGCCCGCTGGACCTGCAGTGCCTCTCACCTGGCCCCAAGCTGCTGCAGTGAGACAGGGCTGGGGTGTCCTCTCTCCCCGGTCAGCCTGTGCACTGACCCCTCCTTCCCAGCCCCGCCCCAGAGCAAGGATTGAAATGAAGCCTGGACATTTGCATTTTATTTTACAAAAATCAAAAATGAATTAAGTTACGGGCCGGAGGCACCCCTCTAGTGTGATCGACAAGAAGAGCCTACACTGGAATGAAACTTTTCCCTTATGTGGCCATGAAACATTTTGATCGACTCCAAATGACGGGGGTTTTTTGTTTGTTTGTTTGTTTAGTGGGAAAGTTGAAATATTGTGAAATCCTGTTGAACAGACATTCCAAATGTCAGCCACCTCCCGGGCTAGATCTTAGCCCCCTTAGACGTGCAACAACCCGCCCGACTCTTCTAGCACACAGCTGTAAGGAGATCCTCTGGCAAAAATCTTGAGTTGATCAGAGGGAGCATTTTCCCGTCCACACTGGCAATAAAAAAACTAGTTCTCGTGTGGGTGGCTCCTCGCCGCGCCAGGGAACCACATCCAGCTGGGGGGAGCAGACAAAAGAAGCAAGTTCAGGACCCATCTGTGCTGGAGAAATAAGCGTGTTGCTGGATCCGATTGCCACGGAGCTGTTCCCGGGCACAGCTAAACCGGGTTTCTTTGTTCAGCAGAGACCGGACCCAACTGTGGAAGATGGGGGCCTAGTGTGGGGCTTTTCAGACTATGAGAAACACCCCAGCAGGGGGTCGGGAACATCGGGCCCTGGGGCTCATTGCTGTAGGGGGATCAGGGGAGCAGTGGTGAGTCTAAGGAAGCTTCCTGCCTGTCTTGCACGGAAGACAGAGCAGCAGGCCTGGCTCCTAGGTGGGGGGGGGGGGGAGCACACAGGACTTCGGCACTGCCCCTGCCCCGATCACTAGCCCCGCACTCCCATTGGCTGGGAACCTGCTGCTGGCTGCTTCTGGGGCAGCAGGGTCTGTGGGGCCAGGAGAGGCAGGAAGCTGCCTTAGCTCCCCCTCTCCCCCTCCCCCTCTGCTGCACCACTGCCTGGGAACCATTGGAGGTAAGAGCCTTCTGCCCCCTCCTGCACCCCAAAGCGCAGCCCACACTCCAGTCACATGATGTTGGGTTGCAGCATCAACAATTTTCTTCCACTGGGTCATGAGGCAAAAAGTTGGCGATGCGCCGGCCGAGCAGGCAGGACGCTAACGTAAGGGTGAAGGGCCCGTAACTTGGCGCTGGCATTGGCTGGGGCGGGCACCTCACCCTGGGCCTGTCTTGTCTTCGAGCTCTTTGGGTTGGTGCTCGTCTCTGGATGGGCGCCTGCAGCGCCCTGCCCCATGGGCAGACGGGAGGTGCTCTCCCAGTGCGCCACATTGTGATGGGATCCACCCGCCGGGGCTGAGAGAGGGGGCTGGAGGCTGCTCGGGCGTCGCTGGCTGGAAGTGGAGACCCTGCTCTGTAGGCCCCCAGGCTGGGGGTTCCTGTGACTCGGTGCCTTTGTTCCAGTGTCTGAGGAGGCCAAGGAAGACACTAACACCCCCACCCACCTGTGAAAGATGCTGCCCAAGATAAACAGGCAGCTGCCAGCTACCGGGACTCATCATCCAGTCACAAGCTGAGGGCTGGGAGGCTGTTTACAGGAAACAGATACAAGAGTGGGTCAGCAGCACAACACACTCCAGTGCGGTTTGGACGCCGGGCATTGTGTCACCTCAGCTGCCATTTCCAACAGGCCCTGGAGCTCGCACCTGCTGTCTGCCTCTGGCGGCAAAACTGGTTTGGAGACCCCCCAGAAGACCCCCCACCCTGGCTGTCGTCCTGTGGCCGTTTCAGAAGCGTTACATGGAGAATGGCGTCAGGGGCATTCGGCATGACTAGACACTCAAGACGGGACCCAGCCCATCTCTGAGCTGGAAGAACAGCACGACGTAGCAGTATATCCAATGTGTATTTACACACACGCGCACCCTACACATGCATACGCGCACGCGCACAAATGGCCAACTCATGTTAGCACCCCATCTCCACTAGCCTCGTGCATCAGTGCTTCGCACCATCCTGCTCTGCATTGCAGCCACCCCCCTTGGCATGAACGCTGTATTAATCTTGTTTGCGTTACCGCAGCGACGGGCAACCAAGGCCAGTGGGAAGTCGCACATGTGGCCCTTGTCACCATGGGCCACAAGCTTGTTCAAAGCAAGACGGTCTCCCGTGTGAGGGAAGTCTTGCTCCCGGCGCTTGTGTGACTAGAACATGTGGGCTGTGCCGAACTGGAGCAGCACTGTGACTGGCTGCAGGCGGGGCACCCGGCTCCCACAGGCCGTGTTGTGTGCGACCAGCAGGCACCTCTCCGCACGGCCCTGGCTGTACGTGTGTGTCACTTTAGTAAAGCCAGTAGGAACAAACCTACGTGGGGGGAAAGCCATGGAATTGTGGGCAACAGGAAACGCACCGTCTTACAGGCCACACCCAGAACCCCGATTGGCTGTATGCGGGGCCAGTTGCTCACCGCTGCATCACAGTAATGTCTAGAAGCGCCAACCCATTTCAGGGCCCCGTTCTGCGGGGCATTTTATGATCATGAGATAGGACCCTGCCTGCCCCCAAAGCACTTGCTGTGGGAGGCAGCGTCTGCCTTACAAGTCAGGGGGGCGAGGCCTTGTTTGTGTGCATGGATTAATGGGTAGCAGGTTTAAAACTCATAAAAGAAAGTTCTTCTTCACACAGCATGTAGTCAACCTGTGGAACTCCTTGCCACAGGAGGCTGTGAAGGCTAGGACTATAAGGGTATGTCTACACTACAAAGTTAATTCGAACTAACGGACGTTAGTTCGAATTAACTTTGATAGGCGCTACACTAGCGCTCCACTAGTTCGAACTTAATTCGAACTAGTGGAGCGCTTAGTTCGAACTAGGTAAACCTCATTCTACGAGGACTAAGCCTAGTTCGAACTTGCTAGTTCGAATTAAGGGGTGTGTAGCCCCTTAATTCGAACTAGTGGGAGGCTAGCCCTCCCCAGCTTTCCCTGGTGGCCACTCTGGCCAACACCAGGGAAACTCTATTGCCCCCCTCCCGGCCCCGGACCCCTTAAAAGGCACAGGCTGGCTACGATGCCCGTGCCAGGTGCAAGCCTGCCAGCACCCAGCTAGCAGACCCTGCACCTGGCACGGCTCGAGCCAGCCACCCGATGGCCCCCCAGCCCTCCCCCTCTTCCCGGGACCAGGCTGGCAGCTCCCAGGAGCTTGCCCGGGACCGCAAGAGGCGGGCACCTGCCTGGTCTAGTGCAGACATCGTGGACCTCGTCCACGACCTCCGCACTAGGCACAGGAAAGTGGCCGTCTAGGGCAGGAGAGCTGCCAGTCTGGCCACCCAGGAGCAGGTGTGCATGAAAATCAAGGGGGTCCACTGAGACCCCCGACCCTGAGCCCTGAGCTTACAATGGCCGTCCTGGGTCAGACCAAAGGTCCATCTAGCCCAGTAGCCTGTCTGCTGACAGCGGCCAACCCTAGGGACCCTGGAGGGGATGGACCGAAGACAGTGACCAAGCCATTTGTCTCGTGCCATCCCTCTCCAGCCTTCCACAAACTTTGGGCAGGGACACCACTCCTACCCCCTGGCTAATAGCACTCCATGGACCCAACCTCCATGACTTGATCTCACTTCCCTTTAAACTCTGTTCTAGTTCTGGCCTTCACAGCCTCCTGCAGCAAGGAGTTCCACAGGTTGACTCTTTGCTTTGTGAAGAACAACTTTCTGTTACTAGTTTGAAGCCCGCTACCCATTCCTTTCCTTTGGTGTCCTCTAGTCCTTCTATTACGGGAACTAATGAAGAACTTTTCTTGATGCACCCTCTCCACCCCACTCATGCTTTTATAGACCTCTATCATATCCCCCCTCAGTCTCCTCTTTTCTAAACTGAAAAGTCCCAGTCTCTTTAGCCTCTCTTCATATGGGACCTCTTCCAAACCTCTGATCATTTTAGTTGCCCTCCCCTCTCCCACCCTCTCTCTTCCCCTCTCCCAGTCTCCCCGAGTTTTGTTCAATAAAGAGAGATTCTATTTTTGACCACACGTTTTCTTTATTTTGTACATCAGGAAGGGGGGCTAGGGAAGGGTAAGTGGAAGGAGGTGAGGGAGGAATGGGGTACGGACCCCGATGGGGAGGACTGGGCTGGCTCTGTGGGCTTTTGGGGGTGGAAGCTCTCCTGCAGCCCCTCAATTATCCCCCTCTCCCCAGATGGCAGCCTGCGGCAAGTGCAGCCGGGCTGATGGCCGAGTGCTGTGATGTGCCCAGTGTGGGCACTCAGGGCACTCCAAGCCAGGACTGCTTTGCAAGCGGGGCACCCCTGAGAACTGTCTGTCCGGGTTGGGGGTCGGGTCCCTTTAAGCACAGCCCTCGGCTAGCCTGAGACAGCATCTCCACACTCTAAGTCCTCCTCTGATGCCCTGCCGGCACTGCTTCCGGCCATCCTTAAGCCCGGTTCAGGGTCCACTTAATGTGGACATGCTAGTTCGAATTAGCAAAACGCTAATTCGAACTAGTTTTTTAGTCTGGATCCGTTAGTTTGAATTAGCTTAGTTCTAATTAACTAATTCGAACTAAGTTAGTTCGAATTAGCGCTGTAGTGTAGACGTACCCTAAGAGAGTTTAAAGAGTTTAAAGCTAGATAATTTCATGGATGTTAGGGCCATAAAAGGCTATTAGCCAGGGGATAAAATGGTGTCCCTGGCCTCTGTTTGTCAGAGGCTGGAGAGGGATGGCAGGAGACAAATCCCTTGATCATTGTCTTCAGTCCACCCTCTCTGGGGCACCTGGTGCTCGCCACTGTCAGCAGACAGGATACTGGGCTAGATGGACCTTTGTTCTGACCCAGTACGGCCGTTCTTATGTTCTTATTTGTACTGGCCCTCACCGAGCCAGCAGAAGCATAAACACCAGCGGAACCACACTGGTGCCAGCGGCAGCAGCAGAGCCAAAAATCTACCGTGACATGGGCTTGAACTTCCAGACATTCATTTCGTGCATGCCCCGTGCCAGTGATCTTATCAAAATACAGTTTCAAAACACTGTCGCAGGCTCGTTCCCAGGCGCCTGGTTGCGAGGGGGAGGCTCTGTGGTGAGTTTCCTTTCCTGCTGCCCCTCAGTGCCAACGAAAGCTCGAAGGACCACCCTCGCGCCACGGAGTGCAGCCACGCAGCTGTGCCACGGCTGCGTCCCCGGGAGATGGAGGAGCTCTCTGACACGGCGCTGAGCACACACGCGTGTCGGTGTCACGTTTCACAGCCGTGAGCAACAGAAGTTTTGCTGACGTGGGCTATGGTGCAGACCCGGCCTAAGGGCCTATGGGCCACCTTTTCCCTCTCCTTAACCTCCACACTTTCCCAAGATGCTCTGGGTGTTCCCCACCCGTTGTCATGGAGCATGAATTTGTCAGCACTTTCACCTCCCAGGGGAGCCCTGAGACACCTTGCGGCCCTGCCTGATCTCCCTGCTCCCAGCCGTGTTCCAGCCCCCCGCCCTGTCTTGCCATTGGGCGTCGGACTGCATCTTCCTCGCTCTAGCGCTGTTCCCAGCCGGGCCAACATCTCCCACTCCCAGAAAATGTGCCCCAGCTGAAAGGTGAGGTGGCCCCAGAACATGCCTCAGGGCCGCCCTTCCGCAGACACAGAATACGCAGCTGTGTAGGGCACCCGAAAATTTGGGGCACTGCTGGGTCTTAATGGGGATGGCTCAACAATCTATCGAATCTACTCGCCCATGGCGAGTAGATTTCAGCCCAGTGCTCCGTTTATCTGCGGCGTGCGCATGCGCAATACAGCTCTTGCGCAGGCGCAGTGCGGGGCTGGCGAGCGGCTTTCGCTGCGGTTCGTCAAACCCTGTTAATGTCCACCCACTCGCCTCATCCTCTCCCTGGTCTGTGACCCTGCTTCCTTTGGGGAGGAGCTAGTGAACTCACACGTGGTCGTGACGCCGTTTCACAGGCATTAGCCAACTCTGGGGTATACTGTCAGTTTCTGAACTGACAGGACCTTAGTTTAAAATTTGCTTTAAAAATAGTTAATTGGTATGTTGCTGAAGATTGTAAAATCACATCTGTAAAAAACCGTCATTCCCCCTGCTCCTGGCTGCCACGGGGAATAGGGTCACTGGTTTAATACGGGTTGAACCTCTCTGGTCCGACACCCTCGGGACCTGAGCGGTGCCGAACCAGAGAATTTGCCAGACCACAGGAGGTCAGTCTTGTCTAGCAACACTGCCCCTGCTTCCTGGGCTCTGAAAAGACTTTGGGGGTAAATTAGAGCTAAATAACAGCACAGAACACGGACCACCAGGGCTGGTGGTTGCAAACACACTGTAGGGGATCACAGGAAACTTGATCACACCTGTGAGAAATGGACAGGCAGCTAACTACAATCCTGCCAGACTAGGGATGTTTCTGGACCAGAGAGTTTTGGTCTAGAGAGGTTCAAGCTGTAGTACTGTGTAGGGCCCCATAAATCCTAAGGACGGCCCTGACGCTCAGCTCTGACTCAGTTTCCCCCGTGGGAGTAGGTAGCAAACTCGCCCTGTCAGTCCCTGAGCCTGGCTGTAGCAGGGTTACACTACGTGGCCGTTTAACTCTTAGCCCATCACTGACGATAACACACCGGGCAGAATGGCTTCCCATGTCAGAATCCCCACAGGGCCTGTAGGGTTCAGAGTGACTCAGCCTGCCAGCAGGGGCAAAGGCAACTGGTGCCTGCGGGGAAGCTGGGGGCCAGGCTGTGGGGGGGGGGGCTGGGAGGGCCATCCACAGGAACAGGGAAGGGCCTTAAGGGAGCACCCCATGTAGCAAACATTTTGACAGGGAGATGGGGGGTGCATCTTCCAAGTGCTACCACGGGTCACCTGTGAGCAGGGGGATGGGTCCATCACCCCCATCTTTGCGTGCTAGAACCGGCACATCCTGCGTCCTTCCTCCTGGGTCCCAAGGACATGGCCTGACCCTCTGCTCCTCTGAGCAGATGGCGTCAGTCTGACACTCGGCCTCCAGCTCCATCCAGCCCTCCCCAGCCCTGGGCCTCCCGCCCCTGCAGGATTATGTGGGGAACCGTCTACTTTATTTCCCGCGGGCGCCCTTTGGAGGTCCCAGGTCTGGAGCAGCAGCCGTGACTCCCAGACGTGACTCCGGTGCCTCCAAAAGACTCACCGCGCAGAGGGCAAATCAACATGGTGAGACGTGATGTCGTGGTTGCAAAGCCAGTCTCGGGGCTTTGGGCGAGCCTGGCTTCTGACCGTGGAGCCTGTGGGGAGGCGACCCGGCTCATCGAAGAGCTCTCGGGAGCGGCCTGTGTTTCTTCCCGCACCCCGCCCCTTTCTGCTCCTCCCGGCATCTCGCACGGTCTCTCGTTCCACTTCCCTTCCCCGAAGTGACCCGACTGAAAACACACAGTGCCGGGGCTCCCTGGGAGCTGGGCGCTTGTGTGGATGCTCACGGCAGATTCCAATGCCACTCAGCTGATAAGCAGCGTGCCCACCGCCGGCAGCTTGTGTGTCTCCTGGTGGTGCACATCCGCGCATGCCCCCGTGCACACAACAAAATGATGGAAAAAATCAGAGGGAGCATTGCTGAACACCCTGACACCCAAACATTCTCCTCTGTGCTAGGCTGGCCTTCCCTTTGCCTTGCAGGGTACCCCAATCCCCTAGCTCCTTCAAAGCCTGCCCCCGTAGTGTCCAGCCCCTGTCCCCCAAACACTCACAGTAATACTGCATCCCACCAGACAGAGACACAGCTAGAGTGAAAACAATCACGCGTTTATTATCGAAGATCAAGATTTGAGAGATAGCAACTGAGGAAAATGGAAACAGAATGTTACAGATCAAAGAGAATCAGAAAACTATTCCTGCAGACTGCTCTGAACTGGCAACGTAGAATCATAGACTCCTAGAACACTAGAACGCGAAGGGACCTCGAGGGGTCATCGAGTCCAGTCCCCCGCCCCCACGGCCGGACCAAGCACCATCTAGACCATCCCTGAGAGGTGTGTGTCCAACCTGCTCTTAAATATCTCCGGGGATGGAGACTCTGCAACCTCCCCAGGCAATTTATTCCAGTGTGTAACCACCCTGGCAGGTAGGATGTTTTTCCTAATGTCCAACCTAAACCTCCCTTGCTGCAGTTTAAGCCCATTGCTTCTTGTCCTGTCCTCAGAGGCCAAGGAGAACAAGTTTTTTCCCTCCTCCTTGTGACACCCTTTTAGATACCTGAAAACCGCTATCGTGTCCCTTCTCAGTCTTCTCCTTTCCAGACTAAACAAGCCCAATTCCTTCAGCCTTCCCTCATAGCTCATGTTCTCTAGACCTTTCATTATTCTTGTCGCTCTTCTCTGGACCTTCTCCAGTTTCTCCACATCTTTCCTGAAATGTGGTGCCCAGAACCGGACACAAGACTCCAACTGAGCAGAGTGGAAGAATGACTCCTTGTGTCCCACTCACAGCACTCCTGTTCATGCATCCCAGAAGCATGTTTGCTTTTTCTGCAACAGTGTCACACCATTGACTCATATTCAGCTTGTGGTTCACTCTGACCCCTTGATCCCTTCCTGCAGGACTCCTGCCTACACAGGCGCTTCCCATTCTGTGTGTGTGACACGGATTGTTCCTTCCTAAGTGGAGCACTTTGCATTTGTCCTTACTAAGCTTCATCCTGTTTGCCTCAGACCATTTCTCCAGTTTGTCCAGGTCATTTTGAATGACGTAAACCACATGTCCTGTGCTGTGTTTTCAGCCAAGCCAGCGGGAGCTGCGGGAGGCGGTGTCCCAGTCCACGTCACTTCCCGCAGCTCCCATTGGCCAGCAGGAGCTGCAAGCGGCTGTACCTGCAGAGACCCGGGTAAATAAAACACTGGCGGCTCTAGGAGCAAACCCCGGTGAACTGCGGCCGGCTTATTGCCCACTCCTGCGTTACAGCCCGTGATATGCAACCTGTCTCTTCAAACTGCCTCTCTCACAGGGGAGCAGAGGTTGTGAGAGAGATTTCACAGGAGATCCTGGAAATTACAAAGCAGGAAGCTCAACTTCAGTACCAGGCAAATTAGTTGAAATGATGATAAAGAACAGAAATACCAGACTCTTCAATGAACCCTCTGTGCTGAGAGAGAATCAGCTTGGCTTTTGTAAAGGGAAATCAGGCCTCACCAATCTATTATGCTTCTTTGGGGGTGCCAGCAAGCCTGGGGACAAGGGTGATCCGGTTGCTATCGTGTACTTAGACGTTCTGAAAGCCTTTGACAAGGCCCACAGTGAAGACTCTGTTTGCCTCCGACTTGTCTCCACTTACCGAGAGGGATGGATGTTGCAGGGATCAATCTCTGGGGTTTGATTTAGTAAGTCTACTAAAGACCACCTACATCAAACGCGGATGATACTCCTGTTGACTCCAGTACTCCACTGGGTCATGAGGAGTAAGGGAAGTTGATGGGAGAGGCTGGTGTGACATGATTTTAATGCAATTGAAATGGAATGTGAGGCTATGACTCCAGGCTTTACAGCTAATGGCTGCTGCTCTTCAATCTGGCTGCTTACAAAGGCCCGAGGCCTAAGAACATAGCTACAGAAAAAGGCCTTCTCCTTACAACATGACAGAAGTCTATAAAATCATGACAGGTGTAGAAAAACTGAATAGGGAAATGTTAGTTGCCTCTTTGCATACCATAAGATCCAGGGATTCACCCAATGGAATTAATAGGCAGTTGGTTTAAAACTAACAAAAGGAAGTAGTTCACACAACTTGCAGTCAACCTGTGGAACTCCTTGCTGGAAGCTGTTTTGAAGGCCAGAAATATAAGTGGATTTAAAAAAGAACTGGATAAGTGCATGGCGGATAGGTCCATGGATGGTGATGAGCCAAGATGCTCAGGGATACAACCCTCTGCTCTGGGTGACCCTAAGCACCTGAGTGCCAGAAATTGGGAGTAGACAGCAGAGAACGGATCACTTGAACCTGCCCCGTTCCCGCTGCAGCACCCGGCATTGGCCACTCTTGGCAGACAGGACACTGGGTTAGCGTGGCCGCTTGTATGCTGAGTGAAGAGACCCGTGGCTCAGCGTGGGAGCCGCAGGAGTGGCAATCCCTTTCAGAGCTCCGTGGGCCCCCCTGGCTGTGGGCCGGATGCCAGGTGGATGGGAAGGGGAGCGGCATCCTGGCTTCCCCACCACCCAAGGAAGCTTTCTGCCTGGGCAGGAGGGGGAGAAAGCTCCTCATGCCCTCTCCTGTCCTGGCTGTGGACGGGCCTCGCGCTGCGTCACCCCGGCCAGGCAGCAGGGCAGAGCTGGCGTTGGAAAAGTGACTCAGAGATGGTGTGAGATAAAGCAGGGCATGGGGAGGGGCTTGCCTTATCTCTCACCTCCTCCCCGGCTCCTCTTTGCTTTTCCTGCTGTGGAGCCACCCTTCCGCCCCCTCCGGCCCAGTCCACAGCTCATGCCCCTGTTTGCCTCCCGTCTGGCTTTGCACCCTCCCGCCCGCCCAGGCAACAGCAGGAGAACAACAAACAGGAAGCGTTACTCATTTCTCAATCAGCCCCGGGGTCCCGGCCGGGACCAGAGCCGGGTTAAGAACCCAGCCGGCCAGGCCCTGACTCTGAGGCACCCTGGGCAGCAGGAGCTGCAGTGGGTGGGGGGAGCCAATCACCAGCCACAGTGAGCGGGGGAGCCAGATGCACACGCAGTGACAGGGGAGGGGACTTTCCTACTGAGAGTGTCATGACCACGTGTTGTCTCTACCTGCTCAGGGGGTGCAGGAAGCCGACGCGCTTGTGGTTTCTTTTAATCTCTAAGCATCACATTTCACACCTGAAGGGTGGCTGCCGTTCCGGCTGCCCATCAGCATTCCAGTCAACCGCTGGCCATGGCAGGCAGCTCACCAGCTGGCCCCTCCTCACCCTAGGGGTTTTCCGCCAGGACGACCACAAGGCTGAAGTGTCAATGCCTCACGGTGCAGCGCCTGCTGGAGAGCAGCACGCCCGGGGTTGGCCACCCACAGGAAGTGGGCCTTGCTAGCAGCCCCCCGGCCTCCACCCTGGCCCCCTCGGGGGTATTACTGGTTTGAATGGCAGGAGCCATAAGAGACCCCAGTCAGAGTCCAGGGGCCCATTAGTCTGCACCCAAAACCTTCAGAGCAAAAGCCTAAGCTACATATACCCCCTCGCCTTGGAAGCATCTTACAAAAGAAAACTTAAAACACAGCGACTGGTCCTGCAGCACCTTAGGCTATGTCTACACTGCGGCACTATTTCGGGATACCCAAAAGAGCTATTCCGCGCCTTTTGAGCGCGCCCGTTATTTCGAAATATAACAGACTCGCTATCCCGACGCCCCTGGGAACCTCATGCCCCGGGGAGCGAGGGACGTTTCGGAATAGTGGTTCATTTTGAAATAAGTGCTGTGTAGACAGCGCCACATTTCAGAATAAGCTATTTCGAAATAACATCACAGCATAGCTCAAATTGCGTATCTTATTTCGACCTACAGTGCAGTGTAGACACTAGGGCTGTGTCTAGACTGGCAAGTTTTTCCGCAAAATCACATGATTTTGCAGAAAAACTTGCCAGCTGTCTACACTGGCCGCTTGAATTTCCGGAAAAGCCCTGACAATCTCATGTAAGATCGTGAGTGCTTTTCCGGAAATACTATGCTGCTCCCGTTTGGGCAAAAGTCTTTTTCCGAAAGACTTTTGCGCAAAAGGGCCAGTGTAGTCAGCACAGTACTGTTTTCTGCCAAAAAACCCCGATAGCGAAAATGGCGATCGGAGCTTTTTTGCGGAAAACTGCATCTAGATTGGCCACGGACGCTTTTCCGCAAAAAGTGCTTTAAAAGTTTTCCGTTAAAAGCATTTTCGGAAAATCATGCCAGTGTAGACGTAGCCACACTGAGAAACCAACAAAAAATATCGATAGTATCATGAGCTTTTGTGGGCCCAACCCACTTCTGCAGATGACAGATATGGAGCGAGAGGCACAGAGGGACAAATGTAAAGCCGAAAAAAGAGGGGAGCATCTGACACCCAGATCTGAATTTTGCATCACTTCTGGAATGAAACGTGGTCATGGGTAAAGGCAAACACGCACCGGGCAGCCCTCTGAAGCAAGTGGAATTACATTCGCTGTCACGAGACAAACTGAACTAACCGGTAGGTAAGTCCTGTGGGAAGAAAATCTCGGGCATCTCTTCAAGGAGAGCATATTGAAGGCACAACGGCAAATGACCAGATGCAAAGGGCAGAGCGGAAGACAAGGCTCCGTCAGAAGTTCTCTCCTGACCGGAATGTCCAAAAGGAATCCCACAGGAAGGGGAGAAGCAGAAGAATTGCTAAGGAGGGATGGGAAAGAGCAGCACAAGCGTAGGGAAGGCTGCAGCACAGCAGGAGTTCTACCTAGCAGAGGACACCGACGGCAATAAGAAAAGGGTCTGTACCTGCCTTAGGCACTAGAGCAAGGTGGAAGGAAATGTAGGTCCCCAAGCCAGGGAGGGGAGCTGATGACATCAAGCAGGCTGAGGTGCTGAAGCCCTAATTTGCTGAGTTGTCATTCATAGAATCACAGGGAGGTCAGGTCCTGGTGACCAGATACTCAACCCCATCAGTATTACCAGTGTGTGTGTGGGGGGGGGGGAGGGGGGGGAGGAGGCCAGAAGCCAAAACAGGGAAAGAAAAGTGTAAAGAATATTTAGATAGATTCAAATGGGCGGGGCCTGGTTACATTCATCCTGGGCTGCTTCAGGAACTTGCTGAAGCAAACTCTTAGCAATTATCTTTCAGAACTCGTGGAGAACACACAGCATCACGGGCTTGGAAGAGACCTCGGGAATCATCGCGTCCAGCCCCCTGCCCACAGCAGGACCAATCCTAACTCAATCAGCCCAGCCAGGGCTGGGTCAAGCCGGGACTTCAAAACCTCTAGGGATGGAGATTCCCCCCTCCCTAGGGAACCCAGCCCAGGGCTTCCCCGCCCGCCTAGAGAAATAGTTTTTCCAACCTAGCCCCCCCCCACTGCAACTTGAGCCCATTGCTCCTTGTTCTGCTACCTGCCACCACTGAGAACAGCCTCTCTCCAGCCTCTTTGGAACCCCCCTTCAGGGAGTTGCAGGCTGCTCTCAAATCCCCCCTCACTCCTCTCTTCTGCAGACTAAATAGCCCAAATCCCTCGGCCTCTCCTTGTAGGTCATGTGCTCCAGCTCTCATTTTGGTTGCCCTCCGCTGGACTCTCTCCAATGCATCCACATGCTTTGTGTAATGAGGGGCCCAGAACTGCACACACTACTCCAGATGTGGCCTCACCAGCGCCAAATAAAGAGGAATAATCACTTCCCTAGGTCTGCTGGCAATGCTCCTCCTAATGCCCCCTAATATGCCATTAGCCTTCTTGGCTACAGGGGTGTCCCACTGACTCATATTCAGCTTCTCATCCACTGTAACCCCCGGGTCCTTTTCTGCTGAACTGCTGTTTAGCCGGTCAGTCCCCAGCTTGGAGCACGGCTTGGGATTCTTCCGTTCCAGGAGACTGGAGAAGGGCAAACGTAGCCCCTATCTTTAAAAAGGGGACCCGGGAAATTACAGAGCAATCTGCCTGCCTTTGGTACCTGGAAAGAAACTGGAACAAAGTTTTCAACGACCGATTTGCAAGCACTTAGAGGATAATCGCATTAGAAGGATCAGCCGGCGTAGATTTGTCAAGCACAAATCATGCCAAACCACCCTAATTTCCTTCTGTGACAGGTTTAGTGGCCTTGTGGAGAAGGGTGAAAGCAGTAGATGTGGTATATTTTGATTTCAGTCAGGCTTTTCACATGACATTCTCATAAGCAAGCTGGGGAAATGTGGTCTTGGTGAAATTATTCTACGGCAGGTGCACGGCTGGTTGAGAGGCAGCACTCCATGAAGTGTGACCAGTGGTTTGCTGTCAGACTGGAGGTGGGTCCCACATGGGTCACTCCTGTGTCTGATAACGTTCAGCATGTCCCTTTAACCGTGCAGTGGAGCGTGTCACGTTTGCAAGCTGGGAGGAGTTCCCTGCACGTTGCAGGAGAGGGCTAGAAATCAAAATGACCTTTACAAATGAGAGAACTGGTCTGAAATCAACAAGCGACTGCTAGTGGTGGGGCCAGAGCTCCGGCCCTAAGGACAGGGCGGTGCTGAGGGCTGGCTGCCCCAGCCCCACCTCCTCCACCCCAGGCTCCACCCCCTACAGGAAAACGGAGCTGCCCCTTCCCCCTTGCCCAGGGGCCAGCAAATCTGCACTCCCCCTCCCCTCCGCCCACTTCCAACCCTTCATTGATTGCCCAGAGCACAATGATCACCTTGCACTAGATATATTTTTATTCCCGCTATCCCTGACTAGCCAAGTTTGGATCAGTTACAGCTCCCGGCGACAATCAACTCCACTTCACAGTTTTCTAGCAAGAGGGAAGGTTTTATTAGGCACAGCATATGGACTCAGCTCTAGAACAGTGCAGGTCATTATAAATACAGTCGTTCCCTTCACAGTCAGAGTGTTGGGTCCCAAACACGCTCAAGTAGGTGGGGGGGTGGCTATTACGTCTGTCCTCAGATGGCTTGCTTTGTCCTTCTACATTGTCTTGTCATTTGCATCTTCCGCTCCTACAGAGCTCTAGGTGCCTTCTAAAGAAGCAACCCAGCTATCACCTGTGCCCTGCAGAGCCTGCACCGTAAACGGAAACGCCAGGGTGAGCTATACAGACAGAAATAGAAGGGACCAGGTGGAACAGAGACCAAAAGTTAGCTCAGATGTCACAGCAATATACAACCCTTGGCTAACACCTGACATCAGACCACTGTGTGTTTGCTGCTGGGCCCTCTTAATGAAAGAGTCGGGTAAAACAGAGGGTGGGGTGTTGGCACTCGATTAATGAGGTAGGTGGGGAACGGCCAAAGCCGAGGAAATTAGTCCTTGGCTGTTAGGGGGTGTTTGAACTCTAAGTCTTGAGCAATGTTCCCTTTAGTTTTTTCCATCCATGTTCAGAATAAATTTTATTATGTGCACCAGGGCATGTGCAGGTGTGCACCACTAGTCAAAACACATGCTGCCACCTGTAGGCGCTCTGCTAATCAGCTGGGCAGCACCTGAATCTCTCCTGGGTGGCCATGGGGAACACCGCCTTTGAGCCATATCCACAGTTTTCAAATGGCCACCTTCTGTCTTCAAACCAGCCCAAATCAAGACCCCAGACCAGGCATCCCCTGACCCTTCCAAATCTGGATCTGGAACCAGAACCATTATCCATTGCTTGAGCTCATATCCCTTCAGAGAGCAGATGTTATGCCACTCCTTAGCTGGGGTGCTCAGAGCATGGACTAGGTAGATCTTGAAGGAACTCCGGGCATGTCTACACTAGGAAATTATTTCGAAATAGTAACTCCCGAAATAATAATTTTGAACTAACACGTCCACACTCCCAGGAAGCCTCAAAACGAGTCTGGGGCAGGCTCCTTGAATGTGAACGAGCTACCTCGACTTAGAGCCCCAGCAAGCCCTGGGGAGTAATGACTTGGAGCGACTCTGGGGAGTGGTTATTTCGAAATAGCAGCAGCGGAGCGTCCACGTGACGGCTCTTTTGGAATTAGCGTTATTCACCGAGGAGAGCAGGAGTTCTTCTTTCGAAATAACGGGCTTGGTGGTGTGGGTGCTCCGCTTGTTATTTCGAAATGAGGGGGGTTTCTTTGTAATAGCTCCGCTGTGTAGAGCAGGGTTCATAGAAGAGCCACAGAGTTAAGGATGTTAGGGAAGGATGAAAGTTGAACATAACTAAGCATGTATAACTTATCGAAGAAAAGACCAAGGAAAGTGCGTGATAATGATGTACAATATTTGAAGCATGTCCCTGCACAGAGGGGCTGTGTCTATACTGGCCAGTTTTTCCGGAAAATCAGCCGCTTTTCCAGAAAAACTTGCCAGCTGTCTACACTGGCCGCTTGAATTTCCACAAAAGCACTGACTTCCTACTGTAAGAAATCAGTGCTTCTTGCGGAAATACTATGCTGCTCCCGTTCAGGCAAAAGTCCCTTTTGCGCAAAGCTTTTGCGCAAAAGGGCCAGTGTCGACAGCTCAGAGTTGTTTTCCGCAAAAAAGCCCCGATCGCGAAAATGGCGATCGGGGCTTTTTTGCGGAAAAGCGCGTCTAGATGGGCACGGATGCTTTTCCGCAAAAAGTGCTTTTGCGGAAAAGCGTCCGTGCCAATCTAGATGCTCTGTTCCGAAAATGCTTTTAATGGAAAACTTTTCCGTTAAAAGCATTTGCGGGAAATCACGCCAGTCTAGACGTAGCCAGGGAGAGGAATTCTTTGAGCTTGGCCTTACGGTCTAGCCAGGTACTAGAAGATGAAATTAGCCTCAGGGAAATTTAGGGTGGGAAATCAGGAAAAATTTCCTAGTGGAACCGTCTGTTAGACTGCAGAATAGTCTCCCAAAGGAGAGGAGGGGAGCCCCATCACCTGGAACACTTGAAGTCTCCGGAATACATTGGGCAATCTGGCGCTGATAGTCATGGACTTGAAGGCTTAACAAGTCCTTCCCATCTCTAGCTTCTTTCCAGATCCTGGTGCAGTGGCACCAAGCATCTCGGTACAATTAGAACATCTCTTCAGAGGACCAAGTCATTCCTCTGCCACTACCCGGAGATCAAGTTCTGAACAAAAGGCTGTCCCTGCACCAAGAAAATGCTTCCAGGAGTGACCAACATAGGGCTGTCCCTGTACTCCTGGGTCTAGTGTCCTATGGTCACTGTCCATCTCAACGCAGCTCTTCCTCCAGTGTGTTTGCACTGCTTTGGGGACAGGCAGTGAACACAGTACCAAGAACATACTGCAGGAACTGCCATACCAGCACAGAGCACTCGCCCGTCCGCTGGGCCCCAATGCTTTGCAGAAACCCAGGCATGCACGTAGGCCTCTCATGGTGCTACTCCATGGTGAGGAGCGTTCTCACAGAGATGGGGATGCCCTTCAAACATGACAGAAAGAACATGTGAGAGTTATCTGGCTGCTTTCACTTCCTGGGGCTCTGTGGCCGCCGTTAGCCGCTGGCAGATGCAGGGGACCCATTGCAGACGGAGCACAAGGAGGGGCAGAAATCCGGCTGGATTTGTGAGCAGACACATTCATCAGATAACTTACTCGGGGTGAATGATTCGAGCACCTCTGCCCCTGAGACCGAGGGGTACCCGGAGGCCTCTGGTTTTGGATAGTGATCGTGTGAATCACAAAATTTTGTCATGGAACTCTGCTCGGTAACGAGACTTCCCTTGCTCTCTGCTCTGTTACTAACTGTAAGTCCTGCTGGCTGCCTGGTTCCCAGACAACAGGGGCTACTGCCGCTTGCCTCTGGTGGCCCTGGTCTTTCGTTTGAAGCTGTGGCAGCTTAGGGTTTCAGCTCTGGGCTGTGTCTAGGCCACACAGTTCTTCTGGGAAAAGATACTCAAATTGCGAACCACAGTTTGCGTGTCTTTCTCAGCTTCTTTTTTTAGAAGAGGCTTTTCCGACATTTGGCCCATCTACACTGGGCCAAATGTGTGTGTGGGGAAGGAAATCCCTTTTTCGGTACATCCCTTCTTCCTCGAAAAACAAGGGTTACAGGGATGCCGAAAAAACTTTCGGAAGAACAGATGCATTCCATGGACGGGGCAGATACCGCCGGTATCCTGGAAAAACTCTGCAGTCTAGGCGTACCCCCTGGAGTCTCAGTTCAGTGCCTGCTGTTGGCCAACAGCCCAGCTGCTACCTAGACACTGTCCACCCCGCTCTGGCCGCTCTCTGACGCAGTCTGAGCAAGGCTCCCCCCTCTGAACAGCCTAGTCCATCCCAGAAGCTGCTTTGATCCATATTGGCAGCATTACCGCACGGCCACGTTCCATCTGGGAACTGAGCCAAAGGGCCAAAGCACACCAGTAAGCAGGTTGACTGTCTTTACTCAGGCACTGTCTTGTTTGGCAACATCTGCGATCCGGCAGGATTGTAGTGAGCCGGGATGTCCACTGAGCATGGGGGTGGCCAAGTTTCCCGCGGTCCCAGCCCCCAGCCCTGGCGCTCAGGTTTCTGTGCTGTTAGCTCGAAGTCACCCCGCTCTAAGTATTAAACTGGTGACCCTATCCCCAGTGGCAGCCGGCAGCGGTATCCCAGTCTGTGCCACGCCCATTGGCCGGAAATGGTGATCCGTGGCCACTTGGAGCTGATCTCACCAGTACTGGCAGCCACGCAGGTAAATACAGCAGTGGTGGCCCACCAGGTGCTACCCTTGGTGAACTGCTGCTGTGTGATCGCCCACCCCAGCTCTGCCACGCCAGCCACGAGCCCGCTGGCTCTCAGCTAGGGCTACAGAGCAGACTCCTGAGTCTCACTGTCAGTGGTCTCACTGCTACGAGGTGGGACCCCACAGCCAGCAGGCGTGTGGCCTCCGTGGCCAGATGCGCTGACGGCCAATCACTGCCTACTGTGCCATTGGGCATGAAAACTAACAGGCATTTGCCATGCCAGCCTGCTTGGCCCCGGCTCCGGTGGGGAGGCCTTTGGTATCATTTTCAAAATAAGACAGTTTCAAATGAGAAATTTTTTTGGTCACATGTCGGGATTTTTTTAATTATTGCACAATATGGAAAAAAAATCTTTTGGGAAACTTTCTTTAAAAAAAAGCTGAGTGATAAACAAAACGAAAGGTTGTTGATAGAATAATTCATTACAAAAGGTTTAAAAAAGAGAACGTGTTGCCTCCTCCCCAAAAATGATGTAACAAAAAGAGAAACGATACCCATTAGGCCGCGCTGCTGCGGGGTAAGTGAAATGGACGTGCTCAGTCTAAAAAGAATTGAGCAGTGGTGGGAAAGACAGTGGGCTAGATTCTGCTCTGGTTTCACCCCAGTGTAAATCCCTTGCCAAGCCAGTCCCCGGACCCGACTCCACATTCACGCCAGAGTAGCGGAGATCACATTGTGGGTGCCTGCTCTGCAGAGGGGGCTCTAGTGGGGATGTGCAGGGGAGCTCTGAAATGTGCAGGGAGCCCTGGCGCTATTGCAGGGAAGACAAGGTAGCAGCCTGCTCCGGGCATGCCGAGGCGGCACCGTCCAAGCATCGCTGTTCATTTGAGGTTGACACAGGCAACGTGGAGAAAGCTTTCACAGTCCCATTCCGAGGGAAAGAAGGTGGCAACGGAGCAAGGGGGTGAAAACGGCAGCTGTCCCGAGGGACTGTAGTAAGGGGTCGTGCTGCCAGAGTATCATGCGCTGCTCACCGTGCCCATCACCCCAGCCTCCAGCCTCCCCTCCCACCTCTAAGCCAGACCCAGCCTTTTGGCTCCGGGCGTGAAGCCCTAAGGCCTGTGTTGTACACAGAGCGATTCTGGGGCTCGCATTCGAACACAACGTGAGGGCCGGTGGTGCCAGGACACACCCATCCCACGCCCACATCTCACATGTTCAACGCAAAAGAAATTAGTTTCCCTCTTGGGTGCCCAAGATAATTAGACCCCCGCTCGTCGGCTCCCTCCCTTCCGGCCCCCTAAGTCCGCCCGTGAGGGGGAGGGTTTCCCCCGCAATCTCAGCGGGAGTCGGAGCCCCCCTCCTCCGCGCTGCTGAGGGCTTTAGTCTTAATTCTGAGTTTGTGAGGCAGGGCGGAGGAGCTGCGGCCCCTCGGAGGGTCCTCCCCGGGGCACAGCTGGCTGCAGCAGGGGAGGGGGGATATTTTGGGCACTTGCTGCTCATCGTCTTCCTCGAAGCCGCTTTTGGCGCCTGGCTGCCTGGCCTCCTCCTCGCCGGGCGAGGTGCCCGGGAAGCGGGCGCTGTCCAGCAAGGGGAGTCGGCAAGCGAACTTCTCTAGTAGGTGGCAGTTGAAGTAAGGGGAGCAGAAGGCGGATTTGAAGGCTGGTTCGAGCCTCTTCGGCGGGTGAGGACTTGGATTATACTGAGGGCTCAGCAGGGTCTGCTTCGGGTCTGCGCTCTGGAAGGCCCTGGGCAGGGCCAGGCCTTTGTAAGCGAACTCGCTGGGCTCGGCCAGGCGGGACACCACGCCGTTGGTCCGGAAGCAGCCCTCCCGAGACAGGGGCTCTGCCTCGAGGAACGGGGCGGCCGCCTTGTGCCCTCGGAGGTAAATCCCCAGGAAGTCCTGCACGGAGCCGGCCTGGTGGGCGTAGACTTCGGGGCTGATGAGGCCGAAGTGCAGCTTCAAGGCCAGCAGCTCGGCCCGGAGCAGCGCGTTCTCCTCGCTGAGCGCTGCCAGCTGGCTCTCCATGGCGAAGTCGTTGAGGCGCCGCTTCTCCCGGGAGCGCTTGGCCGCCTCGTTGTTCTTGCGCCGCTTCTCCCAGTACATGGTGTCCTTCTTCTCGTCGGGCATGAACTCCCGCTTGCGCCGCGAGGGCCCGCCGGCCTTGCCCGGCAGCAGCTTGCTCTTGCTGGGGTGGAGGCCCAGCTCGCCGAAAGCGCCGAGCGGCGCCAGGAAGCTTTCCATGGCGTCCGACCCCGCCGCTGCACTCTGCCGCTGGCAACCTTGGGAGGCGGAATTCAAGCATCCGTTACAAAACTGGCACCGGCTCATTAGCATTCTCGTTTGCATACAATTATACGTCTTTCTGGAAGGGCAGGGGGCCGGGGAACCTCAGCGGTTCTCTGAGGCCCTGCTGTGCTGGGCGCTGCACAAACAGACCCAGCAGCCGGTCCCTGGTTCGAATTACACCCACTCTCCCAGCCACTTTTGGAGCCAAACGGGCACTAGCCCGCGTCCTCACTTGTGCCTGTGAGCACGTCTGAGCAAAGGGGGAAAAGCCGCCACCTCGATACTAAAACGTGGCCTTGAGCCAACCACATTGCTGCGGTGTGCAGCACCCTCCCCTGCCAGGGACCGCGTTACGCTCCTTGCCCCCCGGAGATGGCAGCAGGGCGATGGAGGAACCCTTCTGTCGCGCTAGCTGCTGCCTCTTGGGGAGCTGGGTTCCCAGCAGCGGTGGAAAAACCCGCCTGCCGCTGCAGAGCCATGCAACGGCGACGGGCCGGTTTTGCTGGCTCGTGGGGGGGCGGCTGCACTTGGCTGGTGCAGCGTTAACACGGAGAGGGCAGCGTTGGGACAGCTCTGAACGTGCCTGGACGTGCCCTCGGGGCGGGACGGGGGAAGAGAAAAGGAAGAGTCGTGATTCTTTGTAGGTCACCAGTCAGGGCTAGAACATCAGTCGCCTGAGCTCTACAGGTGGAACTTCTCTCGTCCGGCCCCCTCGGGACTGGACCGGTGCAGAACCAGAGAATTTGCCAGACCACAGGAGATCAATATTGTCTAACAGCATCACCAACGCTCCCCCTGCTTGCTGGGCTGCTCTAAGACATGGAGGGGTCAATTAGAGCTGACTAACGGCACCGAACCCTGAGAGCCAGGCCTGGTGGCTGCAAACACACTTTATAGGGCCGCAGGAAACTTGGCCACAGCCACGATGAGTGGACACCCGGCTGACTCCAATGCTGCCGGACCAGGGAGGTTCAACCTGTGCTTTGACATGCTCTCCCTCCAGGCAACTCTCCTACGTTAGAGTCGGGTTTGAAAACGTGGTTCCGAGAGTTTCAGGCACCTACAAGTGACTAAACGCCCCCCCACGACCCGCTCGCTTGTGACACTCGACATCCTGGCTCACGGGGGCGGACAGCCCCTGCCTGGCCCAGGTTCTAGTGCATGCTGACGCGCTCACCGGGCTCGGGCAATGCACCCAGGGCTGTCCCTAACCTCCGCCCCCTGCCCCACTTCTTCTTACCCCCCTCCACCTCCGCCCCCTTCACTCTTTCCCCAAGCCCCGCCCCTGCTTCACCCCCACTCCCGCCCCCACCCTGCCTCTTCCAGTCCCTGCTCTGCCCCCTCCCACCCCATTGCACCCCTTTCCCAACTCCCCCCCGAAGCAGTGCAACCCGGGGCATTACCAGGGGGTCCGGCCCAGAGCAGCAGCAGGGCTTGGGGTCACCCCCGCACTCACCACAGTGGCTCTGCTGCTGCCCCACGCCAGGCCCCCCTCCCAGGTAATCACCCAGGTTGCCCAGGGCCCTGCAGGCTACATCAATACGGGGGAACATCCCGTCCACAGGACAGGTGGGGTGGCCGCCGCAGAGGCCCCCCAAAAGCACAGGGCCTGTGGCAACCGCTCCAAGCCGTCCTGCAGATGACACGGCTCTGACTACAGCGTAGGTGTGGGGCAGGGCCGGGGTCTGGGCTCTAGGACCCTGGAAGGTGCAGCCCCCGCCTGAATGTCCCTCAGCCTGAGTCAGCTGCAGCGTTGACATCAGGAGCCAATCAGGAGTCACGCCATCGAGTCAGTGGCAGGACCCCGCCCAGCGGTTAGGCCAGGCTGCAGCTGGCTTATTCCAAATGCATAAAGGCTCCTGCCCTGAACTCCCCGGCGCTAAACAGCGGCGCTGCGGCGCGTGCGGGCCGCGAGAAGCAAAGCAAAGGGATCCTGTTGCCCCCTGAGCAGGCTGGGGAGCCTCTGTCTTTGGAGCAAACCTCCTTCTGGCGGCAGAGCGCGGAGGGAGGCCGGGGCTCAGGGCACCTCTGGTTTCTGATAGCATCACGAAGCAGAAACACTCTTGTTTCAGGGCTTAATCACTTACCAGGAATCTGGGGAGCGTATTTGACGTGACTCCTTTTCTTAAATGAGTCAAAGCTCAGCATGCAGCTTGCTCCCTGTGCAGCCCCATCCCCTGGGTGCGTGAGAGGCGCTGGCTTCCTCCCCGTGCGCTCGCTTCAGTGGCCTGGCATGCAGGGGCCCTGTGAAAAGAAGCTGGATGGTGATTTTAAGTTGAGCTTGACACAGCCCTGGCGGGGCTGATGGGGTTGGGTTGGTCCTGCCTTGGGCAGGGGCTGGACTCGGTGCCTCCCGAGGTCTCTGCCAGCCCTGGGATTCTCGGATTCTCTGATTCCAAAGTCCCGGTTTCCCGGGAGCCTGGTCTCCAGCCTGGCCCGGTTTGCTTGGGCCTGCAACCCCGAATGGGTTTGCTCCAAGGTGGACGTGGGCCTGTGACTGCCCAGTTTGGAACATGGCAGGTGCTGAACGTGCGGGGGTGGGAGTCCTGGACGAGGGCCAGGGGTCCCTTTCAGAACGTAAGTGCAGTTTGGGATCTGCCTCGGACCCGACCCCCTGCCACGCCTCCTTCCCCGCCCTTTCTCCAAGCCCTGGCCTGCTCACACTACCCCTCCTTTCTCCCCCATCCCCGGGCTGGCCCAGGAGGTTGGGGTGCAGGCACCGGTTTGGGTGGAAGGGCTCGGGCCACGGCAGGGAGTTGGGGTGCAGGTGGGGGCTCAGGGCTGGAGCAGGGGTTCAGGATGCAGGCTCTGACAGCTCCTGGGTGGTGGCGCAGTGGGGCTCAGGCAGGGTCACCCCAGCCACTCCCTAAAGCAGCCAGCATGCCCAGCAGCAGCTTGCCTGCAGACACGGCCCCACACCCCTCCTTGGCTGTGATTCCCCATTGCTGCCCAATGGGAGCGGCAGGGGCAATGCCTGCAGGATGGGCAGCACGTGGAGACCCCCCTGCCCCATCTCCCCCAGGGCCAGCCACTGGGGCAGGGGGGAGTCTGCCTGAGCCCCACTGTGCTGCGGGACTGCTGGCGGCCGAGCTCCGGGTTTGGCTGCAGGAGCCTCGGAGATGGAGCCCAATTCGAGCAGACTCCCAGCCAGTGCTCCGCCCAAGGGTGGAAAAAACGAGAGGGAATGAGTTTTGTGATGCGCAGATGTGCACCACCCGTGGAACCCAAACTCCCAGACGTCTGGGTTTTTAAAAGACCAGCAGGATCATTGCTCCCGCCATGTCAAGCATTTTAAAACTCACTCCCCCTGAATCAAATGTAAGCATAAGAGAGAAATTGAAGTCAGGGACTGCACAGTGCAGCCCGAAGCCTACGCTAAGGCACGCTGAGAAGTAACACCACCACCACAAGTATGTGTTGGGTCCGGAGACGACTGCGCCAGACAGTGTGTGTGTGTGAGTGACAGAGACACACACAGTGTGTGTCACACACAGTGGCGGAACTGAGCAAGCTCCCTCCATCTCCAGCCCCGTCATGTCCCCCTCTCTGTAGAGAGGGGGTGCAGGGGTGGGGGAAATGGGTCACCCCAATACCAGTGCCGCCTTCTCTGCCTCCCCCACTCCGCACAGCAAGCGGGAGCGGCATAGCAGTGGGGGAGGGGCAGCCGACGTGCCGACACTTGAGAGCCTCTGGGCCAAACCTGTCAGGGTCCCCCGTTAGAGGCTCCAAGGTCTGCCAATAGATCCGGATCTACTGGTCAGTGGCCACTGGCCTGCAGAGAGAGGGGGTGCTGCCGCAGTCGCCTAGCGGTGGGGCTAGGTCGGGGGTGGCTGGAAGAGGCAGTCCCAGGAAGTTCTCTGAGGCGAGATTTGGCCCTTTAGGTGGGGGATGACGCCTCTTGTGCTCGCCGGCCCCAAACGCCCCTCGTCCATTATCTCTCCAGCCAACAAGGCCTCACGTCTCTCCCTCAGCCGCGCTGCAGCCCCCGTCGCCCTGGGTGTCGTGCAGCCGGGGTCCGCCAAGGCCGGGGCGGCAGCGTGATGTCAGAACAACATCGGCCATGCGTTTAACGCAGCCAGCGTTTCCCGGGCGTTGGCATGGGCACCTTTGCTCTCCGGCTAGAAATCCAGAGAGACGTCCTCCCCAGAGGCACCCGTCAGCGCAGGGGCTGCCATACCCACTCAGGACGCACCCTCTCCTCGTCCAGCATCCCGCCTCTGGGAGAGGGCCCAGCCCCAAGTTTCTGAGAAAGGTGACGCCCTCCCTCCCCCCCCATCTTTCATCTACTCTCATGTGACTTTCGTGTGCATGCGAATCAGTCCTGCCAGCGGGTGCTCCCTTCCAGAGAGAGACATTTTCCTTACGCCGCTCATGCCCGGAGTCAGCGTAGGCAGAAGGAAATCAACATTTGTCCGAATAGCTTCCTCTTCCTCGTGTTATTGTACACAGAGGCTACGTCTAGACTGGCATGATTTTCCGGAAATGCTTTTAACGGAAAAGTTTTCTGTTAAAAGCATTTGTGGAAAAGAGCGTCTAGATTGGCACGGATGCTTTTCCGCAAAAGCACTTTTTGCAGAAAAGCGTCCGTGGCCAATGTAGATGCGCTTTTGTGCAAAAAAGCCCCGATCGCCATTTTTGCGATCGGGGCTTTTTTGCGGAAAACAACTCTGAGCTGTCTACACTGGCCCTTTTGCACAAAAGTTTTGCGCAAAAGGGACTTTTGCCCAAACGGGAGCAGCATCGTATTTCCGCAAAAAGCACTGATTTCTTACAGTAGGAAGTCAGGGCTTTTGCGGAAATTCAAGCGGCCAGTGTAGACAGCTGGCAAGTTTTTCTGGAAAAGCGGCTGATTTTCCAGAAAAACTGGCCAGTCTAGACACAGCCAGAATCTATACAGAGTTTACACCCTTTTTTGCAGCCTCTATAGCACATCAAGCTCAGAGGCTCTCAAACTGTGGGCTGGGGCCCCAAAGCAGGTCATGAAATGGGGCCTCCGGGACTGGCATTAGACTTACTGAGGCTTAGGGCCAGAGCCAAAGACAATCCCCACTGTCCGGGCTGAAGCCCTAAAGCTTTGCTTCCTCCCAGGAGGATGGGGCGCAGGCTTTGGCCCCCTGCCCAGGATCAGACCCTCTTCCCAGGGCTGTGCAGTTAATTTAGGTTGCGATGCAGTTTGAGAGAGCCCAATCTGGAAACCTGTGTTTCTGTGCATGGAGGAGGAAATTCCTGAACTCTGAGGAACTCTGTCTCCAGAGCCAAGTTTTACAGTTGGTTCATTGTAAGTTCTAGGACCAATCAAAAAATAGGGGTGTGAATATCCATGACCGCGCTGGATGGACTGATTCGCATTTACACACGACCCCTTTGTATCACTCTACAAGTGGGTATAAATTCGATTTGCACTCATTTCTATACAGCCACTTTATACTGCATGAGAGAGTCCCATTTACAAATAAGACCCCTTTAAAACTCACTAGCAATGAAAACTGGCCTTAGCGTTCACGAGTCCATCTGGCATTTTGGTTCAGACCTCTCTTCCCTTTTTCCCCCTTAACTCCACCCTCAAAGAGCAAATCTGCGCAGACTCTGATAAACTGTGTTCTCCCACAGACTGCAAGAAGCTCTGTCGCATAAACTGATGTGTAACCGAAACTTGTTCACCACAGATCTCGTTATTTAAACAGCATAAGCACCCTGATAAATTAGTGAATTTCACTTTACTATGACCAAAAGTGACTGGGCAACCAAATGGCAAATTAAATTTAATGCTGATAAATGTACAGTAATACACACTGGAAAAAATAATCCCAACTATACAAACAATATGACGGGGACTAATTTGGCTACAACTACTCAAGAGAGAGATCTAGGAGTCATTGTGGATAGTTCTCTGCAAACATCCACTCAGAATTGCAAATAGAACATTAGGAGTCATTTAAAAAGGGATTAAGAATAAGACAGATAATATCTTATTGCCTCTATATAAAACCATGGTACGCCCACATTTTGAATGTGTACAGATGTGATCACCTCATCTCAAAAAAGATCTATTGGCATTGGAAAAGGTTCCGAAAAGGGCAACAAAAATGATTAGAGGTTTGGAATAGGTCCCATATCTGGACAGATTAAAAAGACTTAGACTTTTCATCTAGAAAAGAGGAGACTAAGAGGGGAGGAGGGAATATGATAGAGGTCTATAAAATCATGACTGGTTTGGAAAAAGTGAATAAGGAAAGTTATTTATTTACTCCCACAATATAAGAACTAGGGGTCACCACATGAAATTAATAGGCAGCAGGTTTAAAACAAATAAAAGGAAGTTTTTCTTCACTCAGAGCACAGTCAACCTGTGGAACTCCTTGCTAAAGGATGCGGTGAAGGCTAGAACTTTAACAGGGTTCAAAAAAGAGACAGATACATTCATGGAGGTTAGGTCCATCTATGGCTATTAGCCAGGATGGGTAGGAATGGTGTCCCTGGCCTCTGTTTGTCTGGAGGTGGGTGACAGGGGAGGGATCACGTGAGGATTCCCTGTTGTGTTCCCTCCCTCTGGGACATCTGGTATTGGCCACTGTGGGCAGACAGGACACTAGGCTAGATGGACCTTTGTTCTGACCCTGTATGGCCATTCTTATGTTCTTGATGGGTAGGACTCTAGGCAGAGTTAAGGTTGCTTGACATACTCTCTGTTTTCCCAATGCACAGATTTTTTTTCCATTTTGTTTGTTATCATTACTTAGAATGTCTTGACTTTCCATTGTTTGCTCATTTTCCATCTTTAGCTTTCCATTACTTTTTGACCCCTCTTAAGTCATGGATGTTGAGGTACTAATGTAACTACAGCTCAACAAGGTTATGGTACGGGAATTCTCCTAGCCAAGAACAGGAGAACCAAAATCAGAACATTAATCTGAGCATTAGCAGGGAATACAAAGGTGATGACGTAGAGGTGCCTCCGAAGTGGGCCATGAATCTGGATTTCATTTTAGGGCGAGAGGAGTTTGTTGTTTGGTTGTTTTTTTCTGAAATGAAAAATCTATTTTTGAACATGAATAAGCTTAGCTCAGGATATTTGAAAGTGTGTGCGTTTGTGCAAGTTGCTGTGTTATTTAACTGCCTCCCCACACAAACATAGATACATGCGCACACAGATACATGCACGAACACACACACAGACACAGAGATACACGCGTGTGTACACACATACGCAGGTACATGCACGTAATGTACTCCCCAGCCCCCTCCGAAGTTAAAAGTGATACAAAATACTTGATTTTTAAATACTCCTCAAAATAAATCAGAGGACTTAAAAATAAAATGCAGAGGATTTAAATCAGGGCAGAATTTGGCCCGTTGATGTTACTGGCATTACTCCTGACTTAGGCAGGGGTAACGGAGGTCAGAATTCAGCCTATTGTCACTTCAGAACTACAGTGGTATAAAGTGAGATTAGACTCTGTCCCAGCGAAGTTACTCTAGATTTCCACTGGTTTCAATGAGATCATTACCTGCCCACAGTGAGCATGCACCATGTTCACAACAGCCATCGTCTGCAAAAGTCCAATTAACTATTACACACACAGACCCTGTGTTGTGAGCATATAATTAGTAAATACAGTTTCATTCTACCCTGCAATTTATCAACTTTCTTAGTAACAGAAAACGCAATCTGTGGTTTGGTAATATCTCAGATCACACTAAAACTTTTGACCTATTTAAGATAAAAAGGTTACCAAGTTCCAATTACTCATATTCTTGAGCTCATTGTATTCGTACTAATGCCGTGGTTATCAGATGCTATTGAGGAATAAACTTTTATTCATTGTTGGACTGGTTTTTATTTCTACAAGGTTCCCCGTTGCTGAAAATCACTTTGAGGTTCCAATGAATTCAAAACCAAAATTAACTCGGAAATCATCCTAACACAGCCCTGAATTTTACAATGGTCTGTTTAAGAGCACAAAAAAATTGCTGGAGCATATGGTAAAACAAAAAAAGCAGTCTTGTAGCACTTTAAAGACTAACAAGATAGTTTATTAGGTGATATATTAGGTGGAATATATGGGTTTGGAGACCTAGAAAATCTGGTTCGTTGGGCACATTCTGATTTGGAAGCAGATTATGAGATTTTGAGGCTATTAAGAAGTATGGATTATAAATATATCTCCTGCTCTCCCTTTATCCAAACCCTCTTTGTTTTCATTATGATGAAACTGGTATTTTGGTATATTTGTTGCACTGGGAAAAAAAATATATTTTTAAATGATGGATTAAAAGCAAATTGAATCCTTAGTTTCTGGGACTTCAGAAATGCAAGTTGTTCACAAGAGATATGATAGATTACAAAATGAGCCCAAAGAGGGCAATGAATTACATGTATTACAACTGCACAATGTGGAAATTTATAGCTCTTCAGCTAGAAACGTATTAGACCACCTCGTCCATTTGTACTGCCAGCTAGGGATGATTTTATAGTGTTTTCTCCAGACCTTTCATTCCACCAAATTTTAAATGAGTCCAGCAATTGTGTTTTCCCATCATGTCCCATAAGCAACTATGCTATAGCTAGGGCTGATTGGAAAATAGAGGGGTTTTTCCCATGCTAATTTCTGAGGGAAATAATTTTTTGATTATTGAAATTTTCCACAAAAAATGTCGGCTTTTTTCAAAATATTGAAAACCAAAATATTTCATCAAAACCCAAAATATTTTGGCCGAAATCTTTTCAAGATTTGGCTGCTCGATTTTTTTCCAGCAACATTTCCAACAGAAAGCCAACATATTTGCAAAAAATTATTTAGTTTGTGCAAATCTGATACATTTAACCAACGATTGAAGAAAGACGGGAACTGGACGGGCCATTACATTCAACACCCAAATGACGCCAAAAGCTGAGTATCGGGCACTTACAGCCCACTTGATTAGCTTCATTTAGCGCGGACGATTTAAATGACACAGGTTTTTTTCTTTCTTCTTCTCTTTCCCTCTCCCTCTCCCCTCTTTCTCTGCTATTTATTTGTTCCTCTGGACCCCTTGCTCCGTTCATCTGAAGAAGTGGGCTGTGCCCACGAAAGCTCAGGACACCATCGACATTTTTTGTTAGTTTCTAGGGTGCTGCAGGACCATTTGTGGTTTTTTAAAAAAATTTTAGTTACAGAGTAACACGGATACCCCTCCAAGTAAAAGAAGTTATTTTTTAATAATTTAAGCAACGTGGCCAGAACTTTTCTCCCGCATTGACCAAAGTTAAGTCCAGGGTAATTCCATTGATACTAGAATTTGGACTAATAATTATCCAATAATTAATTATAAGTATCCTTTCAATAACATATGAGAAACATAGAACAAATATACAGTTAATCATTTCTTTGTTGAGGTAGAGGCATTTTTTTAATCTATATGATTGATTTTGTTTTCTCTACTTGGTTTCTTTTGTCTGACTAAATGAAATCTTTAACCTCGAGGTGAAAACAATGTATATGGCCAAATAATTCATAATTTAACCCTAAACTAGTCACCTATATCCACATTTAGGCATCTAAATTAATTTAATTTCCAAAAGTACTTAGACACCCTTGGATCCATTTAACTTCAGTGGAAGTTGCGGGTGCACCGCATTTCTGAAATACTTTTACTCACCTACCTAAACATGGATTTAAGTACCTAACATTTGACACTCAAATTTGAAAAAATTCCCCTATATTTTCCCATATATATACACACACTGGTGTTCTCTATATGTGCATGTGGTTCCTAAAAATATTTTCAGAAGTAACAACTACCTTTAGAGCAGTAGTGCGCAAACTTTGCCTGTCTTTTCCCATTACCTGTAATTTGTAACTTGTTTTGCAAGTTGGTAGACGGCACGAATAATTTATTTTCATCCCTAAATGTATAAAACTAGGGACAGGTTGTTAGGAAGTGGTATAAACACAAAATATTACAAACCACAATGAAAAAAAAGTATCACTCATATTAATTGTTCCTTCTTCCTCTGCCCTGCAGTGGGACTGGGACCCCGTGGGTTCCACGGTAGTGGGACAAAATCCTGCAAGCAGTGCAGGAGCAGGGGGGAGTGTGCACTGTGGAGTGGGACAGCAGTAGTCCACCCTCATAGCAAACAATATGAATGTCCAAGGCTCCAGCCACTGCTTTTCAGATCACCACCCCCACTCTGGCCACCACCAGCAGTACAGAAGTCGGGGTAGCAGGGGGGTGACAGCAAGTCTTCTGTGAACAGTGACTGTTTTTCAAAAAGGCCAAAGGCCAACATTTCTTCATATTCTCCCTTCCCCCCGCCCAAAAACTTTTTTGTGCCTCCCACCCTCCCCCAGTTTGCACGCCACTGTGTTAGGAAATAAACGTCACTGAAAGATGCAAATTAATTGATGAGAATTAATGTGCTGAGTAATTTACAAAAGTATCTGAGTCGATCCATTTATTTCACCCTTCCAGATTTTCACCATCCAGTATGCAAAGTTCTTTGGGTGTGCAAAGTCCCCCCCCTGACACCAGAGGAAGGCTTGACGGTGCAAGGAACGCTGGAGAAATGCTTGCTACCAGTTCCACTGCCCTAAATGGATGGTCGATCCAATTTCTCCTAGGTCTTCATCAAAGTCACATTTGATCAGCTAATACCTTGGGGAGCCAACCTTGGGGATTTACATCGGCAGGACTAGTCTTAGCTCAAGCAAGTAACACCGTTGACTAGGGTGGCAACGTCTCACATGGGTAAGGACGATTCTTCTCAGTAAGGGTTCGCAGAATCCTACCCCAGTTCCCCCAGCACAAAGAGACGCAGCCTATACAAGGTGGCAGAGCTAGTCCCCTGGCCATGTAAAAAGGGCCCTAAAAAGAGCGAATGCAACGTAAACCACTTTACAGTTTGTTCATGCTATCAGAGCGATGGAAGGGAACTGCAGTGTAAATATCTCTCAGACTCCTTGGTTTCACTTGCAGGTTTAATGGGAAGCCAGTCACAGCACAACAGTCTGAATCTGTGTGGACATTAATAGCGTGTTGCCCATAAGACCCACTTCAATCTACAAACAAAATTGCCCCCCGACTGCAAACAATGTGAACGTCCCAGTCAGCAGCCTCACTCTGAATTGCCCAGGACAATTTAAATGCGTAGATAAGGACTATACATGAGTGGGAGGAGATAGTCCTTAGCTGAATCACGGTTGTGGCTTATAGAGAAGCATAATGAAAAGATTCAAACAGGTCCGTAAGCTGCAGTGCAGAGGGCAGAGCAGTAAACACATTACATTTGACACGTGTCTATGTTTTAAAATGTTTAGCAATTCTACTCTAAAAAGAATTGGCGCCCTATAGGCTGTGGTACTCTGTTCACACTGGTGTACATCAGGAGTGAATCCATTGCAATTCACTGGTGTGAGAGGAAAACCAGCCCCCTCAGCGAACACTGTTGCCCCTGATCAAACAAACTCATCCCATTTTTACCATTACACAATATGCACAAGCGCTGCAGAATGCTACACACCCATTTCTTCATACCAAGACAGACGGAAAATTCCATCTGCTTCATACTGACTCTGGTAGAAACTGTTGTCCCAGCACTTTCTTAAAAAGTAAAGATCAATACACAGAGATAAAGCAAAATAATTTTCTGAGGGCTGTTCCAGCTCTTAAAATGACTCCTCAGCAAGATATGAGAAGCGATCTCTACGCAAAACAACCATTTTCTGCTCAGGGCTATACAGGCTCTCCTCTTGCAGTGGGGCCCTGTTCAGCAAAGCTCATAAACGGGTGCTGACGTCCATCCCAATTAACACCCACATCCACATTCATGGGGTAATGTTGTACCCCAGGAGTGTATATGTTGTGGTAACTAAAAAACCAGGGGACCTTCCAACCACGCCATTTCAGGACTTTGTCACCCGTACACAATTCAGCCACTTAAAAATTTAAGTTTCCGTGAAAATATTTTTCTGTATCAAAAAAGCATCTAGGGTTCAAATGTACCCCCCTTGTTAGTAGTTCTTTGTACACGCTGGCTTCTAGAGTATCTTGCATTATAATAGTGGTGATTCTGTCTCCCTTGCTAAGCAAGCTGTTGTTTTTCACACACATTTAATTGATGTATGCTCGTGGATAATGCATTTGTGGGGTAATGTTACACCCCACAAGCACATCCGATGTGGTAGCTCATGAATTAGTGACCATCCAAACACTGCCATTTCTTTTCATATGCTCAGTGAGAATGCATCGCACGGAATGAGATTCCTGTTACTTCTTTCAGTTTGCTAATAGGCAATTTTTTTCTGCCTAAAGCATTACAGAATTGTTCTTAGCTTCTGGATGTATTTGGGGGACAAAAGTCCCCCACAACATAATTATTGCACCTTTTTCATCACAGAGGATTTTAAATACAACTTTTTTGTCCTAAACCATTACAGAATTCTTCTTGGTTTCTGAATGCATTTGGAGTAGGAACTTCCCCCTGACACAGTTAATAAAACTTCTTCTTCCACATTGGATGAAGGTTCAATCAATGGAATCTAAGCATGTACTTAAAGATAAGCGGGCACTGAAAAATTGGACAGAATTGGGACTTAATCCTTGTCCAAGCAGGAATGCCATTGGCATGAGGGAGCTGGTAAAGTCTGCAGGGTGTTGGTAATTACAAGTCAAGAAAAAAACAACAAAGAGAAAAGATTTGATCAATTATGATTCACAGACTTTATGATCTGTCCTAAGGAGGTTCCCTGGTGAGGAGTGAGTCTCAGGGGCTTGTGACCGTGTTAAAATCCTACCACCAAGCCTAAGATGGAAGAAGGTGCCTTTCTTGCTAATAATGGGGTCACCCTCTCTCTGGATCGTGACAAATTATCGCTGCCAGTACTAAGATACTCTCAAAAACACTTTAAAAATAGAAAACAAAGACCTAATTACTAGCTTCAGAAATGTGCCAGCAGGACCACCCCAAGGAATTATGGGCTCCACAGTACTATTAAGAGGATGCCCTGATGTCCAATGGCCCCCTGGAAGGGGCGAAGGAACGATATTCAAAGATATGATTTTATAATCTTCAGCAACACGCTAATATTTTAAAGCCAATTTTAAAGTAAAGTCCTGTAGACTAACACAGTACATCCAGAAACTAACTATTTTTGCCGGTGAATTGGTTTCCTTACCACTTGAACGACTCTTTCTCAGGTTTAAGGTCCTGCTCCTAGATCTGCTAGAAGGCTGTTTCATTTTTAAGTTCACTAGAACTAGGCCATTCCCAGAGGAAGATGCACCAGGCTGCGACAGCCACGGATCAGGGATGGGAAGTGGGGAACATTAAGACCCCGAGGTGCCCCACATTTTTGGGGTGCCCTACACCACTGCCGATGCGTAAGAACGGCCCTGCGCAGCAGACGCCGCCAAAAATCAGCTGTCAGAAATGAAAACGTCCCCACCCCCGCTGATAACGCTGAACGCCTCTGCATTCTTTTCACGCAGTTGTTCCAGCCTGCCCAGCCGGAATACCGTGCTCTGCCCTCCCTGCTCCTCTGCTCTTTGCATGGTCGCGCACCCCACTGCAGGGAGAATGTGAAATGCTCCTCCAAAAGGCAAATTGGGGCCCAGGCTGTTTTTCAGCAACAAAATAGATGGGCTTGCTGGCCCAGCACTGGCATCTCTTCTCTTGGCTTTAATTACGAGAAGGGGCTTTTGCTGAAATGGGAAACCAGATAGAGAGATCATCTCCAGGAACCTTCTTACACCTATCTGCAGCATCAACACCCAGAAAACTTATCACAAGCATGGAGGGGACCCCTCAGTTCACCCATCGATCAGTCAGATCATCACCCTCATTTAGTAGTTTGGTAACTTGTGGCACATCTCGGTGGAACTGACGTGTCTGATGTCAGACAGCCACTAAGGGTATGTCTAGACGACAGGCTTCTGTCGACAAAAGTTTTCTCGACAGATACTGTCGACAAAACTTCTGTCGACAAAGAGCGTCTAGACTACATTGAGTTCTGTCGACAAAGCAAGCCGCTTTGTCGACATGGTAGTGTAGACGCAAAGGACAGTTTACATGCAATAACACCTTCTGTCGACAGAAGGCGTTATGCCTCGTAAAATGAGGTTTACCAGCGTCAACAAAACTGCTGAGTTCTGTCGACGTTATGTCGACAGAACTCAGTGGTAGTGTGGATGCAGGTATAGTTTTGTCGACAAAAGTCCACTTTTGTCAACACAGCTCTGTAGTCTAGACACACCCTAAGTGACCTAAGGGCTCCAGAGTCACCAGCCACTGCCTTGCAGATTGCTCTCTGACCCTGGAGTTTTCCTTTTGTTTTTTCTTTCACCAAGGTCTTGCCAGAGCAATGCCCAATCTCTGAAGACTTTTGCGTCCCTTCCAAAAGGAGCAAAGTCTGAAGTAGAAGCCGGTCTGAGAGACTTTCTGATCCTCCCTCATGTCTTTGTGTGCATGAAGAGCACAGCAGGGAAAGTACAATCGCTCCTCATTCATTACTTGTAAATATTTTCTGTCAGAGGTTTCCCTTTCACTACTTGATCACAGGAAATAAATGAAACGTCGGAGGATTTGGTAAGTCAGAGCACACATCTGCTGTTTCCCACCGAGTCCCTACAGTACATGCCATGGGTGACAAAGAGAGCATGACAGAGGGTGATATTTACCAGCATCTTGGTTCTCTGGCCCAAAAGCAGGTGCCGGTCCTTAGCCCTACAAAAGTTATAGTGGGATGCAGCATGTTTACACTGCATGCCTTCAGGTGTTCAAAATGAAAATGAACACGTAGCTCACTCTGATCGGCCTTAGAAATATCGTCTCCTGTCTAAATTTGATTTCCACTTCTGTCGTTTTCTTAAACCCATTGGACAAGAGGATGAGACGTTGTATTTGGGACAGTTGACTGCTCTGGTGTAACTCCCAAGTAACTCCCCCAGAGTGGCAGGAGTTGTTCCCAATAATACCAGGGCAACTAAGATGAGAATCCAGCCCTTAATGGCTTGCAAAGGAATCAGCAATAGAAAATGTCATCCCCTTCTTTAGTCCATCTCTGCAGCTTTGCACAACGCAGTTTTACTTGACTTAAGCAATGGGGTTATCTGTTGATATTTCAGCTGTTTGGCAGCATGAGAAAAGGAGAGAGAGAAAGAGAGAGAGAGAGAGAGAGTCCCTAGCTTCACTCTTCTACTTCAGCATATGAAGCCAGATTCTGCCCATATTTACATGCACACAGTCCTAATGCACAGATGAGAGTGTGGGGTGGTTTGGGCCTTATTCAGGGCTGGAAATAGACACCCTGCGATCTATTTACTCACCAGATTCTTGCTTCTTATTGACAGATTCTTGCTTTTGCCTGACAGCTCTTTGTTCTGAAACATCCGCGTAAGGAAGGGCTTGTAGCAGTCCATCCATAGACAGAGCAGACGAGGTGAAACATGCCACTGCACACTGGAACATGTGGAAAACCCCACTAGCCCCTGAATTGCAGCCACCTCCAGGGTGGAACGTGGTAGGAGTGTATCAGTACACGTCATTACAATACTACATGAAACGCAGGCCAGGAAGTGGAGCAGAACAGTGCTACCAATGGAAATTGCCAGGGGAATCTCGAGGAGACAGAAAGGGGAAACAACCCAAACTGGATTTTGCTCAGGATGCTTGTTCTCCAGCAAAAAGCACCACGACCAGAGTTTTAATGAGCACAATGTAGCCACATTCTTGGATTTACAACTCACCAGAAAGGTGCATTAGAGTCTTAGGCTACTTCTATACTACGAGTTTTCTCGGCAAAAAATATGTTAATGAGGGACTAATTTGCATGAGTCACAATCTCATTTGCATATCTTCTGCCGATCCGTTTTTGCAGTAGGGGTTTTTGCACAAAAACAAGCAGTGTGGACATTTTCTTTTTGTGCAAAATCCCCTTTTTCCGCAAGATCAGTAAACCTCCTTTTTTGGGGCATAAGGATCTTGCAGAAAAGGGGGTTTTTGCGCAAAAAGAAACTGTCCACACTGCTTGTTTTTGAGCAAAAACCCCTAGCGCAAAAATGGATGGGCAGAAAATATGCAAACGAGATAACGACTCATGCAAATGAGTCCCTCATTAGCATATGTTTTTATTAGAAAACTTGTAGTGTAGACATAGCCTTAGATAAAATGTCCATGCTCAATACTGCAAACTCTCAGGATTTTATCCTGAGTCTCATAATATTTGGTGTTTTCTTTAAAATCTCAGTTGCTTGAGTCACAATTGAGTGGGAATCTTGGCCTTTCTTTTTTTTAAAGTAAGTTTTTAGCTCTTGGGGTTCAAGAGAAAAGCCTGAAAATGGGACTATGAATAGCTCGAAAAACAGAAGGAAAAAAGTCCCACCAGATTTTTCTTTAAAGCAAAAGATTTTAAGACAATTTCATGATTTTCATCTGGGGGTTAGCCATGCTGTATGCAGCTTGGAAAATGTCCCTTATGAATTAAGGCAAGATTTTGTTTCAAAAGTAACTCAGGATTTTGGATATTCCAGTCACAGGGAGCCCAACCAGAACCATCTTAAAAGGTTCTGGATTTGAAAAAGTGCTTGCTGAAAATCCCCTTTCAGGTGTTTCCAGACTGGCACACCAACATAGAGATGTCCAAAATCATTAGTCACTTCGGAAAATCTTGGCCTGCATCTCTGCAGATGGTGAAAAAAACAGTGGCTTTGGAAAAAAAATTAAATGCTGGCATTGGCAGCTTAATAGCATACGTACTCGACACTATTAATTACTCTATTCCACGCGTGTGGAGATGCCATATTATGATACTTTGGGTAATCTTACTCATTAGCCCTTTGCTCACCACTAATGAGCCAAACACCTGAGCCTCTTCCGGCAGCCGCCATTTTGTTTTAAAGTAGCCAGAAATGGGTCCTTATCCTCCCCTCAATTTGTGGAATTCCACTAAGGAGGAGGCAGTGCACGATCCCATGTGGACCAGTAACCAGTTGTCTATGCCTATAAACAGGGCTGGGGAACCTTGTTTGGGTTGGGGGCCGCTGACCCACAGAAAAATCAGTCGGGGGCCGCATACAAGCGAGAAGCAAACAAACAAAGAAACCCGCACTGACATGGCCCCCAACGGAGGAGACAAACACTTCCCACATTCCCCTCACACACCAGAGCCTAGGGGGCGCCTGGGCTAGTAGATTTCATGTGTCCCAGCCCAGAGGGGGGCAGGAGGGTCAATGCTGTCGTCCGTCCCCCCCTCTCCCCACCCGGAGGGTCAATGGGTTCCCTAATGCTGTGGGAGAAGCCCTGAGCCTCAGGAGACAGATCAAGGCAAGTCAGGAGCCGCATCTGGCCCTTCGGTTCCCCACCTCTGCTAGAAAAGTCACATCTTAAAATCCCAATAGCTTGAAGGGCAAGAACGGAAGCAATGTATCCCTAGAAAGAGGGATTCCTGGCTTCCCAAGGGAACACAAGTGACGATATGATAAAACTGCCATGTTTAAGTACAGAACTCCTTTGGAACTCTGGACGCCGAGCTACAGAGACAGTCGGTGGATCCTGCTGGAGGGTCTAAAAACAGTCCCAATAAACACGTCAACATCTCTCCTAAAGCCATGACTCCATACAGCGCGGTGTATGTGATCGTTTGGAGGGGGACGCTGTAAAGATTCTATCGGCACTCATGTGGGATGAGTGTCAGCATTCGCAGGCAGGGGCACCCACTCGCAAGTAATACTGCAATTGTCCCAAATGCCTGCTGATAAAACCTTCATCCCACACCAGCGTGTGTTTTCTTGATAGAGCCATAAAGAATCTCGCTTTCTGCACACAATGAGCCTGGATAGTATTTGACACTATAGTTGCAAATACGTGGGCTGGGAATCTCAGTAGTGCCTTCATATTACTTCAGTAGGCGATACAAACTTGGATCGGAGGTGAGAATTTGGCGATGTGTGTATTGGATATAAGGAGATGGAAGACGAACACCCAGATAACATTGATGAGAGCTTTATTTCTGTGCTTGGCCCATCAGCCACAGCATCTGGGCATTTTTGGCCAGCTCCTCCTTAATGATTTCAGTGGGAGTTAGACACCTTTTAGGAGCTGGTCTGTCCTCTCTCTGTCTTCCTCTCTCTAGCTTCAAGGGATAGCAGAGTTAGTCTGTTACAGAAAAAAACAACCAATAGGCTGGTAGCAGCACTTTATAGACTAACAAAAGGTGTAGATGGGATCAGGAGTTTTCATGGGCACAGCCCCCTTCTTTAGATAACTCTGGTCATCTGAAGACGTGGGCTTTTCCCACGAAAGCTCAGGATCTCATCGACATGTTTTGTTCGTCTATAAAGTGCTACCAGACCGTTGGTTGTTTTTTTCCTCTCTCTAGTTATCTACAGTTTTACATATTCAAATTGTGACCTCAGATACAAGCTTCCAACTCACGTGAAAGCACCGAAAATATCCAAGGGCCGATTTTCTCCCCATATCTTTGCAGCCTTTAGGATAATGTTAACCAGCATGGGCGCTCACTGATTTCAGCGGAAGTTGTATTCCAAAAATCGTTGGCTTCTTATTAAACCAATTGGCCCCATAATCTCTTTAGGAATAAAAAACAACATTTTCAAAGCCTATAAACAGCTTAGGAGCCAAGCTCCCTTTTTCTAGTATGACCATGGAATTTTGGAAACTACTGGTATGTCTACACTGTGTTTTAAAACCCGTGGCGGCTCATCTCAGAGACACGCTGCTCCTTTCCCCTCGTCTTACAGATTGGAGTTTGCGCTACAGTGCTAAAAGCTGCTGTTTAGCTATTTGGGTTTGGGCTGGAGCTCCAACTCAAGCCACAAAATCTACACTACTGTCTTATCAGAATCATAGAACCCCAGGGCTGGAAAAGACTTCGGGAGTCATCAAGTCCAGCCCCCTGCCCGAACCAGGACCAACCCAACTCAATCATCCCAGCCAGGGCTTTGTCAAGCCGAGACTTAAAAACTTCTAGGAATGGAGATCCCCCCCCTTCCTAGGGAATCCAACCCAGCGCTTCCCCACCCTCGCACGGCATGAGCCCCACACACCTGAGCTGTGAGAGACTCACTGCCTTGAATTTTCAAATGCGCCACAGACATATGGAAGTTAATGGCACTTAGGCTCCTAACTGTCATTTGAAAATGGGACTAAACTCCTAAGTCTTTTCAGCCTCGTGTCAAAAAATATTTAGGTGCCTTACTCCCATGGGAGTTGGTGCCTCAACACCTGTGAGGATCTGGGCCTTCGGCACTGTTATAAAACCCACAAAATCTAAATCTTTAACTTCAGGTGCCTAAATCCCTTTAGCACAGAGAGATTTAGCACAGTGTTTCTCAACTAGTGGTCCGAGTACCCTCAGGGGTGCTGGAGAGAAGTCTGAGGGGTACGTCACCACAACTGAAATTTGGAGAAAACTGAATTTTTATTTTACATTTTACAGCGCTTTATTATTTTTGTACTTTTGACACCCACAAATTTTATCGCCCGCCTGGCTCCGATTAAGTTGTTTAAACAAAGGTGTTGCAATGGTAGAAAAAAAATTGTGTGTCTGAAAACTGTAGGTACTGGGGGTCCTTATAATTTTTTAAAAACGGATACTTATAAAAAAGAGTTGAGAAACACTGATTTAGCAGGTTGAACTTTTAGAGAAAAATCTGTTCACCTGCAAGCTGAGTAAATTGCCTAGTGTTACTGTCAGTCATTACACATGAGGTGACATGGTTCCATGTTTTCTTAACAAAGGGGCTTTGTGGAGAAACTTCCCACCTGAAGTCTCAGGAAGAATGTTTGGAGAATGAGTTTGGTATTTATTTTCCAGGATGAATTGTGGACTATAAAAGGGCTCTCTGTGCCTGGAGTTGTATGCGCAGGCTGCTTACACACATTATGAAAGGCATGTTGAGGTTAAACAGACATGCAATATCCCGACCAATCGGCATCTGAGAGATGCTAACCTGCCCAAGCAGCATTTCATCTCCGTACGTTTTAAACCCCCACTGTCAAATTGCTGATGTAGCAAGGGAAATTTTGCACATTCAGTAGAATTTAGGAAGGGAACTTTATTTTATTTTGCATTTCAACTCATTCTTCTTTCAGTATTAGTAGTTCTCTTCTCTACACGGCACCTACATTGACTGTAGGGTTAAAATAATATTTCTTTTTAAATTAGACAAACAGCACAACCAGGTCTACTAGTGAGTGAGGCTTTATGAGGGAAATGAAGAATTAAATTCTGCCTTTGTCAGTGTGACACAAGCACTTTTAAAGCCTGAAAGCTTGTCACTCTCGTCAACCAAAGTTGGTCCAATAAAATGTATTATCTCACTCTACAGGTCTCGAAAATATCCCAGGACTAACATTGCTACAACAACAAAATAGAAGACATGGGTTGCCCTGTTGATAGTGTCTAATGCAGAGAGCTGATGGATTAGCTCAAAAATTAGTAAATGAATTAGTTGGTGGATCATTGCAAGCTTCACTGAATAAGGCAATCGATTAGTAATATTCTACTGATTTAGGTAGAGTAGACAGATGGAAAGAGAGCTCCGTGTAAGGAGCTTTTCGTTTGTGCAGTTTTACTAGAAGCCTTGAGGAAACGCGTGAGTCCTGGACAAGAGCCTTAGCGCAGGTTTTAGAGAACAATGGAAGCCCCCGTGGTAGGCAACACCCTTTCCACTAAAATATGCCTCAGGCACAATATTTGCAGCAGAAGTCACCTATTTTACAAGTCCGTGCACCCCTTTAGAAATGGCTCCTTTGGTTATAGAGGCAACTTTGAAAATGTAAACTGTGTGTAATCAATGTCGTGCTGCCTTTCGGAATTGGCAGAGTGCCTAAACAATACATCTGAGAAGGGTGAGCTGCCCTGTTCGTCTGAATCAGGGCCTTCCTGGTTGTTACGGAACTCTGCATTTGTTTTGGATTTTGCCAATTTGCTGCAGCACTAAAGAGTCCCCGGCAAAAACCAAAGGGGGGATGTAAACTCTAGACGAGGGCACACACACATCATGAATTCATGGCAGCTGTCACCGTCAGAATTCAAAAGTGCAACTGGAGGGATGGCTGCTTTGCCACAAACCTCATACAGAAATACTTGTAAATTTAGCACTTTCCTCGAATTAGATCAAATAGCAGTTACCTGACACCTGGCTTCTCTAAAAACCCCAGTGTGGGCGGCGTTCAAAATCCTCCTCTCCCTCTTGCAAAACTTGCTTCAGAGGAGTAAATTATGGCAAAAAGAATGGTCTGAAACAAGATGCAAAGGGTTTGTTGTTTTTTAAAACGAGCACCCCTAGGGGCAGAGCTGCTGGAAGAAACACTGGCCAGGCTGAGCCAGGAGGGAATTGTGTCCATCCAGCTGTGCAAGCCTGCACCGATTGCACTTTGCATCTCTCCCTCTGGCGAGGGGTTTCCGAGGTGCCAGCTCCCCACAGGGAGGGAGGCCGGGATAAGTGGAGGAGCCCCAGAGAGGGCAGGAGACTAATTTGCAGACAAGCTCAGTTCCAACGTAGGGGCAGAAATAAATGGCGGGCCGGGTAGCAGCGCTGCTTGGAGAGAGCAGAAAACAAAGGGTCCCAGGAAGGAGTGTGGCCCAATAGGCATTTCAAGCCACAACACAACCAGATTGTGCTTCCAGTTACCTCGCGGCAGCCCTGCCGCTCTCCGGAAATTCCCGCAGAGCTGGGCCCCGCGCACCATCCCAAATCATGAAGCTCAGTAACTCATGATCATCTAGCAGCCTCTGCAGTAGGATCTATTCTCAGTCTAGATCGGGGCTGGGGAACCGTTTTTGGGGGGCCACCGACCCACAGAAAAATCAGTCGGGCCCCTCCCCGCCCCAGCTGAGGCAGCCCCGGAAGGAGAAGGACATTCTCCACGTTCCACCCTCACACCAAAGCCTGGACGAGGAGGGACAGGCTGGTAGATTTTGTGAGCTCCAGCCCTGGGGGGGGATGGCAGCGGGGGCTGGAGCACAGGGCAGGCTCCCCAGTCCGCGAGGGTCGGATCCAAGCAAGTGTAGGCTCCCCACCCCGGTCTAGAATAACATTCGCAACACGACAACTCCCAGCACGGCTGGGTCTCACTGGGCCTGGGCAACTAAGTCAGCTCAAACACGCACACTCCTCTCTCACCCAGGAAGTGCTCAGAGGTGAGGGCTGGCAGCCCCCTCCCCCCCACTCTGTCGGGGATGGAGGCAGGGGTGCTCACCCAGAAATCAGGCGGTGCCCCCGAAACCACAACCCTCCAGCATCCCGGTGCAAAACATCCCCCCATTCCCGGGGCATCTCTGGGCGAGCCGCCCCGAAAGGAAGCACCTGCTGCAGAGTCAAGGTGGGGGGTGGAGGGCAGCAGGCGACAACCACCCGGCCGTCGCAGCGAGGAGAAGTCGCAAGGAGCAGCCACAGCTCTGAGTCCACAAGTGCGGCTGAGCTCCCTCGGCACGGAGTGGCCAAGACAGCGGGGAAGCAAAACGCCCGCGGCTGCCAGGCAGAGGGGCTAGGTGTGGGGGGCTGAACGGGGAGCTCAGCTAGGGACAGGTTTGCCTGCAGAAAGCTCACTTGGGAGAAGGACTGAGAGAGGGAGGCGAGGGAGAAAGAAGCGAGGGAGCGAGAAAGGGAGAGAGGAGGCAGCTGGGAAAATAAAGAGGGGCTCCCTCTGAAAGTCCCCCATGTGCCAGCAAAGCAGGAGAGCTGCAGGGGGTACCCCAGAGAAGTTATAACTGATTCCCCGGCATTACTCCTGCCTGCTGAGCCCCAGACCCTGTCCCCACCCCGGCACAGCTAATGAGCCAGCTCGGGCCAGAGGGGCCCAGACTCACCTGTAGGACATAAGAACTGGCAGGCATCAGTCCCCTGCGCTCCAGGGACCCAGAGTGGGTGAGGGGGGCTGGTGAAGTCCTGGGCTGTCACACCCTGCCGGGCAGCCTCACTCAGCAAGTGGTTACATCGCTGCCCCAAGAAATGTGTCAGTGGGTCAGCAGGACACTAATTGGGTGGTTTTTTTTTTTTTTGCATAACCAGGTCTTAGGAAAGCAGGAGTCATGCCGTGATTACGTAAGAGCCAGTGAGATGCCGCGGCAGGGCAGGCGTGTTGCTAGAGGGTCAGGTGGGTTTCTCAGGCGACACAGCTGCTTTCTAGCTTTCTCAGAGCTTCCCGTTAGCGTTCACACTGAGGAACCACCTACCCTCGCGGCCTCAGCTTCACTACTTCAAAAAGCCATCCCCGGGGAGAGTCAGACAGACTGAAGCGCCGGCGGCCCCGTGAATGCAGCGGGGGGTGGGGAGTGCCGCGAGGGCACAGACGGAGACAGGCAGACAGTGAGGTGAAGAGGATGAGGACTGCACTGCCGACTAAACCACACTCGGCTTCTTCAAATCACTTCGGAAACAGTCAGTAGAGCCTCCCCGGGCCGGCGTTTGCCATGAGGCAGAGGGGGGCAGTCGCCCCCGCCAGCCCTTGGTTTGCCCCCCCACTGAAGTTTCTTAGGTCTGTGAGCTCCCCTTCTCTCCCCTGCCCGATGCGGCACAATTCAGTGTCATCGCAGATGATGATCCGTGTGCGGAGAGACCATCGCCCTCTCCCCACAGCGAGCCCTGCAGTGACCGGCCTGCGTGGGCGGGAGGCCTATTCGAATCTCTCCCTCTCCATTACGCCTGGAGGCCGGCGTGGGGCTCTAACCCCTCGGGGTCGCTGGGCGGCTAGTGGGCCTGTGGCCATCGCTATGAGGGCCTATCCTCTCCCCCCGCTAAGGCAGCCCCCCGTTGGGGGAGACACCAAGGGAAATGGCCTTGGCTGGGGCAGAACCGGCACAGGCTGGCTCGCGAGGTGGGGGGCCCCCCGAGGGGCCTGGAGAAGGCAGAGGGGTGAGGGAGACGAGGGTCCCTGAGGAGAGAGGGCGAGAGGAGAGAGCTAGCTCCCCCCACCATCTCCTCACTAGCCGTGTTATTTACCATTCCCTGCCTGCTGCCCGCACCCCCTCCCGCCCTGTTCTGCCCTGCTCAAGGTCTTAGAGGTTTTCCCGAGTCTGCCCCCAGCCACACGTGGGCAGAGGCCACTGACACCAGCAGGCGCCGGGACAGGCAGGAGCGTGGGACGTATCCTGTTAGGCAGGAACCGGGACAGGCAGGGGTGTTTCTCAGGGGCGTGGGGTGTATCCTGCTCAGGCAGGAGCCGGTGTCGGGCTGGGAGGAACACAGAAATACGCCCCCCAGCTCCTCATCCCGTGCTCTCGCATTGAGGGGCCAGGCCCAGGAGCGGGGTGGTCACAGGGGTTCCCCATGGAGGCTGGAGAGAACAGGATCCACTCCTGCAGCGAGCAGTGGCCGTTGCTCCTGTCTAAGGCCCTCAACGAGATCCTCACCCAAGCTGTCCCCACAGCAAAACCCTCTCTGCATCGGCACGGCGGGAGCCCACCGAGGTCCGAGGGGAAATGGGCCTGCACTGGTGGTGCTACTGGCAAAAATGGGGGGGAGGTTTGCCCCTAAATGCAAACATCTGGGTCAGCTCTGCACAGTCATGCAGGGGTGGAAGACACGTCTCCTGCACGTACGGCCTTGCGGGCAGCCCGGGCCTTGCGATCTGTCCTGTTCCGCACATTGAATCCCTCCGCCCCGTCACTCTGACGCCACTTTCCATCCAAGGTCACTGCGCGCGCGCACGCACACGCACACCCGCTTGGAAAAGAACCCATCCGCCTGGAGCCTCCCTCTGGGAGAACGAATTTTCCCTCTGTTACCTCCTTCACATCCTAGTGCACGCGGCATGAGCCCTACGGTGCACCTGACGAGACAGGCCCTCCTGCAAAGACCTTGGAAGCTGAAGAGCTGGGAAAGGGACTTGGCTGAGATCTCCCAGCAGGTTAGTAGAGGGAATGGGACGACAAGGGAGCTCTGCCGAGTTCCAGCCAGTGCCCGAGTCAAAGAACGGCTCCGTGTCCCCCCATCACCTCAACCCACCGCACAGCCAGAGACGGCTCCGTGTCCCCCCATCACCCCAACCCACCGCACAGCCAGAGACGGCTCCGTGTCCCCTCATCACCTCAACCCACCGCACAGCCAGAGACGGCTCCATGTCCCCCCATCACCTCAACCCACCGCACAGCCAGAGACGGCTCCGTGTCCCCTCATCACCTCAACCCACCGCATAGCCAGAGACGGCTCCGTGTCCCCCCATCACCTCAACCCACCGCACAGCCAGAGACGGCTCCGTGTCCCCCCATCACCTCAACCCACCGCACAGCCAGAGACGGCTCCGTGTCCCCTCATCACCCCAACCCACCGCACAGCCAGAGACGGCTCCGTGTCCCCTCATCACCCCAACCCACCGCACAGCCAGAGACGGCTCCGTGTCCCCCCATCACCTCAACCCACCTCACAGCCAGAGACGGCTCCGTGTCCCCCCATCACCTCAACCCACCGCACAGCCAGAGACGGCTCCGTGTCCCTCCATCACCTCAACCCACCTCACAGCCAGAGACGGCTCCGTGTCCCCTCATCACCTCAACCCACCTCACAGCCAGAGACGGCTCCGTGTCCCCCCATCACCTCAACCCACCGCACAGCCAGAGACGGCTCCGTGTCCCCCCATCACCTCAACCCACCGCACAGCCAGAGACGGCTCCGTGTCCCTCCATCACCTCAACCCACCTCACAGCCAGAGACGGCTCCGTGTCCCCTCATCACCTCAACCCACTGCACAGCCAGAGATGGCTCCGTGTCCCCCCATCACCTCAACCCACCGCACAGCCAGAGATGGCTCCGTGTCCCGCCACCTCTGCCTGCTAAACACTCATCCGCACACTCAGCCCCAGCACAGAGAGATGGTGGCAGCCAGCAGCCATGGGACTTGCAGCCCCTGCCGGACTGTCCCTATGGTCACAAAGAAGGGAGCCGACCTGAGCTGGGTTAATTTCTGAGCCGACACTCACGGGCAGGTCCCGCGGGGCCCCAGTCGCGTTGCAGGGATCTGTCTCCGACCTCTGGGGGCCAGATTGGCACAGGGGCAGCCAAAGGGGATGGCAGCATGAACAAGTCTGGGTGCCACCATGCTAGACCGTGCTGGCTCTCGTGGCGTATTTCGGGTGTGGTGGGGTGCTTGGTGCTTTGACTTGTTTGCACCGAGAATGCTGCTTCGAGGCTATTCTGCAGCTCCAGCAGCCTGGGGGAGCTCAGGGAGCTGTGGGAGGAGGTGCAATCTCACTTTCGTCACCAAGCGCCCGTGGGAGGCCAAACATGCTCTTGCTTTCCCGGTGGGTTGGGTGGAAGGGGTTGGGCGTCAAAGCAGATCCTGGCAATCAGTGAATAGCCGTGCAAGGACCAGCCAGGACCTTGCTCTAGGTCCTGCAGCAATGCCGCCACCACCAGCTGGTGATCTACACAGAGCACAGCAGCGCAGGCATGGGGGAAGGCCCGTCAGAGGGGTGACTTCAAAGAGAAACTCAAGATTCAGCAAGGTATGAGGGTAATGCCCTTGTGCCCTTTTCTCTGGTGCCAGACTTAGCCAGCTCCTAATGGGATGTGTCTGACTTCAGCCCTGGCTTTGATACCTTGTGTGGTTATGGACAAGTCACTTCACTGCTCTGTGCCTCAGTTTCCCTGTCTGGAAAATAAGATATCTAATAACGGTACAGAGGCAGGGCATCCTAGTGGTTAGCTCACAGGACTGCAACTCTGGAGACCTAATCCAGTAGCTTTGACATTGCCCTGCTGGTTGCTTCCCCTCTCTGTGCCTCAGTTTGCCTGTCTGTAAAATGGGCATAATGATCCCAATCTCCTTTGTAAGGTACTTTGAGATGAAAAGAGCTGAAAAAGCGAGGTGTTAGCATGGCTCTCGTCCCTGCCTTACAGGAGGGTGGGGCGCTTATGTCACTAATTTTGTCAGCTACTCTGGCGGCCGTGGCAAGGAGCAGAGAAATACCTGATACTCCAGATACAGGGTGGTGGCTGTCAGCGACTCTCAAGAGCAGCGGTGGGCAACATGCGGCCCGCAGGCCGCACACGGCCCATCGGGGTAATCTGCTTGCAGGCCCCGTGCAGGCGGTGAGTGGCAGATTGTCCTTCTCCACTTCCTCTCCTAAAATGCCGTGTGATGTTCCCCGGCATTTGTAAGCCCTTGGGTGCAGGGAGTGTGCGTGAGCCTAAGAATCTTGCCAGGTGCAAAACCTTTGTCTGAAGGTTCAAGGGAAGGAGTCACAGCCGGGTGAGGCAAACTCAGCCTGAGCCAAGGGCTCCCCCAAAGTTCCACCCCTCCGCCCAGAGCGCCCGGACTCTCAAGATCTGGGGTCTTGCCTCTGTCACGGGTCTCCCTGGCTGACTTAGGTTTAACGAGCCCGTCGGGAAAATAAGGCTAAGAATCCCTCCTTCGCGTGTGTAGGGGGCAGGCTGCAGGGCAGGCTCTGTGCTCATGTCCCGGCCCAGAGGATACACAGTCGAGTGGCAGGCTCAGCTGGCATGTGTGTGGCACTGCAGAAGGGAGGATGCGAACTCTCCCTGGGCCTTCCCTCCCCCCCCCAATTGACTTGAGTGTCTGAAAACTCGCCTAGGTGCGAGTGCCCCCTGGTGGACACCATTGGTGAGGCAGGAACCCTCTGGCTGTGTCTACGCGGGCTGAACTGCATAGATCAGTGATCCCCAACCTTTTTCCCATGGAGGAACCCCTAAAATAATTTTTCATATTCCAAGGAACCCCCACCTATGAAAGCGTTTCCTTGGCCAAAAAAATGGACAGTGGGGAGCACAATTCAATTACTGCTAAATTATTGTCAAAAAATGTATTTGTAAAGAGCTGTCAGCTTACATTGTAAGAAAAAATTGTATTTATTTATTCCACGATTTCTCGCGGAGCCCCTGACGATGGTCTGCAGAACCCTGGTTGGGAAACACTGGCATCGACTATAGCAAAGTGGGCCTGCCACGCCACGTGAGAACCCATGATTCTCCAGCTTTGAGAAGCTGCATGCGGGAAGCACAACCTGCTTTCTCTCCCCCTCACATACCCCTCCACACACAAATCACGCCCCTGAGCAAGCCAGAAAGGGAGAAATCCCAGAGAGACGTCACCTCGTCTGCAAAATGGCCATCTCACTGGAAGTTTGGAGTGGGCCACACCCTGCACACCGCCACAGGGGGATGTTTTACGGAACGACTCCATCACTTCAACCAGCTGCATACCACAGCTGACGCTGCCGTGCCACGTGCCACGCTGAATGCTCTTGCCCTTGTGTTTAGCTGAGAAAGGGGCGGGATTTTCCAACGCGCCTAAGTGGCTTAGGAGCCTCAGCCCTGGCAGCTGAGTCACCCGAGCACCTCTGAAAAGTTTACCCACGGGCTGTTAAACTTCTGCAACCAGTCAGAATCCCAGCTCCAGCACTTTGGAGATTTAAACATTCCGTGTGTTAACTGCGGTTGCAAGGTTCATATCGTTGTCTTCAGTCCACCCTCTCTGGGGCACCTGGTGCTGGTCACTGTCGGCAGACAGGACACTGGGCTAGATGGACCTTTGGTCTGACCCAGTATGGCCGTCCTTATGTTCTTATGTCTTCATTTCTAAAGGAGCATCCAGATGGCTTCCTTTTTAGCTGGTTCTGGTGAGACTGAACTGAGCCACCAAGGGGAAGCAAACCCTCCACGGCCAATTAACTTTGCACCATTGTGAGCTCAAAGGGGAGCTCTTGCCCTGTGTTATTTCCCAGGTGAATTAACTCTCTTGGGGTCTGTCTACACTAGCCCCCTAGTTCGAACTAGGGAGGCTAATGTAGGCATTCGAAGTTGCAAATCAGGCCCGGGATTTAAATATCCCGCACTTGATTTGCATCTTCCCGGCCGGTCGCCATTTTTGAACTTTACAAGTCCGGACTAAATGCCCGCGTCTACACGTGGCAGGGACCCGGTATTTCGAATTAAAGCCCTAAATCAAACTACCTGTTATTCCTCCTGCAAGGAGGTTTAACAGGTAGTTCAATTTAGGGCTTTAATCCAAAATACCAGGTCCCTGCCGCGTGTAGACACGGGCATTTAGTCCGGACTTGTAAAGTTCAAAAATGGCGACCGGCCGGGAAGATGCAAATCAAGTCTGGGATATTTAAATCCCGGGCTTGATTTGCAACTTCGAATGCCTACATTAGCCTCCCAAGTTCGAACTAGGGGCTAGTGTAGACATACCCTCGTGGTGTGTGTTAGAGGGGTAATACACAGAGGGCTGTCCCACTTGATTTTATAGAAACAACCTCTTTTGGCATCAGGAATCTTCCTGAAAACACCATCCTGGCCACCATGGATGCAGAAGCTCTTTATACCAACACTCCACACGAGAACGGATTACAGGCCGTCAGGAACACCATCCCTGGTGACACCACTGCACACCTGGTGACTGAGCCCTATGACTTTGTCCTCACCCACAGCTATTTCCAATTTGGGGACAATCTATACCTTCACGTCAGCGGCACAGCCATGGGCACCCGCAGGGCCCCACAATATGCCAACATCTTTATGGTTGATCTCAAACAACGTTTCCTCAGCTCTCCCCCTTTAGCACCCTGACTCTACTTACACTACATTGACGACATCTTCCTCATATGGGCCCATAGGAAAGAGACCCTTGAAGAATTCCACAGGGATTTCCACAACTCCCACCCTATCATCAACCTCAGCCTGGACCAGTCCACACGAGAGAGCCACTTCCTTGACAGTACAGTACAATTAAACGATGGTCACATTTTCACCACCTTCTCCCGGAAACCTACCGACCATTACACTCACCTGCAAGCCTCTAGCTTCTATCCAAGACACATCACATAATCAATTGTTTACAGCCACACCCTAAGATGTATCTTAGGACCAGATACATGGACCAGATTTGCTCCAGTCCCACAGACAGAGTCAGGATCTCTATCAGGCATTCTTCAAACAGAAATACCCACCCGGGGAAGTGAAGAAACAGATCCACAGAGACAGACGAGGCATCAGTTTCTTCAAAACAGGCCAACAAGGAAAATAACAGACCCCCACTGATCATCAGCTACAGCGCATCAGCGGAAAAAAGCAGCAACCATGTTCATGCAAATGCCGCGGGGGATATTTAAATCCCCCGCGGCATTTGCAATTCCAAAGTGTCTCATTAGCATCCCTTTTACGGAAAAGGGTGCCAGTGTAGACACAGCCAATAGGGAAAGTGAATCAAGTCTGGCCTGACACATTGTTCTCGGAGGGTTTTTTATTCTTTTCAGCTGAGAAAAAGAGCGTTCTGTGGAGGTCTGATTTTTCCCATGATGTCGACTTTGATGCTTTTTTTTGAAATAACAAATATCAAATTTTAAAAAAATCCCTCTTTTTTTTTGGTGCCCCTGCTTTGCTGGTGCCCTAAGCACGTGCTTAGTCTGCCTATTGGGTAATCCAGCCCTGAGTCCCGCCCTTCCCCCTCATGCTGGACACACTGAACTCACACACCCGCCGATTCTTGCCTGGATTTTGGCCTTCTCCACACACCTCCTGGGACGGCGCCTCTACAGGCATCTGCCCAGCACCTTTTGTCTCTGGGCCTCTCTACCTGAGGCCTGATTCATCTGTCACATGACGCCAGTGAGCCTGCAGCCTTCCTACCTGGGGGGAGTTATCACAGGTGACAGGAAGGTCTCTTTCCCCTTAAGTTCCAACTGCCCGGCCACAGGTACATACGTTGCCCCCACTGCCAGAGTACCTAAGCACTTCACAGTCTTCATAGTGTTTATCCTCGCAAACCCCCTGTAGGGTAGGGCCGTGTACAGTGGGGAAACTGAGGCACAGAGGGGCTAAGTGACTCGCCCAAATGTCACTCAAGAAGTCTGTGGCTCAGCCACACGTGAATCTCCATCTTCTAACTCCTACTTCCAGACTAACACCTATCCAAGAGACCATTAACAGGCAGCCCCGTGAAATAGATCATTGGCATCGCTCTCACAAATGGGGAAACTCAGGCAGAGGAACGGACTTTTCCAAGGTCACATAGACGGTCTGTGGCAAAGGCAGGAAGAGAGCCCAGAAGTCCTGACATGAAACTTTCTGCTCTAACCACTAGGAAGCACTTCTATTAGCTAGGAAAGTGGCTGCATTAAAACCTAGCATTTCCATAGGCTCCATGGGCTAGTGGCTGCAGAAGAATGCAGGGAGCAGCTGCGGCTCTGACAGAGTTTGGCTGGGATTTGAACGATGGGGGAGCACAGAGACTGCTGCGCTTTGGCTCATAAGAACATAAGAGCGGCCACACTGGGTCAGACCAAAGGTCCCTCTAGCCCAGGGTCCTGTCTGCCCACAGTGGCCAATGCCAGATGCTCCAGACGGAGGGATCACAACAGGGAATCCTCACATGATCCCTCCTCTGTCACCCACCTCCAGGCAAACAGAGGCCAGGGACACCATTCCTACCCACCCTGGCTAATAGCCATTGATGGACAGAACCTCCATGAATCTATCTAGCTCTTTTTTGAACCCTGTTAAAGTCCTAGTCTTCACCGCATCCTCTGGCAAGGAGTTCCACAGGTTGACTGTGTGCTGAGTGAAGAAAAACTTCCTTTTATTTGTTTTAAACCTGCTGCCTATTAATTTCATTTGCTGACCCCTAGTTCTTATATTGTGGGAATAAATACTTAACTTTTCTTTATTCACTTTTTCCATACCAGTCATGATTTTATAGACCTCTATCATATCCCTCCCCCTTAGTCTCCTCTTTTCTAAGCTGAAAAGTCCAAGTCTTTTAAATCTCTCTTCATATGGGATGTGTTCCAAAACCCTAATTATTTTTGTTGCCCTTTTCAGAACCTTTTCCAATGCCAATACATCTTTTTTGAGATGAGGCGACTACATCTATACGCAGTATTCCAGATGTGGGCGCACCATGGTTTTATAGAGAGGCAATAAGATATTTTCTGTCTTATTCTCTATCCCTTTTTTAACGATTCCTAACATTCTATTTGCTTTTTTGACTGCCATTGCACTCTGAGTGGATGTTTGCAGAGAACTATCCACAATGACTCCAAGATCTCTCTCTTGAGCAGTTGTAGCTAAATTAGTCCCCATCATATTGTATATATAGTTGGGATTATTTTTTCTAATGTGCACTACTTTACATTTATCCACATTACATTTCATTTGCCATTTTGTTGCCCAATCACTTAGTTTGGGGAGATCTTTTTGAAGCTCTTCACAGTCTGCTTTAGTCTTAACTACCTTGAGCAGTTTGGGATCATCTGCAAATTTTGCCACCTCATTGTTTACCCCTTTCTCTAGATCATTTATAAATAAGTTGAATAGGATGGGTCCCAGGACAGACCCTTGGGGGACCCCACTAGTTACCTCTCTCTACTCGGAAAACTGACCATTTATTCCTACCCTTTGTTTCCTGTCTTTTAACCAGTTATCAATCCATGAAAAGACCTTCCCTTTTATCCCATGATAACTTACTTTACTTCAGAGCTTTTGGAGAGGGACCTAGTCAAAGGCTTTCTGGAACTCTAAGTATATGAGATCCACTGAATCCTCCTTGTCCGCATGTTTGTTGACCCCCCTCAAAGAAATCTAGCAGATTAGTAAGACATGATTTCCCTTTACAGAAACCATGTTGACTTTCCCCCAACAAATTATATGCATCCATGTGTCTAACAATTTTATTCTTTACTATAGTTTCAACTAATTTGCCCGGCACTGATGTTAGACTTACCGATCTGTAATTGCCAGAATTGCCTCTAGAGCCCTTTTTAAATATTGGCATCACGTTAGCTATCTTCCGATCATTAGGTATGGAAGCTGATTTAAAGGATAGGTTACAAACCACAGTTAATAGTTCCACAAGCTCAGCACACCGTTTCTTGTGTGAAGAAGTGAGCCCACAATCTTGCTGAGCAAAGGAGGAACCCTTTGTGGTTAGTGGTGTGGGCACAAGGGCGAGCAGAAGTTGTGAAGGTGAGGCTGATACGGTAGCTGACCAGGAGAGGTGATACTCTCTATGGGCTTGCAGGTTTCCGTACAAGTAAGCGCCCACACATACATAGCCACAGCGCAAGACTTCAGTAGGAGCAAATCAGGTTGACCTGAACCAAACCAAAACATTTGTCTTTTGCTCAGATGGACATAGAACTGCATCTCCCTGAGATGCCATGATACAGCCTGACACTGCCTCTTCTGGGGGGGGGGCTGAACTACATTTCCCATGATGCACCAGCCCCCCCACACTTTGGTTGTGCTTCTGCAGTGCACCATGGGAGCCCTGTGACCATGGTGTATCAGGAAGAGAGAATGGAGCCCCGAACCATCTGACATTCATCTCCCATGAGGCCTTGCACCAGCTCAGATGGACGTGGTGCAGTGTCTGCAGGAGCCGAGGCGGAGAAGGTCACAATGTTTTGCGTGGATCCGGGAAAGCAAAGACAAAATGCTTCGACGTTTCAAAATCAATTACGCCGGCACCTTCTTTCTGTGACAGATTTTGACATTTCACATTTTCATCCCAATTTGAGGTTAAAAAAAAAAGCCAAAATATCGGAATCTCCCATGGGATGGAAATTTCATTTTCTACCCACTCTATAGCCTCACCCATTATTCCTCCCCTTTCCAAATTAAATAGCTGAAGCCTTTTCGCTATTCCCCTGCTCTGCCCCTCATCTGTCGCTCAGCATTGTTTTTGCCCTTCGTGGGAACTTTTCTATTCTGGCTGTGTCTGAAGGGACTATGAGCGAGTGCAGTGACCCTGGAGAAGGTAGGATATCAATTTATAGAGTGGCACTGGAATGTTGTGTGTACAGCTTGTAAGAACATGTCTACACATGCCATTGAAAGCAGAAAAAAATCCCTGTTTTGTGCAAAAACCGCAGGCGCGCCTACACTTGCCAATGGCTTTTTGCGGCGAAACCCAGGAGTTTCACTGCAAAAACAAAGCACCTCCATGAGAGGTGTGCGGCTCTTATGGTGTTGCTTTTACAGTGACGTGCAAGAGAAGACACATTCTTGCTGTCTACAGGGATGTTACCCTCGGCAGGCTATCCCACAGTGCATAGCTGACCACCTCTGCTGCTCTGTGTTCCCCTCTCCCCAGGAAAGCCCTGGGAACTTTGAAACTCCCCTTCCCATTTCCTTGGCAAGTCCTCACTTACTATCTGGCCTGGTGACAATGGCTGCACCATGGAGCACATGAGCCCCTGCTTGGAGCAATGCTGAGCTACTGGAGCTGATCGGTGTTTGGGGAGAGGGGGCCATGCAGGCTCCCAGGATGCTCTGTGATCACCCCCACCTTTCCCACGAGAGCTGCACTGTGGAACAGCTGCCCTTGGGGCGCTGCTCCCATCTGGGGTGCAAATGCTACAAACACAAACACCCTCTGATGCCTGTGATCCTAAACGAGTACACAAACCAGCACTTTTCTGTTACCAGGTCCCTGTCGTCAGTGAAATGACAGCACAGAAACTCTGCAAGTGCAGACAAAGCCGAAGCTCCAGAGGGGTCGCCGTGTGAGTCTGTTTCAGCAAAAAGAAGGAGCCCAGTGGCACCCTAAGGACTAACACTTTTATTAGGGTTGCAACTCACTTTGTCAGATGCACCTGATGAAGCGAGCTGCAGCTCATGAAAGCTTATGCCCTAATAAATGTCTTAGTCTTTAAGGGACCACCAGATCCCTTGCTGACGTCGCTTTCGTGACCATAGCTGGGCAGGGAACAGAGGCCTTAACTAGCCACAGTGTTGCCTGTGTTTGGTTCAGGAGAGCCAGCGGTGGAAAGTGTGTATTACTCTGAAAAGCGAGTCTGTAAAATACGGAGCTCCCTCTCCTTCACTGCCCCCATGGATTCTGTCTCACATGCACCCAGCTAACTAGCCACAAGATTTAAAAAGCACCAATGGTCTTGTAGCACCTTAGAGACAAACACAAATATATCAATAGTATCACAAGCTTTTGTGGGCACAACCCACTTCCTCTGATGCCAAATATGGAGCAAGGGCACAGAGTTTGAAATATAAAGCAGAAAAAGTGGGGAGTGGGGGAGGAGAGAGACAGGGAAAAAACCTGTCAGTCACAGTGTCCCTGCTAAATGAGGCTAACCGAGTGGGCTGGTACGCAGCCTTTGATGCCATTTGGGTGTTGAATACAAGGGCCCATCCGGTTCATGTCTTGGTTCAGGCCGTGCAAGATTTTAACACATTTGCTTATAAGGCCAGTCCTGGGGATTCTGGAAACTGTTCTGTAGGAGAAGAGCCCCCTTTAAATACATGCGAGCGCCCGGGCAAGTTACAATGTTCCCCAGCCGGTTTCTGCGTGTCACCATTTCTGGGGTCTGGCCTGTGCCCGTTCATTCTTTGGCGCAGAGACTGCCCAGTTTGGCCAATGTCCATGGCAGAGGGGCATTGCGGGCACTTGATGGCACAGATCACGCCAGTGGGTAGGTCCTGTGATGGTGTCACTGATGTGGTTGGAGTTGGTACCGGGGTTGATTGCAGGGGGGCTTCTGGGTGAGTCTGATGGAGGGGTGAGATGTGGCTGCTGGGAAGAATTTGTTTCAGGTTAGGTGGCTGTGTGTGGGCGAGGACTGGCCTGTCTTCCAAGCAGGGCCAGATTAAGGCCTTTAGAGGCCCTAAGCACTGAAAAGATTATGGTGCCCCCCCAGTATGTAATTCAAAATCAAAACAATACTAGACCGTAAAACATTTTATTTTTTGAAATGACACAAAACTTACCTGTTTGCTGAAATTAAAATAGCTTCTTTCTAGATGTTCTGACTGCAAAATCCTGGAGAAGTTCATCGAAGCGGACTCGACGAAGCGCGACTTCTTTCATACACAATATGGAAAGTGAATCAAGTCTGGCCTGACACGTTGTTCTCGGAGGGTTTTTTATTCTTTTCAGCTGAGAAAAAGAGCGTTCTGTGGAGGACTGATTTTTCCCCTGATGACGACTTTGATGCTTTTTTTTGAAATAACAAATATCAAATTTAAAAAAAAAACCTCTTTTTTTTTGGTGCCCCCGCTTTGCTGGTGCCCTAAGCACGTGCTTAGTCTGCCTATTGGGTAATCCAGCCCTGCTCCCAAGGCCTGTGAGAGGGAGGGATGGTTTTCCCGGACAGGTTGAAGATAGTCGCTCATGCGCTGGAGGATCGATGAACTTCTCCAGAATTTTGCAGTCAGAACATCTAGAAAGAAGCTATTTTAATTTCAGCAAACAGGTAAGTTTTGTGTCATTTCAAAAAATAAAATGTTATTTTACGGTCTAGTATTGGTTTGATTTGGAATTACATACTGGGGGGCACCATAATCTTTTCAGTGCTTAGGGCCTCTAAAGGTCTTAATCCGGCCCTGGCAGGACTTCTGACTTGCCATCATTGCTGCTAAGCAAGAGATGCCCAGGAGCACCTCCCCGACCTTGGAAAGGCAGGACCTGTCCCACTGGAATGCCCACAACCTGGTGCCACCTGGCTGCCTTGCAGGTCAGGGTTAGCTACCGGGGTCCTGGGCAGACTCACCGCTCCTGCAATCTGCATGCATCCCCTGCTCCCAATTCCTGCTCTGCTCCTGTCCTGTTCTGTTCTGTGGTCCGGACTTGCCCCTGTCTCTGTGCTCCACTCCTGACTGTTGGGTACCAGCTCTGACCTTCAGCTGGACTCCTGGTTCCTGGCTGTACCCCGTAGTTTGACTCCCGCTTTCTGACACTAGCCCTCTCCCCGGCCTGTGGTTCCCGATTTCTGCTCCAGACATTAGGCCAGGCCATCTGTGCCTGGTTCCTCACACAAAGTCCTGGGAGAGCAGGCAGGCAGACCCGCAATGAAAGCAACAGCCCTGAGTCTCTGAGCCACACCTTTGAACAGTCTGGGCCGCTGAGCTCGTCTTTGCATATCGGGTGATGAGCAGGCAAAGCCCTGAGCTCTTGTATGACTGGCCAGGCAGAATCCCCACCCCGAGATTTCCTGAGAAACCCACGAAACTTCAAAGCTCTTGCTTCTCTGAGACGGTTTCAAATGGCCCCTCTGAAGCTTGTAACACTTCGACTTACATTAGTCACCTCTTCCCCTTGCCCCCACAACAGGTTACTTACAATCCCACAACAACATCTGTGTTTTAATACACTGAACCCCAGAGATACGTAAAACTCCTTCAGTCACCCTCACCGACGCCAGGAGCGGTAAATAACAAAGGAGGCAGGTCACTGAGGGGGTTGCTCAGTAAACAGGGGGCAAGCAAAGGGTGTGTTTTACTGTGGCTCAATGAAAACATCCAGGAGCAAAGAATGTGAGCCAGACTTAGAGGAGGGGAGACGCTGCAGAAGATTGGGGGTCCCCCTGGATGATCAGTGGAACAGGCGCTTCCAGTGTGAATCGTGGAGAGTGGGGGAAAATGGTGCAAAGTGAGAAAAAGGAAATGGAGGCTGCTGTGAAGTGGCTAGCCCTAAGCAAGAGGAGCATGAAGGAGAAAGGGGATACGCTTATAATCTGGTCACTTGTCTTTCAAACATACCAAACATAATCTTCAAAAGTGTTTCATTGTAAATACACATTCCGTGTCCTTAAATATACAGGAAATTAATAGGTAGCAGGTTTAAAACAAACAAAAGGGTGCTTTTCTTCATGCAGCGCACAGTCAACCTGTGGAACTCCTTGCCAGAGGATGTTGTGGAGGCCAGGACTTTAACAGGATTCAAAAAAGAGCTAGATACATTCATGGAGGTTCGGTCCATCAATGGCTATTAGCCAGGATGGGCAGGAATAGTGTTCCAGGCCTCTGTTTGTCAGATACTGGTAATGGGCAACAGGAGAGGGATCACGTGAGGATTAACTGTTGTGGTACCTCCCTCTGGGGCATCTGGCATTGGCCACTGTCAGCAGACAAGATACTGGGCTAGATGGGCCTTTAGTCTGACCTCGTGTGGCCGTTCTGATGTTCTTATGTCTGACATCCACAAGTCAAGAAAGACGTTGATAAATCGGAGTAGGTTCAGAGAAGAGCCAGGGAAATCATTCAAGAGTCAGAAAGCCTGCCTTACAGTGAGAGACTCACTGAGCTCCATCTAATCAGTGAAAGAAAAAGGCGGCTACGGAACGATTTCATTCATCTATAGGTACCTACCCGGGGAGCAAATATTTAATAATGGGCTGTTCCGGCCAGCAAAGAAAGGTCTAACACAATCCAACGGCTGGACGTTGAAGCTAGACATATTGAAACTGGTAATAAGGGGGAATTTTTTACCTATGAAGGTAGGAAACCATTGGAACCATTTACCAGGGTTTCTGTGGGTTCTCCACCACTGATCACTTTAAAATCAAGATCAGATGTTTTCTAACAGCTCTGCTCTCGGCATTATTCTCAGGAAATTGCCTGACCTGGGTCAGACTAGATCTTCACATGGGTCCTTTCTAGCCTTGCACTCTGGGAAGCGAGGTCCAGTTCTGGTGGAGGCCTGTCCCCAGTGTTAATACTGAGTCATTTAGAGCAGGGACTGTGGTTTTATAAGGCATTCAGGGTATGTCTACACTGTAAAGTTAATTCAAAATAACAACTGTTATTTCGAATTAACTTTAATAGCGTCTACACAGGTAAACTACTATTTCGAAATAAATTCAAAATAGTGGAGCCCTTATTTCAAATTTGGTAAACCTCATTCTGCAAGGAGTAACACCAAATTCGAAATGCTATTTTGAATGAAGTGCTGTGTAGACAGGGGGGCCTCCAGCCCTTCTCAGGGAGTCCTGGTGGCCACTCTGGGCACAACCAGGAAAGCTTACTCTCCTCTCTCCCAGCCCCGGAGATATTAAAGGGGTAGACCCTGGCCACAGTGCCTGTGCCAGCTCCAAGCCTGCCAGCCCAGAACCAGCGGTGGCCACTGGGGCACCCGGACCCAGTGGCCCCAAAACATGAGCCAGGAAGCCACTGGCAGCCAGCCCTCCACCGCTCCCCAGGAGCAGTCTGCCAGCTCCCAGGAGCCTGACAGGGGCTGGAGAAGGCGGGCGCCTTCCTGGTCCAGGATGGAGATCATGGACCTTATTCAGGTTTGGGGGGATGCCCCCAACGTCCATGATCTCCGCACTAGATGAAGGAATGCGGCCGTCTAGGGCAGGATAGCTGCCAGACTGGCCACCAAAGGCCACATGCGAACCCAGGAGCAGGTTTGCATGAAAGTCAAGTTGGTCTGGCGAGACCCCCAACCCTGAGCCCTGAGCTTCCCCTCCCCCTTCTTCCCCTTGCTTCCCCCTTCCAGATCCCTTCTCCCAGGTTTCCCCCTCCCCTCTCCCACCCTCTCTCTTCCCCTCTCCCACCTCCTTTTCCCAGTCTCCCCAGAGGTTCATCCCTCTCCAGTTTTGTTCAATAAACCCAGTTTCTATTTTTGAACATACGTGTCTTTTATTTGACATCAGAAAGGGGGGCTAGGGAGGGGTAAGTGGATGGACGTAAGGGAGGAATGGGGCACAAGCCCCCACTGGGGAGGACCGGGGAGGCTCTGGGGGCTCCTTGGAGTGGACGCTCTCCCGGCCTCCTGGATCCTGACAGCCCCCCGATGGACCTCCCCTCCCCCCCCGGATGGCAGCCTGCAGCAAGTGCAGCCGGGCTAATGGCAATGACCCCACAAGAGACACCAGCAGCTCTGGCTCCATGGGGCCGAGTGCTGTGGTGTCCCAAGTGCGGGCACTCAAGGCACTCCAAGACAGGACTGCTTTGCTGTCCCTCATCGAGGTAGACAAGCAAGCGGGGAACCCTGAGAACTGTCTGTCCGGGGTGGGGGTAGCCTCAGGCAGCAGCCCCACACACTAAGTCCTAACCTGATGCCCTGGCAGCACTGGTTCTGGCCAGCCTTAACTTCGGTTCAGGGTCCACTCAGTGTGGACGTGCTATTTAGATATAGCAAAATGCTATTCCGAAATAGTTTTTGTGTATAGATGCATTATTTCGAATTAGCTTAATTCGAATTAATTATTTCGAATTAAGTTAATGCGAAATAGCACTGTAATATAGACATACCCTCAGAGACCAAGGTGAATCTGGGTAGAATAAAAGAGAAGACCTACTGTGGCGGGGTGCTGCAACCCCACACACAAGGGGAACCAGGGGAGCCCCTGGAGAAGGGACTCCCGGGTGGGGACGCCTGCGGGGAAGCCACCAGAGCAACCGCGCAGGGTCTATGGGAGGGGGACACCTGAACCCGATCAGACGTCGGTGCTGAGAACGCCGGGCGGGCGAGCCGGGTGACGTCAGCACCGTGTGACTTGACCCTGGGGGTGAAGACGCTGGAGAGGGGAAAGGACCTCACAGTAGCCAGGACGGGAACCCGAGGGAGGAGAGGCCCAATGCCGAGTGAGGTAACTCGGACCCCGGGACTGCTGGGGGGAAGAAGGGTCCCAGGGCGGGGCTGTGGAACCCGAGAGTCGGTGAGTTTAGGGGGTTACTACCCCACCCGCTGGACAGGGAGCAGCCTCCTTCCTTAGGGCCCTGGGTCAGGACTCGGGAGAGTGGGTGGGCCCGAGACCCCCTACCCCGCACTCCCTAGTGCCCCGAGGCACGACCAGCCAGTGCGAGGAAGACCGGAGCTCATTTGGGACTGTGGTGACTCAATGCAATTCAGGTGGGGAGGTGCACAATAAAGACGTCTCTAGAGAATCGGACGCGGTGTTCTCAACTCTGTGCACCTACTTTGTGGCTTGTCCCCCCTCCCCTGCGTAAGAGTGACTCTGGCTCTGCCGGGGGCAAGCATAAGCCAGGGTAGGAAGTGGGCACGCTGGCTGAGGTAAACCTGCTGAGGAAGCGCGATGGTGCTGCAGATTGATTGGAAGTCAGGGAATTATTTGCCAAATTACAATTGTTGGCCAGGCCGGATTGCTGATGTAGCCCAGGTCCACCTGTAGGCCTGATGCTCCACCTCCAGCTCTGGGCCCAAAACTCACAGGTACCGCTTGGCCGCTTTGGTTTATGCTTCTGGCCTCGGCAGCTTTCAGTTCACTCCCTGAATGGCAGCCGTCATGCTGACACATTCAGGCTTTAGTGAACGAAAGGGGATTTTGGCTGGTGCCGTTTGGGGCCTCATTTGCCCCCTGCACTTGTGACAAATTTACTGGCCGCCTTAGTCCCCCAAGGCTCTGAGGCCGATTTTCAAAGGAGTGTTGCTGTCGGGCAGGCCTGCAAGTCAATAATCTGATTTTACAGAGCGCTTGGCAGAGTGAGTGTGGAGGAAGCCCGCCCTCCTGCGTCCACCGGTGGCTGGCTAGAGGACTCTGGCTTCTGGGGCTGTCCCCCGGCACATCCCGCATCACTGGCACTGACCGAAAGAGCCAATGGCCTCAGCACCGCCATGCCCCTCGCCGCCTTCTGACAGGGCATGGAGCTCTCCCGCTCGTGGCCGTGGCAACAGGACTCCTCACAGCGGCCGTGGCGGCTGTGAGAGCTGTGTAAGGGGGGAGAGGCCCTCCCGTGGGAGGAGGCTGTGAGTATCCGTGGGGCCGGTTCCTTCATCCCGCCCCAGCAAAGGCAAGCCCGGGAAGCTGTCCCCCTGACTGCAATAAAGGGATTTCTAAGGGGAGCTGCCCAAAGCCCCTTTCCCCAAGTCTCCTTTGGCTCAGTCGTGTTTCCTTTTTCTGCCTCCCCAGGCAGACGCTTTCATTCGGCCCTTCCGCCGAACCGGAGCCTTTCTCCTCAAGGTGCGGAGCCAATGGTTAATGGCTCTGAGACCTTTGGAGCCAACTGGCAGAGGGCACCGGGTGCCCCTGGGAACCCCAGCAAGATCTCCATTGGAAACCTGTGCCGTGGTATGGACACAGGAATGGGCAGAGCGTGAGGAGCGCGGACGGTACGTTCCAAAGCCCGTCCTTTCTCTAGGCCGTGTGGTCCAAGGCCAGGCACTAAACCTCGTTCTGGGAGATTTGTCTCTCACGTCGACCACTGTGTGTCTCACGACAGGAGTTCATCATCACTCTGCGTTGCCTGCACATGAAGAGCTGTGAAGGAAACTAACAGGAAGAGGTTACCGGTGTGCAGGGCCGGCCTCACCACGAGGAGAACTGAGGCAGCCACCTCAGGTGCCAGACTGTGTGGGGGGGGGGCGCCACTAGGACCCAGAGTGTAGAAAATTGTGTCTGCTGCTGGTGCCGATGTATTCCCTCTGCTCTAGGTGCACAGAGATGGTGCAGTCCCATGAGTGGAGTAGAAGAGGAAGGAGGCAGAATTGAGACCGTTCAAACTTTTGGCCCAAGCGAGGGGGGCAGGGGGCGTCATTTGAGCTCCCTGCCTCGGTGCCAAAATGTTGTGGGCCGGCCCTGCCAGCATGTGTGCGGGAGAGAGAACGGGTTCTCCGTGGGCACTCAGATGACTGGTCTGGTACATGTGGGGATAAGAACATAAGAATATAAGAACAGCCGTACTGGGTCAGACCAAAGGTCCATCTAGCCCTGGAGCCTGTTTGCCGACAGTGGCCAGCACCAGGTCCCCCAGAGGGGGTGGACCGAAGACAATGATCAAGCGATTTGTCTCCTGCCATCCCTCTCCAGCCTCTGACAAACAGAGGCCAGGGACACCATTTCTATCCCCTGGTTAATAGCCTTTTATGGACTAACCTCCATGAAATTATCTAGCTTCTCTTTAAACTCTATTATAGTCCTAGCCTTCACAGTCTCCTCTGGCAAGGAGTTCCACAGGTTGACTACACGCTGTGCGAAGAAGAACTTTCTTTTATTAGTTTTAAACCTGCTACCCATTAACTTCATTTGGTGTCCTCTAGTTCTTCTATTATGGGAACTAATAAATAACTTTTCTTTATACACCCTCTCTACACCACTCATCATTTTATAGACCTCTATCCTATCCCCCCTCAGTCTCCTCTTTTCTAAACTGAAAAGTCCCAGTCGCTTTAACCTCTCTTCATATGGGACCCGTTCCAAACCCCTCATCATTTTAGTTGCCCTTTTCTGAACCCTTTCCAAGGCCAAAATGTCTTTTTTGAGGTGAGGAGACCACATCTGTACACGGTATTCAGTGTGTGGAGCATACACTGTGACTGTGAAGACAGGCTGGTTGTGAACGTGATCTTCTGAGAGGAGGGATCCTGGCTGAAAATGCTGGGGAAAGGATGGAGGGCGGGCCAGCCCGTAGAAGGCAAAGCGCTGCTTTGTGGGTTGCATTTAGGCTCTCCAAAATGTTTCGGGTTTTTTGTATCCAATTCTTACTTTCTAGCCTTGGAATCTCTGTGACTCTGTAACAAACTTTCTCTGGTTCCCACTCTGTGCCGGGTGTTAAGCTGAGTGGTGAGCGCGGGTTCAAGCTGTATGTGGGTGAGCACTGATCTGCTGGGAGTAGGGAATCGTGAGTTCTGTGCATAGCCAGTGGCACGGGATTCGGGGAATGCTCAGAGGTTGGGCTGTGCCTGTCACTAACCTGTACATTGGGGCGAGGCTGCCATGGTCTGGGAGTCTGTGTTTGTTGCCAGAGGCTGATAGTAGCAGAGAGATGACCCATAGCAGGCACAGACAAGAACCGCTCGGGCTAAGGGCAGACGGTGGCGAGGTGTCTCACCACCTGGCCAGCCCGGGGAGTGTCACAGTGAAAGCGTGCAAGCCTTGACGTGTCTGAGCATGCATGTGTCACACATGTACACCTGTGTGTGCACACAAGTGTGTGTGCACTTAAATGAATGACAGTGAACAGATGCGTAACACAAATAATATTGACAAGAAGAGGGAAGGCACGCCGGCCAGAATGTGGAAAGAAAGAGTTAAAGAATATCTAAATAAGTTAGATGTATTCAAATCGGCAGGGCCATTGTCAATTCCGTCATTGACATGATAGCCTCGTGGATAGAGGGAAAGCACAGACGTGATTTATCTTGAATATAGTAAAGCTTGTGACGCGATGCTACATGACAGTCTCATAAAGCAACTAAAGAAAAGTTTGAAATCACAGTAAGAAGATAGAAAAACTCCTAGCAGTGGTTATCGATGGTTCGATGGCAGGACACCTGGAATCCTCCGGGGGGGTTTCCTGGGTTCAGGATTCGTCAATATATTAATGGAGTGGAGAGTGCGCTTATAAAAACTGCAGATCGCCCCAAACTGTGAGGGGCTGCAAACAGGACAGACTGAAGGTTAAAAACTATCTGGATACGTTTGAGAATTGATCTGAAACCAGTCAGATCAAACTGAACAAGATACGTGCAAAGGGCTTCACTTTGGAGGGAAAAGTCAAACGCACGACTGCAGAACAGGGACGGGGCAGAACGAGATCTGGGGCTACATGAGATCACACTTTGAGTCAACGGCAGTTGCATAGAAATGGCAAATGGAGTATCGCCAGGAGCATTCTCTGTTAGACCTCGGAGGTGAGTTTTCTGCTCTGCTCGGTGCTGACGAGGCCTCGGGTGCATGCCATCCAGTTTTGGGTGGCCACGCTTTTAGAAAAATGTGGACAAATTGGGGAGAAGCCAAAACAGAGGGACAAAAACGATGAGAGGCATCGAAAGCCTCAGGGAAGACTGAAAGAATGGGACCTGTTTAGACCAGAAAAGAGAAGACTGAGAGGGGAACATAATAGAACTTAAAAATCTTATGGGCTGTTATAAAGAGCTTCGGGGGGAGCTGAGTTAGTCTGTACAGGATAAACTTAAAAAACAACCAATAGGCTGCTAGCACTGTATAGACTAACAAAACATATCGAAGGTATCGTGAGCTTTCGTGGGCACAGCCCACTTCAGAGCACACTGCTCAGTTCTTCCTCCTGCCCGTCCAGGGCTAGAATGGATCAGGTTAGTTTACAGCAAAGGAGACTTTGCTTAGATATTAGGAAAAACTTTCTGACTGTAAGGACAGTTAAGCAATGGAACAAGTTGCCTCCTGATGGATCCCGCAACCTTGTTGGAGGTTTTTAAGAACAGGGTGAACAAACACCTGTCAGGAGTAGCCCAGGTCTATTTACTCTACATTTGTGTGACTGTGTGTGTGTGTGTGTGTGTGCGTGTGCGTGTGCGCATGTGCATTTGCATCTCTGCGTGCTCACAACAACCAGGGCCGCATTCACATTTTCACTGTTTACAGATTAGTCACCAAATCCACAAAGGAGAAACCCAGCAACCCTTCCACCCCCGCTTGAAAACACTGACCACACTGCTCCGCTGCTCCTGGGGCTCTCCCTGGGGTCTGATTCAAATCGTCACGAGACCACTCACTGCTTCCCGCACCTCCTTTCATTTTGAAAAAAAAATCTGTTTCCTTTACCACGCTGCTTAATCTGATTAATAAACTGACCTGCTGTTGCTTGGGTGTTAGCAGGAGTTAGATTTGTTTGTATTGAAGGTTTCACTGAGGAACTTGTCCAGAAAAGGGCGGTACGTTTAAAATGCCCTCCCCCCACGCCGGCACGCCATAGGGATGAGTTTTAACATGTCTCTTATTCCTGAGTTTATAACCAAGGCTCATGAGAGAGAGGCTGTTGGATTCTGGGAATGGGAGATGGGCACTCTGCCTTCTATTTACAACTCGCCCATGAACTTGTCTGGAGCCTCATATAAATCCTCTCTCTTGCACCAGACCTGGCGGGGGAGCTGACAAGACTGACCCAGAGAGCTAGGACAGAGAGAAAAAAATGATCCTCAAATCATTTGACCAAAATTCCCGATCAACATCATTTGCAAGAAGTGATTTGACCAGTTCTGTTTACTAGATGCCCAAAGCTGGTGAAGCTTAAGTCCATGTTTGTAAAGGGCTTGGACATCTCCGGTTGGAAGGCACGATAGATGTGCTAAAATCATAATAGCTGAAAATACAGAACAAGACAGTTATAGGAACAGGGAAAAACACAACAGACCTTTCTCCAAGCAGTCCAGAAAACACAGTATCCTGTTGGTGTAAACTTTCAATCGTTTTCTTGTTGGTGGTACAAGTCTTTTTTTCTTTTTCTTTTTATGTTTACAGCCAACTCTGCTCTCAATGATGCTGCGGAATGTCGAATCAAGATATGCAACTCCAGCTTCGTTAATTACGTAACTGGAGTCAACGTACCTTGTTTTGTGTTTCCCCCATCCCTGCGGCGGGAAACCTATGGGAGCAAACACTCGTGTTGGCTTCTCTTCTTCCTCACAGAAGCAGGAGTACTTGCCATCAGAGAGGGTGCCCTCTGAATTTGATTTAACGAGACTTAACTAGACCCACTAGATCGAACTCCGGAAAATCGATTGTGGCAGCATCGATCTTTCGTTTAGTGAAGCCATGGCCTCAGAAAAAGATCACAATGTGTAAAACTACAAATAACCCACCAAGCAAAATTATCTACAGTGTTTCTAGACATAAGGAATAGAAAGACACTGCTAGTTGGAACTATATTTAATTCTGCCCCTCCATTTTAATTGAAAAATCCTCAGAGGTCCTATCCACCCATCTATTCAGGCACTAATATCACCCTCAGAACTGTATGTAATCTGGGCATAAGATTTCGCAATCCATACTCTCCGGCCCTAGCTTGGCTTTGCTCTGATTGTTGTTTTTATTCCAGTTGCATCCAGAGGCACCTACTCACCTCAAGGTTTTATTGTGCTGGACAGACAGCCCTTGCTGCGGAGAATGTACAGTCTGCTCAGCCTCCCCGTCTTTTGATAGTTGTAGTTACTCCAGATTAGCCACTTAACTGATTCTTACAATAAGCAATTTCCTCCTTCCTTGTCTCTTCCTTGTCCCCTCGCTCCCACCTTCTGTTCTGTGTAGCTGATTTGTTACTGTGTAATTTGTTTACTTCTTCATTGTATCCCCCGTTATACAATGGTCATGCCAATTCACTTTCAGAATATAATCTGAAGAAGTGGGTCTGGCCCACGAAAGCTCATCACCTAATAAACCGTCTTGTTAGTCTTTAAAGTGCTACATGGCTGCTTTTTTTTTGTTTTACCAAGATCAGACTAACAGGGCTACCTCTCTGTTAGCCCGCAGGCTGTCAAACACACGTGTGGGGGGGAGGGGTCTCTAACGACATCTTGCCGCTAAGTGAACAAGGGACGTGGTTAAAACAAAAGCCTAATTGAATCGTTTACCTTTCAGACACTTTCCCTGTTTTCCCCGTATGTTCCATATCATATATATATAGTAGCCCGGTGTCTGTGAGTCTGTAACGCTGACGTACTTGGCCACACCCCCTGGCCGTGTATGTCAGAGCCCCGCCCCCCTTCCCCTCCCTCCATGGCGGTTCGGCCGAGTGCTGCGCCGCTCAGCTGGGCCCGGCGGGGGAGCAAGCGGTAGCAAGCAGCCGTTTGGGGTCCGTGCTCCCCACACCTCCAGGAATGTATCTCGCTCTTTTTTGAACCCTGTTAATGTTCTGGCCTCCACAACATCCTCTGTCCTGGTCTGTTAATTATTCTCCCCTGGCATAGGAGCTGGAACTAGGGGCACACGGGGTGGGGGTGCAGCACCCCCTGACTTGAAGAGGTTTCACAGAATCCTAGAACCATAGAGCTGAATGAGACCTCAGAAGGCATCAAGTCCAGCCCCCTGCTCTAGGCAGGACCAATCCCAACTAAATCAACCCGGCCAGGGCTGTGTCAAGCCGAGACTGGCTGGACCCCCCTCATCCGGCACCCTCAGGACCTGGCTGGTCCCAAACAAGGGAATTTGCCAAACTAGGGCAGCCAAACCCCACCAGCCCACTGCCTCCCCAGCCTGCTGCCCCTCCCTTGACCCAGCTCCTCTTCTGGCCCCCGGGCCCCTGCCTCCAGCCGGCTGTGCTGCTGTGGGGTTCCCAACCGTGCTGCCGGCCTCCCCTGCCACAGGGCTCCTGGCCGTGTTGTCAGCCGCCCTGTTGGGCTTCCGGCAGCACTGGACTTCCCTACCCACGTGCATCCCTGGCCCTGCTGCTCCATGGATGTTGCCAGACCAGAGAGTCCAGGTTTAGGGAGCTACAACTTGTGCAAGATTTACTGTTTGGTTCAGTGGCTCTCAGCACCCCCTGTACAAATACCTCCAGCCCGTCTCCTGGGAGAGAAGGAAGAAACGATGCAGAGGAAGCGAGACTTGGAAATCCAGAATTGAGAGCCCGTTCAGGCTCCATTCACTAGAGGCTCTGGGTCCAGCCTGTGAGTAATGCCATTAACTTCAGTGGGCCTCTGCACAGCAGCATGTGCTGTACAGTAACTCCTGGCTGAGCGCTGCAGTTACATTCCTGGAAAATGCTCCTTTCAGCAAAACCATGTGAAGCAAACCCAGTTTCCCATAAGAATTAACGTAAATGGGAGCGGGGGGACACTGGGATCTGGGGAATTTACAAACGCTATTAAAGACATCTGCAATATGCATTTGAAATCATTTCTGTGCTGCACTCTCCATACAGTGTAAGTTTTAAATCATTAACACTGTTCTGATCAGCTGCGGCACCCACCTGGGGCTTGTCTGCCCCCAGCTGAATGCGAGGCGGGCGGAGGGGGGTAAGCCTTTGGCCCCCCGATTCCATGGCGCCGGCTGGGCAGAGTGGGCAAGCCCAACCCCCTTTCGGCAGAACACTGCACGACTGAACACGCCTGTTCTCTGCGAGATCGGCAACCTGATAACGAAACCGTGTTCCCCGGGGCGACTCTCCGTGCGGAGTTCCTGGGCTGGAGTAGGAAGTGCCGCCTTGGGCCTCTCCTCTGTGTGGCAGGGAGCCGAGAGCACAAGGAGGGAAGGTCGAATGTTCATTGTGCATCAAATTTGCTGCCTAGAAAGCAGAGGCCCAAATACAAGTGATAGAGACACCCCACCCCCACGCGCATGTAACCCTGACAGGCCCCGGGTGCTAGCTGGGAGAATTGAACCTGGGGCCTTTGGAGCTAAATGCACGAGCCTCTACTGCGGGGGGGACCTACAGCCCTCGGGCTGCATCCGGTCCCTGGTTCACTTGGAGCCAGGCTGTGGTGAGGCTCGGGGCTACCTGTGCTGCAGGGGGAGCCGGCACTCACGCTCCAGCCCTGTGGCACGTCTCCAAGCTGGAGCGTGAGCGTCCGTTAACCCCGCTGCCGAGGGAATCCCCAGCGTGTTAGGAGCCAGGTCAGGTTGGTGGTGGTGTTTGCTTCTCGTCGGTTTGTGGCCCCTGACTGATTTTTCTGTGGGTCAGCGGCCCCCGATGGAAGCCAGGTTCTGCAGCCCTGCTGAGCCGCGTGAGGGAAAACGCACATGGCCCTTAGCTCAGGCTGCAGAGCAGCCTCATTATCTCTGAGGGTACGTCTACACTACAGCGCTAGTTCGAACTAACTTAGTTCGAATTAGTTAATTCGAACTAAGCTAGTTCGAACTAACGCATCTAGAACTAAAAACTAGTTCGAACTAGCGTTTTGCTAGTTCGAACTAGTAAGTCCACATTGAGTGGACTCTGAACAGGGCTTAATGATGGCCGGAAGCAGTGCCGGCAGGGCATCAGAGGAGGACTTAGAGCATGGAGATACTGTCTCAGGCTAGCCGAGGGCTGCGCTTAAAGGGTCCCGACCCCCACCCCGGACACACAGTTCTAAGGGGTGCCCCGCTTGCAAAGAAGTTCTGGCTTGGAGTGCCCTGAGTGCCCACACTGGGCACATCACAGCACTCGGCCATCAGCCCGGCTGCACTTGCCGCAGGCTGCCATCTGGGGAGAGGGAGTAATTGGGGGGCTGCAGGAGAGCTTCCACCCCCAGAAGCCCGCAGAGCCAGCCCAGTCCTCCCCATCGGGGGCTCGTACCCCATTCCTCCCTCACCTCCTTCCACTTGCCCTTCCCTAGCCCCCCTTCTTATTGATGTACAAAATAAAGATAACGTTTCTTCCAACATTGACTCTGTCTTTATTGAAAAAAACTGGGGGAGACTGGGAAAAGGAGGTGGGAGAGGGGAAGAGAAAGGCTGGGAGAGGGGAGGGCAACTAACATGATCAGGGGTTGGGAACAGGTCCCAGATGAAGAGAGGCTACAGAGACTGGGACTGTTCAGCTTAGAAAAGAGGAGACGGAGGGGGGACAGGATAGAGGTCTCTAAAAGCAGGGGTTGGGTGGAGAGGGTGCATTCAGAAAAGTTCTTCCTGAGTTCCCATAAAGAAGGACTAGAGGACACCAAAGGAAAGGAATGGGTAGCAGGCTTGAAACTAGTAAGAGAAAGTTGTTCTTCTTCAGAAAGCAAATAGTTAACCTGTGGAACTCCTTGCTGCAGGAGGCTGTGAAGGCTAGAACTAGAACAGAGTTTAAAGAGAAGTGAGATAAAGTGATGGAGGTTGGGTCCATGGAGTCCTATTAGCCAGAGGGTAGGAGTGGTGTCCCTGCCCAAAGTTTGTGGAAGGCTGGAGAGGGATGGCACGAGACAAATGGCTTGGTCATTGTCTTCGGTCCATCCCCTCCAGGGTCCCTAGGGTTGGCCTCTGTCGGCAGACAGGCTACTGGGCTAGATGGACCTTTGGTCTGACCCAGTACGGCCATTGTAAGCTCAGGGCTCAGTGTCGGGGGTCTCAGTGGACCCCCTTGATTTTCATGCACACCTGGTCCTGGGTGGCCAGGCTGGCAGCTCTCCTGCCCTAGACGGCCACTTTCCTGTGCCTAGTGCGGAGATCGTGGACGAGGTCCACGATGTCCGCACTAGCCCAGGAAGGTGCCCGCCTCTTGCGGTCCAGGGCAAGCTCCCGGGAGCCGCCAGCCTGGTCCCGGCAAGAGGGGGTGGGCTGGGGGGCATCGGGTGGGTGGCTCTGTGCCGTGCCAGGTGCAGGGTCTGCTAGCTGGGTGCTGGCAGGCTTGCACCTGGCACGGGCACCGTAGCCAGCCCGTGCCCCTTTAAGGGGTCCGGGGCCGGGAGGGGGGCATAGAGTTTCCCTGGTGTTGGCCAGAGTGGCCACCAGGGAAACCTGGGGAGGGCTAGCCTCCCACTAGTTCGAACTAAAGGGCTACACAGCCCTTAGTTCGAACTAGCTAGTTCGAACTAGGCGTTAGTCCTCGTAAAATGAGGTTTTCCTAGTTCGAACTAAGCGCTCCGCTAGTTCGATTCAAATTCGAACTAGCGGAGCGCTAGTGTAGCACCTATTAAAGTTAGTTCGAACTAACGTCCGTTAGTTCGAACTAACTTTGTAGTGTAGACATACCCTGAGTGGTCCAGTGCACCGGCGAGACAGCACCATGCCCAGCGGGGGTGGGTCGCACAGACACAGAACCGCGTGTCCACGGGTGGGTCCCGATCGGAAAAAGTCCTTCGGCCCCGATCTTCAGTTGAGACCCGACCCAAAGGGAAACCCTCCTCTGTAGCCAGAGCTGGGGGATATTCAGCCTGCAGGAACCAGGCCCCGGAGGCCCGAGTCCGGGCCCCTCCCCTCCTCGTGCCGTCATTTACCCCAGTGCAAGTGAGCTGCCTCGGGCTACTGCTCTGACTCAGTAGCACCGTGCTCCCCCCTTGCCCTGGAGTCCATGCTGGTGACAGCTGGGGGGGGGGGGGGGGGATTTTCTTTGGGAACAGTTTCCTGTCCCAGGCTGTGGACTGAGGGGACTGAACTGTTCTGCTGAGGGAATGTGTCGGTTCCAGCAAAACTTGTGATGGAAACCTGCCTGCCTGTCTTGTTCCCTGGCCGCTCACTGCCCCCATCCCCACAACTCTTGGACAGCCCACCTGGTGGGTCCCCAGGCGCCCCCAGCCAACCCAGCCCCATGGCTCTCAGGGCTCTGGCCTCCCCTGAGCCAGAATCCCAGGGATCCAGTTCCCAGGGGCCAAGAAGAAAACCAGGAGAGGAGTTGAGCAGCCTGACTGCCCAGGCTCTCCAGCTCCCTGGCAGGCCCCCACCTCAGGCAACACAGCTCTCCATCTAGCCCATGGGTTCTCAAACTGGGGGGGGGGCATGCCCTCCTGGGGGGAGCCTGAAGAAATTCCAGGGGGGAGGTGACTTAACCCTCCTCCCCCCCCCCCCATCAAATTTTGCTGTCCCGGTCAGCTCAACAAGTTTTATTTTTGCTCAACAAGTTTTGCTGCTATTTTGGGGAGGAGGGGGCAAGAGGGTTTCTCAAACATCAAAAAGGGGGCGTGATGCCGTGGGATCCACTGATCTAGCCAATTCCCCAAGGCCCTCTCCAGCTTCTTTCCAGAGGGGCAGCCGGGGAAATGCCGTGACGTGGTGTTTCTACACATTTCCATATTCTGTTGGCAGTGATGGCAGACGACAACAAGGCGTCCACTTCTGGGCCTCCCATTACTGGAAGGATGTGGCCTAGGGCTGCCAGATGGTTTCCCTAAAAATAATGAACCCGCGTGCTAAAAACCTGTCGAGTAAAAAAACCAACCAACCAAACCTCTGCAACTATGCTTGACGCTGAATGGGAACTTTATTATAAACAATCAACAGTCGACATCATAGATTTTGACGACATGAGCCGCCCAGCACCGGTCACGGCCGCACCTCCCCAGCCACCCCCCGCCCCACCAGGCTTCCATCGGACGCCAAGCTGGGCTGGGGGCCCAGCAAAGCACCCGGTCACTGTTTCTTGCTCTTCTGCCACTTGCCGGTAAAGGGCCCTGCTACCCCAAGCATCCCCAGGCTGTTCCTCGCCTCCTCCCTGCCAACCACCAAACAGCCTCTGCCAGCATCTCTAGGCACGTCCATGTGTCCAGGCCTGCCGCCTGCGCTGGCAGCACCCAAAAACTGCGACTGTAGTAGGGGCTCGGCCCCTCGGACCGTCCTCCGGCGACCTCGACCCCGCCAGCCCCAGGGTTCGCTGGTGACCTGTCAGGAGCGACGTCTTCTGATGCCCCTTTCCCACACGGGGAACTGGAGCTGACGTGGCTTGTTCAAAGTTATGCAACGAATCAGTGACGGAAGGGGCGCAAAGAGCCGGGAATCCTCCCCCAGAGACAGAACCCCCCGGCTCTTAGCTAGCACTGTTCTCCCCTGGACCTCCAACCCCTTCACAAAGCTGGGCAAGAGTCACTAGCCCCGTTTGGCCTGTGGGGAAACCGAGTCACAGAGAGGGAAAATGGCTTCCCCGAGGTCTCTCCGAGGCCAGTTGTTAATTCCCTGCTCCTAGATAGCGTAATGGTCCTGGCTCCACGAATGGGCTCTGAGCGTTGGCCCCTGCTAAGGAGCTGCCCTGAGGCCATATGGGTCTGTCCATGCACCTCCCCTGCTCCAAACAGGGGGGCTTGCAGTCTTCCTGACTCCGAGCCGCTCAGTGTGCCGGCTGGAACTGGAGGCGGTCACAGCTGTGCAATCCAACCCCCCTGCAGTCGCCTCCCACGGGACCCTCAGTGAAATCGCCCTCTGCCCCACGGCTGGCAAAGAAGGGACCGGCCCAGCCACGTTACAAACCCACGCTCCCAAGCACGCCCCCCAAGTGCTAGCAAGTGAGGACGAAACGGGTTGTTTTCTTTACCTGCCGTCCAGGGCGCGTCTCTGCTGAGCCGGTGAAGGGCTTCGCGAGGGTCTTTTCAGCCCCTTGCTAGGAAGGTGAAAGGAACCAACGTGGAGTTAAAATCCATTTGCCCTCTCACCAGCCCATGCAGGGGAAAGGGGCTGCACTGAGACGAGAGGGAGCCTGGGAAGCAAGTGCAGCGTCTTGTGGTTACACGGCTGCTGTAGTTCATGTCGCTGTGTCACTGGTAACACCACGCTCAGGTTCACAGCCAGGGGGGTGAGAAGAAATTTCCCAGCCTTCTACCCAGCCCCCGAAGGGCGAACTCTTAGTTCATCAAAACAAGTAAAAACTCCAGAAATACCTCCAAGCCCGGGCGTAAACAAACCCGTCCCCGCTTCCCCGCCCTGCCCCCGGTCTCTGAGTCGGGCGGGGGGTATATATTGGTGCAGAGAATGTATTGGGGGATTGATGATTAATAGTAATACTGCAGGGCCTAGTAGCACGCTGCACCAGGCGCTGTACAGACAGGGTGTGACGTAGTGGGGGTAATTGCTGGGCTGTGGTGACCTCTGCTGTCTGGAGCAAGACCCAGCAGGGAAAACCTCTCTAGGCAGAGGTAAGGCCAAACTGGTTGAACCAGTGGCCAGACACCCCCCATGGAGAGGAACAAAGGAAGGTGAATGCGGCCCTGGCTGGGGGGCAGGGCTGGAAGTGGGTTAGTTGGTTGGTGGCTGTCTGGGAGGATGGATGAGACAGCCTAGGGAGAGGAGCTGGAGTTTTAGGGGCCCAGTCTCCCCCATCTCAAGGGGGCCTGAGGCATCCTAGCCCAGTTCCTGTAACCAGATTACATCTGTGCTGCGCTGTGCTGGAGGAGCAATAAACCACCCTCAATTCCACTGGCTGGTGCAGTCTGTTTGTGCCATTTCGGGGTGCAGGAGACGGGGAACCCCCAACATGCCGTCACACTGGTGTCAGGGGTGGGATGCACTGCACCCCGTGGATGAAGCTCCCAGCGGCAAGCGACAAGGCGCAGTAGAAGCAAGAGCCCTGGAGCCAGGCGTGCTGGAGACAGAGCGAAGCGGTTCCTGGGAATCGTGGGGCGCTGCAGCACTAGACTGGTGAGTCTGCACCAAGGGGACCAGCGGGCAGATGGTCTACGCCCGACTCTTGAAGGCAGAGCTGGTGGGGCTGTGCAGAGAGAGGGGCTTGCCTGTGCGGAAAGCAACCAAGGCCCAGCTGATTACCCAGCTGGAAGAGAATGACCAGCCACAGGGCCAGGATCTTGTCCCCAGGGGAAGCAGCCAGACCCCCCCTGAGAGTGTGTCAGGCTCAGAGAGGGGGAGGAGCGCTGGAACCCACCGGAGAGATGAGACAGCGTCTCCCGGGAGGCCTGCAAGCCGTAGCCCATCTAGGGCAGGGGCCAGCCCAGCGGAGCTGCGGCGGCTGGAGATCCAGCTGCGGATCAGGGAATTGGAAGTAGAGGACCGAGAGAAGGAGCGCCAAGATCGAGAGAGGCAGCGACAGCATGAGCTGGCCATGGCAGAGCGGAGAACCGGCGGGGCACCGGCTGCGCCAAGTGCGGATGGGCCCCAGGGTCCCAGGACTGCCAGATGCTTGGAGAGGCTCATGGTGGCCCAATTGAAGGACATGGGCGACATAGACGGGTTCCTCAGCTCCTTTGAGAGGGCCTGTGGACTGCAACGGGTTCCCCCAGCTGACTGGCTGCAGGAGCTCATCCCCGCACTGAACCAGGAGGCGGCCGGAGTGCTCAGTCAGCTGGAGGACCTACAGCCAGGGGATTACAACCGAGTCAAGGAGGCCCTGCTGCACAAGTTCGGGCTGACCCCCGCGATGTACAGGAAGAAGTTCCGGGGGGTACAGAAAGGGCCAAGGGAGACCTATGTGGACCTGGCCTCCCGCCTGGCACAATACTGCCGCAAGTGGGTGTCTGGAGTCGGAGCCCAGACCGCAGAGGAGCTGCTCAAGCTGGTCATGATGGAGCAGTTCTATGAAGTGTGCCCACCCAAACTGAGGCTGTGGCTCAAGGACCGGAGACCAGAGAATCCCCAGGAGGCCGGGAGACTGGCGGACGAGTTCACGGAGAGCCGGTCCGGGTGTGAACGGGAGTCCCGGAGAGAAAGGGAACCGCGCAGAGACCGGATCTCGGCTGAGCGACGGAGGGAGTCAACTACGGGGCGAGACCAAGGAACAGGTCGTCTACGCCCCAGAGAACCAGCCAGGGCCTGGACAGAGACAGCCCAAAGCCTAACTTGCCAGCGCTGTGGGCAAAAAGGCCACAAGAGGGCTCAGTGCACCAGGTCCCAGGACCGGGGACTTTCCAGGGTTAACTGGCTGGGGCGGGAGGAAGGGCAGGCTGCCCCAGAGGCAGGGGCTGGCAGGCAAACCTCAGCTCAGAGAGAGGGGAAGGATGCTCAGTGCACCTCCCCTGGGAGGTCTGATTCTCAGGAGGCGGATTTCTCCGTGTACCAGGTGGGGGCAGGACGGCCCCTGCGGAGCGAGTGCCTCATACCCCTGGAGGTGGATGGTAGGAAGGTGACGGGCTTCTGGGACACGGGGGCGGAGGTGACTCTGGCCCGATCCGACATAGTGGCCCCGGAGCGGATACTACCCCACGCGCAGTTGACCCTGAAGGGCATAGACGGGTCCCCGTTTAAGGTGCCTGTAGCCAGGGTGCATCTGAAATGGGGGGCCAAGGAGGGCCTCAAGGAAGTGGGGGTGCACCCGCACTTGCCCACCGAGGTGCTGATGGGGAATGACCTAGAGGAGTGGCCCCATGAGTCCCAGCGGGCTCTAGTCACTACCCGGAGCCAGAGCCAACGGGGGGCTGACAACGTGGGTCCAGGGAAGGACTCCTGGCAGCGTCCTCAGGGTCCCATCCCAGTGGACATGGGGTCCAGCCAGGCTGGGACTCCGGACCTAGGCAGAGGTGGGGGACAGGTCCCGATCCCTGCCTCAGCAGCTGAATTCCAGGCTGAGGTGCAGGCAGACCCCTCCTTGCAGAGGCTGAGGGACCAGGCTGGCCTCCGTGCAGCTCAGCCCCGGGGGAGAGGTGGCCAGGAGAGATTCCTGCGGGAGCGTGGGCTCCTGTTCCGTGAGTGGCTCCCCCCCAGGAAGGCGAGGGCATGGGGGGTCCAGCGGCAGCTGGTCGTCCCCCGAAAGTATCGCCTCAAGCTGCTGTATTTGGCCCACGATGTCCCCGTTGGGGGCCACCGGGGGATCCGGAGCACCCGGCTGAAGCTGCTCCAGCACTTCTATTGGCCGGGAATCTTTACAGCCGTGCAGCGGTACTGCCGGTCCTGTGACTCCTGCCAGAGGGGCGGGAAGGCCCAAGACAGGAGGAAAGCGGCTTGGGGGTCTCTACCCCAGATAGAGGACCCTCTGGGCTGGCTGAGAGAGTTATGGGAGGGGAAGACCTCCCTGGATGGAGCATCGGGGGTGGAAGCCGCCCTGGTTGTCCAGAGAAGGCTCACTGGGCTCATGGCCCCGGCCCGAGAGACCCTGGCCAGAGATCAAGGCCAGCGGAAGGGGGGGTGTGACCCCCGAGGACAGGCCTGTGCCAGTCGCCCTGGAGCGGGCAGCGAGTGGACAGAGGGAAGCCAGCTCATGTGGGGCCTTGCCACGGCCGGCCTGAGTCAAGGGGAGCACCCATGTCCCCAGGGCGGGTTCCCACGCAGAGGACCCGAACTTCCCTAGGTCACGAGCGGAGTGACCCTGCTCAGTTCGCTCTCGGAGGGGGGAGAACTGTGACGTAGTGGGGGTAATTGCTGGGCTGTGGTGACCTCTGCTGTCTGGAGCAAGACCCAGCAGGGAAAACCTCTCTAGGCAGAGGTAAGGCCAAACTGGTTGAACCAGTGGCCAGACACCCCCCATGGAGAGGAACAAAGGAAGGTGAATGCGGCCCTGGCTGGGGGGCAGGGCTGGAAGTGGGTTAGTTGGTTGGTGGCTGTCTGGGAGGATGGATGAGACAGCCTAGGGAGAGGAGCTGGAGTTTTAGGGGCCCAGTCTCCCCCATCTCAAGGGGGCCTGAGGCATCCTAGCCCAGTTCCTGTAACCAGATTACATCTGTGCTGCGCTGTGCTGGAGGAGCAATAAACCACCCTCAATTCCACTGGCTGGTGCAGTCTGTTTGTGCCATTTCGGGGTGCAGGAGACGGGGAACCCCCAACATGCCGTCACACAGGGACAGCCCGTCTCTGCCCCAAAGAGCTGGGATCCAAACCCACAGTGCGGGCTGAGGAAACGAGGGGACATACGGGGTGCACAGCGGTGGAAAGTTGAGGGTTACGACACCCCCTGCACTTCCACAGCCAGCAGGGGAGGCCGAGAGGGGAGAAATGGGGGTTCGAGCCACGCGGCGCTAACCAGATAATCCACTGCCCTTATCTCTGTGGGCTAACACGCTTCTGGCCAAAGTCTCCCGCCCAGGAATAGGTTCTGTGTACCCGAGGGAACGGGTGGAGCACGGTGCTAGCTCAGCCGCGACTCTCTTCCTGCACTGGCTTTCCCAGGCCTGCCGGGCCGTTCTCGCTAGCCCTCCTGGAAGAGCTCACCTCCAGCGGGCCCATGTCCCACCCCCGGGCGCCAAGCAGCCCAGCCACAAAACTCCTCCACCCTTTGGCCCCGGGCTAGGGGCTGGGGGTCAGGCCCGGGAGAGCTCGTCTCTCTGTCTGCGCGTTAGGGACCCCCACAGGAGGGAGCTCGGGGATTCTTGCCACCTTCCTGAGAAGTTCCTGCGAAGCGCCCTGAGTCATACCGGCAGCGGCGCAGCAGCTGGCGAGGGGGGAGTGTCACTGAGTTTCGTTCTGCAGAAGCAGCTGCGTGGCTGGATTGTACCCCCTGCAGTCGGTAATGCGGCAGGGCAGGGGGCGGCAGCCTCGCCGGAGGGGCGCCCTTGGGGGAGCCGGGGGCTTCTAGTTGTACCCTTGCCCCATTAAGGCCCAAGGAGAAGGCTTCGAGCAGGGCTTGCTTTAGTCACGAGGGAGGGAACAGCCCCCTGCCCAGTCCCCACAGGTCACCGATCCCCCACGGCTGAGGTGGGCTGGGCTGAACGCAGCTCTGCAGGCGGGCTGGGGGCTGCTGGACAATGCAGCGGGGGGGGGGGGGGGGCTAGGGTTGGCAGGTGTCTGGTTTTTGCCCGGACAGACCGTTATTCGTGGCTCCTGTCCGGTAAAAAAAATCCCAGAAAATCCTGGAATACGGGGCATGTACAATGTCTGGTATTTTCCGGGTTTGTGGGGTGGGAGGCTGGCGGGGAATTCTTCCCCTGCTGCGTGGGGTGGAGGCGAGGGGGGGGAAGCAAGGAGCACAGGGATTTTTAAAGGCGCAGTGTCCTTTTGGGGGGGGAGGGCTCAACAACTTTGGTCCCCCGTTTTTGATCAACCAATTTTTTTCCTGCCATGTTCAGGATTGTTTGTGAAAGTTTGCGGCAACCCTAGCGGCAAAGGGAAGTGGGGGTGTGACGGCGCGTTGGGGTCCCCCGCCTCCTGCACCCCCGAAATGGCACGAACAGACTCCACCAGCCGGTAGAACAGAGGGAGTTGATCGCCTCTCCAGGATACAGCGCAGCACAGATGTCACCAGGCTACAGGGCAGGCCTAGGATGCCTCAGCCCCCCTTGATATGGAGTGGGGGGTCTCAGCTTCTAAACCCCCCAGCCTGTTGCTGAGGCTGCTTCCTCCATGCTCCCAGACAGACACTAACTAACTCTCCTCCAGCCCTGCCCCCCAGCCAGAGCAGCATCCCCCCTTCCTTTGTTCCTCCCCATGGGGGGTAGTTGGTCGGACAGGTTGAGAGACCCCTTTGCATAGTGACTGTCCTTCTGGGCTGTGGTACTGGCAGCAGCCAGTGGGGTTACCACAGAGCCAGCATAGGAAGCAGCCCAATACCCCCACTACGTCACAGGGGGTGACTGAGCGGGTGACGGGGCTACAGCCCGGGGGAAACGTGGACTGGGCACCAAACGCGTAGGCGCTGTCTGGGTTGCCGGGCCGCCCAGAGGCCCCTCGCCACGGCCAGGCCCAGCACGTGCCCAGCCTTGCGTCCCCAGAGGGCTGCATCTCGGGTTGCCAGCCCTCCAGGACAGGCCTGGAGTCTGCCCAGAACTCCATCCCCGGTGGCCACTGAAAGCCAGATGGGAATAGGCAGCTGTACGCAAACGGCCTTCGGCCCTAATTGGTGAGCCCCCGGGTCCGCCCCACCCCGGCCCCACAGCCGCTGCTCCTGTCCCGTGGGGTGGGCCCAGCCACTCCCTCCAGGCGCTGCTCCCCGGCGCAGGGGGCTGTGAGCCGAGCCAGGCCTCCGCACCGCTCGCTGCACTTTCACAGGCTCGGGGCCCTGTCAACCTGGGGGCTGGGCTCAGACGTCCCCACACCGGGGGCAGCCCTGCTCAGAGGAAGGTGTTAAACTGACAGGAGCTGAGCCCCTGTGGGGCCTCTGAGGTGACACCGGGGCTGCTGAGACAAAAACAGCCACCGCCCAGGGAGAGAGGTGTGAACGAGGCTGCCTTGCTCTGGATCTCATCCTCCTGGGGCGCAGGATCCGATTAATGGTGCTGCGCAACCTCCGTTGAACGGGGCAGGCTAGGCTCCGTGCTGGGCGGGTCATTTCCTCACCCTGTGCCTCAGTTTCCCCTTATATCGCATGAGAATCGCCGTTGTATGCTGCTGTGGGTGCGTTACATCCATGGGGACTTTCACACCAGCTGGGAGAGATTCTGGGTTCCAAATCCCCGAGGGCTCCCTTGGCAACCCCCTCTCCCCCCCAGTGAGTCGCTCCTTCGACTTGTGCGTGGGCCTCCTACCCGCCACCCGTGTCCCTGCGGCCCTGCAGGACTCTGGGCATCCCCAGTCCAACCCCCCGCCCCTTCCGCGCTGCCCGGCTGAGTGAGGGTGAGGGCAGGGCCGGCCCACAACATTCTGGCATCTGGGGCGGGGAGCTCAAATGACGCCCCCACGGCCCCTCGCTTGGGCCAGATCTCTGAAAGGTCCCGGTTCTGCCTCCTGCCTGTTCCACTCCTCTCCCGGCTCCGCTCGGCTCCCTACACGCAGCAGCCACAATGTTCTGCACTCTGGGTCCTAGTGACGCCCCCTCCCCGCCCCCAGGCTGGCACCTGAGGCGGCTGCCTCAGTTCCCCTCATGGTAAAGCCATTCCTGGGTGAGGGGGGCGTGTGACACCCCAGCCCACATGCTGCCTGGCTCCTGCCTCACCGGGGAGGCCCCAGGACGTCCGCCCCCTGCTCTCCCCGTCCCCCACAGCCACTGCTGACATTTCTGGGCAGCCCCCGGCCGGCTTGTCCCCATGGCCGGGCCCTTTGCGTGGGGCTCCCGGGGGAACGTGCCTCCCAGCCGGCCGGAGGCATTTGGCCTCCCCTTTTCATAGCACACGTGGACTTGCATGTGCCTGCGACAGTGCAGTTGGGTGTGGGTGTGAATGCGCGTAGCCCCCCCCACCCAGGCTGGGTGTGACTGCGCGTAGCCCCCCCTTACCCAGGCTGGGTGTGACTGCGCGTAGCCCCCCCCTTACCCAGGCTGGGTGTGACTGCGCGTAGCCCCCCCCACCTAGGCTGGGTGTGACTGCACGTAGCCCCCCCCTTACCCAGGCTGGGTGTGACTGCGCGTAGCCCTCCCCTTACCCAGGCTGGGTGTGACTGCGCGTAGCCCCCCCCTTACCCAGGCTGGGTGTGACTGCGCGTAGCCCCCCCCTTTACCCAGGCTGGGTGTGACTGCGCGTAGCCCCCCCCCTTACCCAGGCTGGGTGTGACTGCGCGTAGCCCCCCCCCTTACCCAGGCTGGGTGTGACTGCGCGTAGCCCCCCCCCTTACCCAGGCTGGGTGTGACTGCGCGTAGCCCCCCCCCCCCTTACCCAGGCTGGGTGTGACTGCGCGTAGCCCCCCCCCTTACCCAGGCTGGGTGTGACTGCGCGTAGCCCCCCCCTTACCCAGGCTGGGTGTGACTGCGTGTAGCCCCCCCCCTTACCCAGGCTGGGTGTGACTGCGCATAGCCCCCCCCCCTTACCCAGGCTGGTTGTGACTGCGCGCATCTACCCGTACTCGTGGGGACCGAGCTCTCCCGACGGGGTGGCAGAGCGTTCGGGGTTGTAGGATCGGGAATCAGGGCTCTGGATGCTGGGGGGCTGCAGGGGGCGGGGGGTGTCCTTTAGAAGTTCTTGCAGGAACCAGGCAGTCAGGAAACCTGGGTCATGTTCCCAGGGCTGCCACTGATATGCTGCGCAGCCTGGGTCAAGTCATGGCCCCTCTGGGCCTCAGTTTCCCCAGCTGTGTGGCTAATCACGTGAGGGGGCGGTGACCTCTCGTTTGCGCGCAAGGCCCTGGTGTCACCTTTGGCCCAATGCTGGGTGGGGCTTGTCTGGAGCAGCTCGGCTTGCGCTGCCCACACCCACCCTGCGCTCGCCGCCGGCATGGGGCTGGCTCCGGTTCCTGGCTCTCAAGGGACGGTGTCTAGCGAGGGTGTGAGACCCACTGGCCCAGACTGCAACCCCTGTGGATAATGGAAACCCCATCCCGCGGGGGCGCGGCAGCCCCCAGCACCCCTGGCGCATGCCCCTTGTTTTGCCAAGAGCAGACTGGAGCTCCCAGAGCCGTACGCTGCCCCAGGCCGGCCTGCAGCCAGACGGCGTCTGCGAGGCTCTGTGGCGCTCCCAGCCGGGCGGGGAACTGGGTCGCACAGCCAACAGCCAGGCCCTGGAGCTGCTGGGTCGGAGCAACGGCCGAGGTTTGCAGAAGCTCAGAGCAAAACGGGGCCTGGTTTATTGATAGGGTTAGCGGATCTCCAAGCTGAGGGAGAGCAGCGCTCGTCATGGGGGGCGTGGGCAGAGCCGGGCTGGTGGGGCCAGGCCCTGGTCAGCCCTGGTGGAGCTGCCTGGCTGGCAGAGGCTGCGGCGGACGCCCCCTTCCAGTGTGTTGGCCAGTTCCCACCCTGCCCAGCCTTTGGGCAGGCAGCAGCCAGTCTGGGGGGCAGGGCGGTGGTACGCCAGCTGCCCCTGCCCAAGTGCACAGGCGTGGGGCAGGGCTGTGGCTCCCGGACACGCCACCCAGACTCACCCGCTGGCAGCTGGCGGGAGCTGGGGGACGCGTGTGCGGCCGGCGGCAGGCGCCAATGGGGGACCTTGGGGAGCACAGTGTGGGGATGGGCGGGGGTCGGAGGGGCGGCCGGATCTCGGGGGTGGGGAGATGAACTCTGGCGGGGTTCCCTGGGGAGCCTGCTCAGCCGCGCCAGGCCAGCCGGCATTGCTCCTGCCGGACAGCTCGGGTCCGTCGCTCCCCGGGAAGCGCCAGCGGGAGACACCAGCCCCACACGGCCCCTGCGTCCCCAGCGCCGTCCCGACTGCCCGCGGCTGGAGGCCGCCCGTGCCGGGGCAAGATCACGGGCCCGCTGCCTTGGCCTGGTCCTCCGTCTCCTCGGACTCCTTCTCCGGCTTGGCCGAGATGCTGTAGTAGTAGGAGCGGATGGTGCTTTCCACCGCCGCAAAGCCCGGGCGATCTTCCCACCTGGCAGAGATGGGGGGCGAAGATCAGCAGGAGGGGCCAGGGCAAGCGGGCGAGGAGGGCCCGGGCGGGTCAGGAGGGAGGGAGGCCCTCGGCTGCACGTGCTCGGCTGACCCGACGGGCCAGCGGGCTGGCTCTGAGGCCTGCCAGGGGCAGCCGCTTGCTGGCTGCTTCGTATCCAGAGACGCTGCCTCCCCAGGCTCATCCCGACACGTCCGGCTCCTGCTCTGCTCCCGCACGGGGCCCGTCCTGCTCCAGCCTTCCCTGACTCTCAGCCCAGCTCGCCCCTCGGCTCCACCTCCACGCTCGGCTCTGGCCAGATCCGACTTTGGTCCCAGCCCTGGGCTCTGGCATTCACACTCCACCCACCGGGCCTGGCCCCTGCCTGACCACTAGGCCTCACTGCCTACGACCTAGTCTGCTGGCGGCAGGGCAGGAGGAGCAGGGGCTGTGGGAAGATTCCCTGGCACCGCATTTGCCCCCTGGATTGAGCGGGGAGCTCAGCCCCCCAAGGCCACCTGATTGCCCGCAGGCGCGCCCGGGGGTCTGTGCTGGGGACCCTGCGTGGAGAGATCTCTGTGCCAGCCGCGCCATCGCGTGGACTCCGCTCAGCACAGGCCCGTCCCACGGCAGCCCCGGGAATGGGCCGAGTGGGGAAGACGCTGGCCGGGGGCAGGCCCCGCTGCTTTGCCTGGGAGCACGGCGGGTGTGATTCTGGGGGGCGCCCTGGGACTCCCCCCCAGTGGCTTCGCACCCTGGTAAGAGAGGCCCGGCGGCGAGTGACTGGCTGGAGCCAGCAGAGCAGAGCGCAGCGACCCGGCGCCTCCCCACGCCCCCCACCCCAGCCACCCTCGTGCAGACCACGGGCCGCACGGGGCCTGCACCCAGGCTGCTGGGAGGCCAGCGGGGCTGGGGGCTCGGTCTTACTTGTAGGTCCAACACTGCAGCATCAGCTTGTACATCTCTGCGGGGCAGCCGGCCGGGTTCTCCATGCGCTTCCCCTGCTCGATGAAACTGATCACCTCAGGGCCCTTCATTTTCTAGCGAGAGGGGCAAGCGGGGCAACGCGTTACTGGCCCTGCCCCCACCCAGCGGGCCCGGGGCACGGCCCCGTCCTGCTCCGGAGCCGTCAGGATCCCAGCGCCGTGCCCTGGCCCCCTCGCCAGGCTGCATGCTGTGCTGGCAGCGCCCGTGGGGCCCCCTCCCTCGCCCCACCTGGGTGGGAGCACATCTCAGCCGTCAGGGCCCCACGGCCGGCTCCCAGGCGCAGCGGGACGGCTCCCGGATCGGGGCGGGCTGCACCGAGACAGCAGGGCTGGGGCAGGGCCATGGGACGCCCTCCCGCCACTCACCTTGTACGGTTTCTGCCCGTAGGTGAAGGCCTCCCACATGGTCACGCCGTAGCTCCACACGTCACTGCGGCTGGAGAACTTGTGGTACAGGATGCACTCCGGCGCGTACCATTTCAGCGGCCACTTCCCAGCCGTCCTGGCCTGAGAGAGGAGGGGCTGGCTTACCCGGCAGCCCGACCCTGGCCTGGCTTGCCGTCCGGAGGGCTAGTGAGGGCTCGCTGCCAAAGGCAGATTGCACGGGCCCAGCAGCCCGGGAGGCAGTGGGGCACGGCTGGAACCCACCTCGGTCCCTCAGCTGTCTCCTGGCACCGCGAGACAGAAGCCCAGCTCCGAAAATCCCCGTGTTTGGCATTCGGATGTGTCCAGACGGTGCCCTGAGCCCACCCCTAGTGCAGAGCTGAGCTAACGGGGCAGGGCCCTCTGGGCAGCCGCCGGAGGAGCCAGGGAAGGGGTGAGTCTGGGAAGGTGTCACATTACTGAGTTGGAGGGAAGCAGCCAGATCGCTGCTGCACCCCTAGGTGGGGGTATTGGCCCCAGAAATTGGTGTGGGGGGAGCCATGTGGGGTATTGAATGGGAGATTATTGTTTGTTGATCTTATGTATGCTATTTATGTGAGTGTATAATGTCTGTGTGTGTAGGTAGGAATCTGTAATCTGTGTGGAAGCTGAATATTTCTGTGAATGTGGTTGAGCATTGCTATGGACAGGCTGAGTAGTGAAGCCCTGTGGAACAATGGCCCTTGATGGCCCAAAGACACACCTAAAGCAGGAGGGCGGAGACCCAAGAGCTGCCAGCAGAGAGGCTGAGGACCAGGTGACCGGCTGCATACTAGAAGAGGCCAGGAAGGAGTATAAAGAGGCCATGTGGTCGATGCCATTTTGTTCTCAGCTCAGCACTTCATCCCAGAGGCAGCACTGCAGGGATTGAAGAGCCTGGAAGACCTGTGAACCCATCCTGATCGTAGGATGTGCAATAAGGACTTTTAACCAGCAGCTGCAACATCTCTGCTAGAGCCTGCATCGAGGACTGGGAGATTCGGTGCATGTAACGTACTGTACTTTAATAACCTTACTCTCAGGCTTTTCTTTCTTGTAATAATAAACCTTTAGCTATAGATTCTAAAGGATTGGCCCAGCGTGATTTGTGGGTAAGATCCAGAGGGTAAATTGACCAGGGATCTGTGGCTGGTTTCTTGGAACCGGACAGAACTTGTTCGGGGTAGGTGGGATTGGGTGCTAGGACCCCCCACCTGTGTATAGGCCCGGGGCCATCTGGGGCATGGATATTGCTGGGGTGTCGGAGGGGTTTTGCTCAGGAGGCTTCAGGCAGGCTGCTGAAGCGCTCTGTGGGACTGGTTTGTGGCCTGTTTGGAGAGGTCACCAGTCTAGGGGGCTGTAAGAAGCCCTGGATTTGAGCAATTCGCCCTGAGCGGACGCCCTCAGCTGTGCCCAGACACGGCCCGGTCCGTCACAGAAGGGCCGGAGGGTGAAAGTGCCTGGACGTTCGGAGCTTGGTTGCCACGGAGCCTGGGAACAGCCCACCCCCCGTGGGCTGAGCACTGCAGAGCCCTGGGGCAGGCCCCCGCAGACAGGACCCACGCGGGACCTGGGTTTCCCCCACAGGGTGTGTGCTGGAGGCAGCGTTCCAGCCAGGAGCCAGGCCTGGCCTCCGTCCAGGGGCCCCATCCCAGGGCGGTCGGAACCACAGCCCATGCAAAGCACAGCTGCCTTCCGGTGCTGGGCGGGAGGCGCCACGTGGCAGAGCCACAGGACAAAACTCCTGCAGCTGGGAACTGTCTGGCAAGGTCGCTGGGCCAGCAGCCATCGTTCTGGGCCGGCGATGGGTGTTTGCTCCCTGTAGCTCCCTGGGGTCCCCCCTTTGTGCTGGGCACCACGTAAACCCCGAACAGAAAGCTGGTCCCAGCTCCCACGAGCTTCCATGTGACCCAGCATCGCCCCGTCCCCCCTCGCTCCCTGGCTTCTCCTGCAACTCCACCTGGCTGCAATGAAACTAACCGTCCCCCCTGCAGCCCCACCCCGTCCCCCCTCACCGCTCCCATCTGGTGCCCCCTCCCATGTGCATTTCAAGCCCCTTCTCAGCCCCCAGGCTCAGCTGAGCTGCGGCTGCCAGCAACTCAGCTCTGGGTCCTTGCTTCCCCCTCTCTAGTTCTGCTTAACTCAGCCTCCGTCGTGAGGCACCGAACACCCCTCACCTCTCTCAGGACCCTTCCCAACTTGCTCCTCCTGCCTGTGTCTGTCTGCCCCCCCCATCAGTCTTACCCTGAGCCTCCGCCTCCATTGCATGCGACTGGGTGGAATTATATGTTCCTTGGGGCAGGGTCTGGCTTGCTGAATGTTCGCAAAGCCCCATATGCAACTATGGCCCAATGGGAACAACAGGCAGGACAGGAACTTGGTGTGATCCCAAAGCAGGGCTCCTGGGGCTGGCCTAGACAGGTGGGTCTGCCTCTCAACTGCAAGCCAGGAAGGGTCAGGTCACAGGGTGTCATGGGTGAGCATGCCATGGCACACGTGTGAGATGCGTGTTCACGGCGGGGTGAAGCACACGCCGCATCTGGGCCCCGGTCCGCGGTTGCTCTGCTGCGCTCACACCTACCTTGTAATAGCTGTCGTCCGCAGCCAGAGCCTTGGAGAGGCCGAAGTCGCTGATCTTGGCATAATGCTGGTTGACCAGCAGGACGTTTCTGGCAGCCAGGTCTCTGTGGACAAAGTTTTTCTCCTCCAAATACTTCATCCCGATGGCCACCTGGTGCATCAGCTCCACAACGTTGCTCACTGGGATCTCGTCTCTGGAACAAGGGGAAAGGGGCTGATACAGCGAGAAATCCCTGGACAAGCAGGAGCTGTCGCAGCCGCAGCAAGCAGAGATGCTGGACACAGAACTGGAGTAGAGGGGGAAGCAAGGACCCACAGCTGACTTGCTGGCAGCTGCAGCTCAGCTGAGCCTGGGGGGTAAGAAGGGGCTTGAAATACGCACAAGGGGAGGGCACCAGATTGGAGCGGCGAGGGGTGCCGGGGTGGGGCTGCAGGTTAGTTTCACTGCAGCCACATGGAGCTGCAGGACAAGGGGGGAGTGAAGCAGAGAAGCCAGGGGACGAGGGGGGACGGCGTGATGTTCAGGGTTTATTTTACACTAGCCAATAGCCCGTCATGAGACGGGATTCTCAGGTCTTCTCTCCTGAGCTCTCTCGCTCTGTCTCTCTCTCTCTCTCTCCTCCTACTGCCTCCCCCCCCAGCTCTCCTCCGCCTCCTGCCTCTCTCTCCCCTCCGTCTCTCCCCCTTCCCCTTTCTCTTCCCCCCCGCCGTGGTGCTTGGCTGAGTGCTGCCTGCTCAGCCGGGCTGCCGCGAGGGAGGGGAGCGGGGTGGTGACGTATGCGGCCGGGGGCGGGGCCATGTATGTCCCCGCCCTCCCTTCCCCTCCCACCCCGGGGGAGCCCAAACAGCCCCCCCTTGCGCTGCTGGCTCCCCCGGCAGCCTGGCTGAGGGCGCAGCACTCAGCTGAGAGCCACAGTGGGAGGGGAAGGGGGGCAGTGACATAGATGGCCCCGCCCCCTGGCCATGTACGTCACCGCCCCGCCCCCTTCCCCTCCCTCCGTGGCGGCTCGGCTAAGTGTTGCGCGCTCAGCCGGGCCGCTGCAGGGGAGGAGGGGTGGGGCGGTGACGTACATGGCCGGGGGGCAGGGCTGTTTACGTCACTGCCCCCCCTTCTCCCATGGTGGCCCGGCTGAGGGGCGCACTGCTCAGTGCCACGGCGGGAGGAGGAAGGGGGGGCGATGATGTACCAAGCCCCGCCCCCTGGCCGTGTACATCACCACCCCGCCCCCCTTCCTGTCTCACCAGGCCCACCTGAGTGGCGCTCAGCTGGGCCCCGGCGGGGGAGCAAGAGGCGGCAAGTGGCCCTTTGGGGAGCATGGATCGGAAAGGGCCACTTGCCGCCGCTTGCTACCCGCCGGGGCCCAGCTGAGCACCACTCAGGTGGGCCCGGCGGGAGCAGCGATCAGCTGGGCCCGGGGTGGCAGGCGGCCGTTTGGGGTCCGCGCTCCGCACCCGTGGGGAGCATGGACCCCAAAGGGCCGCTTACCGCTGCTTGCTCCCCCGCTGGGGCCCGGCGGGAGCACCGTTGAGCTGGGAGCGGCGCAGTGTGCCACGGATGGGGAAGGAGGCGAAGGGGGGCGGGGCTGGCCGGAAGGGGGGCGGAAAGCAGAGCTGGGGGGGTTGGGGGCTGTGGGGCTGGAGGGGTGGATGGGGGGCGGAGGAAAGGGGGAGGGAAGCAGCGCTGGTGGAGGGAGGGTGTCCGGGGGGCCCTGCGGCCCGAACTGCCACGGAGCGAGGGGAAGGGGGCGGGGCTCTGACGTACACGGCCAGGGGGCGTGGCCATGTACATCAGTGTTACAGACGCACAGACACTGGGCTACTATATGTATGACTAGCCAATAGCCCATCCTAAGACGGGATTTTCGGTTCTCTCCTCCACGTCTCTCTCTCTCCTCCTCCTACTGCCTCCCGCCCTCTCTCTCTCAGCTCTCCTCCGCCTCCTGCCTCTCTCTCTCTTCTCCCCCTCCTGCCTCTCTCTCTCCCTTTCTCTTCTCCTCCCCCTGCCTCTCACTCGGGGGAGTGCCGAGCCCAAACGGTCACTTGCGCCGCTTGCTCCCATGCAGCAGCCTGGCTGAGCAGAGCAGAAGTCAGCCGAGGGCCACGGTGGGAGGTAACAGCGCCCCCCAGAGGGAACGGCCAGCGTTTCACCGTTACAGAGTCACAGACACTGGGCTACTCTATATACGATAGCGCCCAGCACCACTCACCAAGGTCAAAGAGAATCTCTGCTAGCAGTATAACACACAGCGACATCGTTCTGGTTACACACAATTGAGGGCCATAGCGGCGTGTGCGTAGCTATAATGCTTTATCGATCAGTTCCTCTAGCCAGCCATCGTGTGGAACATGGCCGTATCGTCCACTAGCATTTTTACAGTGCTAGGGAACCCAGAAAGCAGGTGGCTGGACAGGATGTTAGCACACGATCATTTATATACTGGAGAGAGCGTGTCTGTTGGATCAAAAACTCCTCCTAAATATGAAGAGCTAGGACCCCCAAATTTGGCAGGCAGCTTCCTCCGATCCTAACATAAAGCAAGGTCTGAGTTTGGCTGGGCCAGGGCAGTGGGCCATGGCTGGATGGGATTGCTGCTCAGAAAACCAAACAGAAAAGAGACAGAATCACCAACTCAAGCAGAGTCCTCAAAAGTGACAAAACTGAGCAAATGTGGAAAGGGGCTGAGCCAAGAAACAGGCTGAGCCTGGCATAGGCTTGCTTCTCAATACCCCTTACAGAACAGCGATAGAGACCTTTGGAGCAGTCTCTGTGGACACGGGCCACTTGCTATTCACTGCTACATGGAGAGTAGGAAGTGGGAAAAACCTCGTTTCACAAGACATAAAGGATCTGCCGACAAAGGATTCTGGGGTCAGCTGATCCCCGTCTAGACTGTCGCTCTGTGCCGACAATCAGCTGATCAGCGCAGCGCGGCGGCCATTGGGATGTAAATGAAGCGGCGATTATTTAAATCGCCGCTTCATTTCCCTTTGCCGAGTACACTCATCGACATGGCTCCGTTGACGGAGCCATGTAGTCTAGACACACCCTGGCTACGTCTAGACTGGAACGATTTTCCGCAAATGCTTTTAACGGAAAAGTTTTCCATTAAAAGCATTTGCGGAAAAGTGCGTCTAGATTGGCACGGACGCTTTTCCGCAAAAAAGCCCCGATCGCCATTTTCGCCATCGGGGCTTTTTTGCGCAAAACAAATCTGAGCTGTCTCCACTGGCCCTCTTGCCCGAACGGGAGCAGCATCGTGTTTCCACAAGAAGCCCTGATTTCAGACAGGAGGAAGTCAGTGTTCTTGTGGAAATTCAAGTGGCCAGTGTAGACAGCGGGCAAGTTTTTCCACAAAAGCAGCTGCTTTTGAGGAAAAACTTGCCAGTCTAGACATACCCTGAGTCTGATGGGACAGGGCTCCGGGCTTGCTCCCCCACTGGGGCCCGGCGGGAGCAGCGTTCAGCTGGGAGCGGCGCAAAGAGCACTCACTTCTTGGACGACAAGAACTTGTGGAGGGGCCCGCCTGAGGCCATCTCCATGACCAGCATCAGCGACTCTGCCTCGCAGACCCCGATCATGCGGACGATGTAGGGGTTGTCCAGCTGGTGCATGATCTGCGCCTCCTTCATCATCTCGTCCTTCACCGCCTTCTCGTTGTTGCTCTTCAGCACCTTGATGGCCACGTCGATCTGCTTCCTAGCGGGCGAGAGGACAAGCGTGGGTGAGCCAGGCTGCGGAGGAGGGAGAGTCACCGCCCGTCGGGGGCTCAGAAGGACGTACAATGCCTGGAGGGCGGCTCATTCCCAGTTACGGTCCTGGGCTGTGAAGCAAGGTTATAGCGGAGCAGCGCAGGGGGCTGGGGGGCTCCTGCAGGGCTCCCCGAGGGGACCCCTCTTCCAGGTAGCTAGCGAAACGACAGCAAAGTTCTCTCCGACTGCGCACGCAGAGGCAGCTGGTTTCTTCCAGCCCCCTCTCTAGCACGGTAACAACACAGAGCGTCTGTCATCTAGAGCAGGGATACTGACTCTGGAAGCCCCGGGGGCCAGGGCCGCAACTTAAGTGTGGTTGCGTATGCAGGCAAATATATATGCAAATTATGCAAATAGCTTCTTTCACACTGACGGGCCTGAATACAAAGATTAAGGCAAAACTACACCACACACAGGCCCCGTTTCAATCAGTTCTGCTGATATTAATAAAATGCAACATTTACCCGATTTCCTCCCATGTGACAGCGCTTTCCATGAGCAATGAGAGTCCAGGAATTGACCTACTAGAACGCAGCTCCGCAGAGGACCATGATATTGACTGCTCTTTTGTTTTGGCTCCCACCTGTGGGCCGCGTGCTGAGCCCCGCCTAAACCCAAACCACACCGCAGGCCACAGACAAACGGGCCGCAGGCCACGTGCCACGTAGCCCTGAGCGATAGCTCTGGAGGAGCCATACAAAGCGGGATCGGTGTCATTACTGCCACTTCTCAGGTGGGTAAACTGAGGCACAGGGGATCATTTCCAGGGCCACCCAGGGAGTCAGGAGCAGAGCCAGGTACGGAACCCCTGTGTGACGTAGTGGGGGTACTTGCTGGGCTGTGGTGACCCCTGCTGTCTGGAGCAACACCCAGCAGGGAAAGCCTCACTAGGCAGAGGTAATGCCAAACTTGTTGAACCAGTGGCTAGACATCCCCCATGGAGAGTAACAAAGGAAGGTGGAATGCTGCCCTGGCTGGGGGGCAGGGCTGGAAGAGGGTTAGTTAGTTCCTGGCTGGAAGGCAGGGAATAAGGAGCTGGGGAGGGGGCTGGGACTCCCCTATCTCAAGGGGGGGCACTGAGGCCTCTTAGCCCCAGTTCCTGTAACCAGATTACATCTGTGCTGCGCTGTGCTGGAGGAGCAATAAACCACCCTCAATTCCACTGGCTGGTGCAGTCTGTTTGTGCCGTTTCGGGGTGCAGGAGACGGGGAACCCCCAACGCGCCGTCACACCCTGCCGCCTCCTTCTCGATCCCGCCTTGCGGACCAAGGTGCCTCCCTTATATATGGGGGCTCCCCCTCTGAACGGCCATGGCCAGCAGCACCGCTGGGATTTGCAGTCCGTGTGCGCGTGGCCAGCGCTGACCTGACCTTCTTAATGCACATCGCATGCCCTCGTGCTCATTTCACCACTGGTTTTCCCACGCTCACCCCCATCGGCGCGGACACTCTCGTCTCGACCCGGTGACACCGTCTGCGCTGGAGGTGGGTCCGACCCGACGCCCGGGAGTCAGCCCCCACTCCCCGCACCGGGACGGGCGTGGCCCAGGGGTGCCGACAGCGCAGTCTGAGCCGCACACCCCTCCCCCCGGCGGCGCTTACTTCCTCATCTTGTAGACGCCTTTGCGGACGCAGCCGAAGTTCCCTGAGCCCAGCTCCACCTCGTCGATCATCAGATGGTCCCTCTTCAGGAAGAGCTTCTTGTCCCTCAGCTCCTCCGGGTCGCTGTAGGGGCTCTCGTAGACGCTGGTGTCCATGGGCAGGATGCGTGATTTCCCCGGGCCTGCCGCAGGAGAACAAGGGCCGGCACCTGTCACGTGCCCTTGGGACGACCCTGGCCTGCCCCTGCCCCTGCTGGCTCTTCTTCCGGCCTCCTCTCTCGGCGTTCCAGGCCTGGCCCTTCCCGCCCCTCCTGCTGGGTGGATGTGAGGCAGTTGCGCTCCCCCTGCCCTGGGCTAGATCCCAGTCACACCCAAACACCTGTGCACCGGGGGGTAGCCAGAAGGGCCCTCTTGGGTGTCCTTGACTTTGGGTGGGAGGGCGATGAGCCCCACTGCCCAGCCAGATCCTCAGGGGCAGTGCCTCAGCCCCCGCACCCGACCTATGTGGGTGGGCCGGGGGGAGGCGCGGGTGGGCTTGCACCCTTGGCCACGCCCTTGGTGTGCACTGCTGGCGTGCAGGAGGCTGGGGCTGGGCTGAGCCGGGAGCACTCCTTTTGTAGCGTTAATGCAGGCGGAGCGGGGCCCTGGAAAGCAGACAGGGCCCAGGGACGGTCCTCAGGTGCCCTGCGTGCCAGGAAAGCCGTGTCGCACCATTGTGAGCCGCAAGGCGGGGCGAGCGTGCTGGCCGTGCTGGGACACCCAGCTGTCCCGAGGCCGCAGGGACATGCAGCATTGGCAGCGCCGGTCCCACAGCGTGGCCGGCCTGTGGGCCCTGCCCGGATCTGCCGGGACACTCACCTATGGGCTCCGGGGTGTACCCGTCTGCGTTCAGCGCTCCCAGGCGTCGCTGGGCCTGTGACAGGAACAGTGTGAAAGTCGATGTCTCATTTTGTGCAACGTGAGGGAAGCGATCGGGGTGGGGGGCTGGGACCCCCAGAACCAGTCTTCCCATGGACCCCGGGGCCTGGCTGGCCCTTGCACCCCACACGCTCGCGCTTTCCTCTCCACCCAGGACTTGCCTGCGCCCCAGAGCAGGTCGGCTGCAGCCAGCCTGGGAGCCGCCTCCTGGGAGAGGCGCTGCTGCCGCCCTGCGGCCCGGCTCTGCCCGGGAATCGATCGATCCCGCTCCGAGGGCTGGGGAGCGGGTAGGCCCAGGCGGCTTCTCAGGCACAAAAGCGGGAGGAGGTGGCCGGAGAGCGGGGCGCACGCCGATGCATCACCCTTCCCTAGCCAGGCACTGAGACGCGCGGCCCAAGCCTGCCCAGAGGAGCCGGGTGGCGCCTCCCTGGGCCCCCTTGCGGAGTTCAGACCCCCCCACACTTGGCCGTCAGCAAGGCGGAGAAGCAGGGGCCCAGAAAGGGCACGAAGGCTGGGCCAAAGGCAGCTCTGCCGGAGCCTTCCCAGCCTCTGCCCGGCAGGCCGGCCCGGGGCTGGGCTGGGCTGCCCACATCACAGGCCCGTTTCCATCTCCAGCGGTGGCTGTTCCCGCCCCCTGCCCCGGGCGGGAAAGGCCCCAGGGTCGGGCTGCCCGTGTGCCATTCCGGAGGGGCAGGGGCCATGAGACGCCGGGGCGGGAAGAAGACAGTGCTCCGGACTCACGCTGACAGAGGGGTGCGCTGGCAGGGTCGGCGTCGCAAGAGCTGCAAATGAGGAAAGAGACCTTGCCGTTAGCTCGCTGCCCCGCTCACCAGGCTGGGCGTGGGGCTGGGTGTGGGGCTGGCATGGGGCTGGGCGCTCACCAGGCTGGGCATGGGGCTGGGTGTGGGGCTGGGCGCGGGGCTGGCGTAGGGCTGGGCGCGGGGCTGGCGTGGGGCTGGGCACTCACCAGGCTGGGCGTGGGGCTGGGCGTGGGGCTGGGCGCTCACCAGGCTGGGCGTGGGGCTGGGCGTGGGGCTGGGCGCTCACCAGGCTGGGCGTGGGGCTGGGCGTGGGGCTGGGCGCTCACCAGGCTGGGCGTGGGGCTGGGCGTGGGGCTGGGCGCTCACCAGGCTGGGCGTGGGGCTGGGCGTGGGGCTGGGCGCTCACCAGGCTGGGCGTGGGGCTGGGCACTCACCAGGCTGGGCATGGGGCTGGGCGTGGGGCTGGGCGCTCACCAGGCTGGGCGTGGGGCTGGGTGTGGGGCTGGCATGGGGCTGGGCGCTCACCAGGCTGGGCGTGGGGCTGGGCGTGGGGCTGGGCCCTCACCAGGCTGGGCGTGGGGCTGGGCGTGGGGCTGGGCGTGGGGCTGGGCGCTCACCAGGCTGGGCGCGGGGGGGTTCCAGCCCCTGCCGGCTCAGGCCTGGCTCGCGTCCGCACGGGGGCCCTTCCCAGAGCCCTGGCAGCGTGGCGGGAAGGGGGCGAGAGGAGATGGTGCGGCCGCAGGCCCAGCTGAGGCGGGGCCAGGCGTGTTCTCCCTGGCAGGGCACTGGACTAGACTGACCGGACCCAGGCCAAGGAGTTTGACGCCTGATTTGGGGGCCTGGCTTAAGACACCTGAAAGGGGCCTGATCTCCAGGGAGTGTTGAGCACCTGCCCTCAAAAATCAGGACCTTTAAGGTGACTCAAGGTGGGTGCCCAAAATCACGCACCCCCTTGGGAAACCCTGGCCCGGGGTTCTCTGCCGCTGTCTCACGGCGGCCTCAGGCATCCCCGGGGGCCGACGTGTTCCAGAGTGGCTGCGGGTTCCTGCCTGCATGTCCCCGTTCCCAGCTGCATTGTGGGTCCCTCCCGACCAGGCCACAGGCCCAGCGAGTGGGCGGGGGGAGCTGGCCCTGTGGGGATGAACAGGGGCCGGGCGGCTGTGGGGCTGCCAGCCTGGCACCTCTCCCCAGCAGGACACACACTGAAAGCTCCAACACTGGACTGTCGGCTTCAGAACCGGACACCTGCCGACCCTGCCCCTGACACGCAACCAAAGCCCGTCAGTGCTTGGCTCAGGCGTCGGGGCAGGCGGGCCGGGCTCATTCCTTGCCGAACGTGGCACTGGGTGCCTGACCCCTCGGGGTGGCAATGGGGATTCAATGGTGCAAAACCAGCTTCCGCCCGCAGAGGCTTTGACCCCATCTGGACCTGGCTTTGTCGCAGCTGCCTTCCCTGCCTGCAGGGCCGTCCCTACCCCCACGCAGCTGCGTAGGGCACCTGAAAATGTGGGGCACCGCTGGGTCTTAATGGCCACCCACCCGCCTCGTCCTGTCCCTGGGCCGTGCCTCTGCTCCCGCCAGAGGATTTAGTGAACGTGCGGGTGGCAAAGCCGTTTCGGAGGCATTATCCAGCCCCCAGTGCGCACGGCCGGTTCCTGAAGCCACTGGGTCAACCGGCAGGGCCTGAGCTTCAAATCGGCTTTAAAAGGGTTTCATTTGTGTGTTGCTGAAGATTATCAAACCACATCTCTAGCTACCCTCCTCCCCCACTGTCAGGGACAGGGGTGTGATGTACTGGGGGGTACCTTGCTGGTTGCTATGCTGGGCAGTGGGTTTTGAGTGACCTCCACTGGCTGCTGGCTGCAGCACGGCCCAGCAGGGCGGGGAATGAGTCATTATGCAAGGGGGCTTCCAACCTGTCTGACGAGGTCTTCCCCAGGGAGCGGAACAATGGGAAGAAGGGGAGTGGAGCCCTGGCTGGGGGCAGGGCTGGAAGTGAGGGAGTGAGGTTTGTGGCTGGTTGTTATCATGGAGGAAGCAGCCTAAGCAACAGGCTGGGATTTAGGGGCCCAGGCTCCCCCATCTCAAGGGGGGCTGAGGCATCCTAGGCCTGGCCCTGTAACCAGATTGCATCTGTGCTGTGCTGTATCCTGGAGAAGCAATAAACTCCCTCTATTCTACTGGCTGGTGGAGTCTGTCCATGCCATTACGGGGGTGCAGGAATCGGGGGAACCCCGATGCACCACCACAAGCCAGGCAAATGCGCCAGGAACCCGAACGACCCTCGGGGCTCGGGTGGATCCCCTGCATGGAGGCCAGGTCTGGTGTCTCGCCTGACGGGTCAGCTCACCTGCCGGCATGCTGGGATTAACGCAGCTTTCCTTCAGGAAGTAGATCAGCCCGTCCGGCTTGAGTTTCAGGTACTCCACCAGCTGTGGGCAGAATCGGGAAAAGGAGAGGGAGGAAAATCACCACTTTGTCTTACAGGCAACACTTGTGTTTTGTGGGGGAACGATTCCCCTCCCCCTCAGTGCCTCTGCTCTGCTGACGAACTTGGACGCCACTTTGTGCTGGATTTACACACCCCGCTGGCTCGGAGAGCCGGGCAGGGATTAGGGGTGGCACGACACCGAGGGAAAGAGAACAGGACAGAAGGAAAGTGCAGGAACAGAACCGGCTGGAACACACGCAGTTAGATCAATGTGATTGAGCTGTTGGTTTCAGTAACGGCGAGGAAGATTCACTTCCGCTCCGTCGCCCGGTGGGCGGGCGTGTCCCTGAGATGCTGGGGAGTCAGGGCTAGTGCCTGACTCCAAGGAGAGCTTTTCTTCCTAGATCCTGCTGAACCAAGACTTGGCCCCGGATCTCCTCCCAGACCACAGTGTTTCTCTACCAGTGGTACCAGTACCCACAGGGGCACTCGAGAGACGTCTGGGGGGTCCGTCACATCACTGAAATTTGGAGAAAACTGAAGTTTTGTTTTATGTTTTACAGCGTTTTATTATTTTTGTACTTTTTACACCCAAAAATTTCATCGCCTGTGTGACGCAGTGGGGGGTACCTTGCTGGTTGCTAGGCTTGGGTTGTGAGTGACCTCTACTGGCTGCTGTCTGCAGCACGGCCCAGCAGGGCAGGGGATGAGTCATTATGCAAGGGGGCTTCCAACCTGTCTGACGAGTTCTTCCCCAAGGAGCGGAACAATGGAAGGACAGGACGGGGAGTGGAGCCCTGGCTGGGGGCAGGGCTGGAAGTGAGTGAGTTAGTTTCTGTCTGGGAGCATGGAGGCGACAGCCTAGGGGAAGGGGCTGGGATTTAGGGGCCCAGTCTCCCCCATTCAAGGGGGGCTGAGACATCCTAGGCCTGCCCTGGAACCAGATGACATCTGTGCTGTGCTGTATAAGCTCCCTCTGTTCTACTGGCTGGTGGAGTCTGTTCGCGCCATTACAGGGGGTCAGGAGACGGGAAAACCCCAACGCGCCGTCACAGCCTGCCCAGCTACGATTACATTGTTTAAACAAATGTGTGGCAATGGTAGAAAAAAAAATTGTGTGTTTGAAAACTGTAAGTACTGGGGGTACTTATATATAATTTTTTTTGAAACAGGGGTACTTTTTTTGAAAAAAGTGGTGAGAAACACTACTCTAGCATCCGATGAGTTTCTCTCGCACCATCCCCACAGCAAACTCAGTGTGCAGCCCACTTCCATCGTGTCCCCGTGCGGCGTGAGAACGCACTGAAAGCCTCTAGCCTTGCTGCGAAGCGGAACAGCCGCTGTCTGGGCAGTGTGGCCAGGAGGAGGTTTGGGGGTGTCCTCCGTGCATCACACTACAGCATCTCTGAGACCAAACTGGCTGCCTCCCGTGCACACCGGACAGATCTCTGGAAAAGAAAGGTGGGCTTCTCCGAAGACGAACGGCGTCCCAGGTTCCTGGCGATTTCACAGCCGCGTGGGGGAGCGGATCAAAGAAGAGAGTCAAAGAGGGGTGAAGAGGGGAGTCAAGACCAGGGCCGGCTCTAGGCACCAGCAAACCAAGCACATGCTTGGGGCGGCACATTGCCGGGGCGGCATTCCGGCCAACCTTACCGCCCGACGCGGGCCTGCTGGTGGCCGCCCAAGGCAATGGGCGGGGCGGCGGAGCCGGCAGCCTGCAGGGGGAGTGCGCGCTCTTGCTGCCCTCGTGCCGGGCGGGGCGGGCTGGCTCCACCCCCCGTGCGCGGATTGGCTGGCGTGGCTTGCGCGCGAGCGGGGTGTGGGGGGCTGGCCGGGTCAGGGGCTCACCCTGTGTGACGTAGTGGGGGGTAACCTGCTAACTCTCTGGCTGCTGTCTGTAGCACCACCGAGCAGACAAGCGATGAGTCATTATACAAAGAGGGTATCCCAACTGGTTTGGCCAGCTGACCCCCATGGAGAGGAACAAAGGGAGGTGGATGCTGCCCTGGCTGGCGGGCAGGGCTGGGGGAGAGTGAGTTAGTTCCTGGCTGGAAAGCAGAGGAGAAGGAACTGGGGAGGGGGCTGGGATTCCCCCATCTCAAAGGGGGCACTGAGGCCTCTTAGCCCCCAATTCCTGTAACCAGATTACATCTGTGCTGTGCTGTATCCTGGAGGAGCAATAAACCACCCTCAATTCCACTGGCTACACGGGGCTCGAACTAGGTAGGTGTACCAGTAGTTCGGAATAGGAATCCTAGTCCGAACTACCTAGTTCGAGCCCCGTGTAGCCGCGCTGCACGGGGTTCGAACCAGCGGGGTTTTAAAAATGGCGGCTCCCCGCTTATGCAAATGAAGCCCGGGAAATTCAAATCCCGGGCTTCATTTGCAAGTGCGGTATGCCTACATTACCCTCCTAGTTCGAACTAGGAGGGTAGTGTAGACATACCCTCAGAGAGGGGGAGGAGCACTGGAACCTACCAGAGAGATGAGACAGCATCTCCCGGGAGGCCTGCAAGTCATAGCCCATCTAGGGCAGGGGCCAGCCCAGCGGAGCTGCGGCGGCTGGAGATCCAGCTGCGGATAACAGAATTGGAAGCAGAGGATCGAGAGAGGCAGCGGCAGCATGAGCTGGCCATGGCAGAGTGGAGAACCGGCGGGGCCCCGGCTGCGCCAAGAGCGGATGGGCCCCGGGGTCCCGGGGCTGCCAGGCTCTTGGAGAGGCTCGTGGTGGCCCAACTGAAGGACGTGGGTGACATAGACGGGTTCCTCAGTGCCTTTGAGAGGGCCTGTGGACTGCAACGGGTTCCCCCAGCTGACTGGCTGCAGGAGCTCATCCCCGCACTGAACCAGGAGGCGGCCGGAGTGCTCAGTCAGCTGGAGGGCCTACAGCCAGGGGATTACAACTGAGTCAAGGAGGCCCTGCTGCACAAGTTCGGGCTGACCCCCGAGATGTACAGAAAGAAGTTCCGGGGGGTGCAGAAGGGGCCACAGGAGACCTATGTGGATCTGGCCTCCCGCCTGGCGCAATACGGCCGCAAGTGGGTGTCTGGAGTCGGAGCCCAGACCGCAGAGGAGCTGCTCAGGCTGGTCATGATGGAGCAGTTCTATGAAGCGTGCCCACCCAAACTGAGGCTGTGGCTCAAGGACCGAAGACCAGAGACCCCCCAGGAGGCCGGGAGGCTGGCAGATGAGTTCACGGAGAGCCGGTCCGGGTGTGAACGGGAGTCCTGGAGAGAAAGGGAATCGCGCAGAGACCGGATCTCAGCTGAGCGACGGAGGGAGTCAACTACGAGGCGAGCCCAAGGAACAAGTCGTCTGTGCCCCAGAGAACCAGCCAGGGCCTGGACAGAGACAGCCCAAAGCCTAACTTGCCAGCGCTGTGGGCAAAAAGGCCACAAGAGGGCTCAGTGCACCAGGTCCCATGACCTGGGACTTTCCAGGGTTAACTGGCTGGGGCGGGAGGAAGGACAGGCTGCCCCAGAGGCAGGGGCTGGCAGGCAAACTTCAGCTCAGAGTGGGGGGAAGGATGCTCAGTGCACCTCCCCTGGGAGGTCTGACCCTCGGGAGGCGGATTTCTCCGTGTACCAGGTGGGGGCAGGACAGCCCCTGCGGAGCGAGTGCCTCATACCCCTGGAGGTGGATGGGAGGAAGGTGACGGGCTTCTGGGACACGGGGGCGGAGGTGACGCTGGCCCGATCCGACATAGTGGCCCCAGAGCGGATACTACCCCACACGCAGCTGACCCTGAAGGGCATAGACGGGTCCCCATTTAAGGTGCCTGTAGCCAGGGTGCATCTGAAATGGGGGGCCAAGGAAGGTCTCAAGGAAGTGGGGGTGCACCCGCATTTGCCCACTGAGGTGCTGATGGGGAATGACCTAGAGGAGTGGCCCCAGGAGTCCCAGCGGGGTCTAGTCACCACCCAGAGCCAGCAGAGTCCTCAGGGTCCCATCCCAGTGGACACGGGGTCCAACCAGGCTGGGACTCCGGACCTAGGCAAGGGTGGGGAACAGGTCCCGATCCCTGCCTCAGCAGCTGAATTCCAGGCTGAGGTGCAGGCAGACCCCTCCTTGCAGAGGCTGAGGGACCAGGCTGGCCTCCGTGTGGCTCAGCCCCTGGGAAGAGGTGGACAGGAGAGATTCCTGTGGGAGCGGGGATTCCTGTTCTGGGAATGGCTTCCCCCCAGAAAGGTGAGGGCAGGGGGGGTCCAGCGGCAGCTGGTCGTCCCCCGAAAGTATTGCCTCAAGCTGCTGTATTTGGCCCACGACGTCCCTATTGCGGGCCACCAGGGGATCCGGAGCACCCGGCTGAGGCTGCTCCAACACTTCTACTGGCCGGGGATTTTTGCAGCCGTGCAGTGGTACTGCCGGTCCTGTGACTCCTGCCAGAGGGGCGGGAAGGCCCAAGACAGGAGGAAAGCAGCTTGGGGGTCCCTACCCCAGATAGAGGAGCCTCTGGGCTTGCTGAGAGAGTTATGGGAGGGGAAGACCCCCCTGGATGGAGCGTCGGGGGTGGAAGCCGCCCTGGCTGTCCAGAGAAGGCTCGCTGGGCTCATGGCCCCGGCCAGAGAGACCCTGGCCAGAGGTCAAGGCCAGCGGAAGGGTGGGTGTGACCCCTGAGGACAGGCCGGTGCCAGTCCCCCCGGAGCGGGGCGGCGAGTGGACAGAGGGAAGCCAGCTCATGTGGGGCCTCGCCGCGGCCGGCCCGAGTCAAGGGGAGCACCCATGTCCCCAGGGCGGGTTCCCACGCAGAGGACCCGAACTTCCCTAGGTCACGAGCAGAGTGACCCTGCTCAGTTCGCTCTCGGAGGGGGGAGAACTGACATAGTGGGGGGGAACCTGCTAACTCTCTGGCTGCTGTCTGTAGCACCACTGAGCAGACAAGCGATGAGTCACAATGCAAAGAGGGTATCCCAACTGGTTTGGCCAGCTGACCCCCATGGAGAGGAACAAAGGAAGGTGGATGCTGCCCTGGCTGGGGGGCAGGGCTGGAGGAGAGTGAGTTAGTTCCCGGCTGGAAAGCAGGGGAGAAGGAACTGGGGAGGGGGCTGGGATTCCCCTATCTCAAGGGGGGCACTGAGGCCTCTTAGCCCCCCCAGTTCCTGTAACCAGATTACATCTGTGCTGTGCTGTATCCTGGAGGAGCAATAAACCACCCTCAATTCTACTGGCTGGTGGAGTCTGTTTGTGCCATTTCGGGGTGCAGGAGACGGGGGATCCCCAACGCCCCATCACACCCTGGCGCCAGGCCCGTCCCTAGACTGTACATGCATCTGCCGGACACTGACTGAGCGGCCGGGTGGGAGAGGAAATAAACAGCTGAACCTGGGCAAGTCGGTGCATCAGCTGGGGGGGGCCCAGCAGGGAAAAGGCTGGAACCCTGGTGCTGAGATGCTCCCGGCCGCACTGGGCGCGCAGCGGGCCCGGGTCTGGGCGCTGTTCTGCCGGCACCCATGGTGCAAAGGCACCGTCCCACTGGCGAGTCCATCAGCCCAGAGGGCACGAGCAGGAAGAGAACCCAGGAGTTCTGCTTTAACCACTAGCCACGCTCCCCTCCCGGAGACTTGCTGCTCCCTCGTGCTTTAGACCCCAGCGCCAGGATTCCCGGGCCGCCCCGGCAGTGCCCACTGCCCCAGTCTGGCTGTGTCCGGCAGGAGCACCTTTCTGGCTGGCTGCTGGTTGGGAGGCTAGGGGGGCCTCAGACCTGGACTGCCAGGCCTACACTTCTCCCAGCTCCTGCAGGCTCCTGGTTCCCACCGGCCGGTCCCTTGACTCCCCTTCCGCATCCTCGTGTAGGGCCCCTCACCCTGCCATAAGCCTGCAGCCTCCCCTCTCCCCTGCCCCCTTTCTGGCTCCTTCCCCGCCCAGCCAGTTCTCCGGCTGCGGATAATTGTCCCTTTGATGCAGGACGGGGGGGGGGGGGGGAGGGCACGCAGCTGCTGCCATGTGCTCCCCTTTCCCAGCTGGTGACTTGCCCCCCCTAAGAACTAGTCACCCCTCCCCAGCAAGGGCAAAGGGTCTCCAGTAGCACACAGGCGGGGCCACCTGCCAGCCCCCCCCCCCCCCAAGCACACGTTTTCGCCCTGCGTTTCATTATCCACTGCTTGTTTAGCCTTTTGGGGCCTAATATAACTCCTACCCCAGCCCCCGCGGTGCCTGCGCAGCCATGGGGCTTGCTCCTGCCATTCAGTGGAGGAGCATGCAAGTGATCAGCCACACCGGAGCCATCTTACCATCTGGAGAAACTGAGGCACAGAAGCGTGATGTGACTTCCTAAAACCTGACTGCAGACCAGCGTATCGTAACAGCCACATCGGTGCCCTCCCGCAGCCAGCAGGCCCTGACTACTCCCTTCCAATGGTCCCTCTAATCTGGGCCAGCCGGGTGCAGACTACATTTTGTTCTCTGCACGGAGACATATACAAATGTGCACCACCCGGAGAACACAGGCTGCTGGCTGTGGGCGCTCTGCTGATCAGCGGGGTGCCCACACACGTGCCCAGTGGACGGGGGTGCTGCTCCCTTCCCAGAGTGGGGAGAGGAGGCAGGCCTGGCTCCCAGGCCCCTGCACTTACCCCTAGCGAGAGCGGCACCTGCCCCAGAACACGGAGGCTCTGACTGACGGGGCCGGGCAGCTGCGGGGCTCACGTTCTGCTGGCCTGGCCCCTCAGCGCCCCTGTGCCAGGGGAGGGAGGTTAGAACGATCCAGCTAAACGGGCCAGTCCCCAGAGGGGGACCCGGGCCACTATCACCCCCCCAGGGCGCTCCGATGTTTCCATGCGAGCTGGGGGAGGGGACATGAGGGTTTGGGGGGAGAGGGAAAGGAGACAGAGGCTGGTCAGTGAGGGGAAGGGGAGCGGATTGGGTCCAGTCGGGGGGGGGGGGGGGGGGGGGGGGGGGGGGGGGGGGGGGGGGGGGGGGGGGGGGGGGGGGGGTCGGGTTTGGCTGGGAGGGGAGAGGGGGTGCAGGGTGGATTAGGTGGGGGAGAGAAGGGTCCGGTCACTGAGGGGTCGGGTTTGCCTGGGAGGGGTTCGGTGAGTGGGGGGGGGCGGGATGTGAGTGGAGGGGAGACAGGACGTAGGCTGGGTTTGGCCGGAGGGAGCGGTGGGAGTCAAAGAGCCGCAAGGTGAAAGGGGCGTTTCCTCCTGAGTGCCTGTCCTGCAGCGGGGGCGGTTTGCTTGGGGTGGCAAAAAACTAGAGCCGGCCCAGGTCGGGACTCATTGCAGGCAAGGATCTTTAGCGTTAAGTGTGTGAGCCTAAGGCGAGGTACCGATGCTTAGTTAACAGGGCACCTCGAGGGTCCTGACCTTGAAAGCGTGGAGGCCAGGGAGCTAGAAATAAAGGGCCTTGGCTCACTCCATTCCTTGGGAAAGATAATCCTAGAATCCTAGAACACTAGCACTGGTAGGGACCTCGAGAGGTCGTCAAGTCCCGTCCCCTGCCCTCATGGCAGGACCCAGCACTGTCTAGACCATCCCTGGCAGGTGTCTGTCCAACCTGCTCTTAAATCTCTCCAGAGATGGGGATTCCACAACCTCCCTGGGCAACTTATTCCAGTGTTTCACCCCCTGACAGGCAGGAAGTTTTTCCTAATGTCCAACCTAAACCTCCCTTGCTGCAGTTTAAGCCCCTTGCTTCTTGTCCTGTCCTCAGAGGCCAAGATGAACAAGTTTTCTCCCTTTTAGATACCTGAAAACTGCTCTCATGTCCCCCCGCGGTCTCCAGACTAAACACGCCCAATTCTTGCAGCCTTCCCTCCTAGCTCATGTTCTCTAGACTTTTCACCATTCTTGTTGCCCTTCTCTGGCCCTTCTCCAATTTCTCCACATCGTGCCTGAGATGCGGTGCCCAGAACTGGACACAAGACTCCAGTTGAGGCCTGAGCTGGGAGCAGAGCAGAAGAAGAACTTCTCCTGTCTTGCTCCTGTTACTCATGTGCCCACGTCCCTCCATGCAGTGCCCAGGGGGAACGAGGTGACGGTTACTCTGGACAGCAGCAGAGAGCAACTCGTCTTATTGTACGGAACTGACAGTGGGGGGACACTTCACGCAGGAAAGGGTTAATGCTGCCTGAGACAGGACGGTGCCGGGCACTGGCCCTTTGAGGGCAAAACCCAGCCCTGAGCGAGGGCGGAGAGCAAAGCCCCAGCTGAGGCAGCTCTGCTAATGAGGGCCCAGCTGGGGGCCATATAAAGAAGGGCTCCTGGCCGGAGAAGGGAACTGACTGCTGCTCTGGATAGGGAGCAGGACGGACTGGGTGGCAGAGGCAGAGGCAGAGGCAGAGGCAGAGGCAGAGGCAGAGGCAGCGGCAGCGAAGCTCTGGCCAAGTTAGTTCTCAGGCTACAGGCCCTGAGGGCACTAGGGCTGCAGAGAAGCAGGCAAAGGCAGCAGGTTCCCCACCCCCTTGCCAGGGCTGAGTGGCCATTGCAGACAGCAGGGGCTAGGTGCAGGCTGGCAGTGGGTCACTGAGGCAGAGTGGGGGCAGGGGACTGGGTGTTCCCTGGGAGGAGAATGGGGTGCCCTGGGGAGGGGAGGACCCTGGGGCGCAAAGCTGGCTAAACACCCATCCCCGGAAGGGGGCTCAGACAGTGGAGCGGGCCGAGTCCTGGCCTAGGACTGAGCCGGTCTGGACTAGAGGGGGAGTGAGACGACGGGGAGAGCCCGGCAGGAGGGAGGCGTCTGGCGAGCTAATTCCCGCGGCTGGCCCTGGAAAGACACAAGGCCTCCTGGGTGAACCATCCCCCCCCCGGGACAGGGGCGAGAGACCCGCCCTGCCCCCGGCTCCGTACCTGCCACAGCGTGTCGAACTTGGTCCCCTCGGGGATGGAGTACTTGCCGGACTTGTCCTGGTCGATGCGGTAGTGATACACCGTCTTCCCGTAGACCAGGGACAGCGCGTAGGTGCCCGTCTCCTTCCTCTCTCTCAGCCTGGGGGGAGGGGGAGGGCCTGAATGGCTGGCTTTGGGCTTGGCCGCAGCCTCTCCTGGCGAGGTGGGACAGGCTCCCTCTGCAACAAGCCTGGTCTCAGGCCAGGGGGTCTCACCTCGGGTGGGGCCTCATCTGAGGAGACTCCCCGGCTGCTTTCTCTCCCACCAGAAGGGGAAGCGGCTGCCTGTCTCCAGCCGGCTGCGTGGACTCCCTTCTCCCCCGGCTCCCCGCCTGGCGCCCCCCACCAGCAAGGGTGGCGATGGGCATGGGCACCCCCCAGCTGCCCTTCCAACTTTTGCCTTGTATAGCCGTGTGGCCCCCTCTGGGTTCCCCAGCTTTGGGGACTCCGGCTCTGCTCCTTTGGGGACATGGGCCGGGCCTGGAGCCAGAACTTCCTTCCAGGGGTCAGGTCGGCGGTGTCCTTTAACCCCCCCCCCAGCCCATGTGTTGCAGCCCCCAGTCCAGTCCCAACCTGCTGCTCCACTGGGCTGGGGTCCTGCTGGATGGAGCCAGAAACCACCCTGGAAAGCAAGAGCGGGGGGCCCCAGTGCACAGCCTGCTTGTCCTCTCCTGCCCCCCACAGCCCTTGGGCTGCCCCTCCCCCAGCTCCTGCTCCCCCGGCCCCACAGGCCCGAGCGCAGCCTCCCCCGTAACATGGCAACAGGCCAGCAGTGCCTTGGATACTCACAGGAATTTCCCATCAGGCTGTGCTCCAGTGTAGAGCCTGCGCTCCGCCTCGTCCCGGGAGATGTTGCCGTGGTACCAGGCCATCTTCTCGTGGGCGGTGGTGGCAATGAGCTTCTCGACCTGAGGGGCCTGGCTGATGATGGCCTGCTCGAGGGCATCGCCCTGCAAGGAAGCGAGAGGGAGAGGGTTCCGCCCAGCCGCTGCGAGGCGCCGCGCCAGGCGGGCGCTGGGTCTCACTGCACCCTCCTGGGCAGGGGCCCGTGGAGTGTGTGGAGACCCCAGAACCCCTCTCTGGGTCGCCGATAGCTCTCGGCACCACCGGAGAGCGACGGGGCTGAATTCTGCTCCCTGGCAAATCCAGGGCGACTCCGTCATCCCAGGTCTCGCTGGCCCTCGCTGTGGGGAAGGGCCCCGGGTGAGAGCCAGGGAAGAGGGCTGGTCGCAGGCCCCGGGTCTGTCTCCCACTGTCTGTGTGCAGCTGTTAACCGCTCTCCTGCCTGCTCCCTTGGACCCCTTCAAAGCAATGCGCCGGGCCGGGCCGGGCTGGGCCGGGGTCCAGGAACACGCTGACAGCTACGTTCTCCTACGTCGCACGAAGGGCCTCCACTCGCGGGCGGCTCCCCTGGGCCTAGCCCCAACGAGAGCAGGCCCCATGTGCATGTAATGCCCGTCCTGCCAAACGTATCCACCACCAGGCTGCCGGCAAGGGGCAACAGGGGGCAGCTGCCCCTGGCCCCAGCCCTTCCACCTGAGGTCCCACACTTTCTGGGAGCATGGAGCTGCCCTCCCTCTCCCTCCCCCCCCCCCCCACACACCTCGCCCAGGGCCCCAGCAGGTCCATCAGCCCCCCTGATCTTTCAGAGCCACCTTCGGGATTTAGCGATTTCTCCTGGGCAGTGGGTTCCCAAGTCTCCCAGGGGGGTTGCTGCCCCTTTGTTCTTAGCACAAGTGGGGCCTGGCCTGTCACAGGGGATCATGTAACTAGAATACAAGGAATAACCACAGCACGGGCAAGCCATCGCTTTTAGCTCTGCCGGGCAGGCGGGGCAGGGTGGCCTGTCTGTGGCCGGGTGGCCTGTCTGTGGCCGGGTGGGGTTGCCAGTTTGGGCTGCGTGTGTCCTTGGAAGTTTCATCGCCTGGCACAGTGGTTAATCAAAGATTAAGCTTTAATTCTGGGAGGCTCCAGGACAGTCCTAGAGGGTAGGCAGCCCTGCGGCAAGGACTTATTTCTGTTAGAACAGTGCGGGGGGCCAGGGTAACCAACGGGGGCCTTCTGTTGCCTCCACCTCACGGAGTTCCTTACTCTGCACCCCAGTGGGAACGGGGAAGGAACCTCAGAGGGGCCAACCCGAGCCGGGCAAACAGGAAACATGCTAGCATGTGGAATTCATTGTTGGCAAAGGCGAAGAGATGGGCACGAGAGGGAATAATATTAACTGGGTTCTGGACTCACTGGCTCAGCTAAGAAAAAGGCCCCGACAGCCCAGTGAAAACCTTCGCTCAGTGCGCAGCAGAGGCCGAAAGCCCCGTTTTAAGGCTGTATGAGGCGAGACCTGGAAGCCCCTTGTAATCAGCGGTGCTGACACTCTGGGCTGGGCGCCCCGTCTACAGTCATAGAATCATAGAATAATAGGACTGGAAGGGACCTCGAGAGGTCATCGAGTCCAGCCCCCCGCCCTCAAGGCAGGACCAAGCTCCACCTACACCATCCCTGACAGATGTCTATCTAACCTGTTCTTAAATATCTCCAGAGAGGGAGATTCCACCACCTCTCTTGGCAATTTATTCCAATATTTGACCACCCTGACAGTTAGGAATTTTTTCCTAATGTCCAATCTAAACCTCCCCTGCTGCACTTTAAGCCCATTACTCCTTGTCCTGTCCTCAGAAACCAAGAGGAACAAATTTTCGCCTTCCTCCTTGTGACACCCTTTTAGATATTTGAAAACCGCTATCATGTCCCCCCTTAATCTTCTTTTTTCCAAACTAAACAAGCCCAGTTCATGAAGCCTGGCTTCATGGGTCATGTTCTCTAGGCCTTTAATCATTCTTGTCGCTCTTCTCTGTACCCTTTCCAATTTCTCCACATCTTTCTTGAAATGTGGCGCCCAGAACTGGACACAGTACTCCAGCTGAGGCCTAACTAGTGCAGAGTAGAGCGGCAGAATGACTTCACGAGTTTTGCTTACAACACACCTGTTGATACAACCTAGAATCATATTTGCTTTTTTTGCAACAGCATCACACTGTTGACTCATATTCAACTTGTGGTCCACTATGACCCCTAGATCCCTTTCTGCCATGCTCCTTCCTAGACAGTCGCTTCCCATCTTGTATGTATGGAACTGATTGTTCCTTCCTAAGTGGAGCACTTTGCATTTCTCTTTATTAAACCTCATCCTGTTTACCTCTGACCATTTCTCTAACTTGCTAAGGTCATTTTGAATTATGTCCCTATCCTCCAAAGAAGTCGCAACCCCACCCAGTTTGGTATCATCTGCAAACTTAATAAGCGTACTCTCTATCCCAATATCTACATCATTGATAAAGATATTGAACAGTACGGGTCCCAAAACAGACCCTTGAGGAACTCCACTTGCTATCCCTTTCCAGCAGGATTTAGCACCATTAACAACAACTCTCTGACTACGGTTATCCAGCCAATTATGCACCCACCTTATCGTGGCCCTATCTAAGTTATATTTGCCTAGTTTAGTCGGGCCCTGCGGAGCGAAAGGTGCTTTGGAAATGGGCAGTCTGGCTAGTGGCGGGGAGCAGCCCGAACAGGAAGAGCGGCAGGAAAGGCTGTGACTGTTTTGCTTCGCGAGGTGACTGGGCTGGGATGAAGTAGATGTGTACAAAGGGCTGGACGCTACACAGCAGGCAGGGAGGACGCGTCCAGCCCTCCTGTCTAGTAATACGTGAACAAGGGGACAGTCTATGAACACGTGTCACATTTAGCACCGATAACCGGCAGGGTGTTCTTCACACCATGTCTGAGCAGCATGTGGATCTCACTGAAGCCCAGAGCACAGCAGACTTCAGAAAAGGATTGGTGACGAGTCGGGATAATAAATACACCCACAGTTACCTGAGACGGAGGGTGACATTGTGTAAGCGACTCGTGCTATAGGGCAGGGGTGTTCTCACAACGGGTTGCACCCCAGCACTGGGCCGGGAGTGTCGGGCTCTGGGCTCGCTGCTGCAGGGGGATCAGGTGAGCAGTGGGGGGGCTAAGGCAGCTCCCTGCCTATCCTGCACCACAGACCGCGCTGCTCCCCAGAAGTGGCTGCAGCAGGCCCGTCTCCTAGGCTGGGGGTGGAGAGTGAACAGGCCTCCGATACTGCCCCTGCTCCGAGCACTAGCCCCGCAGCCCCACTGGCTGGGAACCTGCTGCCCGCTCCTTCTGGGGCAGCCTGGGCCTCTCAGCTGGGTACCCCTCTTCCAAACGAGGGGGTGCCTGACAGAGAGGGCCTAGAACTGGAACACGCTTCCCCCTTTGGTCTGAAAGAGCCGGAACGTGGAGCCCTGCGGGCAAGGCTTGGGGGAGGGGGTCCTGGAGACAGGAGGGCGTTGTGTGTGGGGCTGGCTGAGCGAATCGGCCCCCTTCGTGCTGCCCCGTTCCAAACCACGTGCACCGTTACCCTGCGGTGCAGGGCCTGGAGCCGGGGAGCCCGGACAAGCTAGCCCTGCTCCAATGCCCCGCTCCTGCATCCCTGGGACTTCGCTGAGCGCCCAATGGCACCTACAGGTCAAACCTCCCTGGTCCGGCACCCTCGGCACTTGACTGGTCCCGGAGCTGGATTGGGGGGGTCACGGTGCTGGAGGTTCCTCTTTTCCTCCTGGCCACCCCACTGCTGCCCTCTACCCCGGGACAGAGGCTCCCTTTCCCCCTCACACACACAGCTCTGCTGCCATCCACGGCTCCGCTCTCTCAGCCCCCCCAGTCTGGCAAGGCTCCTGGCCCCGCGGGGTCGCCCCGGTGCTGCTGGCCCAGGGGTGTTGCTAGACTCGGGAAGTCCGGATTATGGTGTTTCGGCCTGTACCTGGGCACGGGGTCCAGCCCCTCTTAGGACCGGTGCTGGGGGCCCTGCAGTGGCTACTGCCTGCGGGAGAGCGGGTCTGAAGGCCTAGGCAGAGGGATTCAGGCCTTTCCCATGGGCAGGAGGCCCAGCGGTGCTAGGACGGGACGGGCTGAGGTAAGATGGCGGGAGGGGGGCAGGCGGTGGGGGTTCCGCGCGCGGCCGGGGCCCAGCCGGTACCTCCAGTTTCCAGGTCTGCCGGATGTACTCCCGCACCATGTTGTCCCGCATGCTGTCGAAGATGCCGGGCTGCAGCTCCACGCCGCTGGGCCGGTTGCAGGGCTTACGGAGGGTGCAGCACAGCCCGTCGGCGTCCTTGGAGTAGAACTCGCAGAGCTCCTCCGGCCCGCAGTGCGCCTTGCCCCCCGCGATGGCGTAGGTGCCGTTCAGCTGGCGCTCGATGGGGTAGTGGTAGAACTCCAGGTTGTGCACCATGGACAGGACGTAGCCCCCCAGGCTGCGCAGGCACTGGCGCAGCAGGAAGAGCCCGTCGGCCATGCCGGCCAGCTTGAGGTACTCCTCCGCCTCCGACCGCGAGATGCTGCCATAGAAGAAGGGCAGGTGGCTGGCAGCGTCCGGCATCTCGGACACTGGCTGGGCTCCTCACGCCGGCTCAGACGCTCCGGGTGCGGGGCCTGCGGATCGGAAGCACAATGCCTCAGTGAGCCCCCGCACCGCGCTAGTGCCCCCGACCAAGGGAGGCTGTTAACAGAGGACCCTGGGCATCTCCATCTGGCCTCCACAGGGCCAATTGAAGGGCCAGAAGAACATAAGAACGGGCAAAGGGGGTCAGACCAATGGGCCAACCAGCCCAGTGTCCTGGCTGCCAATGCCAGGTGCCCCAGAGGGAGGGATCACAACAGGGAATCCTCAGGTGGTTCCTCCCTGTCACCCACCTCCAGACAAACAGGCCAGGGTCACCACTCCTACCCTCCTGGCTAATAGCCATAGATGGACTGAACCTCCATGAACTTATCTGGCTCTTTTTTGAACCCTGTTAAAGTTCTAGCCTTCACCGCATCCTCTGGCAAGGAGTTCCACAGGTTGACTATGTGCTGAGTGAAGAAAAACTTCCTTTTGTTTGTTTTAAACCTGCTGCCCATTAATTTCATTTGGTGACCCCTAGTTCTTATATTGTAGGAATAAGTAAATAATTTTTCCTTATTCACTTTTTCCACACCAGTCATGATTTTATAGACCTCTATCATATCCCTCCTTAGTCGTCTCTTTTCCAAGCTGAAAAATCCCAGTCTTTTAAACCTCTTTTCACACAGCAGCCGTTCCAAACCCCTCATCATTTTTGTTGCCCTTTTCTGAACTTTTTCCAATGCCAATAGATCTTTTTTGAGAGGAGGCGACCACATCCATACGCAGTATTCAAGATGTGGGCGCACCATGGATTTATAGAGAGGCAATAAGAGATTTTCTGTCTTGTTCTCTATCCCCTTTGTAATGATGCCTGACATTCTGTTTGCTTCTTTGCCTGCCACTGCGCACTGGGTGGATGTTTGCAGAGAACTATCCACAATGTCTCCAAGATGTCTCTCGTGAGTAGTTGTAGCCAAATTAGTCCCCATCATATCGTATGGGGAGAATTTGAATCAGCTACTCTGGTTTCCTTCCTAACAGGCTTGGTCATTGTACCCTGTGCTGCCCGTATCACACCCCTAACTTCAGCGGGATGCAGAACCCAGCACATCGCCGAGTGGGTTGTCCCAATGGTGAATCGTTGTCCTGGGATCTAGTTATGCAGTTACTGTCCGAATGAAAAAGCCCCCAGCACCAGAAATCTTCGCTCTTGTAGCACTTGTAGCACGACCAAAGGAAATACCCTCTCACGCAAGGGACGATTAACCTCCGGAGCTCCCCTCCTCCGCCTCCTGTTACAGCCGGGAGAGTGGCTGGAGACAGCTCTTCGGGGAATCAGAACAGTGGCAGTTCTGCTGGGCAGGATACAAACGTGAGCGATATCAAACGAGGCACAATCCACCCACCAAGCGACCGGGGGGAAGAAGAACCTTCCCGTAACTGCTGGATTTTTTGCATCTTCCCCCGGAGCATCTGGCGCAGGCCACGGTCAGGGATTGTCCCTTGGATGGACCCATGGCCTGAGCCAGTTTGGCGGATCCGCCGTGCCTACGGGCCCAGGGCAGCCTGGTTCCAGGGGCACACTCCAGACTGGATCCCCACCGTGTCACTCTGGACTCTGCAGGCCCCAAACTCCGGGCAGAGGGAGAACAGACGGGACTTACCACCTGTCCCCGGGGAGCCGGCTCTCGGTATGGACCCAACGCGTCATGTCGCGCCGCCGGCTGGGGCTGGGCCGAGGCCCCTCCACCAATGAGCTGGCACTATTGGTTTTGGTATCGAGGGATCTAACTCCCACCCAGAGAGCAAGGCCAGTTTCCAGCAATGAATGGAAACACCAGGGGCAGGCTGGCTCCCGGGGACCTGACCTTTGAGGGGGATGTGGCGTGATATGGTAAGAGCTGAGCTTGCACAAACTTAGCGGTCACAGTCTGTACACCGTCCCCCCCCCCCCCCCCGACTCCTTAGGTCACTGAGTCTGGTCTCTGCGCTTGTGCATGGATTCCTTACTGATTAATAACAGCAGTTGCAGTATCATAATGCCCAGGACAAAGCCCCCTTGAGAGACCAGGACCCCTCGGTGCTAGGCGCTGTACAAACCCAGAACAAAAAGACAGCCCCTGCCCGACTGAGCCGGCAGCCTATCAGGCAGACAGGCCCACAAGATTTTCAGTTGTCCCAATGGCTAGCCCGCGTGGCTGAGAGAGACAGACCTATTGCATGCTAAAGGCCAGCTCGGAAAGGACCAGGCCTTACCGGATCATATGACATTGAGTGGGGCTGGCCGCCCCCTGGGAGTTTGTGGGCCTGTTTATTGTGAAGGCTTGGCAGGGATTGTCTTTTTATCCTGTTTGCACAGCGCCCAGTGCAGCTGGACTACTGGGCTGCGACGGGGACACCCGCCTGTGACCGGAATGCAAAGAACCCACCGTCGTAATAAACGTGGGCCTTCCAGATGATATACCCTGGTGGAGGTGGGGTGGGATGGAAGGGGGTGCGAGAGACACCCTCCTGCCATAGCTCCCCTGTTTGGCTGCAGAGCAAGGCAAGAAAGTGCCGGCACAAGAGCTGGATTTACAGCCACCGGTTGCTTTTTGACCTGTTTGTGTTTTTTATCTGCCTCCAGTCCAGAAAGGCCCATCAGATGAGAACAGGAGGGAAAACAGGCTGAGCAGAGGAGGTGTTTTACTACTGCAGGAAACCACAGCAGGAAACAGTCAGAGAGGTTTGCAACTTGGGTACAAGCCCTAGGCTAAATTTGTGTCAGGCTCAGCAAGATTCAGCTTGCATTGGTAAGTCCCTTGCATAAAAAGTGAGGGTACAAGGGTCAAATGGGTTTGCAAGAAGAACCGGGCGGCAGGAGACCTAGGTTCAGAAGATAGGACTTGCCAGGATCAGACCAGGGGTCTTGTTAACTGCGCATGCTGATACTGACAGGCCATGCTGTGTCCGAGGAAGGTGCAAGAAACCCAGCAGGAAGCAATTTTGGTGTAATTTGTCCCTGGCGAAATTTCCTCCTGACCACTGATAGTTAGGGAGTTGTTTATGCCCTGGAGCATGAGGGTTTTTAGCTCTTCCAAAGGTCCAGTTGGTTTGTGTTTAATCTTTACTATTACAATATAACTATGGGAGTCGTTGTATGCAGCACAGGTTCCCAAATATTGGAAAAATGTATTATCCATAATCATGATCCAGTCCATTTCCAACCCCTGCTAAGCTCCAGCCTCAGCAACATTTTGTGGTGAGTTCTATTCCTCACACCACCACTTGACTCACGATGTGACTCCAAGCAACTTTTTTAGCTGCTCTGGGCCTCAGTTTCCCTCTCTGTGAAATGGCATTCAGCATTCGCTCGCATCTTGCAGGAGCATTGGGAAGTTTCACTTATAACCTTTGCACGAGGCCAGCGTCTCCATGGTGCACCCTTAACTGCTAAAATCAGGACCCCATTTTTTCAAACAGCTCTAAATGTTGGATGGTGCTTTGGGCCCAATTCCAGAGGAGCTAAAAATCCCCAAGCTGAGCATCCAAAGCTCAGAAGTGCCCAGCACCAGGGGCCCTTTAGAACCTGTCGGCCTTCCTGTGCACGAGGTCGCACTGAGAAAGGGCTCTGTCCCACTTAATGAGGCCTGATCAAAACGGAAACCACGTTTACAGACCAACAGGAAGGTCTCTGTGATAACTGTCGTTTAGAGTTATCGAGAGCCGGCCGCAGACCTCAGCCTGGGAGAAAATGGCCAGCGACGGCGTGTTGCTTCATGACATCGGAACACAACAGGCTGGGCAAATTCTGCTCCCTGATGCCCGCGCGAGCCCGTCCAAGTCAGGGGGTGGATAGTGAAGCAGGAAGCGAGCCGTGAGCCTGTTACGACTGCAGGTATTAGTATTTATTAGGAGAAGACTTCCCTGGTGTTACCTGGGTCCGGGCGTGGGGGGTCTGCGCAGGCCACCTGGGGCAGCAGGGGCTGCAAAGCACAGTGGCCTGGGGGTGGTCCATGCGGCGGCCGGCAGAGGCTCCCGGGGGCAGGCTGCGGTGGCAGGAGCCATGCTGCCAGGCGGTGGCTGCTCTGGCCCTGGGATGCTTGCTGCTCCTTGTCTTCATTCATGAGTATAAATGTCCCCTGCACTTGCTGCCCCCTTGTGGCCATGCATGAGTATAACTGTCCCTGCTCTGACACCCCCTCCCTTTCTGTTTGATGTGAAACAGTCCCATTCCACACACAACCCAATGGCCTGGCCCAACCAAACCCTCACCTTGCTTTAAGTTAGGAGAAGAGGAAGCTGCCTGCCGAATGTGGTGATCCTCACTCTTACCGTGCAGGAGGAGTTCTTGAACAGACGGACACCCCCCTCCCTCCCCCACCTCTCTAAAATCTATAGTAGATTATGAACCTGCTCGCAACAAGCCCCAGCAATGCAGCACTCGCCGCGGGAGCTGGCCCTTTAAGACGGGTGAGGTTCTGTACCACCTGTGCCAGGTGAGGCCTGCCCGCCTCGACAGGTGCATACGACTCAGCACTTGCCGGCGCGGGAATCGAGGCCAGTGGCAAGTCTGCGACGAACCTGAGCTGCGAGAGGTCCCTGCAAGGAGGGTCTGCGAGGCTGTGATGTAGTGGGGGTACCTGGCTGGTTTCTACGCTGCTGGCTCTGGGGTAACCCCCACTGGCTGCAGTTGGTACCGCGGCCCAGAAGGACAGGCCATGAGTCATTATGCAAAGAAGGTCTCAACCTGTCTGACCAGTCACCCCCCATGGAGAGGAACAAAGGGAGGTGGATGCTGCCCTGGCTGGGGGCAGGGCTGGAAGAAGAGAGTCAGTTCCTGGCTGGAAATCAGGGGAGAAGGAACTGGGGAGGGGGCTGGGATCCCCCCATCTCAAAGGGGAGCACTGAGGCCTCTTAGCCCCAGTTCCTGTAACCAGATTACATCTCTGCTATGCTGTGTCCTGGAGGAGCAATAAACCACCCTCAATTCTACTGGCTGGTGGAGTCTGTTTGTGCCATTTTGGGGTGCAGGAGACGGGGGACCCCAACGCGCCGTCACAGCTCGCACGTTGAACCCTGGGTCGAAGGCCTGAGCCAGCTGCGAGGGAAGCTGGGTGCCTGGCCGGGGTTCTGGAGAGGTCTGAACGTTCCCTTCGTAAACCAGGCCCCAGGAGAGCGGGGGCGGTGGCAGGGCACTGGGAGGCCCCTCTCTTCCAGAGGACAGTCCTGGGTCTTGCTCCGCTCGTCTGTTGATACGAGTCAGGGCTCCCCGCAGCCTCGGTGCCTTTGTTGAGACCAGGGCTGACAGGGAGCCGGGGCGCCCCGGACCAGCAAGAAGAAGTCGGTGGGCTGGCTGGGCGCTCGGCTGCAGCTCCCGGCCTAGCTGGGCTCCGGCTCTCTCCTGCAGGCTGCCTTGCTAGGTAGCAGGTAATCAAGCAGGTGAAAGGGGTTGGGGGGGTGCCTGCACCTCCCCCTGTCCAGGGCTACCCCAGCCCCCCCTTTCCGGTGCCCTTTCAGGAGGGTGGGGGGCTGCAGCCGCGTGTACCGGGTTGTCTTCCTCTCCCCGACTCCCGGAGCGAGGGCAAAAGGCTCAGCATTGGCCGACCTCCGGCGCCCGGCTGCCCCGAGGAGCAAGAGGAGGATGCCGCAGGCTGCGAGCTCCCCCCTGAGTCCCTCCGCCCCGTCCTGACTCCTGAAGCCTCGTGTCCTCCTGCCCCAGGCTGTCTCTGGTCCTCCACGCTTGAGGCACCTCGATGGCCGCCTTCGCCACAGCTGCGACGTGGCTGGTGTTGGCTACGTGGAGGCGATCGCCAATGGCAGGGTGAGATGAGAATGGCCCCCGGGGCTGGTCTCTGGTTACTTCCTCTGGCTGAGTCCAGGCCTGGCCCTTCAGAGCCACAGCGAGGAACGGAGCAATAAACCCCCCCCCCCCCCCCCGCCCTCCCGCCACGGTGTCTCCTCCCGTCCCCCGAAGCGCGGCAGGGACAAGGGTCGTTCCTGCCTCCGTGAAATCCCAGGACCCAGGGCGGCAGAGACCTCAGGAGGCACCGAGTCCAGTTCCCGGCCACAGCAGGACCAGCCCAACGCCATCATCCCAGCCAGGGCTGTGTCAAGCCGAGACGTAATCACCTCTAGGGATGGAGACTCCCCCCTCCCCAGGGAACCTGGCCCAGCGCTTCCCACCCGCCTCGGGAGACGCTTGGTCCTAAGACCCAGCCCAGGCCTCCCTCCTTCCCCGGAGCCCAGCTGTCTCTGTGATGGTGGCTTTCGTGCCCTGTTGCTTTTGATTTGTTCGTTCCCACCCACCCCGCTGGGACGTCCCCCCAGCCTCAAGGGGGTGAGACGGGAAATTCTCTGCTGGTGCCAGTGGCCCGGCGGGGGCTGCGGGCAGGGACGGGGCCCAGCGACGGGAGGTGCTTTGCGGAGGGCTGAGAGGGGGGGAGAAAAGGCGGCAGAGCAGGGAAACTGAGGCAGGCGTGCGGGGGAGCAGCCCAAATCTCAGCACGGGGAGGGAGGTGGAGGCATGGGGGGAGCAGCAGGGGGCCCTGTAAGGGGGCACCAGGACCTCATCCGAGGGGAGATTTCTCCGGACTGCGTCCCTCCGCCCCGTCCCCCTGCACCTGCTTCTGCTCACCAGGTGGCCGTGAAAACCCGGCGGGGCCTCCTCCCGGATCTGCTACCATGGGACCTCCAGAGCGGAGACGGGGCAGGACTGGCTCGTTCCAACCCCCCAACCGATGGCCTGGCTGCCTGCAACTGCCATGGAACCCCGCAGCCGCCCCCCAGAGCAGCTGGCGCTGGTCCCCCCAGAGCTGAGTCGCTTCGTGGCCACTGCTGCGTCTAGCCGAGAGGCCTCCCCTAGTGCAGGCCGGCCCAGCCCTGGCTCTTCGAGGGGTCCCTGGTTCGCTCCCTGCTGCCGGCAACCCAGCCAGGCTCTGTGGCTCACATGAACGGCCCGGGGCACGCTCAGCAGAAGGGCCCCATTGTACAAATCCCAGTGCAGCGCTGCAAGCTAGAGCCCCACGGTCTCTCCATCATCGACATGCTCCCTGCGCAGGGCCGGCCTCTCCCCCGCCTCCCCCGGCCTCGATTGGCTGCCATCCCTGGCACAGTCGCCTGTGGGAGGGCAAAGGGGCTAGGGACCGTGTCCACTCTGCCCCAGGATAAGTAACTGGGGAATCGTGTTAAGCGTCTCACACTGCGCATGGTCCTGCTTCCTGGCAGGGCCACAGCCTAATAAGGGCTAGTTCCTGGCTGGTGTGGAGCGCCTTTCCTCCGTGGGTCCCCAAGAGCTCGCCAAAGGAGATCAATACCCTTCTCCCCATGTTTATGGAAGGGGAAACTGAGGCACACAAGTTGCTAGGAACACGTGACAGTTGTGATGAGTATGCGATACATGGGGGTAAGCACATCCTAGAAGGGGTTGTGGGTGGCTATGCACAGCCTAGTGGGCTGCATGGCAGTTGATCAACTTATTAAAACGCCTGCGAACAAGTGAAAGCCTTATGAACAGCCCCAAAACCAGAGCATCGCAGTGCAGGCCCATTCACATTTTGCTTCTGGTTTTTTGTGCTCCGCAGCCAAACTGCTATGAAGAGTATCAGAGGGGGAGCCGTGTCAGTCTGAATCTGCAAAAGCGGCCAGGAGTCCTGTGGCACCTTACAGACTAACCGAAGTGTCGGAGCATAAGCTTTCGTCATTTGCATCTGTCAAAGTGGGTCTTTGCCCACGAACGCTTATGCTGCTACGAAGAGTCGTTTCTCCCTGGAAGGGGGTTTTATTAAGTGAAATGACCGTTCGTATTGCCAGAAACCCTGGAGAACAAACCCCTCGCTCTGTCTGGAGAGTTTGCTTTCGGCTTCCCCTGGGACCTGGTCTTCTCCCTGCTGAGGAAGGGGGCAGGTCAGGCTGTTCCCTGAAGGAAAGTACGCGGCAGGGTGTTTACACGGGGTCAGTAGTGACCAGATGCCCGAGGTACCTGTCATCCCTCAGGCTGTGCATGATGAGAGCTTTCATCCACCACCCAAATGCAGCCACTTCTGGTGTGGAACGTGGTGACCGTTTTGCTCGAGTCATAATGCACAGACGGAAAGTGAAGGATAGTTTCTCTGATGCCATGGGAGGGAGGTTGGAAAATGAGGAGAAATCAGAGTTCAGTAAATCTGCCTTCCTCTCTGCCGCTCAGCGATCACTGCACCAGGGTCGCCCTCCAGGGCCCGTGGCAGGGAGCTGGGTCTGCGTCCCAGTCTGTGTAGCCCACGCTGGGGGTGTCTGCGGTGCAGCTGGAAGCAACCCTCCCAGCCTGGGCAGACAGACGCCTGCTCATGGCTCCAAAGCAGCAGCAAGACTTCACCACGGGGCCACAGTCCTGCCCCAGAAGGGACAGGAGCCGCTAAGCCAGCTCAGGGGCCCCCACCGACATCCCGGACCCTGGCTCAGCCATGCCCAGAACCCCAAATGACCCAGGTTTGATTGTTCGCTGCATGGAATGTGTGCCCAGCACTGGCGGCTTGGGGCTGTTCTCTGACCCCCCGCCTGCTTGGCACGTCTGTGGGCTGGCCGCATGGGCTAGCAAGGCTCTGTCTCTCCCCCTGCTGCCCCCTGCCCCCCCACACTCCACCCCAGCAGCCACTGAAGTTACTGGCAGCTGGGGGCTGAGTGGGAACACACTCAGGAAGGGCACTCCGGAAACGTTGTATGCAGAGAGCCCCCCCTCTCCCCAGCACCTACAGCCCCCCCCCCCCCCCCCGGCTCAGGAATGGCCCCTGCACATGCCAATCCCATCTTGCCCTAGCATGACAGTTTGCTGGGTCTCTGCCCCTGCCCCGGCTCTTGCACCCCAGCCTGCTGCAGCCCCCGAGGGAGCCGCGGGTTCCGCTCGAAGGGGAAGGCGAGATGGGGCGATAGGCAATGGAAAAAGAGTGACGCTCGGTCGGTGCACGCCGAAGGCAGCTTGTTCATATCCTGCCGGGGACGTTTTCTCTCTCTGTGGTTATTTGTCAGATGCTAATGGGCGGAAGCAATTTGCCCCTGGCGCCGCGGGGGAGGGAGGGAGCCCACCCGCAGGGGCACGGCCCAGGCGGCAGGTGGAGAGCACAGTTCTCAGCCCTCCCCGAGCTGCCTGAGGCTTGAACGGCGAGGATCTCCTTGCGCCCTCCCCTTCTGCAGCGCGTGCCATACGGCAAATGGACCCGCAGCCTGTGCCCTGGGGATCGGGGAAATGCAGCCACCTCTGGGGTAGCGTGGCAGCTGACTGGCCGTGCGGAGCAATGCTCCTGCCTGCAGGAGGCTACGGCAAGGACAGTTCAACGGCCGGGTGAATCTGGAGGGGAGGGGGAAGCCACCCAAGCTGGAGTCTGGCCGGGCTGTGCTGCAGAAGCCAGGACTGTCTGACACAGCAGCACAGGGGGCGTCTAGTGACGGGCTGGGCAGACAGATTCCTCTCCAGAGCGAGCCACTCAGCCGATCCACGACCCTTCCCCATTTGCCACAACACCCCTCCCTTCCCAGGGCTGGGACTAGAACCTGCCTCCCAAACGTTGTATTCTAACCGCTAGGCTCCGCTGCCCTCAAGCATTGAGCCCTGCTCAGAAGTGCCTCCCTGTTGGCCATTGGCCAACCATTGGGACCGATGCATGAACCAGAGCGAGGAGCGAGGTGTTTTAGCCAGGCCCTGTCTGGGCCCACGCCAGGCATCCATGGTAACCAGTGGAAAGGACCCAATAGGGAGCTTTTGTCTTCCACAGCAGCCCCTGCCATCTCCCCCGCCCCCCATTCACTGGCTCCCGCCCTCCACCTCCAAGGCGGTGGCTGGTACAGAACCCTGCGTGCCCAGGAAATGGCACATTAGGGGAGAGAGGCCTGAAAGAGCAGAACTGAGCTAGTCTGGGTTGGGGAAGGCTGGAGCACAATGCCCGGCTGTCTCTGCCACAGACTTCTGGTGTGACCTTGGGTGAGTCTCTGAGCCGCATGAGGCCAAGAGAGTGAAAGCATCCGGGTGCCCGGATAAGGGGGGCCATGGAAGAGCGTGAGGTAAGCGAGCACCCTGGCCCCAGCTGTTCTCACCGTGCATTGCACAAGCTCCCTTCTCGAGCAGGACCGAAAGCAGCACCCTAGAGAGGCCCTTTACACCTCAGCCTCTCACTATATGCCTCATGCCTAACAACTGTCAGAAATGTTTGTTTCCAACCACAAAAGGATCCAGCCAGAAACCAACCTGTTGCATGTCAGAAGCCTTTGGAAGTTCTTGATTTTTCTTTACGTGTGGAAAGGGGAGAGCTTTAGCTATCCAGGGTTTCGTGTTTCATCTTGTCGTGGGACTCCTCTTTTTATTGTGGCCTGTACTGTAGCACCTAGAGGTTCCAATCGGGGTCTGGGCCCCAGTGCGCTAGGTGCTGTACAAACACACAGCAAGGCACAGCCTCAGCCCTAGGGAGCTCACAGTGAAAACAGAGACAGCTGAGAGAGAGTGGGAGAAAAGGGATGTGGAAATGGGCTGGCGGCCAGTCAGTGGCAGAGCTGCCAATAGACTTGTGGTTCCCTGATCCCTACTTTGCTGGTGTGCAGTGCAAATAAGACCAAATGATAATAAGGTGCCTTTTGTTAATCTAAATGTATATTTTAGAGAGTTTGTGCATCTGTCTGTCCGTGAGTCCGTTTGTTCAACTCCTCCGAAACGGCAGGAGCTAGGACCGCCACATTCGGCAGGCGGCTTCCTCTTCTCCTCACTCAACGGGAGGTCTGGGTTTGGCTGGGCCAGGACAATGGGATGGGCCTGGATTCGGATTGTTTTCCCTAACACAGAAAGGGAGGGGGTCTGAGAGCAAGGACCGCTGGGAGCAGCGAGCGCGGCAGGACAGTTACATTGCAGTGACCACTGGGGGTCAGCCACACCAGGGAATGAGTAGCCAGCTGGAGGAGGGGCTTTGCATGTTGCAGGCTGTGACGTAGTAGGGGGGACTTGCTAACTCACTGGCCACTGTCTGTAGCACCACTGAGCAAGACAGGCCATGAGTCACTATGCAAAGGGGTCTCTCAACCTGTCTGACCAGCTACCCCCATGGGGAGGAACAAAGGAAGGGGGGATGCTGCCCTGGCTGGGGGGCAGGGCTGGAGGAGAGGGAGTGAGTGTCTGTCTGGAAGCATGGAGGAAGCAGCCTCAGCAACAGGCTGGGGGGTTTAGAAGCCGAGACCCCCCCATATCAAGGGGGGCTGAGGCATCCTAGGCCTGCCCTGTAACCTGGTGACATCTGTGCTGTGCTGTATGCTGGAGAAGCAATAAACCACCTCTATTCTACCGGCTGGTGGAGTCTGTTCGTGCCATTTCGGGGGTGCAGGAGGCGGGGGACCCCAACGCGCCGTCACACAGGCCACCAGCCACGGGCAAATGCACCCCCCCTCCACTGCAAAGCCTCAGGCAAACCCCTCCCACCGGCCCTCGGCCACAGCGCCAGACCCAGAGCAGGGAGTTCCGCTGGCCCACGGCCCTGCCATCCTCCTGGGGAGCCGTCGGCCAAAGCCGGCAGCCCAGCCCCCGCTGCCGTGGCCCCCTCTGGGGGAAGTCACCAGCTGAGACTGAGCAGCGCTGCCCCAGGCACGCCAGAGAGCCGCCGTCGAGACACAGCACCATCCTCGCCCCTAGATTCCTGAGCCCTCCTCCCGATCCCCCACTCCACCCCCCCACTGACCTCCTGCCCTGAGCCCCCCTTCTCCCCCCTCAAATCCTCACTGCTGCACCCCCCATTCTGCCAGCTGGCCCCTGCCACCCTGAGCCAGCCACACGGCCCTCCCCGGCCCTGGACCCAGACAACGCTGGGGAAGCCGTCTCGTTCCATTGTATAGCGTCCTCCCCCCGTGCACCAATGTGTGAGTGGCACGCGGAGCACCAGGCACCCAGCAAGATGCTGCCTCCTTCACGTGAGCTTAAACTGGCAGGTTCCTGTCAGTCCGGCGGATCCTAGGAGATCACCGTCCTAAAACGCAGGCTCACCAGAGCTGTGTGAGAACAGCACAGGGCTAGACCGGCTTTCACTGGGCTGCAGTGGCTCCAAAGGGGACTGAAGAGCTGGAAATGCAAAAATCCCCATGGAACGGGAAAATCTCGCAAATTTCCAGGCCGGGAAGCTGAGGAGGCCAGCGGTTGGAAGCTGAGGAGGTGGCGGTTGGGTAGCCGAGGAGGCGGCGGTTGGGCAGCCGAGGAGGCGGCGGTTGGGTAGCGGAGGAGGCAGGAGGCTGGGAAGCCGAGGAGGCGGCGGTTGGGAAGCCAAGGAGGCAGCGGTTGGATAGCGGAGGAGGCAGGAGGCTGGGAAGCCGAGGAGGCAGCGGTTGGGTAGCCGAGGAGGCGGCGGTTGGGAAGCCAAGGAGGCGGCGGTTGGGTAGCCGAGGAGGCGGCGGTTGGGTAGCGGAGGAGGCAGGAGGCTGGGAAGCCGAGGAGGCGGCGGTTGGGAAGCCGGCTTTCACTGGGCTGCAGTGGCTCCAAAGGGGACTGAAGAGCTGGAAATGCAAAAATCCCCATGGAACGGGAAAATCTCGCAAATTTCCAGGCCGGGAAGCTGAGGAGGCCAGCGGTTGGAAGCTGAGGAGGTGGCGGTTGGGTAGCCGAGGAGGCGGCGGTTGGGTAGCCGAGGAGGCGGCGGTTGGGTAGCGGAGGAGGCAGGAGGCTGGGAAGCCGAGGAGGCGGCGGTTGGGAAGCCAAGGAGGCAGCGGTTGGATAGCGGAGGAGGCAGGAGGCTGGGAAGCCGAGGAGGCAGCGGTTGGGTAGCCGAGGAGGCGGCGGTTGGGAAGCCAAGGAGGCGGTGGTTGGGTAGCCGAGGAGGCGGCGGTTGGGTAGCGGAGGAGGCAGGAGGCTGGGAAGCCGAGGAGGCGGCGGTTGGGAAGCCAAGGAGGCAGCGGTTGGATAGCGGAGGAGGCAGGAGGCTGGGAAGCCGAGGAGGCAGCGGTTGGGTAGCCGAGGAGGCGGCGGTTGGGAAGCCAAGGAGGCGGCGGTTGGGTAGCCGAGGAGGCAGCGGTTGGATAGCGGAGGAGGCAGGAGGCTAGGAAGCCGAGGAGGCAGCGGTTGGGTAGCCGAGGAGGCGGCGGTTGGGTAGCCGAGGAGGCAGGAGGCTGGGAAGCCGAGGAGGCGGCGGTTGGGAAGCCGAGGAGGCAGGAGGCTGGGAAGCCGAGGAGGCAGCGGTTGGGAAGCCGAGGAGGCGGCGGTTGGGAAGCCGAGGAGGCGGCGGTTGGGTAGACGAGGAGGCAGGAGGCTGGGAAGCCGAGGAGGCAGCGGTTGGGTAGCCGAGGAGGCTGCGGTTGGGTAGCCGAGGAGGCGGCGGTTGGGTAGCCGAGGAGGTTGCGGTTGGGTAGCCGAGGAGGCGGCGGTTGGGTAGCCGAGGAGGCTGCGGTTGGGTAGCCGAGGAGGCGGCGGTTGGGTAGCCGAGGAGGTTGCGGTTGGGTAGCCGAGGAGGCGGCGGTTGGGTAGCCGAGGAGGCAGGAGGCTGGGAAGCCGAGGAGGCGGCGGTTGGGTAGCCGAGGAGGCGGCGGTTGGGTAGCCGAGGAGGCGGCGGTTGGGAAGCCAAGGAGGCAGGAGGCTGGGAAGCCGAGGAGGCGGCGGTTGGGAAGCCGAGGAGGCGGCGGTTGGGAAGCCGAGGAGGCAGGAGGCTGGGAAGCCGAGGAGGCAGGAGGCTGGGAAGCCGAGGAGGCGGCGGTTGGGAAGCCGAGGAGGCGGCAGTTGGGAAGCCGAGGAGGCAGGAGGCTGGGAAGCCGAGGAGGCAGGAGGCTGGGAAGCCGAGGAGGCGGCAGTTGGGAAGCCGAGGAGGCAGGAGGCTGGGTAGCCGAGGAGGCGGCGGTTTGGAAGCCGAGGAGGCAGGAGGCTGGGAAGCCGAGGAGGCGGCAGTTGGGAAGCCGAGGAGGCAGGAGGCTGGGAAGCCGAGGAGGCGGCAGTTGGGAAGCCGAGGAGGCAGGAGGCTGGGAAGCCGAGGAGGCGGCAGTTGGGAAGCCGAGGAGGCAGGAGGCTGGGAAGCCGAGGAGGCGGCAGTTGGGAAGCCGAGGAGGCAGGAGGCTGGGAAGCCGAGGAGGCGGCGGTTGGGTAGCCGAGGAGGTGGCGGCTGGGAAGCCGAGGAGGCGGCGGTTGGGAAGTTGACCACTGTGACAGCAAGTTGGGGTTCCCCAAAATCCTGCAGCCTGGTAGCAAGAAGAACAGACTCGGCCAGTCGTGGACTCGAAGGGGTTTATTGTTCCCTCAGGGTACAGCCCAGCACACACGGGATGCGGCTACAGGGGCCAGGGCCAGGATGCCTCAGACCCCAGGGTTAGGGCCCATCGCCCCTAGGCCCCAGCGTAGCCTCTTCTCTCCATGCTTCCCAGACAGCCACTGCCCCCCTCCCAGCCCTGCCCCCCAGCCAGGTGCTGGTCTCCGCCCCCCCCCCCCCCTCTTTGTCTCTCCCTGGGAGGCTGAGCCTGGGTGTCTGGGTTAATCCACTTTTGGGAGAGTCAGTGAGAATCTCCCCTCCCAGCACAGGGGGTCCCGGGTCACAGAGCAGACAGCCCCCCCGCTGCTCCCCCATTGCCCCCCTCACTATGGCACAGCCACTCACAGAGCCTGGGGCCCTGGCCGGCCTGGTTTCCAGTGAATCGACATGGGGGTGCAGAGTGTTTCAGTTCTACTGACTCAGCATTTTCCATCGGCAAACCCTTGTTGGGAAGCATTGGGCCAGCTGGAGAGGGAACCCGGAGCTGCCTTCCGTCCGGTTCCCACATCCCTTCTCAATCGTCACCAGCCCCCGTCAGCCGGCTCCATTTCAGGGCTCCTGCTCCTCGTCTCGTGCTGGGCTCCCTTTGGCCTCCCTGCATCCGCCCCCCACTCAGGGGCAGGGCTGGAGCGGACGTGGGGCGAGCTTTGCTCCGTGATCCCTCCTTGCATTTCTGGCCTGTGTCCCAGCGTGAGAGAAGCCCGTAACCTACGAGCCGTCTGCACCGCTGGGCCACGTGAAGCCACGTTGGTCAGTACTCTGGGCTCCCCTCTGTGCTTTGCTCTTGACGGCCGCTTGGGCGCAGTGTGGCCTGGGCTGCTTGGGAGGAGGAAAACGTCCTTCAGACCCAGGTGCAGCTTCATACTCGGCCGCTTGGTCCCTTTGCGGCCTTTCTGGAGATGAACGCCCCAGCCAGGAGAGCCCTGCAGGCTGCCCACGAGACGCCCAGACACAGTGACTGGCTTTTCCTCTCCCTCTGGCTGCACGCGAGCTCTGTCCTTGCACTTTGCAACAGCCTTGTGTGCTGGCCTGGGGTCTGACCGGCTGGGCTTGGGGAAGAAGCTCATTTAGGACCCCCCCTGCCAGCCCAGCCTGGCGGAAAGGCTCACGTGGGCCTCGGAATGGGGCAGCCCTTGGCTGGCGAGCGCCATTGCTTGAGCTTCATAGAGAATCTCCCATCACCGCACAGGGGGGCACCAGGCTACAGCCCCCCACTGCACCCCCACTACGGCACAGCCACTCACAGAGCCTGGGGCCCTGGCCAGCCTGGTTTCCAGTGAACATTTCGGCGGATTCGACACGTAGCAGCATCTTCCCTCCGGAGGGGGCCTTGCATCAGTCGCCCCCATCTGCGCCCAAAGCCGTGGAGCAGCACAGCTGGGATGTCCCATGGACATGGGACCTCACGCAAGGGCCTGGGGAAGGGAAGGACACTCTCCAGTGTGCACCGCGGAGGGGGCTTAGAGAGGGCAAACAGAACGACCCCAGATGGAACGACCCACAGTCGCCATCCCCACGCTACAGGCGCCAAGAGCTCTCTGACGCCCAGGAGTCACAGGCTGGTGTGAAGGGCGGCGCAGCGGGGCCAAGCGATCCGTTGGGAATTCCCTTCGGCAGGCGGGTGCGTGACTGGAAGAGACGGTCGCCGCCGGGCGAAGGCAGCCAGGCCTGGGGCGCGTTGGTCAGTGCTCAGACAACGGCAAGTTGTCTTTGTGTGGAATAAGCCTAAAATCCAAGGGGACACAAGCCCCTGGTGTCACTGCCCCTCGCGAGCGAGGGCTTCCGGCACTCTGGGCCTGCTCTTCCCTCTCCGCTGGCGCCGCGGTCTCTGGAGACTCCGCGAGCGAGCGAGGAGACGTTCCGAGGCGCAGCAGAAGTGCTGAGGGCCGGCGGGACGGAGCAGCGAGCCAACTCTCCTGAACTAACCACGCCCCGGCGTGCTCGCTGAGCGCAGTGGGCGGCCTGGGGAGGCGAAATGTGGTAACTAGCTCCGCGAGTGACCGGCAGGGAGCTCCCAGGGGCTGGTACCGGCAGCCATGTCATGACAGTCAGCAAAGGAAAATGGTCACCAGGAGCCATTTCCGCGAGCGTGGGCCCAGTCTCCAAGGGGCATCAACTGACTGAGTCATTCGAAACGGGACGGGAAACCCTGTGGCAGAGGAACGCCGGGCTGGCCGGGGGGCACAGAGGAGTTTCCTGTCTCTAATTTCTGCATTTGTCAGGTCCCGCGTGGGGAAAATGCGTCTCCGGGTTTCTAGCCTTGGCCGGAGTCGGCGAATGCTCCGGGGGAAACGCCTAGTGGAGAATCGCTGGGGGGGCGTACGCTGGACTCCGGCTGCTGAAGGGCTCGGCCTGGCAGCCCTGAGGAAACACGCTGGGCTGGAAGGTGGCTCAGCCCTGACCCCCAAGCCCGTCATCAGTGGAGAAAACAGCCCAGTGTCTGTGCTGCGGTCCCCAGGAGTCTGGCTTGAGTTACTCCAGGCCCCTCCCTGGCTGGTGCAGGGCTCTGTCCCGCCCCGAGGCACCAAGACCACCGGCAGCGAGAATATCGAGCCTGCTCTGCAGCTGGCCTCTAGCTCATGCAGTAGCCGCGCCGGCGGGTCCATCCCCCCGTCAGCGCCACGCTGAGATCTTCACCGGCAGGCCGGAGCCACGGCCTCTTCCCAGCCCGGCTGGCTCACGTACTTAGCCCTTAGGGAAACCTGCCAGGGCCGTTAGCCCCCGTCCCAGGCACATCCCACTCGGGAGGCACGTCTGCTCCCAACGGGTCCCTCCTCCAGTTCACGCTTCCCCCGGGAATCCTCCCCCCTTACCCTCCTGCAATGCTGGCAACGCCCAGGCACCGCCGCGGGGGCGGCTCGCACTGCCCCGGGCACAGGGGCTGTCCCGGCACAAAGAGACGGGCTTCAGCACAGAGCTGTCACCTCCAGGGCGGCGCTTGGAGCCAGCCTGGATGGGACGGGATGGGACGGTCCAGGCCGACAGCTGTCGGGTGGCCTTAGGGGGCTGCTCACATGGCGCCGGATGGGGTCTCAGTCTGATTCCTAGTGGACTAGCGGGTTGGGGGAACTAGACCCCTCCCCCACGACTGGCTTTCCAGAGGGGCCCTTCCAGGTTGCAATGAGGCGCGTTGGCTGGAGGCCTGTGGAGCTGGGCCCTGCTGCACCCCAGGGAGTCTGGGTCTAGGTCTGTCCACAGGCCGAGGACTCCCTGGGAGGAGAATCCCACATGGCCCACGGCGAAGCCAAAGTTCAAACTCCCTCTGACCTCAGCGAGAGCTGGGTCCTGCGTTGGGCAGCCTGCAGATCCCCGGCCCTTCCCGCCCGGCCAAGCCCTTCCCTTCCCTTCCCTTCCCTTCCCGTCCCTTCCCACCCAGCCAAGCCCTTCCCACCCGGCCAAGCCCTTCCCGCCCGGCCTTTCCTTCCCTTCCTGCCTGGCCAAGCCCTTCCCGCCCGGCCTTCCCTTCCCTTCCCTTCCCTTCCCTTCCCGCCCAGCCCTTCCCTTCCCTTCCCTTCCCTTCCCGCCCAGCCTTCCCTTCCCTTCTCTTCCCTTCCCGCCCGGCCCTTCCCTTCCCTTCCCTTCCCTTCCCTTCCCTTCCCTTCCCTTCCCGCCTAGCCAAGCCCTTCCCACTCAGCTGTTCCCGCCCAGCCCTTCCTGCCCAGCCCTTCCCATCCAGCCCTTCCCGCCCGGCTGTTCCCGCCTGGCCGTTCCTCTTGGACTGCTCCTAGGGATCCAGGTTTTCAACAGGGTTCTCTGCCTGGTGCCCTTCTTTGGGACTTGTTTTCATCCCGTGATCTGCACTCCTCACGCCAGTTTTGACAGTCTCAGGAATCTGGTTTTGGGGTTCTGTGTCCCCCCCCCCCCAGTTCTTGGGGCAAGGCCTGTTATGGTTTTGGTTGGCTCCCTCTACCAACTGAGGACTCAGCTAGGCAGGCACCTTTGGCCAATGCAAAATTCATGTCAGAAACAAACTCGCTTCCACCAGCGAGCCCCACCCATGCTGGCCTCTCACCTGGGTGTCCGCACAGGGAGTGCGTCGGCCAGCGTGGCCCCCCAGACAAGGAGCAGACACAAGCGTCCAGCTCGGCTTTTCCCACACAAGCCTCACTTGGGCAGGGCAGCTGCTTCCCTCGTCCAGTGTCACAAAGCTCAGATGAGAAATTCTTCCCCGCTTTTCATTTGCCCCAGTGACCTCTAGGAGCCATGGAGGCGGCAGTCTGGCCTGCTGTTGAAATGTATCACGAGGGGTGCTTTGAGCAGAATGACGGAAGGGAGAGCAGAGGAACAGAAAGATTCATCACATTCTCCCTGCCCCTCTTCTCAAAACTGACACAACTAGCATCATGTGATAGAAAGTGAAGAGGAAAAGTTATTTACTTGTTCCCATAGCACCAGAACTATGAAATTAACAGGCAGCAGGTTTACAACAGGAAGTTTTTCTTCACTCAGCACAAAGTCAACCTGTGGAACTCCTTGCCTGAGGATGTTGTGAAGACCAGGACTTTAAATGGGTTCAAAAAAGAACTAGATACATTCCAGAGATCATCTAGTCTCACCTCTCACAGTGGCCAAAATCTTTCAGGGGGCTGGGGGTAGCATTGGAGCAAGCCCCACGCCATTCGTTTCCCAGCCGTTCATTCGGGACCACTGTGGGGTTTGAAGCAATGCCCAGCATCGCCCCTTCCCCGCCTCTGCCCTCGCCTGCTCTTTGGGGTCTCGTTCTTCAGCCACTAGTCCTTTGCTATGTGCAAAAGATTTCTAAGCACTTTGAGGCTGGAAAATTTGGGGCTGGCTCATCATCGATTAGCACCAGTGCTCCCTCTAGTCTTTTCCAACCGTGTGCAGAATAAATCTATTGGTGTGCACCGAGGCCTGTGCACCACCACTGGAAACAAAAACATCTGGCTGTGGGAACTCTACTGATCAGCTGGGCAAGATGGAATCTCTCCTGTGTGGCCGCCCAAGGGCACAGCTTACAGGAAACACTGCCCGAGATTCGTGCCCATTTTCACAGGGGCCAGCAACTGTCCAGATACAGTCAAGGAAGCCAACAGCCGGGCTGGGCCCTGGACAAAGTATGGAGGGGGAAGCTCCATGCCTCCAGGATGGGCGGGGCCTCCAGCAGAAGGGGTGGGGCCAAGGACTGCCCCTTTGAATTGCAAGGTCCCGGGGCAGTTACTCCAGCTGCCCCCCACCCTGTCATCGGGCCTGCTCACACCTAGTGGATAACGTAGTCCCAGGAATTGGCAAGCTTAGTGGGGAGGGAGGTGGGCAGACCCCGGATGCTGTCTGATCCTGCAGGCTCCCAGCTCCGCCCAGAGACCCCTCCCGTGGCTCTGGCTTGTGGAATTCTGTGGGCAGCTCTGCCCAGCAGAGGCCACGTCCCGCCGTGGAGTTAACCTGGCAATGAAGGTTTCCTGCGGGTGCATCTACACTGCCCCCTTAGCTCGCAATGAGGGACACCCAATTAGCTATGCAAAGTGCGCAGCTCATTTCGATCTAATTTCAAAGTAGCTTATTTCGTAAGTGGGCACGACCAGCACAGGGACAAATTTCAAAATGCACCGCTATGCCGAAACGCCCCTCAATCCTCGTGAAACGAGGGTGTGATGACGTGTTGGGGTTTTCCCGTCTCCTGCACCCCCGTAATGGCACGGACAGACTCCACCAGCCAGTAGAACAGAGGGAGTTTCTTGCTTCTCCAGGATACAGCACAGCACAGATGTCATCTGGTTCCAGGGCAGGCCTAGGATGCCTCAGCCCCCTTGAGATGGGGGAGCCTGGGCCCCTAAATCCCAGCCCGTTGCCTAGGCTGCTTCCTCCATGAAACCAGCCAGAAACCTAACTCACTCACTTCCAGCCCTGCCCCCAGCCAGGGCTCCACTCCCCTTCCTCCCATTGTTCTGCTCCCTGGGAGATAACTGGTCAGACAGGTTGGAAGCCCCCTTGCATAATGACTCATCCCCTGCCCTGCTGGGCCGTGCTGCAAGCAGCAGCCAGTGGAGGTCACTCACAACCCACTGCCCAGCATAGCAACCAGCAAGGTACACACACTAAGTCACAAAGGGTTACAGGGACGTAGGAATAGCAAGCCCGTTATTTCAAAATCTATTGCAAAAAATTGGGCTTGCTCAAAAGACGCAGCAGAGCTATGTCGAAATCGATACCGGAAGTCTCCCAAAATAGCGCCGCTATCTAGACGCCCCCTAAGTGTGTGTCGAGGGGGCTGTTACGACTCTGGGCGAACTCCTCATGTTTCTCGGCTCCCGGCTGGAGGGCCCAGGAAGAAGCGAGAGGAGGGGCCCTTCAGCACCCAGGGTCTTTTCCCATCGATAGCCAGACTTGCTGTGGATTTCCCCCCCACATTCGCCTTTCGGAAACATTCACTCGGGGTCCCGTCCGTGTCACGGGGCTGCGCGCCGGCCGCTCCCGTAGAGGCAGTCGGCGTGATCCGCGCGCTGCGAAGCACTTTGGGATCCTTCCGCATAACAAGTGCTGTGGAAATAATCGTAGCCAGGGCTCGAAAGATAGGCCCTGCCTCAGGACGCTGCTCCTGATACAGCCTGGCCTGCCCCCCTTGCTAAACTAGCCCTGCAAAGCAGCCAACCACCCCTCCCTTGAGAACCAGCGTAACGGGGTGGTGCCTTTGTGCCCATGGGAGTGTCACCTCGAACCCGGGCAGTGTTGCAAAGAGCCCCGCCCCGGCGCGGCTGTCAGAACCCTGCTCTCGCGCTGCAGAGGGGCCGGCTGGACCACTGACACGGCGGCGACCTCGGGCAGGTACAGCCGCCCACCCCCGCGCTAGCGACCGCAGGATCCTGGGCGTAGATCTAATCTACGCTGAGCGGTACGGTCGGCCCAGCCTCGCACGCATCCTCGCCTCGATCTGCGCCTCTTTCTCACACAGCTCCCCACCCCCCGCCAGGATGCGCCGTCCTCCCCCGATCCCACAGTGCACCTGCACAGCTGGAAATACCTGCGTGCCACTGAGCGATCGTGGCGGGTGGCATTGAACCTGGAGCAGGGGGCAGACAGGAGCCTGGGCGGGATGGGCCTTTGGTCTGACCCAGCCTGGCCCTCCTGCGTTCTTAACCGGTCAGCTGCCTTGGGCTCGCGGTCCTGGGTTCCCCAGCGTGGTGTAGACGCTCCCGCTTGGGCTGGCACCTGGACTGGGATATCCAGGCTCCGAGACTCTGCTCAGACACTGTGTTGCATTGTAGACGCCCCCCTCTGGGAATTAGGTGCCTGGACGTCGATGGACTCGAACGCCCTTTGGGTTATTTGAAATCCCAGCCGAGGTGGGAGCCGTGCGTAGAACAACGGTTCCCCCGTCCTGTGGCACTATCCCCCCCCCCCACAAACACCCCGCGTTCCCCGCCGGAGCTGGGGCAGAACGTCCAGATCTCAAAAAATTCCGGGAAGACAAACGAGGGGGGATGTTCGAGGTCAACGGAGGCGTTTCGTCTCAGACTGAGCTAGACCCGGCGCGGTACCAGATATTGATCAAATACAAGCTCTTGCCTCGCCCTCGCCCAGCTTATCGGCGCGATGCCTGGGAGCCCGCCCAACCACAGCCCCACCACGTCCCAGTTTTGGCGGGTTCCTTTTTTTTAATTGGTCGTCTCATGTTCCCGTTGAAAGGAAACGTCATTTTAAACCCAAACTCTGAAATGAGACAAGCACTGTCAGGCATGGTCTAGATCGGGGTGGGGGGGTCAGGCATGGTCTAGATCGGGGTGGGGGGGTCAGGCATGGTCTAGATCGGGGTGGGGGGGCAATCATTTCTGGTAAGGGGCCACTCCAAGGGGTTGGGAAGTGGTCGAGGGCCACCGTCTTCCATGATATTAAGGGCTGGGGTGCAGAGTGGGTGGAGGTTGGGTGCAGAAGGGGGGCTTGGGGTGCAGGTTGTGACCAAGGACAGGGGAGGGGTTATGGGTGCGGGAGCATGGGCAGAGGGTTTGGGTTGTGTGGGCGGGGGGCAGAGGATGGGAGGGAGGGGCCTGGGGCGCAGAGGCGCACTCTGGCTGGGAGACTTACCTGGGTGACTCCCGGCCAGCAGCCCAGCAGGCTCCCTGCCTGCCCCGCCCCTGCACCAGCTGCAGAGGCTGGACACCGGCCAATGGGATTGTGCAGGGGCCAGGGGAAGCACATGAAACCTCTCCTCCCCGCTCCCAGACCTGTAGCTGTTTTAAGACAAACAGGGCTCTGCAGCTGCCTTTTTCAGCAGGGCAGGGGGGCAGACGGGAGCCTGCCTGAGTCTCCCCACTGCATCCACCGGCTAGATCCAGCCCACAGGCCATATTCTGCCCAGCTCTGGTCTAGACAGTGCTTGTGTCACGCCAATGGGCGGAATCGAACCTGGGACCTCTGGACCTCAAAGCCAGCAGGCTGCAGAGCAGACTCATTATCGCTATGGAAATGGTCTCAGTGCCACTAGACAGACACTAGTGGACCCCCAGGAGGTAGGAGGGTGACATGCTCCCCCCAGCTGAGGGGGTGCGTCCCACACTCCAAAGACAGCCCAGCCAAGCCCCCACGCATAGCACACCAGGCCCGGGCCCTCCGAAGCTTAGTGCATGAGCCACAGAGCCAGGCTGGTTTGTGCACGTGGGTTACGCTCGCTCCTGCCGTGAGAACAGGACGCGCTGACCTGCCCAGGTGCCTTTCGGTTCGGATTCGATACTTTTGTTGGTTTCAGACAGTGACAGGCTCCTTTGCAACAACTTGGAAACTTCGCCTTCTTTTTCTAGCTGAAAAGTGAGTCGAAACTGGCCCTTTTCTGCAGAAAGTTTCCACTTCAGCTCCCTGGTGTTTGTCTACAGAAGCCGGCAGAAACCCCCCCGCTGTGTTTGGGAGAAACGCCCGGCCGGCTCCAGCTGGAGACACTCAGCAACCTTGCGAAAGGAGCAGTGATTTAGGAGCCCTGCTAACAACGATAGGGCGGGCTTTTCGGTGGGAGCTCCCAAATTCAGTGGGAGCCGGATTCGGCGGGTCTTTTGAAAAATCCTGGGTTAGCTGCCTAACATTTGGGACCTAGGTTTGCACATAGTGATGTCAGGTTAAGAATAATTGAAGTCAGCAGAAAATGCAGGAGCTGACTTCCATTTCCATCAAGGGACCTTAGGCTGCCGGCAGAATAAGAATCAAACTTCCTGTACTAAGTCTGCTTTGAACCACTGAGACTGGTCGTGAGTCAGAGAGCGGTGGGGGATGGGAAGTGCTCAGCGGAGAAACCGAAAAGCTGCAATTTTGGTGCAGGTTTCTGATTGGGGCAAAGCCAGCCCAGCCCCTCACGGCCAGCTGGGACCAACTGCGAAACCCGGTACTGCGCCTTGAGCCACACCAGCACTTTTATACAGTTGATGCCCAACGTAATCGGCAATCAAAGCAAGTCCTGCAAGATCTGACCCACGTCCCACTCCTGTAGTGAGGGATCTGAACGTGCCTGCTGGGACCCCGGATAGATCAGCTGATTGGAATGGGTGATTTGCCCCATCTCTCTGGTGGCACGCTGAGCCCAGAGGAGAGCAGCCCCCTTTCGAAGCACGGGGGGTTCCCTCTCTTGCTAATCTCCAAGGAGGCACTCGCGGAGAGGCCACACTGGCGGGCTCTCTCCTTTGCAGCGCGAGAGCGAATCCATCGGGGGCGAGAGGTTCCAGCGCCCTCGGCGCTGCGGCACTTGCAAAGCGTGGCGGGCCCAGAGGTGCAAGCGGAAGCTCGCAGGAGACGAGCAGGCCCTTGTGCAAAGCCGGCGGCGCGCTGAAAGCGGCGGCTGGGGACGCTCCTTGTGCGAAACGATCCATCCTGCGCGTGCAAAGGCAGAGCCGCTCACTGGGGCCGCGCGCTTGCTTGGTGGAGGTGGCAGGATGGGGAATGTTGAACTATTGAGCCTTTCGCATCAGCTGCCTTGGCGGAGGCTGAGAAACAGGCCGGTCTAAGCGCCGATTCAGGGGACAACGAGGGACTGGCTGAAATCTTGGCTTCCTGGGGCATTCACACAAGCTTAAGCATCACCTGGAATTGCAAAGCTTTTCACCAGCCACGGCTAGGCCGAAATTCCCACCCTGTCCTCCTGCAGCACGTCCCACCCCCACGTCCGCCTGCTCTTAGAGACATCCTGGCGCTCGGCCTCATCACACCAGCCCAGCTCACGTAGCTACGCTCTGGGATCAGAGAACCCCAGGGCGGGCAGAGACCCCAGGAGGCACCGAGTCCAGCCCCCTCCCAAAGCGGGATCAGCCCAACTCACTCAGCCCAGCCAGGGCTTGGTCAGGCTGGGACTTAAACACCTCTAGGGACAGAGATTCCCCCCCTCCCTAGGGAACCCAGCCCAGCGCTTCCTGCCCGCCTGGGGAAATAGCTTTTCCTAATCTCCAACCTAGACCCCCCCCCCCACTGCAACTGGAGCCCAGTGCTCCTCATTCTGCTACCTGCCCCCACTGAGAACAGCCCCTCTCCAGCCTCTTGGGAACCCCCCTTCAGGGAGCTGCAGGCTGCTCTCAAATCCCCCCTCACTCTGCTCTTCTGCAGACTGAACAGACCCAAATCCCTCAGCCTCTCCGTGTAGGTCATGTGCTCCAGCCCCCTCAGCATTTTGGTGCCCTCCGCTGGACCCTCTCCAATACTCCAGATGTGGCCTCACCAGCACCAAATAAAGGGGAATAATCACTTCTCTGGATCTGCTGGCAATGCCCCTCCTAATGCCCCCTAATCTGCCATTCGCCCTCTTGGCTACTGGGGCGCCCTGGTGACTCATCTCCAGCTTCTAACCCCCCAGCCTAGATCTCCCCCACTGCAGCTTGAGACTGTTGCTCTAACACAGGCCTCACTGTGAGCAGGATGCGAACCTACCCAGGGAAACCTGATTGGATTTCTAGCCCAACACCTCAACCACTCGGCCTCCCTTCCCCCCGTAGATTCTCCCCTGCCCCCCGTGCTGCAAACGACACCCTAGGGTGCCCAGACGGTGCCACGGCAGAGCGGTGATCCCAGCACCCTGCCCCACTGGCTCCCGGGGCCGCAGTGCTAGGGCACATCCCTTGTGCCAGCGAATGGCCGGACAGACCCACGAGCTGTTGTGACCCCCAGGCCCTCCTGTGCCGGACAAGGCGGGCCCGCGCCCGCAGCACATGGCGAGTGGAGGGGACCTGCGGGGACCTTGCCAGTGAGGGCCCCAGTTCTGCCTCCTTGGCCCGTGCGCAGACTGAGGGGTGGGGGCGCCTTTAGGTTCCTCGGCATGGGCTGGCATTTCCCGTCAGACACAGGCGCTGGTCCCTGGGGCGGAGCACAACGCCGTGCTGCTCCGGGGTGGCAGGGACGCACGGCGCGAGGAGAGAGGGCTTTCGGACAAGGCCCATGCCCCGGGGCCTCCCTCATGGTCATCAAAGTTCCACGGCGATTCTGAGCTAAGCAGGGGTGTTTAACCGCGGGGTGTGTGACAAAATAGCCCCTTGGACTGGGGCATCTTGCCTCTCCCTGCAGTTTCACGTGGCACCCTTCGCTCGCTGGCTTTTGTTCTCTGTTACAAACGGTGGCTGTTCCACCCCAGAGCAGGCTGCATTTCAGGGGCAGATGATGCAATCCCAGGGCAGTTTGTGAAGCTCTCCGAGGGGACATCTTCCCTGCACTGGGAGGCTCTGGGGGGTAGATGCGGGGATGCTGAGGGGTAGGCAGCCACAGGCGGGGCTGCAGAGAACTAAGGGCCGGCTGAGGCTGTGGAGGGAGGAGAACAGACTCTTGCTCAAGCTCTAGAACAGGAGGGACCTGGCTGAGACAGAGCAGGGCTGGGGGGCTCTGCCCTCACTCCCCACCCCTTGCCTATGATGAGTGGCCACTGCAGGTTGCCTAGATGCCTGGCAGCGGGTCGCTGAGGCAAGGGGGGTGCAGGGGCGTGATGAAGTGGGGATTATGTTCGCTCTGTTCTGTTGCATGGTGGTTTCTACTGTCCTATGTGTGTGTGCCTCGGTTTCCCTGAGCACTGCACCGCTATCTAGATGGGGATGGGAATTCCAGGTGTGGCTCACTGCCCAGCCTGGCACCATCAGTGGTCCAGGCTCACTGTAACATTCACCTGGGCGGGGGGCAGGTGACACCTTTTGCCTGGAGAGCCGCACAGAGGAGGGGGCGGGGCTGCCTGCAGGCTGGGGCCGGTTGCTGGGTGTGGGGGTGAGTCTCGGCTGGCTTAGGATGCGGGGGGGCTGGGACCCCCCCAAGCTGGGCTGCACTGGCTGCGTCTGGTCCCTGTGCTGACAAGTCTGAGCTGCGCTGTGTCCCTGAGAACTAAGAAACCTGAGAGCCCCATCTGGCTGCGGCTGGGGGGGGCAGGGCCCGGGGACTCCCCACCCCTCGGTGACAGGAGGATAGGGTGTCCCTGCGGGGTGACCCTGGGGGGGTCAGTGCCCCGAGGGGGGGCGCCGTGGTCTGGGAGGGATGCGGCTCCTACTGTCAGGTGACAGAACCCGGCCGGAGGGGCGCTCCAGCGCTGAGGGTGCCAATTCCCAGCGTGACCAGCAGGAGGTGCCATGGCTGCGCGGGCGCCCGGGTTCCACGCACTGCGCGGTGAAAGGCCCGTTGTGCTGGCCAAGGCAGACGTCTCTCGGGTATGTAGCCGGCCCCGTCGCTGGAGGAGCCAAGCACCTCCCGAGCTCTCTCAGCAGCCCTGGAGGGCAATGCAGGGCTGTTCTCTCCTACCGTGCCTCGGGCCGCTCAGGGCAGAGCAGGGAATTGGACCTTGGCTTCCTGAAACCCAGGCTGCTGCTCTAACCACTGGCCCTCCCTCCCCTAGGAGCTGTCCTTCCGAGGGAGCCGCTCGATCCCCTTCTCTCCTGCTGGGAGAAGACGCCACGTGAACCTCGTTCACCCCGCCCCCCTCCCGCTTGCGTTCCAGACTGACCTCGCTTGGACCTGGGCGTGCGCCATCGGGCAGCAGCGAAGCCCGAAGCCCCAAGCGCCGTGCAGCAGAGTCTGGTCTAAACACACCCTGCCACTGACAGGCCACGAGCGAGAGCGTTCCACGGAGCCGCCGTGGCCTTTTGCTCTGTTACAAACCCCTCCCGTCCCCCCATCTTCAGAACTCTGCAGCGCTGCCCTTAGGCCGTGAGGTTACCCTGCCCGCTTGGTACGTCTAGACCCTGTCAAACGGGAGCTTGACCAGAGCCTGCAAATGAACGAAGGAGCCATGAGGAACGGGGGAGACGGGCACCCGGGGAACAAAGCGACGTGCCGCCGAGGTCGCTGGACGGGCCGCGGGTCGCAGTCTGGCTCGCGCTCCGTGAGGGCAGCGGGGTTAGCAGCGGCACTCCCCCGTCGGTGATTCCGCACCCGCCTCACCGGCTCCGGCCGCTGCCCTGCCCCACGCTGCCATAGGGCTTCACCCGGCGGGGCAGCAGCAAGTCCCAGCGTCCCTCCTCTCTCCCCAGGAAACGGCTCAGCTCTGCCCTCCGAGGTGCAAAATGGTTCTGGCTCCAGGGCCTGGCCAGGCCTTGGGCTCTCCGCTTCCTGCGCGACTGGCCCGGCTCGGGGGGCCCTTGCTAAGAGATTTGTTGCCCTGCTGGAGCCAAGTCGACCTTTCCAGACCTTGGCTGCCCGAGGGCTGCCTGGCGTACCCAGCGCAAAGCCTGACCTAGAGCCCCAGGGCAGGCAGAGACCCCAAGCAGGACCAGCCCCAACTCCATCAGCCCGGCCAGGGCTGTGTCCAGCCGGGACTTAAACACCCCTAGGGACGGAGATTCCCCCCCTCCCAGGGAAATAGTTTTTCCTAATATCCAATCTAGCCCTCCCCCACTGCACCTTGAGCCCATTGCTCCTTCTTCTGCCACCTGCCCCCACTGAGACCAGCCTCTCTCCATCCGCTTTGGACCCCCCCTTCAGGGAGCTGCAGGCTGCTCTCAAATCCCCCCTCACTCTTCTCTTCTGCAGACTGAACAAACCCAAATCCCTCAGCCTCATGACTCTTAACCTGTGTCCCAGGCATGTCTGGTTTCCAGGCTAACTCCCCAGTGGGCCAACTGCTCGTAACAGGTCCCAGTCCCGTTCCATTGGTGCGCAGAGGCAGCAGCGGAGAGAGGCAGCCTATAGGGTCCCAAGGTCCTGAAAAAGCCAAGCCCATCGGCTGGACACGCTAAGACGGAACTCGACCGCGGCTTCGAGCCTGTTTGCTCCGACGTTCCGGATTGCTTACTTGCGAGGCCAAAGCATGAACACAATGCCAGTGGGCCACAGAGGAGCCTCCCCCGGGGGAGAAAGGCGACTGAACTGACAACACACACAAATCAGGCAGAGGTGGCAAATATTCGAGCTCACCTAACCCCTGCTCCCGGCCAAGACAGAGCCCTTCCCTCTGCGCTTCTCTCCCGTTCTTTGTCCTGATCTGCTTACAGCTGACCCACGCGGTGGGGTCTCCAGAGCCTCCCTCGGGAGCTTTGTCCACCCTCTGACAGATCTGGCCATTAAAAAAGGCTCCAATTTCCTTTGCTCCACTTTGTTCTATAGCCCCCTGGACCATGCCCAGACTGACAGGGCTTTGCAGTGGTGCCCGTGTTTGCCAGACAAGTGCAGGGCAAGATGACATGGATGACAAAGGAACAAAGGGGAATGGTGAAAATTTGCCAACAGCCTGTCTTGTGGGGCGTCTTGGGCGCTGAGACTTGGCCCTGATCCGCTCTGTACTTGACGGGGTTCGTAAATGTCAGGGAAGCTTAACCACGCTCTCCTTCCCATGTGGCTAACAGGGGTCAGGGGTGCTGGCTACATCCCCCCTGGCCACGGGTGCTGGGAGAGAGGTTCTGGAGGTGGCTCCGGGGGTGGAAAAGTTTGAGCCGCCCTGGCGAACAGGATGTCAGACCATTTAACCACCATCATGAGTCTAACTGCCCCCAGCTTTCTTCTGCTCTGGTCTTCCGTTCCACTCATGAAATCCAGAGTAACCCTGGGCAAAACTGGGCCCACAACTGGATTTAGACTCAGGCCTTGCGCTGTGGCCATCAGCAGGCCCCCGGCGCGCTCAGGATACTTAGAAAGAAGAAGAGAAGGGACGCCAGCAGCGGCATGAAGGACCGAGCGAGTCCCGCACGGCAGCTTACCTGGGCTTGCAGACGGGGCGAAGGGCTCGGCTGGTCCCTTACATCAAAGGCATGGTGAGAGGGACCGATATTCCCGGGCATGCATGCGCCGTGGCGCTTTTGGAAGCGAGCAGGAGGGAAACGGGCCACGTCCTGTCCCCTGTGCTGACTGACATTGACAAACCCCCGCGTACGGGCTGTTTGAAATGTGACCTATTTCCTTGTTGCAAAGACAGGAAAGCAAAGACGAGAGAAAAACTCTGCAGCTCTGAAGGGGGCAAAAGTTCTCAGAACCCGCCTGATCTGGTTGCATAGCTGCCTGTTGGGCGGCGGGACAACCTCAAATGAGGGAGGTAAAGAAACTCGGTTCTCCTAAGCAAGTGCAGGGCTGGGGGAGTGGGGCCTTGGCTTTTGGTCCAGTGCACCTCGGGAGACACGCCATGAGCTGCACGCGGATGTTGGAGTCCGTCCGCTTCCTCGGCCTCCTGCCATTAGAGCTGCCTGGGCACAATACAGCCTGTAGGCCAGATCCGGCCTGCCCCGCCATCGGATCCAGCCCATGGACTCTGCCCCAGGCAGGCTCCTGCTTGCCTCGCCCCACCCGCACGCGCTCCAAACCGCCGCTCTGGGCGGTTTTTCTTTAAAAACTGAGAGTCTGGAGGGGAGGGGGAAGCTTTAGCAGCTGCTACCATCCCCAGCACAATGCCATTATCCAGTGTCTGGCCAGAAACCAGCCAAGGGGAGTGGCCTGTTTCAATAACAGGCAGCCACGAAGCACAAGGGGCTCCAGAGCACATGGCTGCAGCCTGTGGGGGCGGGGCAGGTGGCAGTGGTCCCTCTAAACTGCTTCAGAGGGGATTAATCAGCCCTGCCCAGCCAGAGGCTCAGGGCTAACTGGGGGAGGCTGATGAATCACCCATGAAGCTGGGCTGCTCCCGCAGATTAGAGGGAACACTGGCTGGCAGGGAGGCTGATTTCAGGAATGGGCTGCTGGCTGGTAAGTCTCGTGGCCAGACTCTGCCTCTGGCACCCCAGGCCCTCCCTTCCCCAACCCCCAGCCCCCCACTCCTGGCCTCTACTCCACATACCCAAATCCTCTGCCCCCCTCCTGCACTCATATCCCCTGCTCCAGATCACAGTCCCTAGCTCACAACCCAACTCCCTGCATCCCCTCCTGTACCCCAATTCCCTGCCCTAGGTCACAATCCAGCCCCCAGTCCCCCAGTCCAGTGCCCCAGGCCACAACTGCCCCCTTCACCCAAACTCCCTCCCTTACCCCAAGCTCCCTTCTGCACCCGACCTCCATCCCAGACCCCGCACCTCCTCCATTCATATCATGGAAGGGTGCAGCCCTCGGCCACTGTCCACATTCTTGGAGGGCCCCCTGTCAAAAATTATTGCCCCCCCCCGCCCTAGAGGGAAGCACAGCTCTGAATGGCTCTCACAAGAGGGCAGTGGTCACATAGTCCCTCCCTCCGTGTGCAAACCTGCCTGGGCCTTCCTGGCACCAGCGTGGTCGGCCTCCTCCCGGGTGTGGTTTCTGCCTGTTTAAAGGGCAGGGGTTGAGATTCACTGAACCTGGAGGGAGGTATCACAACCTCCCTGCCCTTCTCAGACAGGTGCAAGCTGGATCCCAGCTAGATTTGGAGGGTGATTCTGGGGGGTGTCCCCTGTGAAGACAGGGTGCAGGCAGGGCCGGATGGAGGCATGGGCGAGCCGCGCAGCTGCCCAGGGCACCAACCGATGGGGGGTGCCTGATGGCAGCTGTAAGGGGCGTGCGGCGTCCCGCGCGCCCAACTCCCGCAGTGACGGCCTGCCCACATTTCCGCGGTGCCGGCCAGCAACGCTCTTCCCCTCTATGGCCGCGGGGCCCTACATGGCCCAGTGCATGCGCCAGCAGCAACAACTGGGCCAGACTGGGCCGCGCTTGCACTGTGCACCCTAGGGGCAGGCCCCGGGCTGTGCACCAGCGGGTGTAGCCGGGCCGCGCATGTGCCATGGGCCCCAGGGGCAGGCCCGGGCTGCACGTCAGCAGCTGTAACCAGGCCGCGCATGCGCTGTGCGCCCCAAGGGGTGAGCCTGCGCTACCTAGGGAGGTGGGCCCGCTCCCCAAGGGCGAGCCCGCGCATACGCTGTGAGCCCCAGGGGCAGCACCGTGCGCCCATGCCCGGGGCACCAGAATACCTCGGGCCGTCCCTTGGTGCAGGTGTGGGAAACATCAAGGCATAGCAGTCGGAGGGTTAATCCACTGAGGCTATGTCACGTTACCGAATTGGAGGGAAGCAGCCAGATCGCTGCTGCACCCCTAGGTGGGGGTGTTGGCCCCAGAAATTGGTATAAAAGGGAGCCATGTGGGGTATTGAATGGGAGCTTGTTGTTTGCTGATCCTGTGTACACTGTTTATGTGAGTATATAATGTCTGTGTGTGTAGATCTGTAATCTGTATGGAAGCTGAATATTTCTCTGAATGTGGTTAAGCATTGCTATGGACAGGCTGAGTAGTGAAGCCCTGTGGAACAATGGCACTTGATGGCCCAAAGACACACCTAAAGCAGGAGGGCGGAGACCCAAGAGCTGCCAGCAGAGAGAGGCTGAGGACCAGGTGACCGGCTGCATACCAGAAGAGGCCAGGAAGGGTATAAAGAGGCCATGTGGTCGATGCCATTTTGTTCTCAGCTCAGCACTTCATCCCAGAGGCAGCACTGCAGGGATTGAAGAGCCCGGAAGACCTGTGAACCCATCCTGATCGTAGGATGTGCAATAAGAACTTTTAAACCAGCAGCTGTAACATCTCTGCTAGAGCCTGCATTGAGAACTGGGAGATTCGGTGCATGTAACGTACTGTACTTTAATAACCTTACTCTCAGGCTTTTCTTTCTTGTAATAATAAACCTTTAGATATAGATTCTAAAGGATTGGCCCAGCGTGATTTGTGGGTAAGGTCCAGAGGGTAAATTGACCAGAGATCTGTGGCTGGTTTCTTGGAACCGGACAGAACTTGTTCGGGGTAGGTGGGATTGGGTGCTAGGACCCCCCACCTGTGTATAGGCCCGGGGCCATCTGGGGCACGGATATTGCTGGGGTGTCGGAGGGGTTTTGCTCGGGAGGCTTCAGGCAGGCAGCTGAAGCGCTCTGTGGGACTGGTTTGTGGCCTGTGTGGAAAGGTCACCAGTCGGGGGCTGTAAGAAGCCCCGGATTCGAGCAATTCGCCCTGAGCGGACGCCCTCAGCTGTGCCCAGACACGGCCCGGTCCGTCACAGGCTACGTCTACACAGCAGCGTTATTCCAAAATACCAGAGTCCGCGTCTGCACCGCAAGCCGTTATTTCGACATGATGTCGAGCTGGACGACTTCTCACTCCGACTCCCGTAACCCTCACTGTGCGAGGAGGAAGGGAAGTTGGCAGAAGAGTGCGCTAACTCGGACTTCCTGCTCTGTAGACAGCACCAAAAGCCGAAATGAGCTATTTGGACTTAGCTGAAGTTTTGTGGCTGATTCCAGCTTTAGCCCTGCTGTTTAGACGTGCCCAGAGGTTTTCAGATCCTCGGCTGAGCGAAAGGTGAAATAGAAGATAAAGCATCTGATGAACCGATTGTTGTTCCCCTTCCCCTCACGGGGTTCTATTGACAGCTTCCAATCTGGGATTTCTTGTCTTACGTTTCATTCTGCAGCAGTATGAGATTGTTCCCACTCATCTATATTAACGGTTTAACGTTGCACACAGGACAGCCACGCTGCATGCCCTCCCCACTCGGAACGTCCTACCCCAGATCTCTCCGCTTCCAAGCCAAATTGCACTTAAGCTAACGGGAAGCCTAAATGAGAAGCCAGGGAAATATCATGGTAGTAGAGGACAAGGGCTCTCAACCTTTGCAGGCTACAGTACCCCACGTAGGAGTCCAATTTGTCTTGCATACCTCCCCCGTTACACCTCACTTCAGAACTACTTGCTTACAAAATCACACATAAAAATGCAAATGTGCCACAGCATGCTGTTACTGAAACATTGCTCACTTCTTTATTTTTACCATATAATTATTTTAAAAATCAATTGGACTTCTATACATTTTGTACTTACATTTCAGTTAGGGGATGTCTACACTGCAGCCTATTTCGGAATAGGGCTGCAAATGTAAGTATTCGGAATTGCAAATCAAGCCTGGGATTTAAATATCCTGTGCTTGATTTGCATCTTCCCGGCCAGGCGCCGTTTTTGAAATTTACAAGCCCAGAACAACTGCCCGTGTCTACATGCAGCAGTGAAACGGGTGTTTGAAATAAAGCCCTAGTTTGAACTACCTGTTAAACCTCATTGCAGGAGGAATAACAGGTAGTTCAAACTAGGGCTTTATTTCGAACACCCGTTTCACTGCCGCGTGTAGACGCGGGCAGCTATTCCAGGCTAGTAAATTTCAAAAAATGGTGCCCAGACGGAAAGATGCAAATCAGCCATGGGATATTTAAATCCCATGGCTTGATTTGCAATTCCGAATGCCTACATTTGCAGCTCTATTCCGAAATAGGCTGCAAGTGTAGACATACCCTTAGGCTATGTCTACACTGGCCCCTTTTCCGGAAGGGGCATGTTAATTTCAGCGATCGTAATAGGGAAATGCGTGGGGGATTTAAATATCCCCCGCGGCATTTAAATAAAAATGTCCACCGCTTTTTTCCGGCTTTTAGAAAAGTAGGAATAAGATCCTCCGGAAAAGAGCGCTTTTTCCGGAGGATCGGGGCCAGTGTAGACACTCTTTTCCGGCTTTTCTAAAAGCCGGAAAAAAGCGGCGGATTGGCAGCTGACGCGCTCGGTGGGCTGGTTCGTGGCCTAGTTGGGAAGGTCTCCAGTGGAGGGCTGTAAGGAGCCCTGGTTTCGAGCAAGTCTCACTTTGCTATCAAATGGGCTTAGTAAGAACAATCGCCGGGAGGGAATGGGCAGGGCTGACCCCCGCGTCCTGCTCGATGGAACTAGAAATAGGCCCTCCACCCCGGCGACCCAGTGCCTGGCGTGCCATTGCGTGGGACGAAAAGGAACCGCGCCCTCCTGCCTGGCTCTGTAGGGAGCAGACTGGTGAAGTGTGAGTGAATTAGGCTTTATTTTTGTATTATAGTAGATCTATAATTTAAATGCCGCGGGGGATATTTAAATCCCCCGCGCATTTCCCTATTACGATCGCTGAAATTAACATGCCCCTTCCGGAAAAGGGGCCAGTGTAGACGTAGCCTTTAGAGTGTAAAAAAGTCTGCTAGCTTGGAGAGTGCTTCTTATGTAGCCTGTAGGCCAGTGGTCACCAACCAGTCGATCGGGATTTACCAATCGATCTTGGAGCCTCTGACAGGGGATCTGACTGGTTTGGCTGAGAGGCTGTCAAGCACTAGCACTTCAGCTGCCCCTACCCGCACTGCCATGCTGCTCCTGCCCAGAGCCTCAGAGCTGCCCCTAGGAGCCTCTTGCTTGTGGTACAGGGTGGGGGAGACAGAGGTAGGGGGCACTGATGTCTCTCTGTCCCCCTCTCCTGTCCCCCATCTTCACAGAGTGAGGCAGGCGGGGCCTCTGTGAAGGGGTGGAGCAGGGGTATTTGGGTTTGAGGTAGATCTTGGGCTGACTTAAATTCAAAAAGTGATCTTGTGCTTAAAAGGGTTGGAGACCCCTGCTGTAGGCAAATACCTAGGCGAGTTGATGTGCCCTCTGGAAGATGTCTGCATACCCCCAAGGGGTGCGTGTATGTGGGGGAGCCTGCACTACCCTGCCGTGGCAGTACATGGTGATGTCTGCTTTGTCCACAGTGCAGATTTCTGGCCTGTTTCAAGCCTGGGGCGCCGAAGCACACAGGCACGGGGAGCTCTGAGAGTCAGGAAGTGTTTGGAATAGCAAAGCAGATTAAGTATCAGAGGGGTCGCCGTGTTAGTCTGAATCTGCAAAAGCAACGAGGAGTCCCGTAGCACCCAATAGACTAACATGCGTGTGAACAAGTGGGTCGTTGCCCACGAAAGCTTATACGCCAATACTTCCGTTAGTCTAGAAGGTGCCACAGGACTCCTCGCCAAAGCAGATTACGCGTGTGTCACGTGATTGGGTTTTAAAGTGAGTGGACAGGTCACGGCTGCACCCACGGGGGGGTGCCCCCAATTTGGTACAAAGTGTCCATGTGAGGTGTCAAAGGGAGGCGTACGCTCTGCTGATTCGATGTGTGACACGCCTGTGCTTGGGTGACGTCTGTCTGTGGAGTTATGAATATGGGCTCTGTACTGGTTCCCTGTCGGGGAGGGAGCCATGGGCCTGGACTGCCTGTTGTCCAGGAGGAAGGACTGGTCAGTGACTGGCTGTGCTAGCTAGCACTGCTGATGGACAATGGCTCTCGGAGCATGCCTGAGGGATGCGTCCGGAAGGCTGCAGACCAGCCAGTGCCTCGTGGCTGCCGGCATGTGAGACACAGACAGGTCACTTGGTCATGTGACCAGCTCCAGCTTGGGCGACACCAGGAATATAAAAGTGCCATGAGGCTTCTCTGTCGTGTCTCCAATCTTGCTCCTGATCCCAGATGCAGCCTTGCGAGGGACAGCGAGCCGGGAAGGATTGCCGACCCATCCTAATACAGGATGCGCACCAGAGATTCTAAGCGAGAGGTTTGTAACATCTTGTGCGTCAAGAACTCAGTGCCTGGCGTGTGTCAGGCACTCACTTAGCAATCTCACTCGCAACCTTTTCTTTCTTTTATTCATAAACCTCTGGATTTTCGATTCTAAAGGACTGGCCCAGCGTGCCCTTGGGGGTCAGATCGAAAGTGTACATTGGCCTGAGACTGTGGCTGGTTCTTTGGGACCTGGAGGAAGTGTTCGGAGTTGGTGAGATCAGATTTTATAACCTCTCACCTGTGTGAGGCCCGGGGCTGATTGTGGCACAGGAAAAGCTGGAGTGTGTGAGGGGTTTTGCTCGTGAGGTTCCTGCTGGCCGGATTGGCAGCTGACGCGCTCGGTGGGCTGGTTCGTGGCCTAGTTGGGAAGGTCTCCAGTGGAGGGCTGTAAGGAGCCCTGGTTTCGAGCAAGTCTCACTTTGCTATCAAATGGGCTTAGTAAGAACAATCGCCGGGAGGGAATGGGCAGGGCTGACCCCCGCGTCCTGCTCGATGGAACTAGAAATAGGCCCTCCACCCCGGCGACCCAGTGCCTGGCGTGCCATTGCGTGGGACGAAAAGGAACCGCGCCCTCCTGCCTGGCACTGTAGGGAGCAGACTGGTGAAGTGTGAGTGAATTAGGCTTTATTTTTGTATTATAGTAGATCTTTTAGTAATTGCTTTTGCATTGCTTTGCGCTGGATTAAGCTTTAGAATTTATAGTATTTAAGGTTTAAATTGTCTAGTCATTGTTCTTAAGGCTCGTGAAATGTAAACAACTGTATTAACTGCTTAAAGCTTGCAATAAATGAGCAAGTGGCTAAGTAGCCCTGGAGTGTCCTGGTTTCCCTTGGTGCCACAGGACTCCTCGCTGGTTTCCCTTGGATCTAAAATTAATCAAACCACAGCACAGTGTACCTCTGCCACACAGCTGGGCCACTCTGATTCCACCCAGCAGAGGGCAGTGGTGTGCAGGCGCACGCTCACACACACACACACACACACAGAACTCACATCTGTGCCATATTATGGCTGCCCCATCTGCAAATGCATTCACAGCCCGGTTGCTGACTAAGCCCTAACTACACAACACGCCACAAGCACACCCGTCAGTGCCACGGCCCCTGCCACAGGAGGGCCTGGCCGCAGAGTGCATACCGTAGGAAGAAATGTCCGTGGCCCTGCTGTCCTGCAGCAAGATATGGCAGGGGGACAGATTTTCAGACACGTGGCTCAGCCCCATCGATATAGCCCAGAAATGACTCCCATATGTGAGCACATCGCCCTCCTCCACCACGTGCTTTACGACTCCCCAGCGACAGCCACGCTGTGTGAGTCAATCTCGCTACCCCCGCGGGGGCCGCCTTCCCTTTCTGGGGCCTTGAAACTGTTCCCCTGGCCCCACCCAGAGCCAAGACACCTTCCCTAATGAAATGTGTTTCAGGCTGAGCGACGCTGAAGGACACACTCACCCTTCGAGGGACTAGCAGGAACCGGGGCCTCCTGGGGAAACGTAATGCACCGGAAACCCCAGCGGCGGGGAGAGGGGGAAGAGACAGGTCCTCTGGATTCAAAATCAACAGGCTGGTGAGGTGGGGAAGACAGGTGCAGGGTTGGGGGAACAGCCAGGGGCGTGGGAGGCCTGCAGGCAAATCCTTTGTGCCTCCATTCCCTGCCCCTGTCTCTGTCTCTGCATTGGGGATGCCCTGCCTCTCGGGGCATGGGGGAGGGTAAATCCACGAACAGCTGTGAGCTGCTCAGAAATTCTGGGGACTGAGGCTAAGTACGTGCTGTGCCGTCCCACCAGCACCAGGCCTTGGGGCCTGTCAGCTCACTCCGGCTGCACTCCCTGGTGGAAACGGCGCTGCTCCCGATCGACACCGTGAGAAGAGAATCAGGCTTTTGGTTTGACAACCCCGGGGGGGGGGAGGGGAACTGTTGTGCAAAGGTCCCAGGCAGCTGAAACCCTTTTCTGGGAACTGATCAAAGGGTGCAGTTAGAGAGGGAGGCAGCCAGCTTTGTATGGCAGCGGGAAGATGGAGGCTTTTGCGGTTGAGTCAACTGGCAAGCCGCGTTTAACTGTGAGCAAGGGACTGCAGCCATCTCTGGGTGTGCAGCACAGTCCAGCCTCAGGAGTCTTAGTAGCCGTCGCTGTCAAGCCGAGCCGCGTGTTTCCTGTGTCCTGACTGGCCTTGGCCAAGGGCTTTCTCTCAGGCTACACGTTGGTGCTTTGCTCAAAGCCCCCCAGGCCTGGGCTATAAGCCATGTCCCCTTCCAGCTGGCCGTCGTCCGATAACACGTTCACGCTGGGCCTGTGTTCTCCGGAGTGAAACCCCGTCCCGTGTGGAAGGGGCAGTTACGGTGACATCCGGTGACTGGCACCAACCCCCTTTCATCACCCCGCTGCAAGTCAGACCTGTGAGGAATGAGACCGACAGGAGGTATCTAACACCCAGTCTCCTGCTTCCGACTGCAGCTCTTCCCTTGTCCTTTTGGCGGGTTTCAGGGGCCGCCGTGGGAGTCTGCTTCAGCAAATACAACAAGGAGTCCAGGAGCCCCTTAAAGACTCAGTTTCACTAGGGCGCAAATGTTTACGAACGCCGAGGCCCTAATACAATTGTCCATCTTTAAGGAGCCGCCAGACTCCCTGTTGTTCTTCCTCTTTTGTATTTCTCTCAGCTCAGACTAGGACAATCAAGGGGGTCAGTTTCACCTTTGTTTGTTTGGTTTGGTCCATTTCACTGCAGGTTCTCAGCCCAGCAACATGTGAGTGGCGAAGGGAGAGTTCTGGCGCAGTGGGGGGCTGTCTGCTCTGGAACCCGGGTCCCCCCACGCTGTGATGGGAGATTCCCACTGACTCACCCACATGTGGATTAACCCAGACACCTAAGCTCAGCCTGAGGAGATAACAGGGGGATTCCCAGGGGGAGAGACAAAGGGAGAGAGGCGGAGACTAACACCGGACAAGGAGCAGTTGCTGGTGGGGAAACAGGAGGGAATGAGCCTAACCTGGGGGCTGGAAGTCTAGGGGGGTGATGGACCCCCCTAACCCAAGGGATCTGAGGCCTCCTGGCCCAGACTCCTGTAGCCACGTCACGTCTGTGCTGTTCTGTATCCCGGAGGAGCAATGACCCCTCTCTGGTCTCTGGCTGGCAGACTGTTCTTGCTGCTCTGGGGCTGCAGGATTTGGGGGACCCTGACTCGGTGTCACACGAGTAAATGATTCGCTGCTGCTGTTTACTGCGCTAGCACCTAGAGGGCCTAAACAGCCTCATTGCGCAAGGTGCTGTACAAATGTGAACTGCTCATTGAGACAGACGAAAGATGCCGGCCCGTATGTTAGGCCCAGCTCAGTGGAGGCAGGGACAGCTGGCTCATAGAGAAGAGGGGCTAACGGAAGGTGAACTCCTCACACACAGACCTGGTTCCTGCTCTGATGTCGCCGTGGTACAAAAGGGTCGCAGCGCAGCAGCAGGCCAGTGCATCCCACCCGTCGCGTCGGGGTGCCACGTCCGCATCCCAAGGCCACGTTCCAGCCAAGGGTCACTGTGCCACGACACTGTGTCACCAGGCAACATGGCAACATGGCAAGGCCACAAATACTTTGGGGGGGCTCTTTAATGTTCCGACCAGCTATCGCTGGGAGCACCCCACAGATCTGGGGGGATCTGACACCAGTAACTAGTGACAATGACCGTGCTGTGCATCAGGCTGTGGCCACAATCCAACAGTGGACAGTGGCTCCGTGGGGTCTCCCCGTTTACCGAGTGGTGGCAGCTGAGCAGTCCGGACCCTAGAGCAAAAGTGGGGAAAATCTGAGCGGTGTTGAGTGCATTTGAAATATGATGGGAACCTGAATCCTTATGTGACCTCTTGCTGGTTGTGGCCACACGAGGGCGCAGTGTAACTGAGCATCTGCATGTGTGTGATTCCTGGGGCATTGCTTTTAAGGCCCTTGCTGATCCCATAGCTCAAAACCAAGACAGTCCAAACTCGTGAGACTGCAGCAAAGCCACAGGCGTTGGATTTTGATTGACCCCTGGAAACAGGACCAAAATTCTTCCTTGAACGAGAGAGAGGCTCCGGAAACAACTGTCTTTGTTGTTAGTGGAGCGGTGGGGTAGGGAACATGCCAGTCATCCCCCGAATCTTCATTTCATCGCCGCTGTCCTCTACTGGAGAAAGTCTGAACTGCACAACTGTGTGTCTGCCACCCCGTACTGTTAGCAGCTTGGTGAAGGTTCTCTGCTTGCTCTAGTGCCAGAGGCCTCTGCTTGGAAGGCGCCGGATCTTAATTCTGTCCCTGCTGTGGCTTTCCAAGAGGTCACTACACGCCGGACAGCCACAGCCAGGAAGTTCCGGAGTAAGTCACCATAAGCCTGACCAAAGCTCGGGGTTGGGGGCACAATGACGAGGGCGAAAGGACCTCGGGGTCTGAGTCCCAGTCGCTGTGGCCGGGGCCCTGTGAGGGGAGGGAGAGCGCATGGGTCTAGTGGGCAGAAGAGAGAGATTCTGTGCTCAGAGGCTGGGCGAGGAGGCTGCAGACTGGCCTTTAACGTTGCCCCCTTGTCTGTTACAACGCGGTCTCTAGCCGCTCTGCAGTTCAGCGGAGACACCACAAAACCCAGACTGGAGCCTGGGAAGAATCTCAGCCCGTCGGGGGGAGGAGAGAAGGGGCAGCAAGTCGGCTGTTTGCAGCCTCGTTTCCTGGTCATTCCCGGTGGCGCGCTGGCCGACAAGCCTTAGCAGGGAGACGGCCTTTGCCTGGCCGCGGGCCGCTGGCTGCAATTGGCAGCTCTACCCGGCCAGGAGCGGGCCCGTTGACAATCGGGCACTTTGTGTCACTGCGAGGGCTCAGACAATGGGCAGCGTGGAGAGGAAGGAAGCCGCTCTTCCCACCCGCCAAGAGCCCAACCCGGCCCTGGCCGCCTCCTTCCCCACCGGCCTTCCGCCCATGCGCCATCCCCTGGGGGCTCTCAGGGCTGGGACCGAAAAGGCCTTTCCTTGCCTGATGCTTGCCGTGCTCTGCTGTCGCCTCATGCCGAGATACCACAGCAGCCCTGACCTCTGTGGCCACCGTCCACGCTTCCAGTGGACACACCCGCCGGCTCTTCCAGGCAGGGCTTCCCGAGGGACATCGTGGCTGGGTTATATCCAGACATCGTGGTCCTGGCCCGAAGGGGGCCAGCCACGCCCCTTGGGTTACAGGACGTTAACCGATGTCGTCCCAGCCCTACAGTCGGCCTTTTATCGTCTCCCGCAGCAGGTCTCAGCCTCCCCAGGCATCTGGACCCGTCCGGAGTCTGATTGGTCTTGTGTGCCCCAAGTTCCACTTCATTGAAACTTCTAAAAGCAGGCCTAGAAGCACAGCAGTGGCCCAGCACGTGGTCCTGAGAGACAGCCGGCTTGTTCGGGTGCACCGTGGATGGATGAAATCAATTAGCCACCTCCCACATCCGTGTGTGTGTGTGAAATTCTCCTTGGTGCAGGTCGGACTTGCTGGTCCGGCACCCTGGGGGCCTGACCAGTCCCAAAGGGGGGAATTGCTGGACCAGGGTGTGACGTACTGGGGGGTACCTTGCTGGTTGCTATGCTGGGCAGAGGGTTGTGAGTGACCCCCACTGGCTGCTGGCTGCAGCACGTGCAAGAGGGCTCCGAACCTGTCTGACCAGTGATCTCCCAGGGAGCGGAACAATGAGAGGCAGGGGAGTGGAGCCCTGGCTGGGGGCAGGGCTGGAAGTGAGGGAGTTAGTTTCTGTCTGGGAGCATGGAGGAAGCAGCCTAGGGAAAGGGGCTGGAATTTAGGGACCCAGGCTCCCCCATCTCAAGGGGGGCTGAGGCATCCTAGGCCTACCCTGGAACCAGATGACATCTGTGCTGTGCTGTATCCTGGAGAAGCAATAAACTCCCTCTGTTCTACTGGCTGGTGGAGTCTGTCTGTGCCATTTCGGGGGAGCAGGAGACGGGAAAACCCCAACGCGCCGTCACACGGGGAAGCCCCCTGTCACTGGCCTCCCAGCCCACTGACTCTCGTGGCCTGTGCTGGCCCCGCTGTTCCCAGGCTCGGGCTCTGGCCCAGCCCCACTGCTAATGGGCCCCATCCCCAGACCCCTGCCGCCAGCTCAGCTAACCCCAGGGCCAGAGCCACCTGGCCACTGCTGAGCCAGAGCCCCAAGGCCGGGACCAGGACCAGAGCCCCACAGCTGGGGCTGGGGCTCCCTGACCCCTCTGCCAGGGGCCCCAGCTAGGGCCTCCTGGCTGAGTTGCTGCCCCTCCTCCCTCTGCCCTGCTGTGCTCCCAGCCCTGCCCCCAGACCATCCTGCTCCTGGGCTCTGTGGTCCAGGAACATCTGTGCCGGACCGGAGAGTCCCTGTGTAGGGGGTACGACCTCTACGGACTTTGCTGGGCTGTTTACGTAGCCTGAGGTAAAACTCGGCCGATCGCCAGACGAGCGCCTGCACTCCCGGAAGAGCTCTGCATGTCCCCAGGGTACGTGTCCCTCTGGCGGGAGCCACTTGTCCGTGGGCCTCCGTCCAGGGCCCGATGGCGCCTTTGCTCGTCGTGCTGCCGTCTCGAAGAACGAGGTTCAAGCCGGGCCCGTGGGGTGCACTGGGACTTGGCTGCAAGGGTAGGGCCTGCAGTGACATATCCCCCATTCAGCTCTCTGTTTGCTCCGGGTGCTCCCCAGCCATCAGGAAACCCCGGAGCCCGAGGCTGGCAGGTCAGGCCGAGGTGAGCCTGAGGCAATACGGACCCAGCAGGACACACAGAGCTAGTCTGACCGGCTACTGTCGCTAGGCGTGCAGCCGACGTTTGTGCTGGGCCCTGGGCTTTCCCAGCAAGCTGGGGGCTGGTTGACTTGTGGACAAGGCCAAGCTGAAGAGGTGGCAATCCTTCAACTGCTTGCAAAGCTCCGTGTTTTGTTATTGAATTCCGATGCCTAGTGACAGGCTGGAGAAAGGATGTCTGTGCTAAAGAGCTACCCGCCACCGCCCGTCTTAGAGCTCACAAGACAATTCCTCTGAACGGTCCCGGGGCGACCAGATTTCTAACATTTTTGAGGTTAAATCTTCAGTGAAACCAAAGCTCATGCATTTGGGGGGTGAAAAAGGAAAGCAGCCCAATTTTTTAACCATCTGTGGTGCCTCCCCTTCAGATCCACTCCTCCAGGTCAGTGGCTCTGAACCTTTCCAGATAACGGTACGCCTTTCAGGAATCTGATTTATTTCATGCACCCCCAAATGTCATCTCCCTTAAAAACGACTTGCATACAAAAATCTGATATAAACATACACAAGTGTCACAGCACACGATGAGTGACAGATTGCTTGGGTCTCATATTTTGCCGTGGAATTATAAAATAAATCCATTGGAATACAAATATTGTACTCACACATCAGTCTATAGCATGGAGAGAGCTACGACCAAGTCCTTTTTAGTCTGTACTGATTTTGCTCGGGCTTATTAAAACCGTTGTAAAACCAGGCAAATCTCTAGACTTCAGCGTACCCCCCGGGGAACAAGTAGGCCCGGTTGAGAACTACTGCTCCAGTTTCCTGGTCATTATTTGCCATATGTAATTGCGGTAGCTCGTAGGCGCGCCAGTCTGAGAGCAGAACCCCAGTGTGATGGGCCCTGTCCAAATACAGAACAAAAAATCGGTGCCACTAATTCAAGGAAGGGACTGTTTCCTCTTGGATCCCTGAGCCGGAGTTGCTTTATTCTGGAGCAGAAAAGGCCTGCCTCCTTCGTGATTTCATCAGTCTGGGCAGGGCTTTTATGGCCTTGTGGGATTTTTTTTTAATATCCTTGGCAAAGTTCCGGAGTGAGTGGTGAGTTTGTGTTTTTTTTGTTTTTTGAACAGCCCCTCTCCATGCTGCTCGCAAGCTGCTCTCTTATTACCGCTCACTTCCTGAAAGGAGACTTCTCAGCACAGCCGCGAAGCCAGGAGCTGCTGGCCTCTGACAGCAGAAAGCGTTTCTGCGGTGACTTGGGGAGGGCGACCCACACCCGCGGCCTGGGACGCCTCTGACACTCGCAGGAGGGAGAGAAACGGGAAAGAAGCTTTCGGCTGCACCGGGGAAAGGGAGAGAAACTGACGGACTAGCAGGGGGAGCAGAAGAAAAGGAGCGAAAGGTAACATGCTGTTGTGTTGCAGACCTCTCCAGGGCTGGGCTGGGGGGCATGCCGGGGGGGTTACGCAGATGTTCTCTGAAATCCAAATGCTCCGGGGTTGAAGGAATGAGGCTGAGGAATCCTGCATGCTGGAAAACCATTTATGAGAATGAAAACCATGTTCACCCGGCTCCACCATTCAGAGTTTCCATAAAAACGCCGGCTTGTGTTTCGGTGTCTGCACACGGCAGGACGCAGGCATTTGCTCTGGCTCTTTCTTTCTCTCTCCCAAATGCACCAGGCCAGTTCTGTGCGGAGCCCTCTGACTGTGAGTGTGCGTCGGTTCTAAGCTCGAGCTCCCTTGTGCGAAACTTTTAATTACCAAGCTGCAAAGCTTTCCCCCGTGCTGCAGAATTATGTGTGCTTAGCTGCCCTCACGCTGCTCTCTCTCTGACTTCTCCTCCACTATGTGGCTTATAAACTGTCTGCCCCAAAAAAGCTACAGTGGCGCTAATTTTGTGATCAGGGTCAGACATTTGGCAGGTCGGACTGGTCACATGGTTCTCGGCCTTGATTAGCTTTTTAAACTTTTTCCCCCCTAACTTAATCCCCTGGAACAAGTGATTTGAAAGGTCAGGGTCGATATTAGCGCTGGGGAAATGCCGGCGGATTAGCTCATTAGCGCGGGACTTGAAGTAGAAAGGAGTTTACAAAAGAGCCGTGGCAATTGCTTTCCACAAAATAGTCGGGAGAGGCACTCGAGGCTGAGCTGGGCTGAGCCCTGGGGACGGGCTGCTCCCCTCCAACTTTGGCTCCAGCGAGGGGCGTGCGGCAAGATTTACATTTTCAAACTGGGGCCAGTTCGGGGGAGGTTCATCTCCGCGACGATTTGGTCAGATCTCACCGGGGCAGCAAGCCGGGAGCTTGCTTGTTTCCTTGGGAGGAGACGCGCTTAGTGGCGTGGCCAGAAGGGATTTCCAGCCCGGCCTGGAAGTCTCAGCAGGGTCGCCGGGTTGGTCGTAACTGGAAAAGCTTCGGAGTCGACGGCGAGTCCTGTGGCAGCGCAGAGCCTCACGAACACAGCGACGGCGGCAGGGCTCTCGTGGGCCCTGCCCGGGCCCTCGGCGGGATGTTCGCCAGTAGCGGCTCGACTGTCAGCTCGGAGCTGGGCAACAGGTGTGCGGCAGGGCGGGGCGGGGCGGCCGCGGGGTCTGCGGTTTCCTTGGGTCCGGCTCCAGCACGGGAGCCGTGGGAAAGGGAAAGGACCGACTGGCCATCGCGCCGGGTCCCCAGCCACCGCCGGGCTCTGCCTGACGCTGCCTTGGCCGGCACTCCCGGTTCCACGCTCTCCCTCAGCTTCCCTGGGGAGACCGGCCCGCTGGGTGGCCGTGTGGGGGGGTCGCGTGGCTGTGCCGCCGAAGTGCAGGGGAGGCACCTTTGCTGGAGCCAAGGGGCCAGGGCTTTGTCCTCTCCCAGCGTGGGTGGGTCGGTCGAGGTGGGCAATAAAACGGCGGCGGCTCGGCGGGGTTAGCCCCACGTGGGCCACTGCCACTGTATGTACCTGCCCCTCCGCAGGCAGGGGCGATCCCGGCCCCCACTGGCCTGCAACGGCGATCCGCCGACAGCGGGAGCTGTCCCCCCAGCTGTGGGGGGGGGGCGGGGCTGGCAGACCAGAGGCAGCCCCCGGGCTGGTCTTTGCACCCCCTGGTCTATATGCTCCAGTGAGTCTTCCATGGTGCCCCGCCCCCCGACCGCACGGGCGTACGAGCATCGCCTCTCACGTGCCGTTTGCCGACACAATTTTGTCCGGCCCTAGGATGTCTGAGAATCGATCCCCGGCTCGAGAGCGCCCTGGCAGAAAGAATCCCTTCCACGCCCCCCCCCCCCCCGGTTGGCTTCGCACCGGTTCACCCAGGCGCTCTCGGTCACGTCCCTTTGGAGCTCTCTGAACGGTCCTTTCCCGCCTTCACATTTACGCTTGGGGGTGAGCGAACTCCTTTGCCCAGGGCGCTGGCCCAGAGCACTTGTCCTTGGGCCCAGAACCGGCCCACCAAGCCCAGCTAGAGAGGGGTTCTACATCCAGAGGGGGCTGTTGGCTGCCTCGGGGCACCCACCTTCTCCCACCCAGACAAGGAATAGCAAAGGGCTTCAAGCAGCCGCGCCAAGTAACCTGCCGGCCTTGATTTCCTGGACGTGTAAAGTGTAGACGTCACAGGTGTCCTTAAAGCGGGGAGGGAACCTCAGACCCGCAGGCCGGACGCAGCCCTCGCTTGCCTGGATCCGGCCCTCGGGGCTCAGGGCTCCCCCCCTAGCACTGGGGAGCCAGCGCCAGTCCCCCCCGCCCCCGCCGCCGCACTGCGTGGCTGCAGCACACGAAATCTGCTAGCCTGGGCCCCCGGGCTCTGGTGTGCGAGGAACGTGGGGAGGGTCTCAGGCGGGGCCCACGTCGGGGGGGGTTGGGGTTTTGTTTGTCGGGTGGTTTTGTTTTTCACTGATGTGCAGCCCCCGGCCCAGAAACGTTTCCCCAGCCCTGCCTGAAGGACTAACAGGTTTGTTTGGGCAGGCCCACCGACCGGGCGAAAGGTGGGGCAATTGCACAGGGGCCTGGCCCTTCAAAGGGGCCCAGAGCTCCCGGCTTCGCGCCCCTTTGAACTGCCCCAGGAGCGCCACTCCCCCACCCCGGGCAGCTTTGAGGACTGAGGGGAGGTCCAGCACCACGGCCCAGGCAGCACTAAGGGGTGACTGACCTAGGCCCCGCCCCTTTTGCCCTCAGCCCCGCCCCTTCCAGGGGCGTGGAGCCAGGCTGCCCTCCCTCCTTCCCCCAGGGCCCGGGTGGCTGGTGTCCCTGCTGTGTTTGGGCGTAAGCTTTCAAGGGTAAAAACCACTTTGTCAGAGGCAAGTGCGAAGGGGATCACCGAGCCCCAGCCAATAGGGTTGCCAGATGGTTTCAACAAAAATCCCGGTGTGACGGACCGGGCCGTGTCTGGGCACAGCTGAGGTTCATCCGCTCAGGGTGAATTGCTCAAATCCAGGGCTTCTTACAGCCCCCGACTGGTGACCTCTCCAAACAGGCCACAAACCAGTCCCACAGAGCACTTCAGCTGCCTGCCTGAAGCCTCCCGAGCAAAACCCCTCCGACACCCCAGCAATATCCGTGCCCCAGATGGCCCCGGGCCTATACACGGGTGGGGGGTCCTAGCACCCAATCCCACCTACCCCGAACAAGTTCTGTCCGGTTCCAAGAAACCAGCCACAGATCCCTGGTCAATTTACCCTCTGGATCTTACCCACAAATCACGCTGGGCCAATCCTTTAGAATCTATATCTAAAGGTTTATTATTACAAGAAAGAAAAGCCTGAGAGTAAGGTTATTAAAGTACAGTACATTACATGCACCGAATCTCCCAGTTCTCGATGCAGGCTCTAGCAGAGATGTTGCAGCTGCTGGTTAAAAGTCCTTATTGCACATCCTACGATCAGGATGGGTTCACAGGTCTTCCAGGCTCTTCAATCCCTGCAGTGCTGCCTCTGGGATGAAGTGCTGAGCTGAGAACAAAATGGCATTGACCACATGGCCTCTTTTATCCCCTTCCTGGCCTCTTCTTGTATGCAGCAAGTCACCTGGTCAGAGGCCAATCTCTATGTTCCCTGCCGGCTGCCCTCAGGTGACAAATCCCATTCTTTGGGTGTGTCCATAGCCTATTGAGAGTCATTGTTCCACAGGGCTTTGCTACTCAGCCTGTCCATAGCCATGCTTAACCACATTCACAGAAATATTAGGCTTCCACACAGATTACAGATTCCTACCTACACACATACACATTATACACTCACATAAATAGCGTACATAAGATCAACAAACAATAATCTCCCATTCAATACCCCACATGGCTCCCCCCACACCAATTTCTGGGGCCAACACCCCCACCTAGGGGTGCAGCAGCGATCTGGCTGCTTCCCTCCAATTCAGCAACGTGACACCCGGACACACTTGACATTGCATCACAATCGACATCCCAGCTGATCTAGAACAGCCCCCGGTTCTGGTCTCTCCATGTGTTTCCCGAACAGAAAACTCGAAAACTGAACTGTCCGGTTCAAAACCAGACACCTGGCGACCCTACCGGCCAATGGGGGAAGAAAACTCTCTGCCCCTTTGAGCAGTGGGGTGGCCCAGCGGGGGGGAGAGCTGCCCACCAGGGCAGGAGACGATGGGCACTGTGCTGCTCCGAGGCTTCCTCTGGCAACGGCAGGAAGATCATCCAGACGAGTGTTCCTCCTCTTAGGCGCTGGGTTACGTCTGAGGACGATTGAAATCGGCAAGAGTCGCTTTCGCTGACTGTTGATTGTCTGGTCCAGTTGTGGGTTTCCAGCCCTTCCATTTTCAGCCCTCCTAAGAAAAGTCCCGAAAGGTTGAACTCTCTAGTCCAGCGCTTTCTGGCCCGGCGACGGCTGTGGCGAGGCAGGTTTCAGCGAGCCGGGCGTCCGCTCTTCATGGGGGCGGCCGAGTGTCCCGTGGGCCCTTAATGTTTGTTTGCAGCCACCAGGCCTGGCTCTCAGGGCTCTGATTGCAGCGGCAGTGCTGGTAAGGCTGCTAGACAACATTGACCTCCTGTGGTCCGGCAAGTTCTCTGGTTCGGCGCCGCTCAGGTCCCGAGGGTGCCGCTCTAGGGAGGCTCAGCCTGGAAGGGGACTCCGGTGGAGATCTGAGATGGCCTTTGTGCCTGCGGTTCCAGGAGTTTTGCCATTTATTTCAGACACACCAGGATTTCCTCTGGCGGTCGCAGCCCCAACCAAAGGACCAGTTCAAGCCTGTGTCGGGCTGCAGCCCAAAGTCGTCAGCTCCGGGGTCTCAGCAGTGGCTCGGCTCACATAGCACCTGGCATGGCCTTTGGGTTGCAGCCCCCTCCTTAGAAACCCACAAGTCACAGCACATGCTGCCTCCCCCATCACATCTACGTCATCTGGCTCGCTTGCCTCCTCCAGGGGAGGAAGGGACCCGAAGGGCTTGGCAAGGAGAGCATTGGAGGATCCCATCCGAAGAGGCTTTGGAGCCCAGAGCAGAAGGCTGGAGACGTGACAGGCAAGCCCTGATCCATCAGAGCCCCAGAACTCAGGGCCCAACAGGCCAGACTGCCACCAGCTGGGCCTTCGCCCCTTTCCCCTCTTCCTTCAACTCTCGCCACCCGACATGCTCCAGCCAGGAAGAGCGGGGCTTGGCCACCATCTGTCGCACGGGACTTGGTGGGGCCCGTCGGGGAGGGCGGGGGGCCGTGTCTACACCAGGCAATGATTTCGAAATGACTAAATTCGACTTAACTCCCAATTTAACAAACTCAGACTAGCGTGGCCACGCTGGGGAAGCCTCAAACTGAGTCCGGGGCAGGCTCGGTTAACGTGGCCGTGCTACCTCGACTCGGAGGCTCTGGGGAGCAGTTCCTTCCAGCGGCCCCAAGCAGCGGCACCGGAGCCCACGCGGCCGCTGGCTCGAAACTGCTATTTTGTAATTAGCGTCACTCCCGATGAAAAGCAGGAGGGCAGATTTTGAATTAAGCGGCCCCGTATTTCGACAACGGGCCTGGCACTGGGGAGACTCCCCTTGTAAATTTGACCTGAGGGGGGTTGTTTTGAAACAAAGCCCTAGTGCAGGCCGGGGTGCCCAGCGCCCAGCTCGGAGAATGATTGTGCGAGTCGCAGGGCCGCGGAGGAGGGAGCCCTCAGTCGAGTGCACCCTCCACCAGCGGGGGGGAGCTCCCCTTCAGTGTATTGTCCGACCCATTTGGAAGTGATGCCAACAGCGCACGCCATGGCCGGTCCCCTCCCGTCAGCTCGCAGATCACAGCATCAGGAAGTGACCAACCTGATTGGGGCTGTGTGGACGTGGGGAAGTCTGATAGACCCTGACTTTAGCAAGACTTTTGATACAGTCTCCCACAGGACTCTTGCCAGCAAGTGAAGGGAGTATGGGTTGGATACGTGGGCTGTAAGATGGGTAGAAAGCTGGCTAGACGGTCGGGCCCAACGGATAGTGATCTGCTTGGCGGTCAGTTTCTAGCGGAGTGCCCCAAGGTTCGGTTCTAGGACTGGCTTGGTTCAACATCTGTATTGATGACCTAGATGAGGGGATGGATTGTACTCTCAGCAAGTTTGCGGATGACACTGAGCTAAGGGGAGAGGTAGATACGCTGGAGGGCAGGGATAGGGTCCAGAGTGACCTGGACAGATCGGAGGATTGGGCCAAAAGAAATCTGATGAGGTTCAACAAGGACAAGTGCAGAGTCCTGCCCTTGGGACGGAAGAATCCCAAGCATTGGTACAGGCTGGGGACCGACTGGCTGGGTAGCAATTAGGCAGAAAAGGACCTGGGGGTTATAGTGGGTGAGAAGCTGGATAGGAGTCAACAGGGCGCTTGTAGCCAAGAAGGCAAATGGAATATTGGGCTGCGTTAGGAGGAGCATTGCCAGCAGATCCAGAGAAGTGATTATTCCTCTCTATTCAGCTCTGGTGAGGCCGCATCTGGAGTATTGTGTCCAGTTCTGGGCCCCCCACTACAAAAAAGATGTGGACGCATTGGAGAGGGTCCAGTGGAGGGCAACCAAAATGCTGAGGGGGCTGGGACACATGACCTGCGAGGAGAGGCTGAGAGATTTGGGTTTGTTCAGTCTGCAGAAGAGCAGAGGGAGGGGGATTTGAGAGCAGCCTGCAACTCCCTGAAGGGGGTTCCAAAGAGGCTGGAGAGAGGCTGGTCTCAGTAGTGACACATGGCAGAGCAAGGAGCAATGGGCTCAAGTTGCAGTGGGGGGGGCTAGGTTGGATATTAGGAAAAACTCTTTCCCTAGGCAGGTGGGGAAGTGCTGGGATGGGTTCCCGGGGGGGGGGGGGGTGGAATCTCCATCCCTGGAGGTGTTTAAGTCCCAACCTGACCAAGCCCTGGCTGGGCTGATTGAGTTGGGCTGGTCCTGCCTTGGGCAGGGGGCTGGACTCGGTGACTCCTGAGGTCCCTGCCCGCCCGGGGGTTCTAGGATACTAAATGTTTCCTGCTAGGGTCCGTCGACAGAGCCATGTAGATTAGTTTACGCGAAAAAGGGAAATGAAGCGGCGATTTAAATCATCGCCACTTCATTTAAATCAAAATGGCCGCCGCGCTGTGGCGAGCAGCTGATTGTTGCACAGCGAGACAGTCTAGACGGGGATCTGCTGACCCCAGAACCCTTCGTCGGCAGATCCTGTCAGCCTCGTGTCCATCACGGAGCCAGGCTAGACACACCCCTAGGTCATGAAAATTCTCCTTTGTTTAGTTTCATCCCATAAGTGCTGGTGGGTGATACCTGCTCAGAACGCCCTACGTCCCCTCCCCAGCGTTCCTCACGGCCGCACATGAAGAATCTGACTCCCGCCACCTCCTCATCAGAGCTGTTCAGTGGCCGCTCATCTGTTCAGCCACCACCCGGCTCTGGCCCTAGCTTCAGCCCTTCCCCAAGGCTGGAGCTGTGGGCCACGTGACATGTGGCAGCTTCTCCGGCTGCCCCAGCCAGGGCAGAGCCACGTCGTGGGCGGCCAACAGTCGTGGCTTTTCCAGTGGCCCCGGCCGGGGCAGAGCTGCAGATGCCTCGTGGGCAGCCAGTGGCGGCTTCTCCAGTGGCCCTGGCCGGGGACAGAGCTGGAGCCGCACGTTGGCTCTGTGTGAAATAAACTGGTGGCCTCCACGTGGGCCTCTCAATCACCAGACTCACAGCCACAGTTGCCCATCTTGGGGCCAGATCTCAGCGGCGGAGGCAGGAGGCCTGCTGCCCGGGCCCAGCTAGAGAGGTGTGAGCAGGGAGGGGTGCGACAGACCCATCGACTGCCATTAACGAATGCCTGAGCCGGCGGACACGCACTCTCCGCTCGATAGATGTTGTTCTTTTAATATCCAGTCTCGCTCACGCACACACGTAGACACGCCGCGGCTTGTTGGCCGTGGTCTGGGGGCAGATCCCTTTAGATCCAGGTCTGTAAGGAATGGTCTGGCTGGAAGCAGCGGGTGCTGCACACACCGTTCTTATGGGTCTTGGTACGTGTCTGGATCCCCTCCCGCCCCCCCGAGAACGCTTGCCACCTGCTAGACCAGGTAGAGTATTTAAAGTAGCACTCGTGTGCCCTGGAAACGCCCGGGAGTGTTAAGAAATGAGCATTAGCTGTAACTGACCGTTCCAACATGGCAGCTCCTCCTGCCTTCATTTGTTCATAAATAAGGCCAGGAGCAGTAGGTGATGGGTTTCACTTAATGGGAGAATTCATACTCCCTGGATGTACGTTATTGCCTTCGCTATTTATGGACAGCAGTTGAAAACCTAGGTAGCCTGGGTCTTCTATGTAAGGCTCCTGTCATTCTGTGTGGATGTGTGTGTGGGCTTCCACTTGTAGACCTGTGTTTGTGTGTGGCCAAGAGCCTGTGAAACGTGTGTACTTCGAGGTGTGTGTTGTGAATTAGGGGTTGTGTTACTGTGTGTGTTGTTTCCATTCATGTGTGGTGAGAGTATGGGCATTTTTAGGGTACAGTTTTAGTTTCCCCCTCTGTCCGAGCTTGTGGTCAGTGTGTGTTGTCATCTGTGTCCTGTGTGAGTTTGTGTGTCTTTCGGTTCCCATTGGGCTTTCGGTTCCCAGGCTGTGCGTGTTGGTGTGTAGTCCCATAGGAAGAGTGTGTTAGCGTGGGTCAGTGGTGTGTGGGGTTATTTTGGGTGCTTGAGTTTCTGTGCGGCCTCGGGGCGGGGACAGAACGGACCCAGGGAAATGAAGTGTTCTAAGACCGTTCCCTTCAAAGCTCTGTTTAGGCCTCACTTCACAGCAATGATCAGATGGGTTTAGCTGGCACATCCCGGCCCTGGTTGGGAGATGTTAAAAGGGAAAAGACCAAGCTGGGTGGTTTTCAGGGGGTGGGTGCAGGGTCTTGCACCGCGTTCCTTATCCCTTGCTTTAGTATTTGTTCTTACATAACAATTAGCATTGATGCATTTATCGACATTGTCAGTAACTGGCGGGTGCAACGGTGGCGCACGTCCCACCAGGCGCACGTCACCTCGATCGTGGTGCACAAGACAAAACTCACTCGACTCACGGGTGGAAAGTCTTAGCGGGCCAGCAATATCCGTGCCCCAGATGGCCCCAGGCCTCATACACAGGTGGGGGGGTCTTAGAACCCAATCTCACCTACCCTGAACAAGTTCTGTCCAGTTCCAAGAAACCAGCCACAGATCCCTAGTCAATTTACCCTCCGGATCTTACCCACACATCACGCTGAGCCAATCCTTTAGCATCTAACATCTAAAGGTTTATTGCTACCAGAAAGAAAAGCATGAGGCTGTGTATAGACTGGCAAGTTTTTCCGCCGCTGTCTACACTGGCCGCTTGAATTTCCGCGAGAACACTGACAATCTCATGTAAGAAATCAGTGCTTCTTGTGTAAATACTATGCTTCTCCCGTTCGGGCAAAAGTCCTTTTGTGCAAAAGGGCCAGTGTAGACAGCTCAGATTTGTTTTGTACAAAAAAGCCCTGATTGCGAAAATCGCAATCAGGGCTTTTTTGCACAAAAGCGCGTCTAGATTGGCACGGACACTTTTCCTCAAAAAGTGCTTTTGCGGAAAAGCATCTGTGCCAATCTAGATGCTCTTTTCCACAAATGCTTTTAATGGAAAACTTTTCCATTAAAAGCATTTGTCGAAAATCATGCCAGTCTAGACGTAGCCTGAGAGTAAGGTTGTTAAAGGATAATACTTTACATGCATCGAATCTCCCAGTTCTCAATGCAGGCTCTAGCAGGGCTGTTACAGCTGCTGGCTTAGAAGTCCTTAGTTGCACATCCTAGGATCAGGATGGGTCCACAGTTCTTTCCAGCTCTTCGATCCCTGCACTGCTGCCTCTGGGATGAAGTGCTGAGCTGAGTCCCAAGATGGAGTCAGCCACATGGCATCTTTATACCTCCTTCCTGGTCTCTTCTTGGCCGCAGCAGGTCACCTGGCCAGTGGCCTATCCCTGTGTCCCCTGCTGGTAGCCCTTAGGTGTGGGTCACCATTCCCGACGTGTGTCCTTGGCCTATTGAGTGCTATTGTCCCACAGGGCCTTGCTAATTAGCATGTCCATAGGCCGGGCTCTGCCCAATGCTCAACCACATTCAGAGAGACTTCCCGTCTCCATACAGGTTACAGATTCCTAACTCCACACACAGACATTATACAGATCTATGAAGAGCAGATACAGAATCAGAAGTAAGCTTTTGCTTGACCCCTCACATGGTCCCCGTTGTACCACTTTTGGGGCGAACACCCCCCCATGGGTGCAGCAGTGACCCGGCTGCTCCCCTCACAATCCAAAAACATGACAAGGGGTCAGAGTGGACCACAAGTTGAACTTGAGTCAACAGTGTGACCCTGTTGCAACACAGCAAACATGATTGTGGGCTGCATTAACAGGCGTGTTATGAGCAAGACACGAGGAGTCATAATTCTACTCTACTCTGCGCTGGTTAGGCCTCCTGCAATGAGGAGTAACGGTCAGCCGAATTAGGGGCTTTAGTTCGAACTACCTAGCCTGTGCCGCGTGTAGCCGCAGGCAGGGATTCCGAACTACCGGGCATTTAAAAATGGCGGCGCCCGGGAACATGCAAATAAAGCCTGGGATATTTTAATCCCGGGCTTCATTTGCACGTTTGAATGACTACATTAGCCACCCTACTTCGAACTAGGGTGGCTAGTGTAGACATACCCTAAGGGAAGACTGAAAGAATTAGGCTTGTTTAGTTTGGAAAAGAGAAAACTGAGAAGGGACATAAGAAACATGAGAACGGCCAGACTGGGTCAGACCAAAGGTCTGTCCAGCCCAGTGTCCTGCCTGCTGATAGTGGCCAATACCTGGTGTCCCAGAGGGAGGGATCACAACAGGTAATCCTCACGTGATTCCTCCCGTCACCTATTCCCTGTTAAAGTCCTGGCCGTCACCACATCCTCTGGCAAGGAGTTCCCCAGGTTGACTGTGCGCTGAGTGAAGAAAAACTTCCTTTTATTTGTTTTAAACCTGCTGCCTATTCATTTCATTTGGTGACCCCTAGTTCTGGTATTGTGAGAATAAATAAATAACTTTTCTGTATTCACTTTTTCTATACCAGTCATGATTTTATAGACCTCTATCATATCCCCCTTTAGTCTCGTCTTTCTAAGCTGAAAAGTCCAAGTCTTCTTAACCTCTCTTCGTATGGGACCCGTTCCAAACCCGATAGCAGTTTTCAAATATCTAAGGGTACGTCTACACTACAGCGCTAATTCGAACTAACTTAGATCGAATTAGTTAATTCGAACTAAGCTAATTTGAACTAACGCGTCTAGAACTAAAAACTAGTTCGAATTAGCGTTTTGCTAATTCGAACTAGCATGTCCACATTAAGTGGACCCTGAACTGGGCTTAAGGATGGCCGGAAGCAGTGCCGGCAGGGCATCAGATGAGGACTTAGAGCGTGGAGATGCTGTCTCAGGCTAGCCGAGGGCTGCGCTTAAAGGGACCCGACCCCCACCCCGGACAGACAGTTCTCAGGGGTACCCCGCTTGCAAACCAGTCCTGGCTTGGAGTGCCCGGAGTGCCCACACTGGGCACATCACAGCACTCGGCCATCAGACCGGCTGCACTTGCCGCAGGCTGCCATCTGGGGAGAGGGGGCAATTGGGGGGCTGCAGCAGAGCTTCCACCCCCAGAAGCCCGCAGAGCCAGCCCAGTCCTCCCCATCGGGGGCTCGTACCCCATTCCTCCCTCACCTCCTTCCACTTACCCTTCCCTAGCCCCTTTTCTTGATGTACAAAATAAAGGACAATTGTGTTCAAAAATGGAATCTGTCTTTATTGAACAAAACTGGGGGAGACTGGGAAAAGGAGGTGGGAGAGGGGAAGAGAGAGGCTGGGAGAGGGGAGGGCAACTACAATGATCAGGGGTTGGGAACAGGTCCCTTATGAAGAGAGGCTAAAGAGACTGGGACTTCTCAGCTTAGAAAAGAGGAGACGGAGGGGGGACAGGATAGAGGTCTCTAAAAGCAGGAGTTGGGTGGAGAGGGTGCATACAGAAAAGTTCTTCATTAGTTCCCATAAAGAAGGACTAGAGGACACCAAAGGAAAGGAATGGGTAGCAGGCTTCAAACTAGTAACAGAAAGTTGTTCTTCACAAAGCAAAGAGTAAACCTGTGGAACTCCTTGCTGCAGGAGGCTGTGAAGGCTACAACTAGAACAGAGTTTAAAGGGACGTGAGATCAAGTCATGGAGGTTGGGTCCATGGAGTGCTATTAGCCAGGGGGGAGGAGTGGTGTCCCTGCCCAAGGTTTGTGGAAGGCTGGAGAGGGATGGCACGAGACAAATGGCTTGGTCACTGTCTTCGGTCCATCCCCTCCAGGGTCCCTAGGGTTGGCCGCTGTCAGCAGACAGGCTACTGGGCTAGATGGACCTTTGGTCTGACCCAGGACGGCCATTGTAAGCTCAGGGCTCAGGGTCGAGGGTCTCAGTGGACCCCCTTGATTTTCATGCACACCTGCTCCTGGGTGGCCAGGCTGGCAGCTCTCCTGCCCTAGCCGGCCACTTTCCTGTGCCTAGTGCGGAGATCGTGGACAAGGTCCACGATGTCTGCACTAGCCCAGGCGGGTGCCCACCTCTTGCGGTCCCGGGCAAGCTCCAGGGAGCCGCTAGCCTGGTCCCGGGAAGAGGGGGAGGGCTGGGGGGCATCGGGTTGCTGGATCAAGCCGTGCCAGGCGCAGGGTCCGCTGGCTGGGTGCTGGCAGGCTTGCACCTGGCACGGGCACCGTAGCCAGCCCGTGCCCCTTTAACGGGTCCGGGGCTGGGAGGGGGGCATAGAGTTTCCCTGGTGTTGGCCAGAGTGGCCACCAGGGAAAGCTGGGGAGGGCTAGCCTCCCACTAGTTCGAATTAAGGGGCTACACACCCCTTAATTCGAACTAGCTAGTTTGAACTAGGCTTAGTCCTCGTAAAATGAGGTTTTCCTAGTTCGAACTAAGCGCTCCGCTAGTTCGAATTAAGTTCGAACTAGCGGAGCGCTAGTGTAGCGCCTAGGAAAGTTAGTTCAAACTAACGTCTGTTAGTTCGAACTAACTCTGTAGTGTAGACATACCCTAAAAGGGTGTCACAAGGAGGAGGGAGAAAAGTTTTCTCCTTGGCCTCTGAGGATAGGACAAGAAGCAATGGGCTTAAACTGCAGCAAGGGAGGTTTAGGTTGGACATTAGAAAAAACTTCCTACCTGTCAGGGTGGTTAAACACTGGAATAAATTGCCGAGGGAGGTTGTGGAATCTCCGTCACTGGAGACATTTAAGAGCTAGACAGACATATGTCTGGGATGAGCTAGAGGGTGCTTAGTCCTGCCACGGGGGCAGGGGACTGGACTTGATGACCTCTCAAGGTCCCTTCCAGTCCTAGTGTGCTTGATTCTACGATGCTCTCTGTCAGCTGAGATAGCAATAAATACATGTTCCATCTACCCCGTGTGCTCACACATGCTGAGAGGCTGAGGGCTTGGGGCTTGTTTAGTCTGCAGAAGAGAAGAGTGAGGGGGGATTTGAGAGCAGCCTGCACCTCCCTGAGGGAGGTCCCAAAGAGGATGGGGAGAGGCTGTTCTCAGTGGGGGCAGGTGGCAGAAGGAGCAATGGGCTCAAGTTGCAGTGGGGGAGGTCTAGGTTGGATATTAGGAAAAGCTATTTCCCGAGGAAGGGGGGAAGCGCTGGGCTGGGTTCCCTGGGGAGGGGGTGGAGTCTCCATCCCTAGAGGTGTTTAAGTCCCAGTTTGACCCAGCCCTGGCTGGGCTGAGTGAGTTGGGTTGGCCCTGCTCTGTGCCGGGGGCTGGACTTGGCTCCTGGGGACTCTGTCCGCCCTGGGGGTCTGTGTAGACCGCGCACACACAGCCAGACACGTCGAGGTGGCAAGCACATGGCTAGATGATGCAGGAGAGTGCAGCTAGCTCGTGTGTGTTCCCACCTGCGTGCAGGGCTGACGCACACTAGCGGGCACATACACATAGCTGATGTCAGGGGCACACGTAGCTGGTACACTAGTACGTAGTAGCGAGCGTGCACCCGTGCTCGGATGCTTGTGCACGCCCATGCGCGCACACACGGCGATGGCAGATGCCCTCGATCGGTGCCGGCCTGTTCTCTAGTTCACTGCCGTTTTGTAACGGCTGAAGGCAGTGCGGTGGCTGGGGGCCAGCAAGTCTGGGTCGGATGGAACGGCTCCAGGCCATTGCATAACTCCTGTCTGAGAGGGGACCGGCATGGGAACGCTTCGCTTCCTCTCCTTAAAGGAAAAGGTGTCCTGGGACCGGCCTCTCCCTTGAGGGCAGGGCAGGAGCCCCTAGTGTCCCTCTGTCTGTAGCTGTCTCACCTCTGGCCTAGGAGGTCGACCTGTGCAGCCCAACGACCAGGCACTGGGCACTGCCGTGTGAGGGGGGGGGCGCTGCCCACCTAGGGGCTCTGTCCCCAGGAATAACGGCCCTTACACCTCCCAGGGGAGGCTCTCGACCCGCCGTGCAAGGGGGCTGCAGAAATAACATGAAGGAAGCAGGGGCACAGATAGGTTAAGTGATTCCGCCAACATCATTCAGCAAGTCAGTGGCGGAACAGGGAAGGGACTCCAGGGTTCCCTGTCCCTTGTCCTTGTTTCTGTTGCTTCCCACTACGGCGTGGTGCCTTCCGGCCCACACTGGGGAAGTGAAGCCCTGGTTTCCTGGCTAACCAGGGCTGGATCCTCAGCAACTTCTGCCTTTGCTCCCTGCTTGGGGCTGCTTGGGGAGGGAGAGAGGGGGCCGAGGGTAGCAGAGTCCTGAGGAGAACAAGCCCTCGCAGGCCACCAGCCAGGGCAGCTCTGGAGAAGCAGCTCATGAGCAGCCAAGCCACTGCAGCTGGGATGCTCCGAAGCCTCCCCGGGGCGGCTTGGCCCCTTCCCAGAGCCAGGAGGATGCAGGGAGCCGGCAGGCCGGGAGCCGGGAAGAAACAGGACCAGCGTTGAGGGTTCAGCTTCAAGGGGCAGCCGGCAGTGTGGTCCTGAGAGGCTTTTTCCAGGCCTGCTCTTTCCCGCTTGCCAGGCAGGAGGCCAGAGCCGGCTGGGGTCCCTGCGGTCCTCCCTCCCTGTCAGCGCCTCACGACCTCTCCGTACAGCCCCCTCTGCGTCCAGAGACAGCCCCAGGCTGGTGTGGCCGGGTGGCCGGCTGGCTGCTACCCTGCGCCGGAGAATGGAACGGTGTGGCGCACTCAGCGCGATGGCGAAGGCGCTCGGACGCTGCCCTGGTGGGCATCGGTAGCAGCCCAGTGCTAGACAGCCCTCTGCACGGGGGCGGGCAACGGAGGTAACCCCTGACAGGCGCACACCCCAGTCATGTCTGGAGCCGGAAACCGATTCCCCCACGGGACACTGCTCCTGGCAAGAGGCAGGCTCCCTGGCTCGTTCCTCCAACTTGTAACAAGCAACTTGCTAACCGTGAGCCCTGCGAGACCTTCCCGAGAGGCAAAGCTACTTGGTGGGATTTGGACTGGGCTAAAAACTCAGGAGAGGGCTCCTTTTTCCTAACACAACAATTACATTTCATTTTGAACAGCCCCGTGGTTTATGATTTTTCACTTCAAAACAGACCTCGTGCCTCTCATCCTGCCAGAGCGCCAATCGGATTCAGCCACACAGTGCCATGTGGCTGGCTGTTTCAGCCGCGCGGTGCCACGTTGCCAGTCGGGTTCAGCCTCGTGGTAGGAATAAGACCCTTTGAAGTAGGAATAAGACCCTCCGGAAAAGGGCACTTTTTCCGGAGGATCGGGGCCAGTCTAGACGCTCTTTTCCGGCTTTTTTAAAAGCCGGAAAAAAGCGGCGGACATTTTTATTTAAATGCCGCGGGGGATATTTAAATCCCCCGCGGATTTCCCTACGACGACTCGTGAAATTTACATGCCCCTTCCAGAAGAGGGGCCAGTGTAGACGTAGCCCATATGTATAGTCGCCCATTGTCTGAGTCTGTAACGCTGACGTACCTGGCCACGCCCCCTGGCTGTGTACGATTAGCGCCCCGCCCCCCTTCCCCTCCCTCCATGGCGGTTCGGCCGAGCGCTGCGCCGCTCAGCTGGGCCCGGCGGGGGCGCCACCACCCAGCTGGGCCCGGCAGGAGTGCTGCAGCCACAGAGGGAGGGGAAGGGGGGCGGAGCTGGCCGGAATGGGGGCAGGAAGCAGAGCTGGGGGGAATCGGGGGCTGTGGGACTGGAGGGGAGGACAGGGGGGGCCTGGAGGAAGGGGGGAGGGAAGCAGCGTTGGCGGAGGGGGAGGAGGGCTGTTTCAGGGGGCCGTGGGACTGGCCGGCGGGAAGCTGGGGGGGGATTGGGAGCCGTGGGGCTGGATGGGAGGAGGGGGGTGGGACGCAGACCTGGCGCGGGAGGGTGCAGCCACTAGCCGCAGCCGGACCCCAAACGGCCGCTTGCTCTCTGGCCGTGGCCCAGCTGAGTGGCGCTGGCGCTGCACTGCTCTGCTCAGCTGAGCCCCGGTGGGACAGGAAGGGGGGTGGGGCGGTGATGTACGCTGCCGGGGGCGGGGCCGTGTACGTCACCAGCCCCCTTGCTCCTCCCGCCGTGGCGCTGAGTGGTGCGCCCCTCAGCCTAGCCGCCACGGAGGGAGGGGAAGGGGGTGGGGCGGTGACGTACATGGCCAGGGGGCGGGGCCATTTACGTCACTGCCCCCTCCCCCACTGTGGCTCTCAGCTGAGTGCTGCACCCCTCAGCCGGGCTGCCAGGGGAGCCAGCAGCGCAAGGGGCTGTTTGGGCTCCCCCGGGGTGGGAGGGGAAGGGAGGGCGGTGATGTACATGGCCCCGCCCCCTGGCCACGTACATCACCGCCCCGCCCCCCTCCCTCACGTCAGCCCGGCTGAGCAGGCAGCACTCAGCCAAGTGCCACGGGGGGGGGGGGAGGGGAAGGGGAAGGGGGGCAGGGAGAGGAGGAGAAGAGAAAGGGAGAGTGAGAGGCAGGAGGGGGAGAAGAGAAAGAAAGAGATGAAGAGAGAGGCAGGAGGCGGAGGAGAGCTGGGGGGGGAGGCAGTAGGAGAGAGAGAGAGAGAGAGAGAGAGACAGAGACAGAGTGAGAGAGCTTAGGAGAGAAGATCTGAAAATCCCGTTTTATGACGGGCTACTTGGCTAGTAGAATCATAGAACCATAGAGCTGGAAGGGACCTCCGGAGTCATCGCATCCAGCCCCCTGCCCAAGGCAGGACCAACCCAACTCAACCATCCCAGCCAGGGCTGTGTCAAGCCGGGACTTAAACACCTCTAGGGTATGTCTACACTACCCCGCTAGTTCGAACTAGGAGGGTAATGTATGCATACCGCACTTGCAAATGAAGCCTGGGATTTGAATTTCCCGGGCTTCATTTGCATAAGCGGGGAGCCGCCATTTTTAAAACCCCGCTGGTTCGAACCCCGTGCAGCGCGGCTACACGGGGCTCGAACTAGGTAGTTCGGACTAGGCTTCCTATTCCGAACTACCGGTACACCTCGTGGAATGTGGAACGAGGTGTACCGGTAGTTCGGAATAGAAAGCCTAGTCCGAACTACCTAGTTTGAGCCCCGTGTAGCCGCGCTGCACGGGGTTCGAACCAGCGGGGTTTTAAAAATGGCGGCTCCCCACTTATGCAAATAAAGCCCGGGAAATTCAAATCCCAGGCTTCATTTGCAAGTGCGGTATGCCTACATTACCCCGCTAGTTCGAACTAGCGGGGTAGTGTAGACATACCCCTAGGGATGGAGACTCCAGCCCCTCCCCAGGGAACCCGGCCCAGCGCTTCCTGCCCACCTAGGGGAATAGCTTTTCCTAATGTCCAACCTAGACCCCTCCCACTGTAACTTGACATTCAGCTGCATCTTCCCTGGGCTGCAAGGAGCGCAGCCGGTTGACGGGGCAGTTTGGGTGACGGTGGGTGTTTAGGAGACATCTTGGAGGAAGGAAACTCTCTGGCTGGGTGGTGTCTGCCTGGGATACCTGCGGCCCCAAGCTCCTCCACCCTTCAGGTAATGACCCTCCCAGCCCCCGGTGTTTGGGGAGATGCTGGTGCACGGTGGCACGCAGACTAAGGCCCTGGCTACACCAGTGCTTTTGTCAGTCGGAGGTGTCACATTACCGAATTGGAGGGAAGCAGCCAGATCGCTGCTGCACCCCTAGGTGGGGGTGTTGGCCCCAGAAATTGGTATAAAAGGGAGCCATGTGGGGTATTGAATGGGAGCTTATCGTTTGTTGATCTTATGTACGCTATTTATGTGAGTGTATAATGTCTGTGTGTGTAGGTAGGAATCTGTAATCTGTGTGGAAGCTGAATATTTCTCTGAATGTGGTTAAGCATTGCTATGGACAGGCTGGTTAGCCAGGCCCTGTAGGACAATGGCACTTGATGGACCAAGGACACACCCAAAGAATGGGGGCTGTCACCTGAGAGCAGCCAGCAGGAAACACAGAGATTGGCCTCTGACCAGGTGACCGGCTGCATACAAGAAGAGGCCAGGATGGAGGTATAAAGAGGCCATGTGGTCGATGCCATTTTGTTCTCAGCTCAGCACTTCATCCCAGAGGCAGCACTGCAGGGATCGAAGAGCCTGGAAGACCTGTGAACCCATCCTGATCCTAGGATGTGCAACAAGAACTTTTAAATCAGCAGCTGTAACATCTCTGCTAGAGCCTGCATCGAGGACTGGGAGATTCGGTGCATGTAATGTACTATTCTTTAACAACCTTACTCTCAGGCTTTTCTTTCTTGTGATAATAAACCTTTAGATATAGATTCTAAAGGATTGGCCCAGCGTGATTTGTGGGTAAGGTCCAGAGGGTAAATTGACCCGGGATCTGTGGCTGGTTTCTTGGAACCGGACAGAACTTGTTCGGGGTAGGTGGGATTGGGTGCTAGGACCCACCCACCTGTGTATAGGCCCGGGGCCATCTGGGGCACGGATATTGCTGGGGTGTCGGAGGGGTTTTGCTCGGGAGGCTTCAGGCAGGCTGCTGAAGCGCTCTGTGGGACTGGTTTGTGGCCTGTTTGGAGAGGTCACCAGTCTGGGGGCTGTAAGGAGCCCCGGATTTGAGCAATTTGCCCTGAGCGGACGCCCTCAGCTGTGCCCAGACACGGCCCGGTCCGTCACAGAGGTGTGAAAAACAACCGGCCGACTGACACACGTGTCAGCGACAAAGGTGGACGGAGGAAGGGGAGGAGGGGGGCTGCTTTCCCGCCGACACAGCGGCCACGGCTCGTTGGGGGTGGCTCCGTTGTGCCGGCAGGAGAGCGGCCGCCTGGGAGAGCTTGCCTGCAGCCGCGCAGCGGTGCCGCTAGGAAGCCCCCAGCGCCCCGTGGCCTGGCTGACCTGCCCACGGTGACCCCAGAAGCGCGTGACAGAACCGGGAATCGGAGCCAGGTCCTGCGGGTTCCACGCTAGCCCTCCGGTCCTTCCCCGGGCTGCCTGCTCCTGATCCCACCCCCGCCCCCAGCATCTGGGCAGCAGACTGCTTTGGGGAATGGCTCCGGCCTGCGGTCCTGCCGCCCCGCTGTGCCCATTCATTCCTGGCTTAGCTAAGAGAGCAGCAGCAAACATCTGCCTGGAAGTGCTGCATCCGGGGCTGCCTGTCCTTGTTTTCGCGAGCTGAGGCTGCCTGGCCGGCCGGCGTGGTGGAGGAAGGGGGCCAGGGAGGGGCTCACAAGGATTTCCTCCCACCAGGGCACGCTGGGCACGGACGTCTCTCAGTGCGGGGAAGGGACACCTGACCTCAACACCGGCAACCCTGGATGAGAAGCCAGGATCCTGCGTCTTTAAAAGCATTCGCGCTCCTCGCCTCTGCACTAGGAGGCACCTTGAACCTTCCGCTTGGGCCAAATTGGAGCCCCATATGCTTTCTATTAGCTTCCCATCCAGCCTCCCGAGCCAAAAAGCCAGGCTTTCAGGGAATTCTGTCTGCAGACCCGATGGTGAAATTAGTTACAGTCTTTCTTTCCTTGCTTGCTTTCTCCTAACTTCCCCTTAAAACTCTTCTGCCTCCAGGGGCAGACAAGGCCGGCTGGACTCCAGCCACAGTTCCAAGCGTACCCCTTCTTTCGCGGCTCTCCAAGGGGCTGGGTTTCTGGCGGGGCCGTCTTCATTGTTTTCAACAGAGCCCTGGATCCAGGCAGCCTTCTTGTACTCGCGCAGAGTTCACACAGCGAAAGCCACCTTGGCACAGACAGCTGGGGAGTGTTAGCTCTCCGGTGGCGCCTGCCAAGTACAATGAATTCCTAGGAAAGGAGCAAATCGGAACCGACCCAAGTGAGGCAGGCACGAGGCAAGGAGAGGTCATGCTGTACCCTGTACCTCATTCCTGCCGGAGGTGGCCCGCTTCCCAAGAGCCAACAACGGTACGGCCACCCCCAGGCCCAGATCTGGGGTCCACCGGCCTGCTTCTGCCTGTGGATTATTGACATCTTGAAAGCTCAGACTTGAAACTGACGTGATGGAAAACTTTATACATAGCAAAGAAACTGCGGAGCCGTTGGTCTTCTAGCCTCTCTCCTCCTCGGCTCCTTGTGCGCCTCGTTTGGGGTCTTTCCCTCCCAGGACAAAGGCCCATTGTGGGTCTCAGGAGCGGAGTGCCGTGCCAAAGGGGGTTGTACCACCCTGTGCATGAAGGAAGCAACCCGGGGGCCCTTCCCCCGCTGCAGTTCAGGGGGGTTTTGCTGCCCTGGTTCCCAACCTGCGGGGCTCAAAACAGCCCTTCCTCCCTGTGAGGTCAGGGGTTGAAGGGTTTCCCTGGCTTGGCAGCCTCTGCCAGCCTTTGATCTCTCCGGGAAGGAGGGAGCTGCTAACAGGCATGGGGGGGGGGGAGGTCAGAAGTCCTGGCCACTGCAGCGCAGGGTCCCAGGGAGGAGACAGGAAATAATAGCAGCTTTGAGGAAGCTGGTTCCACAGCAGAAAAACAAGCCGGAGGAGGAGCGTGAAGCCCGGGGGAACATGCCTCAGCCGAGCGGCTTTCTGTCCAGAAACCCTGCAAGTGGGGCAGAGTTGAAGCGCTGGAGTCTGCGAGCTGCCCGGAGTCTAAAAGCGCTGGCTGAGGAGTTCAGGCCACGCTGGGCTTGGGCCTTTGCTTCCCTTTGTCACCAGCCTTGGGGGACTCGTGACGGGCGAGCTCCCGGCTGCTGCGGGGGTGGGGTCGCGGGTTCCGTTCACTCTCCGTTCACCAGTGCCTCTAGGGGTGGGACGCCGCGACACCGGTGCCTGGTGACCCCGCAGCCTGGGCCACGTGGCCCTGTGTTCTCGGCGGGGGGGGGCAGTCCTGCCCCCCAGACCTCTGATCGCTCCATTCTTGGGAACCCAAGGTCCAGCTCTGGCCACCGGTTCTTCAGCCATGTGCTCACTTCACAACCGCGTGGTGGTCGTTTCTACGGCGGCGGCGAAGGACAATTGGGTTCTATCCGTGGACTCTTGGCGTTTGAACCCAGGGTGTGACGGCTCGTCGGGGTCCCCCCGGTCCTGCATCCCCGTAGCAGTGAGAACAGGCTCCGCCGGCCAGTAGAACAGGGGGGTTCATCTCTCCTCCAGGATACAGCCCAGCACAGACGTGAGGTGGCTACAGGAGTCAGGGCCAGGATGCCTCAGACCCCTAGGGTTAGGGGATCCATCGCCCCCCAGACCCTCAGCTTAGGCTGTTTCCTTCACGTTTCCCAGCCAGCAACTTCCTCGCTCCCAGACCCTCTGCCTCCCTCCCGTTGTCTCTCCCCTGGGGGAAGAGCCTTGTTGTCTGGTCAGGCTGGTCCTAGGTGTCTGGGCTAATACACGTGGTGTGTCCGTGAGAATCACACAGCGCAGCGCAGGGAGCCCCAGGTCACAGAGCAGACAGCCCCCCAACTACGTCACTTTGGGTTTGTGACAATCTTCTGGCATGTGTGAGAAGACAGAACCTTGCAGAACCCTCTGGTGAGAACCCGAGAGCCGTAAGGGACGAGCTCTGGGGGCCGGGCAGCGAGGGGGACCTGGTGCCAGGAATAATCGTCCCCGCTCTCTGACCAAAGAAAAGTTCATTCAGTAACACGCCGAAGTAATCTCTGAGCTGTGCCTGGCCGGTCCGTTTACAGGGACACGGCACGTTGGTGGGACTCGGGGGTGGTTGGAATCTTAGCTTCTCATTCACCATCTGTAGGAGTGGCAGCTCAGACAGCCACAAGGGGCAGCTGGCCAAGGCTGGGTTTAACTGCTAGCTGGAGTTTGCAAGGCTTTGGGTGGGAAGACAGTGACATCCATGCAAGGACACAAATTATCCAAGGAGCCCGAGAGGCCAGGAAGGACAATGTTGCATGTGGTGGCTCTGAGGTCTTGCAGTGTGTGGTGGGGTGAGCTGGGCCCAAAGGCCCCCTACAGGAGATCTCGGGGCTCTGCCACACCCATCCCAGGAAAGGAGCAGCGGAGAGGTCCTCCAAGCAGGCTAGAATGGCTACAGGGAAAGCAGCCAATCAGGGCCCAGAAGGGCCATATAAAAGGAGCTGCAGAACAGAGCCTCAGTTAGTTACTGCTTGGAGCTGGAGAAGAAAGGACTGTAGGTCTGAATGCCTGGAGAGCTCACTGTGGCCAGGGACCGAGGGGGAGCTGGATGCTCTTGTCAGGCTGCTGGGACTGAGCCAAAGAGAGTTTGCTAGCTAGGACCAGGAGACCGTTGAGAGAGCCCCTGGCCAGCTGCTAGGACTTAGTAGGGACTGAGCCTAGGTAAGGCTGCCTGAAGACAGTGTCTCCAGGGAGGAAGCCCTGGAGATACAGCCCCACACTAGGGCTGGACCACTTAAAGATGAAAGCCCCAGGAGGGCTAGAAACACAGCCCTGGTGGATGCTATGCCGAAGGGGCCTGTTCTGATTAATGTGCAGACAGCGTGTGACTCACTCGGAGCACTGAGGCACGGTAACCCGCCTGAGAACCGCCCAAAGGAGTCACCAGGACTGAAGAATGCAGACATGCAGAACCAGAGGGGGGCACTTGCGAGGGGTGGGTGGTGGCCCCATGACACGGTGCTCCCAGGACTTCATCAGATAGGAACAGTCCAAATCCATGGGGCTGGAAGTGGAGTCCCGGGCCCCTCGTGTGTCCATCCGGGCACCTGGGAGTCGTCTTGGATATGTGTGACCTGGCCTGAGATGAGCCTTCTCTGCAACCAATGTCTCTGTCCATGGCTGGTCACGGTTCTCGTCCGTCCTCCGAGAACCATGGGGGTCCCTGGGTGACATGAAGGAGAAGGGGGAGGGGTCGATGCCGATGGAAGGTAGGTGGCCCAGGGTCTGGCCAGATCTCACTGCTTATGTGTGTGGCCTGTTTCTTTTACGATGTTCTGAAAGCTGGCGGGCGTCACGAGCCCAGGGCCAGGCTGCTCTCAGGGGGCGGAAAGAGCTGGTGCTAGCCCAGGTGGCGAGGATCCCTCGTGCCCACTCCAAGCTAAAGACACGGCCTGGAGCTGGCTGAAGGAGCGACGCGGAGGCTCCCTGAGAGTCGCTAGGGAGGAGAGGGTGGAGCCGAAGCTCTGGGCCAGTTTCTCAGAGGAGCTGCTAAGGCCGCGCAGTGAAACCGGGAAGCCTTGGGGACGCCGGCATCATGCCTGGAGCCTGTTCCTCACCGTTCTGCCAGGGGATCTTTGCTTCTTTTGGAGATCCCAGGCCAGATGTTGCTGGTTTCGCAGGCCAAGGGGCTGGGCTCAGGCAACTTTGTTCTCTCGCCGGGGACTCGCCTGCATGGAAGCGGGATGGGAGTAACTCCGTCGCCCCCCCCCCCCCACCTCCGGCGCGTGCTGCTCACCGGGCAGTGGGCGGAGTGAGCTGAGAGGCCGGGGGAGCCATGGCATCAGTCGTGTCTGTCATGTCGGGGGTCTCCAAGAAACTCACCAGTTCCAGCAGCTCTGCACCACCTCCTGTTTCTCCCCGATTCCCTCCAGTGTTCACAGATACTTATATATACATCTCAGAGATTTGGGTGCCTGTCTGCGAGTCCGTCCGTCTGCCTGTCTGCGAGTCCGTCCGTCTGCGAGTCCATTTGCTCAAGAACTTCTACATGGGAACACGTCTGCACGTTTAGAGGTGACACAGGGGATCCCTGCAAGCTGCAGAATTGCTATTTGCAGATCTCCTGTCCTGGCATGGGAAGGGCAGTGGGGGCCAGATCTGCGGCTCCCGTTATTTGTGAATTTCGCCATTCGCTGGAGATGCGGGAATGCTTCCACAAGTAGGAGGGAGAAAAATTGTTCCCCTTGGCCTCTGAGGACAGGATAAGCAGCAATAGGCTTAAACTGCAGTAAGGGAGGTTCAGGTTGGATATTAGGAAAAACTTCCCACCTGTCAGGGTGATTAAACACTGGAATAAATTGCCTGGCAGGGGGGAGGTTGTGGAATCTCCATCCCTGGAGATATTTAAGAGCAAGTTGGACACACACCTGTCAGGGATGGTCTAGAGGGCGCTGGGTCCGGCCGTGGGGGCGGGGGACTGGACTCGATGACATCGCGAGGTCCCTTCCCGTTCTAGTGTGCTAGATTCTATGACTCCACCACGAATGGCTTTGGTTTTCCTGTACTCGACACGGGACATGTGGAGTCAGCTATTGCTGGGGAGCACGTTGGGATTCTGTATCCTGTCGTTAAGCTGGTGCAGCGTTGGTCAGTTGCGAGGCCCATCCAGACAGCGAACAGAAACGAAACCAGGCGCCCTGTGTAAATATCCAGCCTGTGTAAACGCCTTCCCCCCGCCACCAACTGTGCGAACGTGATCCATATGCCAGGAATCTGGCCCTGACACTGTCTCGGGATGGGGGAGTCCCTGGGCCCTGCACCCCGTCCGCAGCCAACGGGACTCTCAGGCGGCCGGTGGAACAGGAGGTTTCTTTGTTGGCAGGGACCCAGCGCAGCCCAGGACCACGAGCAGGCCGTATTATTCCTCTCGGGGAGAAGAGGTCCCGGGCCCTTCTCCCCCCTTTTCTGCTCTAAGCCCCTTCCCCAGGCCCTAGCCCCGCCTCCCCCTTTGTTCCCGTTCAGGGGCCCAAGGCGTGATTTGCTGTCCCCGGGCCCTCAGGACTGCGAGGCTCTACGTTCTGCCCCAGTGAGTCACGCCCAACCTCCCTGTCCTCGTTCAGATAGCATTGCAGTGCCCAGGGAAACTGAGGCAGGCACTCACACGTAGTGTCATTACAGAACCGTGCAGGACCACAGAATCACATCCACCCCCCAAGGCAAACAGAATTCATACAGTCCCCGCTACGGCACAGACGCAATTCACAAATAATTTCAAACGACAAAGTCGATCCAGAGTCTGATCTATTTGGAACAGCTCAAAGGGCAAAAGGCACTGGCTGCATTGCTCAGCTCTACCCACCCCCTGACGGAGGGAGCTGTGCTCACGATACTGTGACCCATGACAGCAGGGATACTCACACTGCGATTCATAGTGACGGGGCTTTCTAATGCATCTCCTGCGGCTCTCTGAGGCTTTAGAACCCACGTGACTGAACATATGCAAGTCAAGAATGACGTCACACAGCTGGCTCTTTTGGCTAACATTGCTCGCTGATTTGGCTGCTGAACCACCGATATTTGGCTATCGCTGCATTACAGTCAACATTTGCCTGCTGATACCATTTGATTGTGTCATCTATTTCTTTTTTTAAAGACTGAAAAGATTGGTGGTGTCTCAGATGCCACTGGGTGGTAAGTGTTGGTAAATACTGACGTTTTCGTGGAGACCACTGGGGATCAAATAGAGCATATGCTGAAACTTCCAGCCCAATTCTTGGGGCTGAAGATGGTCTGGTCAGAAGCATCTGACCAGTGGGTTGCTTTCTAGACGCCAGTTGCCCATGATGAGTTACGTTCCTCGTTAGTGGGCACATGGCATGCCCAGGGGAGACTCTCAGAGGGTGCGGATTTGAACTCAGACCCTCCACTGCACCTTCTGCCTTCCACTTCCTCTCTGTCCTGTTGCTCTCTTTTGAGAGCTTGGCGGCTGCACCAACCACCTTGCTGTTTTTCTGAGGAGCGTCTCTGAAGTGTCAGCGTGAGCCTCCCGAAAACATTGCTGCCAGGGCAGCAGTGCCGTGCATGCGTGCGTCCGTTGGTCATGTAATAGATCAGATAGATCTGGGGCCTGATTCCCCCTTGGCATCACAAAGACAGAAAAGGGGGTGGGTCTCGTTTGCACTAGGACACCACTTTGGCAGGGCAGCGGGGCCTCCAAGTGAGCGCAAATTGCAGTTCCCATCGTGTAAGCCCCTTTGCCTGGCCCTAGTGGTACGAGGGACCTCGGCGGGGTACTAAGGGGGCACAGAGAGGCAGTCACTCCTCACTGGCGCCGAGCACGACACAAGGGGCAGGACACCAAAGAATCGGGCCTCTCGACTCGGGGGCTGTAACGTGCTGTGAAACGATGCGGTGGATTTAATTTGTTCTCTTCTTCCTGCCCCCACCTCCCTCTTCCTTTCCTTCTGTCACACCCCCTTCCTGCCCACCCTGCTTTGCCCAGCTTCCCCTGCCTTTTTCTCTCCCTCCGTCCCCTCTCTCTCCCGCTTACGCCGCTCCCCCGTCCCCTCTTCCGCAGGGGCAATGCCGCCAAGGGCCGTTGCTTCCAACTAGCACATGCTGAAGCCGTTCCGCCGGCCCGGGCCCAGCGCGCCACAGAGGCTCGATCGGCTTCGCCGCTGCAGCTGAGGATGCCTGGGAAGGCCCCGAGGACTCCTGTGTCTGCATGAGCGGTGGCCCGAAGAGAGACATGTTGGGACAGAGCCCTTCCGGCTGGTACAATGCTCCCCGCGCTGAGACGAGCATCCCTCACCATGGCAACCGCTTGGAGGCTCCTGACGTGCGCTCTCATCCTCACCACAGCGGCGGGCGGCTCCCCCGCTTCCAAATTCCACTCACAAGGTAGGGTTGCCCTGGGGGAGGGGGAGGGGGGCTGGAATTGCGCGCCACGATGGTGCACCGCTGGCTCTGGGGTGGGACGCGGCCCTGCTGTGCTAGGCCGAAGTGGGTGTCGCCCGGGGGCACTCCGGGGTCTACTCATCAAGGTATCGGCCTAGTTCTACAGCCCTCGCCAAGCCAGGGCCAAGGAGCGTTTCATCCGGCGACTTGTTTGCAGCGCTTGGTGCTCCGGAGGCCGAAATGTCCGAGCGCTGCTGATCTGCCGCTTGGTTCCAGCGTATAACGCTGCGGTGAAGCGGAGCCTCTGGCATTTTTATGTCTGGCTTTGTGAGCAAGCGGCTCTAAAGGGAGGTGGCGCAGGGGTACGCGAGGCGAGCCAGGAGGGCAGTGTCTGGAGGGGGAGAGCCGCTGAGCTAGGGAACCACAGACTCCTGCTGCTTGGCTACAGCAGGGGACCCAAGAGTCGACTCTTGCTCCGTTTAGACTGCAGGCTTCTTTTGGACAAAGCTTTTCCGGAAGTGACCTTCTTCCGAAAGAGAGCGTCTACACAGCAAAAGCGATCTGCTTTCTCGAGAGTGTCCAGACTCAATGGAGGCTCTCGCATGTCAGCTGTGATTGCGATGGACAGAGCGGCCACCAGGGCACCTGTGCTTTTTCCTCTTTCCTCTTCTTGCGAAAGAGCTCCCTCTTCCCCGTCCACACGCGCCTCTTCCCGGAAGAGCTCTTTTGCACAAAGGCTTCTTCCTCCTAGAAAGAGGGTTACCAATGCCGGAAAAAACCCTCTGTTCTTTCGATTTCTTTGTTCGAAAGAACGTGATTGCAGTGTGGACGGAAGTGAAGGGTTTTTTCGGCAAAACGGCCATTTTTCTGAAAACACTCTGCAGTGTAGACATACCCTGGGTTACGCCTGGAGCAGTTATAGACCCTTCTCTGCATGGGTTGCAACCCAGCACTGGGCCAGGAATGTCGGGTGCTGGGGCTCATGGCTGCAAGGGGATCGGGGGAGCAGTGGGGGGGCTGAGGCAGCTTCCTGCTAGTCCTGGCACCGCAGACTGCGCTGCGCCCAGAAGCAGCCGGCAGCAGGCCTGGCTCCTAGTAGGGGGATGCACAGGGCTCCACTGCCCCTGCCCCAAGCGCTAGCCCCACACTCCCACTGGCTGGGAATCTGCTGCCGGCTGTTTCTGGGGGCAGCCTGGTCTGTGGTGCCAGGAGAGGCAGGAAGCTGCCTTAGCCCCCCTTCCTCCTCCCTCCCCGCTGCACCGCTGCCCGGGAGCCATTCAAGGTAAAAGCCTTCTGCCCCTGCCCTGCCCCCCCAAAGCTGGAGCCCCCTCCCATACCCCAAAGCTCCTCCTCAGCCCCAGCCTGCAGCCCACACTCTACTCACATTGTGTCGGGTTGTGGCATCGATGATTTTCTTCTACTGGGTCATGAGAAAAAAAGTGTGAAACCCGCTGTGATCCGGACTTTAGTCAGCCCCAGGTGCTAGCTGGAGAGAGGCCGGGGTAGCCGCCTGTCAGCACTTCAGGGGAGCGGGGCATCCCAGGCTGAGTAAGAGTTTCAGAGGAAAGAGCCTTAGGAAGAAAGATGCACACGTGTGTGCACTGACGTGCTTGTGTGTCCACGGCCCAATCTGTGTTTGTGCGGATGGCTGCAGTGGTGGGGGCGCTGGAGGGGCTAGCGCGTGCTTGCATGTGGGTGGGGATCTGGGTCCCCTTGGGAACATGCATGTCAGCTGGCAGCGACCGTAGGAGGGTGTGTATAAGCCCGTGTGTGGCTACGGAGCTGGGGGCGGCGGTCTGTCTGGCTGTATGCGGTATGCCCGGGCTGAGGGCAGCGAGGGGACCTGAGGCTAGCGCGTGGGCCGCATGCGTGGCCATGAGATTGTCGTAACCAAGACGGTCTCCCGGGCGCGGGCAGCTTTCCCCCCGCGCGGGCTGTGCCGAGGGACCCGTCGCAGCGCTGGGCTTGGCTGCCAAGGGGGCGCCCGGCTCCCACGGGCAGCGTCGGGTGCGACCCGCACGCACCAGCCCTGGCTCCACGCGGGTGTGAGAACCAGGAGAATCTGGCAGCTTTGTGCATGGGAAACAGTAAATGGAGGGGGTGGGGGGGCGATGGGCCGCAGCTGCCCCCCGTGCAGGTTTATCCCTCGGGAGCGGGGAGCTCCTGGTGATGGGGGGCTGCAGCCGGGCTACATTCGGGGGGGGCTGCAGCCGGGCTACATTCGGGGGGGGCTGCAGCCGGGCTACATTCGGGGGGGGCTGCAGCTGGGCTACATTCAGGGGGGGGCTGCAGCCGGGCTACATTCGGGGGGGGCTGCAGCTGGGCTACTTTTGGGGGGGCTGCAGCCGGGCTACATTCGGGGGGGGCTGCAGCCGGGCTACTTTTGGGGGGGCTGCAGCCGGGCTACTTTCGGGGGGGCTGCAGCCGGGCTACTTTTGGGGGGGCTGCAGCCGGGCTACATTCGGGGGGGGCTGCAGCCGGGCTACATTCGGGGGGGGCTGCAGCCGGGCTACTTTTGGGGGCTGCAGCCAGGCTACATTCGGGGGGGGCTGCAGCCGGGCTACATTCGGGGGGGCTGCAGCCGGGCTACATTCGGGGGGGGGCTGCAGCCGGGCTACATTCAGGGGGGGGCTGCAGCCGGGCTACATTCAGGGGGGGGCTGCAGCCAGGCTACATTCGGGGGGGAGGCAGCAGCCGGGCTACATTCGGGGGGGGCTGCAGCCGGGCTACATTCGGGGGGGGCTGCAGCTGGGCTACTTTTGGGGGGGCTGCAGCCGGGCTACATTCGGGGGGGGCTGCAGCCGGGCTACATTCGGGGGGGCTGCAGCCGGGCTACATTCGGGGGGGAGGCAGCAGCCGGGCTACATTCAGGGGGGGGCTGCAGCCGGGCTACATTCGGGGGGGCTGCAGCCGGGCTACATTCGGGGGGGCTGCAGCCGGGCTACATTCGGGGGGGAGGCAGCAGCCGGGCTACATTCAGGGGGGCTGCAGCCGGGCTACATTCGGGGGGGCTGCAGCCGGGCTACATTCGGGGGGGCTGCAGCCGGGCTACATTCAGGGGGGCTGCAGCCGGGCTACATTCAGGCCCCTTGCGACAAGCCGGGGCTGCGGTTGGAGCTGCAGGTTGCGGGGAGGAACAAAGCGCAAAGCACTGCTGGGTTATGGCCACGGTCTGAGTGCCTCCTCTGTGCCCTGCCCCCGCAGAGGCAGGCAGCCTGGGAAGGGGCAAACCAAGAGGTGACCAGAAGCAGAACCGCTGCCGCCGCGCCAGTGGATCCGGAACCAGCCTGGCTTCCGGTGCCGTTTGCCAGACTCCGTGTTCTGGGCTTCCTGCGCCAGGCAGCTCGCCAGCTGCGTTCCCCCTTCCCTGCCCCACACACGCTGCAGGGCCAACTCCGCGACCTCCCCCAGGTCTGCAAAGCACCTCGGTCTGACCTGGACCCCCCCCACTTCCAACCCTTGGCCCCCGCGCAGTCCAAACCCACAGTGCCCCACTGCTCCAGCCCCGCGATCCGCACCTCACGCCAGGCCCCAGAGCCTGCGGACTTCTGCGGTGCCCAAACTGCCCGCTCTGCTGCCCTAGAGCAGGTTTGGGGCTGAGCAGACCACTGGAGCCCTCTCCCATTTGACCTGAGCCAGGAGTCCATGCCCCCGCCGGTGAGTAGAGTATTTGGGCCCCACGGGGCCGGGCGTTGTTGGCGTGGCAGTAGGGTTGCCAGATGGTTGAAACAAAAATACCAAATACCACCTCCCCCCCCTCAAAAAACACCGGGAAAAAATTCTGTTGAAGGGAAAAAAAAGGGGAGGGGGGGATCAAAGTTGCTGAGTAAAAAAAAAAAGACACCAAGGACTTATTAAGCCAAAACATTTTTTTTTAAATAACCCAGCATTAGAACAGCATGTCCCCTTTAAGAGTGAGTGCAGGGCTAGGCACAGGGGAGAGGTTGAGCACTAAGACCCAGGGGAAGCATTGCTACCCCTAGGTCTTTTGGCCTGCAACCATTTTGTGCCGGCAGCCTTGGGGAACCAGGTAAGCATGGGGCCTGGGGTCGGGGTGTTGTGTGTTTGTAGGGTTGCCAGGTGCATTTTCACCTCCTGGCTGGGGAAAAATTCAGAAGACACAGGGCAGCTCAGGGCAGCTCAGGCGTCCGGGATTCTCTCGATTGTTTGACCGGACGGGAGGCGAAAATACCGGCCGTGCGGGTGACCAGCGGACACCTGGCAGCCCTGGGGGCAGGGCGTCCGAATACCAGTGTGGGAGATGCCACTGGGGAAACCCAAGGCAAGTCCCTAGGTCTTGTGTCCAGCCTGGCATCTGTGCGGATCTGAAATGGGGCCCTTCAAGGGCAAACCCCAGCGCGGAGCCAGGGCTGACTCTGGTGAACGAGGGCCCAGCTGGAGAGAGCAGGAGGGACCTGCCTGCCAGGGAAGCAGGAGGCTTCCTGGAGGTAGCACAGGGCTGGGGAGGCTCCCGGGTGGCAGGGCAGCAGGCCCGCCCCCCTTTGCCAGGGCTGAGTGGCCATTGCAGACTGCAGGGGCTAGGTGCAGGCTGGCAGTGGGTCACTGAGGCAAAGTGGGGGCAGGGGAACTGGGTGTTCCCTGGGGAGGGGAGGACACTACAGTGCAAGCAGGATAACCCCCCCCCTCCCCCGGAAGGGGCTCAGACACTGCTGGGGGGCACGTCCTAAGGGGACGCCGAGGTCCATGAGTGACACGGGTCTGGACTAGCGAGGACATGGGGAGACACCGGCGAGAGGAAGGCGGCCAGGGAACCAAGGAGCTAATTCCCTGAGCAGCCAGCTGGAGGCGCCGTGGTGCGCCGGCCCGTGATAGGCCCGCGGAGCCTGAGCCTGGTGAAATACGATTTCTACACACGCCAGGGACCAGCCTTGGTTGACGCTCTTTGCGGCTGTTGCCGGGATAGGACCCTGTCATTTGGGCCCTCCCCTCCTCGGGGGCGCTCAGCCTCCACTCCGGGGCGAGCTCGGCCTCAGTCCTGCAGCAAGGCCCCCGGCGGGAAACTCAGCCCGTTTGGCGGGAATCTGAGCGAGCGAGAACAGTCAGCCAGAGCAAAGCAGCAGCCCCGGCCGGTGGCGGGTTTGTCGGAAGTTCCGGTGATTGCTCGGCCGGCGCGTCGCGCCTCGACCCCACGGGGCTGCATGGAAAACCAGTCCGGGGCTGCTGGGGTTCCCGGTGCACGGCGCGGCGGGGGGGGGGGGGGGGGGGGGCTTGAGCCAAGCACAAGGCAGGTCAGTAGCTGAGGCAGGGCCCCGTCTGCTCGTCCTCAGCCCAGTGCCTGGCTGCCCAAGCAATCTGTGGGCGTCACGGTGTCTGGCTAGGCTGGCTCTGGTGACTGCTAGGCAGGGAGTGGTAACCCTCCGCGCCGGGGGGGTATGGAGGCCAGTTCACCTGTGAGGCGGCAGGCTGAGAGGAAAGCCCTCACGGGAGGGAACAAGCTGGGCTTGCTGAGAGCAGAAAGGGGCTGCAGGAAGACAGGCCACGGTCACTCCCTGGGTGAGCGAGGTGGCTCCCGGGAGCTGGGGCTGGCAGACACAGTGGGGGGGGGGGGGGGCAGAGAGGTAGGAAAGGCTCTGGGGAGAAGGTCAGGGCAGACCTCGGCTGCTGATGGGAAGGTTCCCCCGTCCGCTGCTAAGGAAATGGCACCAGCTGGCAGGAGAAAGGGAAGATTGCCTGAGCCCGTTTGTCAGAGGAGACGGGGAGGGCTTGGAAGGTGGAAACATGGCTAGTCCCCTGGCCAGAGGGCCAAGTTGGGAGGAGACTGCGAGGCCCCGAGGAAGAGAAGAGCCCCGGGGAGACCGCCAGAGTGGCAGCAGGAGACACGGCACATTGCAGAAGGCAGCCTTAGACCGGGAAAGTGCTAATGCCCACAGCAGCCAGGAGGAGGCGCCACCTGCTGTGAGACGATGCCCTGGCACTTCCTGTTTTCCAGATGTGGAAACTGAGGCTCGGAGCGATTAAACGCCAACATTTGCAGACGCCCCCTCTGGTTTTGGCCGCCATGATGTGTCCAGGGCCACCTCCATTAGCTGGCACCAGGGTGGGCTTAGAACTCAGGACTTCTTGGCCCCGGGTTGGGTGTTTTTCTAAAAGAGATGCTCTAATTTAAGCAGGAATTGTTTCAGAGCCATTCTCTGGCCTGTTACACACCGGGTCAGACTAGAACAGGGCCAAGCAAAATACAGCCTGCGGGCTGATCTGACCTGCTAAGCCTCTGGATCTGACCTGCGGGCACCGCAGGAGCCTCAGTTCGGTGCCCTGTCTGCCTGCCCTGCACACCATTCACAGCAGCCGGCCTGTTTGTCTGTGAACAGCTGTGAGCCTCGGGGCAGGGGGGCCAGGTTTTGCATACTGCCCCCACCCCCAGCACAACTTGCAGCTCCCATTGGCCGGTTTCCAGACAATGGGAGTTGCTGTCTGAAGAACAGGCCAGCACATGAAGTACCTCCCCTCCTCCTCTCGGACTCACAGCTCTTCTTAGTTGCACAGGGCCCCACAGCCAGTTGCTCTGAGTGGCCTGGGCCATGGAAGGCAGGGAACCTGCTGGGCTGCTGGCTGGGAGTCACCCAGGTAAGTGTCTCCCAGGCAGAGCCAGCCTCTGGCACCCCAGCCCCTGCCTCCCCCCACACCTCTGCCCCGTATTTCAGCCCCCTACCCCATATAGCTCCTGCACCCAGACCCCTCCGAGACCTTGCCCCCCAGTCCCCTGCCCTAGGTCACAACCACCTCCTTCACACAAACTCCCTCCCAGACCCCACACCCGCTCTGCACCCCAGTCCCTTGCCGCAAGCTCCCTTCTGCACCCAATCTCCATCCCAGAGTCCACATCCCCTCCACTAATTGCATAGAAGAGGGCAGCCCTTGGCCACGTGCCAAATTCTTGCTCCTAGGTAGACAAAACTGATGGGACAGACCTCAACCAAGGCACGGCACCACGGACAGACCCTGTCACTCTGTACCGCACGCGAGAGCGGAACTGGGGCTCAGGCCTCCAGGTGCGATCCAGCCCGTCAGCGGAGGTGCAGATCAGTGTCTGTCCAAAGGTGCCAAAATATGACGGCGATGGGCACTATCTTACTTAGACTCCTAGAGCCCCAGGGCGGCAGAGACCTCAGGAGGCACCGAGTCCAGCCCCCTGGCCAAGGCAGGACCAACCCAACTCAATCAGCCCAGCCAGGGCTTTGTCAAGCCGAGACTTGAACACCTCTAGGGATGGAGACTCCACCCCCTCCCTAGGGAACCCATCCCAGCGCTTCCCCACCCGCCTAAGGAAATAGTTTGTCCTAACACCCAACCTAGCCCTCCCCCACTGTAACTGGAGCCCATTGCTCCTTGTTCCGCCACCTGCCCCCACTGAGAACAGCCTCTCTCCAGCCTCTTTGTTAGTTGGAATACTTCTGGATTTGGGACCCCTGTGACCACGACTGTTGCGGTCCTGGTGGCCACAGTTCTCAAAGGATGTTAATGATTTTGGGAGGGTTCCGAGAAAAGCCATGATGAGGACTGAAGGCCTGGAAACGGTTCCTTACCGCATTCAACTCTGGGAACTCCATCTAGCTAGCGTCTCAGACAAGGGGTTGACTTGATCCCCGCATCCGAGTACCTGCCCTGGTGACCATTCTGGCAGACCACGGGTTAACCAGATCGGAAGTGGCTGGAAGCCGAGGCTGGACACATTGAGGATTAGATCCTTTATGGGCAGACCAGAGGGGCGTGTAAGGTGGGAAAAGCCGTTGGGTGGGAAAGTGGCGGAACGGGCGCCCTTGTGATGGAAGCGGAGGGGTTAGTGACGATGTCCGTGTGCGCAGGGGAGCCCGGGGAGCAGTGGGAGATGATCTGAGAACTCCCCCACACAAGAGAACACGATGAGAACGTTTGTGAAGGGAGATCAGGCCCCACCGCTCTCTTAGAAATCTGTGAGAGAGGCAACAAGCAGGTGGACAAGCGTGGTCCCGTGGACGTGGGGCTTGTGGACTTTCGGCAAGTCTTTGACAAGGTCCCTCACCGAAGCCTCTTACACCAAGTAACGAGTCCTGGGATGAGATGGCCCCTCGTTGGTCAGATAGGAAAGGAAAGGGGGGGCCAATGATCAACTGGGGGTTGTCTCTCCGGGATCGGTCCCGGGACCTGCGCTTTGAAACATCGTTCCACATGAGCTGGAAAAGGAGGTGAACAGTGAGGTGGCCACATTCACCGATGATACAAAACGAGCTCAGTCCAAAGCAGACCGCAGAGTTACAAAGGGATCTCACAAAACTGTGATGGGACAAGATAAGAAATGCAGTGTCGCTAAGTGCAGAGCAAGCACTAGTAATGCATAGCCCCCTGCCTGACCACCTCGAACCCCCATATTGGAAACTGACGCCCAGAGAGGCCAAGTGACTTTCCCGCAATCGCACAGGGTGTCTGTTGAACCAGGGACTTGAAACTGGATCTCTCTCAGCCTAGGCTAGTGTCCTAACCACTGGACAATGCTACCCCTCTGGCCTGTGATTAGCCTCACACAAGTCAGTGACAGAGAGCCCAGCTCCTGGCCCCCCTGCTCCCCTCTTTTCACTGCTAGTTGCACAAGCACCGCTCCTGGCCTCCCTCCCTTCAGCCTGTGAGGCAGGCTGCAGAGGAGAGGAAGAAATGGTTCCAGGAGCAGCAAGTTAGCGGGCTTGCTGGAGTGAAAAGGGCTTTTCGGCTTGCCCGGCTCCACACACAAGAAGTGCTCTGAGGTGGGGGAAGCCCCAGAAGGAGTGAAAATAAAATCCTCATTTCTGGTTGGCCAGGCCGAGGGCAGGCACCAGAGATGTCCATGGCTTGGAAGGCCGGGACGTAACCCTTCGCCCAGCCAGTGGGAAGGACTGTCCCTTAGCCGTGGCTGAAGAAACCGCTCTGGCAAGATCCCACGTTGGAAAATGCACCAGAGGGAGACTGAACGCTCCGGAGCTGGACATGCGGTGACAGGGCCGTTGGGAATCGAGATATGACGGCTTTGAAGATGGGCATCGTGGAGCCAGGCAAAAGGCAGGAAAGCGGGAAGGAAAGAAGATGCCGAGAGCACAGCGGTCCCTTGAGCAAAATGGGTGGGTGTGTCCAGCAGAGGAGACACTCCGGATCCACGGCCGTGAGTAGCTCGTGCTTCAGATACATCAGCCGAGGAGGGGGACAGATGATTCCGTGGCGACCTAACTGAGCTTCCAAGCACCTTCCTCTGCAGCACCTGGCCCCGACAACGTCTGGCAGTTCCTGTGTGACCGTTTGCCAGCGGCACGAGACTTTCTCCGGCGCAAAGCGCAGCTCCTACTGCTGGGCAGGGGCGGTCGCGAGAGCCGCAGGTGGCACTGTGAGGGGCCGCTGTTTGCCCTGCCTCCACCCGGCCGTGCCACCGATGGGTTAGCGCCACAGAGGTGGGGCTTGGGGTCCCCGCTGTGCCAACCCAGGAGCATGAGGAGAGGAGTCGGCCCCAGCCAAGCCCGAGAGGGTCAGAAAACAACCCAGCCCAAGGAGAGCGATTCGTGGAGCGGAAGCCACGTGACACGTTGGGGGCAGCGCTTCACTTCAAGGGCCACTGTAGGAAACCCCGTTTCCTGTAGCACAGCACGGGTGTGGTGCTCGCGTGTCCGTGTCCGCGTCCACTGCCCCCACGTGCACTGCCCTTCGCTTCCGTTGGGTCGAAAACAGCAGCCGCCAGGGTCCGTTCAGAGACAGTTCAACGCAGCTCAACAGGAAGGATTGGCGCTGCCCCGGGAGCAGTGGGGGGCAGCCTGCAGGCCGTATGCAGCCCGTCTGGGACCCTTGTGTGGCCCGTGCACCCCCTCGTACCCCTGGGGCGCTGGAGCCCCACGCTCAGCTGCTCCTCCCCCTCCCTCCCAGCCCTTCAGGGGCACCATGAATCCGCCGATTCCCAGTGCTCAGGCTTTGGGAGGGAGAGGGCAGGCCCTGGCATGGAGCATAGGCAGCCAATGCAGGGGCTCCAGCAGCGCTGGCGGGCGGGCGGGGCTGGGACGGGACACGTTTGGGAGAGGCGGCAGGGGCGGGGCAGGGCGGGGCAGAGATTTGCTGTTGGATGGAAGTGTCGATGTTTCCGTTTTTAGGACGTGACGTTGCTGACGGGTCGGTGAGTCGGTGAATGGCGAAAGCATTTCGCCTGGGCTGGAAATAATCAGCCTGCAAAGGATTCATGCAGCTCATCTCATTGTGGGGGCCATGGCTAGTGCACACGACTGTGCGGCCCCCGGAGAGGAAGGAGGGCCACTAGCCTTGGCTGCCCATGCCTGCCCTTGACTGGTGTTTCTGCAGCGCCGCAGCCAGGACGCCTTGCGACGCCCAGTGGCTCCGTTTCACCGTTTCCAGCCAAGGGGAGGGCGGGAAGCAAACCGCAAGTAAACACGCCGGCACGGCCGGTTCCCAGGGCTCTCAAAGCGGTTTCATGGGCCCTAGACCCAACCCAAACCTAGCCGCAGTCTGGGCCCCCGACTCCCAGCGGGGTTGCAGGGTCTGTGTCAGACCCCCCGGGGCCTGGTTAACACAGCTAAGCCCAGAAGGGGCCTGACACGAAAACGTTTGGACGCCCCGGCACCCAAAGTGACATGGCGCCAATCTCTCGGGTGGAGAAGGGTGACGTGTTCCTCCGCAAGAGCAGACCCCCGGGAGGTACCATCAGTGACCTTCTTAGCTCACATATGCTAAGCTGGACCGTTTGGGAGACTGACGTGTCCTAGGAGGAGATAATAGAAGAAATCTTGCCCCTGGGAAGAATCCCAAGCACTGTTACAGGGTGGGGACCGACTGGCTGGGTAGCAGTTCAGCAGAAAAGGGCCTGGGGATTCCAGTGGGTGAGAAGCTGGAGATGAGTCAACAGGGCGCCCTGGTAGCCAGGAAGGCGAATGGCACATTGGGCTGCATTTGGAGGAGAATTTCCAGCAGATCCAGAGAAGTGATTATTCCCCTTTATTTGGTGCTGGGGAGGCCACATCTGGAGTATTGTGTCCAGTTCTGGGCCCCCCACTACAGAAAGGACGTGGGCGCATTGGAGAGGGTCTAGAGAAGGCAACACAAATGATGATTTGGCTGGAGCACATGACCTGTGAGGAGAGGCTGAGGGATTTGGGCTTGTTCAGTCTGCAGAAGAGCAGAGGGAGGGGGGATTTGAGAGCAGCCTGCAACTCCCTGCAGGGGGGTTCCAAAGAGGCTGGAGAGAGGCTGTTCTCAGTGGGGGCAGATGGCAGAACGAGAGCAAGTTACAGTGGGGCAGGGCTGATTGGATATTAGGACATGCTGTGTCCTTATGAGGGTGGGGAAGCGCTGGGCTGGGTTCCCCGGGGAGGGGGGGAATTTCCGTCCCTAGAGGTGTCTGAGTCTCGGTTTGACACTGCCCTGGTTGGGCTGATGGGGTTGGGTTGGTCCTGCTGTGGGCCGGGGGCTGGACTCGGTGCCTCCTGGGGTCTCTGCCTGCCCTGGGGTTCTATGGTTCTATGTTGATGTAGCCCCTGGAAGATCCTGCCCTGGGATTCTCTGATTCTAAGTTGATAAGTTCAAAGTGCAACATGTGGCTGAAAAGCCGGATGAGCAGGGATGTTGTGTGATCTTCAGGTCCCCGGTTTCCCTCTCCTTTGATGGGGCCCTGCTCCTTCCTGGTGCTACCACCAGATAACAGGACAAGCAGTGATTCACCAGGACCTGCTGGTACCTCCCGCGGGTCTGAACGAACCTGAGGCCGCTCGGCCGAGTTGCTGAAGAAGTGCACAAGCGCACATTGAAATGGACGGCTCCGCGGAAGCACTCGCAAGCCGCTCTCCACTCTCCCAGACCTATTGTGCTTCCCTTAGGAGCCTGGTTTGTCGTGTGAACCCCCGACTTTCACCTCCCTTAAAAGAACTTGCTAACAAAACCAGACAGGAAAGCACACGAGTGTCACAATCACTATTACTGAAAAAATGCCTCCTTTGTATTTTTACCATATCGTTGTAAAGTAAATCAATTCGAATGTAAAGATTGTACTTACATGTCCGAGCGTATTATGCAGCGCAGTAGAAACAAGTCATTGTATGAAATTTTAGTTTGCCGTGACTTCGCTGGTGCCTTTTATGTAGCCTGATCTAAAGCAAGGCAAATACCTGGATGTGCAAATACCAGGCCACATCTGGAATAGTGCGCCCAGTTCTGGGGCCTCCACTACAGAAAGGACGTGGATGCATTGGAGAGGGTCCAGCGGAGGGCGACCAAAATGCTGAGGGGGCTGGGACACATGACCTCTGAGGAGCGGCTGAGGGAGTTGGGTTTGTTCAGTCTGCAGAAGAGAGGAGTGAGGGGGGGTTTGGGAGCAGCCTGCAGCTCCCTGAAGAGGGTTCCAAAGCAGATGGAGAGAGGCTGGTCTCAGTGGGGCAGGTGGTAGAACAAGGAGCGATGGGCTCAAGTTACAGTGGGGGAGGGCTAGGTTGGAGATTAGGACAAGCTGTGTCCTTATGAAGCGCTGGGATGGGTTGCCCGGGGAGGGGGGTGGAATCTCCATCCCTAGAGGTGTTTAAGTCCCAGCTTGACACAGCCCTGGCTGGGATGGTTGAGTTGGGCTGGTCCTGCTTTGGGCGGAGGCTGGACTCATGACTCCTGAGGTCTCTGCCGCCCTGGGGTTCTAGGGTTCTATGTGCTGATGCACCCCTGGAAGATCTCGTGCACCCCGGGGTGTAGGAACTCCTGGCTGACAACTGCCGGAGTAGAAGGCTGCTGTTGTCGTATCTCCCCTTTAAACACTGACCCTGGGAGTTGCAGAGCGACGCCCTTCTCTTCAGCACCAGGCTGCAGATCGGGAGGGTCGCTGTGGGCAAGGGGGGTGTTTTCTTTCCTCTTCTCTTATAGTGCCCTGGGTTCACGATTCCATTGCTCGTCCGTCCTGTGCCTTAGTGCCCCATTGTGAGTCCTTCCTGCTAGGGCTGTAACTGTCGTTTTTTACTGGTCTGGGACCACCTTTCCCATCCCAAGACCCCACGCCCATCTGGCGAGGAACCCCATGGACACCCCTCTGCCAGCCCAGAGCCCCAGGCTGAGACCCCTCGGTCTAAGGTCAGAAGGGAATTGCTGTGATTTGCCAGAAGAGACACTGGCTCTCTGGCTATGTCTACACTCTGGGGGTTTTCCACCACATCCAGGGAACGCTTTTGTTTGTGGCAGAGCAGACGCGCTCTTTCGGAAGCTCTGTCTTCCTCCTCCCACGAGGAAGAAGGGCTCTTCCGAAAAAGGAGGCTTTTCCGAAGTTTGGCCCAGTGTAGACGGGCCACATTTCGGAAAAGCCTCTTCCGATAGATCACTGTAGTGTAGACATAGCTTCTGAGTGCAGCACAGGCCACGTCTACACTGCACTGCCCCTCCGGAAAAAGCTACGCAAATTGCGAACTACAATTTGTGCAGCTTCTTCCGCTTCTTTTTCTGGAAGAGGCTTTTCCAGCATTTGGCCTGTTTACACTGGGACAAATGTCGGGAAAATACCCTCTTTGGGAACATCCCTTCTTCCTCGTAAAACAGGGATGAGTTGATCCTCCAAGATAGACAGGAAACGCCCTCTAAGGCCAGCCAGTCCTTCTCCGGACCAGGACTTGGGATGTTCCCCCCAGTGGGAGATGGGCCAATGAAGCTGAGTGGAGGGAAGATCGCCCCCAGCTTCCTTTGCTCGATTTCAGCCTTTCATGCCTCAGGTTTGTTCCTCCCCCGCTGGCATTTCTCCTTTCGGGGGTTGATGGTTGTTGCCTTTTTCCAGCCCCATGGTGGCTGTTGGGAGCTATCTGGCGCCCACCAGCGGTATCTGAACGCCTGGCAATCTGTCACGTTGCTAGCCTCACAACGGCCCTGTGACGTAGGGAATGGCTCTGCTATAGAGTCGAGGAACTGAGGCCCGGGGAGATTAAGTGACTCACCCAACACCACACAGGAGTCTGTGGCAGAGCAGGAGCACCGCAGGGTTGTGCCGTAACCCCTCAGTCCCCTTCCTTCCATCTCGGTAGCACGCCTGGCCCAGTGCAGGAAGGCCCACCCCCGAATGTGACCCTGTGTTTGCTTTGCCCCCCAGAGGAGTTCCTCTCCAGCCTGGATCACTATGAAATTGCTTTCCCCATCCAAGTGGACCAAAACGGGGACTTCCTCACCTTCGACATGCGACGCCAGCCCAAGCGGCGCGCCCGGCGCGGCCTGAGCTCCCTGGCCTACGAGGCAGCTGAGCCGCAGGTCTTCTACAAGGTCCCCGCCCAAAGCACCCAGTTCCTCCTCAACCTGACCCTGCACTCCAACCTGCTGGCCGAGCACTTCACCGTGGAGTACTGGAAGCGGGACGGGGTGGACTGGCAGCACGACTTCCATGAGGACTGCCACTACGCAGGCCACCTGCAGGGTCAGCACCTGAGCTCCAAAGTCGCCATCAGCAACTGCAACGGGCTGGTAAGCGTCCCGCGGGAGAGGGTGGGGCGCCGGGCCAGTGCCGAAAATGGGGCAGATGGCGTCGCCCCGAGCGGCAGCCCCGTGGCTGTGAGGGGCGTGGCCGGGCGGCAGAGCTGAGACGGGCCGTTGCTCGCGGCGATCCGCTCGCTGGAGGCCCGGTCCTGTGAAGGGCGACCATGAGCGAGGCAAAGGCCCAGGAGAGCCCATCGGCCTCCACTGGCGTCGCTCGGCGGGGCCGGGGAGACCCACAGCCACACTCGGATTGTCGCTCTAGGAGGCCTCAGGCTCTTGCGCGCCGGCAAAGGGCGCTGGGTGGGTAGGAGCCGGGCATGAGGTCCGGCCGCGGGACTCACCGAGACGTGTTTGTTCAGCTCCCTGGCTCTGCCGCCAGCCCGTGTCCTAGGGCTGATCCCTCTCTTGCGCTCACGGGGGAATGGCCAGCGGGCCTGACTGAGCGAGGAGGCACTCACCGTGCCGGGCTGGTGAGGAGGGGGCTGCAGGGAGTCACCCAGAGGACACACCGGGGTGCGGTGAGGCTGCCCTCCCCCACCCGCACTTTTTGTGCAAAAGCATCCATGCCAATCTAGACACCCTTTTGCAGAAATACTTTTAATGGAAAAACTTTTCCGTTACAAGTATTTCCGCAAAATCATGCCAGTCTAGACGCAGCCTAGGGCTACATCTACACTATGAGTTTTCTGGGCAAAAAAATATGCTAATGAGGGCCTCATTTGCATGAGTCACAATCTCATTTGCATATTTTCTGCCGATCCGGTTTTTCACTAGGGGTTTTTGCGCCAAAACAAGCAGTGGGGACGTTTTCTTTTTGCGCAAAAACCTCTTTTCCCGCAAGATCCTTATGCCCCAAAAAAGGAGGTTTACCGAGCTTGTGGGAAAAGGGGTTTTTGCACAAAAGGAAAACGTCCCCACTGCTTGTTTTGGCGCAAAAACCCCTAGCGAAAAACCGGATGGGCAGAAAATATGCAAATGAGATCGTGACTCATGCAAATGAGTCTCTCATTAGCATATTTTTGCTGAGAGAACTCATAGTGAAGACGTAGCCTAAGTGAACCCAGCGTTCCACCCACTAACTGCTTAACGGGGATTTTCCATCCCGAGCCCCCTGCGTGCACAGACACACAGAGCTGCAATCCATCGGCACCCCCCCCCAGTCGGAACGCTCCTCTCTCCTGTCTCCCATGCTGCCCGCACCCCAGGGCCACACGCTCCCTCCTGGCCCGTGCTCTCCGCCGCGTGGTGGGAAGCGAAGGGCTGAAGGCTCAGGCTTCCAGCGCGCGGTCTGGCTGCTCACCGCCTGCGGGGCGGGGCTGCCAACGAGCCTGCAACGCAAACCAGCTGCAGCAGGAGGCAGGCCCGGCGGCCGACCTGGGCCCGAAGGGGGTGGGAAGCCTGGCATTCAGCAGAGCAGGGTTTCCATCTACTGCCTGTTTGGGGTCCCGGAGACCCAGCGCGTGGGGCCCCACAAAGACGCTCCGTGCGGAGGGAAGGGAACTGGAAATCCCCCTCCACTCCTTACCTGCCACGACCTGCACTGCCGGCACAGCTTCCCCCTGCTGCTAGGCATGAGGAGCCCTGCAGGCTGGGGATTGGGAACCTGGCCTGGAAATCAGTATCTCTGTGTTCTACCCCCCCGCGCCCCCGCTGCTGAATGGCTGTGAGCCCTGGGCAAGTCCCTCTGCTTCACTGGGCCTCCATTTCTCCATCTGTGAAATGGGGAGAAAGCCACTTAGCACCTTTGCGGGGGGCTTTGGGAGCTGCGGAGAAGGGTGACACAGTGACATCAATATCTGGGGGCAGCACCACACATGGCAGTCTGAGCCCAGGGCTGCTCCCTCCACAGTTAATAATCTAGCAGTAGAGATGGGAGTGAGACAACCCGAGGGTACAGCCAGACTGTCCCCATAGACCTGGGATCTCTGACTGCTTGACCTGTGGCCCACCCTGATCAATACAAACCTTTCCGCGGACCACCAGTCAACCTCCCACTATGACAAAATGGGTGCAGGAGCAGGTGAGGGAGGGGGTCTGGGCAGTAGGTGGGTGCAGGAGCAGGCTGTGGGAGGTGGGTGCGAGAGCAGGAGCAGGAGGTGGGTGCGGGAGTGGGAGGTGGGTGCGGGAGCGGGCTGCGGGAGGTGGGAGCGGGCTGCGGGAGGTGGGTGTGGGAGCGGGCTGCGGGAGGTGGGTGCGGGAGAGGGAGGTGGGTGCGGGAGCGGGAGGTGGGCGCAGGAGCGGGCTGCGGGAGGTGGGTGCAGGAGCGGGAGGTGGGTGCGGGAGCGGGAGGTGGGCGCAGGAGCGGGCTGCGGGAGATGGGAGCGGGCTGCGGGAGGTGGGTGCAGGCTGCGGGAGGTGGGTGCGGGAGCAGGCTGCGGGAGGTGGGTGCGGGAGCGGGCAATGGGCGCAGGAGCGGGCTGCGGGAGGTGGGTGCAGGAGCGGGCTGCGGGAGGTGGGTGCGGGAGCGGGAGGTGGGTGCGGGAGCGGGCTGCGGGAGGTGGGTGCGGGCTGCGGGAGGTGGGTGCGGGAGTGGGCTGCGGGAGGTGGGTGCGGGAGCGGGCAATGGGCGCAGAAGCGGGCTGTGGGAGGTGGGTGCGGGCTGCGGGAGGTGGGTGCGGGAGTGGGCTGTGGGAGGTGGGTGCGGGAGCGGGCAATGGGCGCAGGAGCGGGCTGCGGGAGGTGGGTGCGGGAGCGGGAGGTGGGTGCGGGAGCAGGCTGCGGGAGGTGTGTGCAGGAGCGGGAGGTGGGTGCAGGAGTGGGCTGCGGGAGGTGGGTGCGGGAGCGGCTGTGGGAGGTGTGTGCAGGAGCGGGAGGTGGGTGCAGGAGTGGGCTGCGGGAGGTGGGTGCGGGAGCGGCTGTGGGAGGTGGGTGCGGGAGCGGCTGTGGGAGGTGGGTGCGGGAGTGGGCAATGGGCGCAGGAGCGGGCTGTGGGAGGTGGGTGCGGGAGCGGCTGCGGGAGGTGGGTGCGGGAACGGGAGGTGGGTGAGGGAGCGGCTGCCGGAGGGGTGGGATTCTGGCTAATGGGAGCAGCGGGGGCAAAGCCTCCCGGTGGCAGTTTCCTGCCCTGCCATTTCCCCAGTCTCGGGGGTGGGGGGCCAGCAGACAGTGGAGCTGCTTCCTCCCCCCATGAGCTGGATCCGGCCTGCGAGGTTCAGGGTTCCTTCCTCCCCTGCCACAGTGGGCACCCAGCCTCACAGGAGCCGGGAGGCTGGGACCCCCGTGCAGGCTCCCTGCTGTGCAAAGGGGGGGGCCGTGGCGAGCCCCAAACCCACGGCCCAGCTGCAAGATGGTCGTGGCTACTAGTGGGCTGTGGGCCACACCTCGGAGACCACTGTCATAGACGGACAAATCCCGTCGATTGTAAGGTCTTTGGGGCAGGAACTGTCCTTTGGTTGGGTGTTTGCACAGCGCCTAGCGCCGGAGCCCTGGACCTCTCTGAAGTGCCACTGAAAAACAAATATTACAAAATAATTAACAGCTACTCTAGTGACTAGAGCTCTGTAAACACTCAAGCTGACAGACTGACTGGCTGGCTGGCTCCTGGGGGCTTCCTTTGCAATCCGGGAATATGGAATGAATTATCGGGGGGCACTCTGGGCTTTTTCCCCCCGAATCTTGAACTGTTCAGGCCTTTACATTTCGAGTGAGTAGCATTTGGGATCAAATTCTGCTCTCGCGTCGGTGTGAATCGGTCGTTCTACGGACTGACTGGAGCTCGCTCTGGTTTGTACCCCAAGGAGGGGAGGGCAGAGTCTGGCCCCTCTCACCTGGTGATGGTCGAGGGGGGGGGGGTTATTTCATTAAGATGGGGATGGGGAATCACGATGGAGATAAACAGCATTTGCCATCCAAGTCTGCTCTGGCGACTGGCCCCACCTCTGGTCTGGTCTAGGGTCACCATATTTGAATCTTCCGAAGAGGACGCTCCTGAGAGTGCGTGTATCTGTGTCAGTATCGACCCGCTCGCGCTGTGTTCACGTGTTACCTAGCCGCGATCACGTCTGATGAGCACTACATGGCCCCTGTGTCTGTCTGGTTTTTACAAGGCAGCCCACCCCCCTGGCCTACGAACCCCGTGGACCTGCGGCATCTCCGAAACCCGCCCTTCAACTCCACGTTCCCCATGGTTGAGGGCAGGTTGGATCCAGAGCCCGATTCAGATCTGAGCTTTGTGGTGCGGGTCCCTCTTGAGCCAAAACTCAGAAAAATGACCAAGCGAGGCCCAGTCCTCCAAACAAAACTTTACTGATGAGGCTCGTATAATAATCAGAGAACACTGGAACTGGGGGGGCCCTCGAGAGGCATCGAGTCCAGTCCCCTGCCCTCATGGCCAGACCCAGCACCGTCTAGACCATGGGTTCCCAAACTGGGGGGGCATGAAGAAATTCCAGGGGGGGTGCAAGGCGACCCATCCCCCCCTTCAATTCCCCCTCCCCCACACCTTCTCTGCCCCCCCCCCCCCCCCCACAAGTTTTGCTGCTATTTTTGTTTTTTGGCCCCGGTCAGTTTTTTTATTTTTTGGGGGGGAGGGTTTCTCAAAAATCAGTCGGGAAGTTTTTCCTAATGTCCAACCTAAACCTCCCTTGCTGCAGTTCAAGCCCCTTGCTTCCTGTCCTGTCCTTGGGCCAAGGAGAACAAGTTTTCTCCCTCCTCCTCCTCTCTTCTAGATGCCTGTAAACCGCTATCACGTCCCCTCTCAGGCTACGTCTAGACTATGGGCCTACGTCTACACTGCCCTCTCTTGCGCAAGCAAATATGCAAATGAGGCGAAGTGGTGAATATCGCTGCACCTCATTTGCATACTTAATGAGACGCCATTTTGTGCAAGGGGCTTTTGTAGGGGCTCCGTAGTGTAGTTGTAGCCTCAGTCTTCTCTTTTTCAGACGAAACAAGCCCAGTTCTTGCAGCCTTCCCTCCTAGCTCACGTTCTCTAGACCTTTCATCATCTGAGTTGCTCTTCTCTGGACCTTCTCCAATTTCTCCACCTCTTTCCTGAAGTGCGGTGCCCAGAACTGGACACAAGACTCCAGCTGGGGCCTGACCAGCGCAGGGCAGGGCGGAAGAACGACTCCGCGTGTCTTGCTCACCACACTCCTGCTAACGCAGCCCGCAATCACGTTGGCTTTTTTTGCCACACGGTAACGCTGTTGGCTCCTGTTCAGCATGTGGACCACTCTGACCCTAGATCCTTGTCTGCAGGACTCCTTCCCAGACGGTCGCGTCCCGTTCTGTGTGTGTGGCTCGGATTGCTCCTTCCTAAGTGGAGCATTTGTCCTTAATGAACGTCACCCTCTTACCTCCGACCACGTCTCCAGTTTGTCCAGGCCCCGGGCACTTTGCACCTGATCTCAGCCCCCTGCAAAGGAAACGAGTCCTTCGCAGCAGACTGTGTGGGTGCTCGCAGGCTGCTGCCCAGCCCTCCCGAACCTGGTGCTAAGCGCATGGGATGGGCGGTTGCGAGCCCGTCCCTGCGCCCCCGGTGAGTCCCCCACACACAGCCTCCCGTCCGCCCCACGCAGCAGCCAGCGGTCACGTCGGCAACCCAGGCCTCACCGTGGCCTCGGCAGTGCAGCGCTTGGGCCCCGGAGAGGGCAGCGCTTCACACGCTCCTGGGCAGGAGAGGTGGAGGCGTCCGCCGCGGTCCCAGAGACCGTGTCCTGGGCAGCCAGGCTGGGTCCTTTCCCAGCAGAACGTGAAAGCTCTTCCCTCCCTTTCCAGCGGTGACCTCCTTCCCCGGCCCACAGAGCCGGCAGCCAGCTGGCCACGCAGGCCGCCGCTGGGCGCTCGGCTGCAGCCCTCGCCAGGCTAACCTCATACTACCTCGCTTGTGTTCGAGCGAGGGCGCCGGGCCAAGAGCAACAGAGCTCGGTGCAGAAGGAAATCCCCCGGCCCTCGGAGAGGGGGCTCTGCGGCACACACACTGCCCGATTCAGCTTGCCTGGCCGGGGAGGGGACAGAGCCTGAGGAAGGAAGTGGCGTGGAACCCCAAAGGACGTGCACCCGACTTTCCCGGCCGTCGTTTCTTTACTGACATAGCATCCTCCAGGCCAGGGGCTCAGGGCGCTGTATCGTCTCCAGCTCGGGAAGCCAAGCGACTGGCCGGAGAAGGGGCCGTGGGAGGGCTTGGAATGTAGCTATGTCCTGGGCCGTGCTTTATCAACAGCACAGAGAGGAAGTGTGGCCTAGTGGTTAGGGGATACGCCTGGGAGGCTCACATCCAGGTCACTGCGGCTCCAACACGGATTTTCTGCGTGACTCCGGACTAGTCACTTGGGGTTTCTCCCCACACACTCAGGCTGCGAATCTGCCCCCGGCTGCCTGGGCCCCTTGGCTCTCGCCTGTTTCAGAAAGGCTCCAAGTGCACGAATGAGCCGTTAACGCGCACCAGCAGGGGCTGCACAAGCCGGCCGGCACTGGCTACTGCAGGGCAGACCCGCACGGGAGCTGCAGAGCAGTGGAAACAAGCACTTAGTCCAAGGGTGAGCGACCTGCGGCCTGCGGGGTCCTGGGTGTGGCCCGTGAGACAGTGTGCTACCGTTGCCCAGGTTGTCGGAGTCAGCTGGTTTCCGTCCACGTGGTGTTTTTCCCGACGGTGTTACTGAAGTGACCCGCACGTACAGGCAGGGAGGTGCCTGCTGGTCGCACCCAACACGGCCTGTGGGAGCCGGGCGCCCCCCCTGCAGCCAGTCCCAGCGCTGCTCCGGTTCGGCACAGCCCGCGCGTTCTAGTCACACAAGCGCCGGGAGCAAAACTGCCCTCGCCCGGGAGACCGTCGCTTACAACAAGCTTGCGGCCCCAGAGATTGCCCATCGCTGCCTTGGTCTCTTTCTGCCTCTGGTCTCCAGCTGGGACTGGGGCCGAGCAGGCCGCTGCGCTTCCGGGGCGGTGCCAGGGAGGGGAAATGCAGGGCCCAGCGGGAGGTGCTCGTGTACTAGCACAATGGGGCCTGTGTACACACCAGGCAGAGTTGGGCCAATCGCAGACATTTAGTCCAGCCAAAATCCTTGCTGGCCACCTAGACCATTTGTGAGCCTAAAGCTTCCTGCGGCCGGCTGTAGGGCTACGGATCCGCACGCAGCCTGCCGGTCCTGAATCGCATTTCGCTGGGGCCCGGGGCTCCGCCCTTGCCTGACTGCCGTTCCCCGGAGCCGCGTTAAGTCCCGGGCAATGCCGGGTAAATGGGCTGGGTTTTTCAAACACAGCAGGGCGCTTATGTGAGCTGAGCACCCAATACCATCCACACCCAGCGAGTGCGGTCTGCTCGGCCCGGGGGTCCCACGGGGCACGTGTGGGGAGGCAGTTTCACGGGGCCGTCCCAGACGTGGGTTTCAAAGGTCAGCAGAAAAGATGATGCAGCTGAAATTGGTTGCGAGCGCTGGCTCCGTGCCACTCCCTCCTTTGCCACATTCCTCCTGGGAGCAAACCAAGCACCACGGGACGTGGGGGTCAGTCACCCAATTGGTCCAAGCCAATTTCTGAGCGCTAATGCCAGATTCACAGGGATCGGCTGAGAGACCAAGTTCAGAACAAATCCTATCGCACTGAGCAGTTCAACCAGTCCTCCTAGGCTGACATTTGCCCACACGCCGTTCCTCGGCCAGCGTGAATGGCTGATTCCTGCAGGGTTTGTTAAGGAGGCCGATTCGCCATGGCCCTGGCCCTACCGTCACACTTTACAGCAGCTCGGAGTGAAAATAAGATGCTGCTGGGCACTTTACAAAAGGCGGTGGAGTTCCTTGCGGCCCTAGATCTCTGCACAGATGATTCACAACAGAGGAAGGGGGAGAGGGGCCATATTTGCCAGCTACATTTCCCTCCAGTGAGCTTAGCTCGCTAAGCGTGCGCCAGGTGTGTAATGTCTCTGCCGTGGGGCTGGTTAGAACAGGGGTGGGCAAATACCAGCCTGCAGCCCAGATCCATCCCCCGAGCTAGCCCCTGGTGGGCCACCACTGCTATATTTACCTGCACCTCCGCGCGTAGGCGATTGCAGCTCCTATTGGCTGGGAACGGCGATCCGCGGCCAATAGGAGCTGCTATTTCCAGACTCTGCAGAGGCTCCGGGAGCCTGCTAGGAGCTGATTCTGGCGACCCGCTGCCGTTTTATTGCCCGCCCCGGGTTAGCAGCTTAGCAAGACAAGGCGGCGGAGGGCCTATCTCTTTGTGGTGAAAGCAGCACGCGTTCCAGCTACCCTGAGCTCTTCAGGTCAGAAGCGGGTGTTCAGACTCTGGCAGACGCTGTATTTCCAGGGCTCGACTCTCCTTCGCACCAGGGCCTCTGTAGTCGTGCAACAGGGTTCCAACGTGAGTGGATATCTCAGTGCACGTAGGCTGGGAGGCCAGTTAGGTCGAACTGTGGGGCCCTGTGGGGCCGGCTCGTTGGGAGTTTGTGGGTTAAGTTTTGGGAAAGGCTCGTTTCTGTTCCTGTTTCATCTGTAGCCGCTGGTGCCTCTGGGTCCTGGGGGGCAGGGGGGAGTTTGCAGAAGGGAGACAGCACCCCCTCCCCTCTCACTGTCCCTGGCTCTCTCCTTTTCCAGCACGGGGTGATCGTGGCCGACGAGGAGGAGTATTTCATCGAGCCCCTCAGCCTGGGCGCCAACCTGAGTGCAGGGAGCGAGGGCGAGGGAAGCCCCCACGTGGTGTACAAGCGATCGTCCCTCCAGCACTCGCACATGGACGCGGCCTGCGGTGTCTTAGGTACCAACCCCCCGCCACGGGGGGCTCCGCTGCGGCGTGCGCCAGAGAATCCCTCAGCTAGAGCCACCTTCCCCTCTGCGGCGAGCCGCGGGGCTCTGCAGCCTTAGAACCAGCGAGGGGCCCTGTGGCACCTTCGGGTGCGCCCAGACAGCGGGTGTTTTGGGAGACCGGAGGTGCCCTGAAATAGCTCCCCCGCGTCTTTCAAACGCGCCCGTTGTTTCGAAATAAGGGGAGCGCTATTCCGGCATCACGAGGGTTAAGGGATGTGTCGAAATACGCTATTTCGAAATGCGCTCGAAAGAAGATGTGTCGCACAACTCACGTATCTTATTCTGAGCTCAGGTGTTGTGGAGACGCACCCTTCGAACCTGAGCGCAATGCGCAGACTCGTGCTTGGGAGGGCCCAGCCCGCTGCCTCGGCCCTGAGCCGGGGGGAGGGGAGGAGAGGGCACAACAGGAAGCTCGTTCTGGATCACAAACGAGCAGAGAGGAACCCGCCACTTCTCTGCCGTGCGCGGGAGCCGGGCGGTGCCGGTTTGTTTCCGAGAGGCCAGGATGCCGCCTCTGGAAAGCCCAAAGGAAACCAGGCTAAGGCTGGGTCCCCGGGGAGTGGTTAGGCCACATAGACTGGATCATGGATCAGCTGTTGCCTGGGGGGGAGTGCTGGGGGGGCTTTGTGTACGGGGGGCTCTGTGTGCCAGATGGGAGCTCTGTGGGAGGGTCTCTGGAGGGGGGGCTCTGTGGGGGGCCTGTGTGCTGGAGGGGGGCTCTGTGGGAGGGTCTCTGGAGAGAGCTCTGTGGAGGGCCTGTGTGCAGGATGGGAGCTCTGTGGGGAGGGCTCTGGAGGGGGGCTCTGTGGGGGGCCTGTGTGCTGGAGAGGGGCTCTCTGGAGGGGTTCTTTGGAGGAGGGCTTGGGGGCTCCTGGAGGGGCCTCTGTGGGGGGGCTCTGGAGGGAGGCTCTGGGGGGGTCTGTGTTTAGGGGCACACTAAGGAGAAGAATGGCGGATCATGATGGTGCCGCGCCACCCGCCTCTCTGGCCCCACTGTGGCGAGTGGCGCCGCCGCCTCTTTGCCACGTGGGATGAGCCCAAGGCCCGAGTCCTGCCGGGGCTGGAGCCTCACACGTCCCCGGGTCGGTCTGGCCACGCATGGGCTGCTCTGCTGTGGGGGGCTGCAGGATGGGTGGGAACCAGTCCCAGGAGAGAGCTTGGGAGAGTCCCTGAGGACCCTGGGGAGTTGGGGGGAGAGTTCGGTCACATGTTACCTTCCTCTCTTACCTCTCCTGGGGGTGAGGAGCCCAGGGGTGCCGGTAGAGGCCTCCTTCCCCCTGTAGGAGCCTCCTGCCTTCTGCAGAGCGCAGCCGGACCCAGTGTCACCAGCGTCAGCCATTTCTGCAGGGCCGGGTCAGCCGCTGCGACCTGCTCCCTGCCACGCACAGCCTGGAAACTGGTGTGAATCATATGCTGTTGAATTGTGTGTGTGTGTGTGTGTGTGTGTGTGTGTGTGTGTGTGTGTGTGTGTGTGCGCGTCTGTGTGCATATTTAGAGATGAAAAACAGTGGTTAGGATGCTCGCCTAGAGCCCGGTTCTGTGCTCTGCCACAGACTGCCTGTGTAACCTTGTGCATGCCACTTAGTCTCTGTAACTCAATTTCCTTTTGTGAATGGGGAAAACAGCATGACCTTGCCTCCCTTGGGCAGGGGAAAGCAGGTCCCTGGGCAGGAGGAGGTGTGTCCCTGGGTGGGGTTAAGTGAATCCCTGGGCAGGGGGAGGCGGGGCCTGAGGCCCAGGGCCCGGGGAGGCGAATACATTCAAGATGGGGAGATGCTTGGCTCCCCTCTCTGTGCACCCGAATCGCATTGCACACGCTCCATTGCTCCCACGGAAAGGAATTTGCACCCGGCTGCGTGAGAAACGTGCGGGGAGTCTCCCTCGGGGCCAGCGCCCGTGCTCCAGGGACAGGGGTCTGACCGCCGTGCGCGTTGTCTGCCGTGTGCGGAAAGGTGCCGCTCCCAAGCCCCAGGCCTCTCGTTTGCCTGCAGGACCCCGGGATAGTTTTTGCAGGTATCAAATCTCCCCACCCAGACACAGAACCTCGTCCCACTGGGCTGCAGGAAGATGAGAAAAGCCCGGCCCTCCGCCCCTGCCCACGGACTCTGTTGGCCGGAGAACGCAGAGGCCGCGGCTCCCGGCTGCCACGGGCCTTTGGCACGTGAAAGTCGTTCCCTGCAGGATGCCGTTGGCCCAGAGGAGGTAACCCCGGCGTCCTGCGGAGGAAGCGCAGCTGGAAGGGCTGGCACCTCCTGGACGGCGCCAGCAGAGGCTGAGAGCTGCCTCCCATCCCTGCCCACTGGAACACGGGGAGACGACGGGACTTTCCTGGCCCCGCTGCCCCACCGCTGCTCCCAAAGTCACGTTCCGCCCGGCAGCCTGCAGAGTCCCTGCCACGTTCCCCAGCTTCCAGACGGACGCGAGTCTGTTCCCAGTTGTTTCTTGGAAAGCAAAGACCACAGAGCGGGAGCCGCAGGCCAAACCCAGCTCAGAACAACCACAGAGCAACTGGCGGCAGCAGCGACACCCCCTCCCGTCCCCTGCACCCCTGAGCCGCCCAGTCTGGCCTGTGCACCAAAGAGCTCTCCCGCCGGGGCCCTGGGGAGCTCACCCGAGCCCCGCAAGCCGCCGACCCAGACTCCCGGCTCCCGGGTGGCCCGAGCTGGCCTCATGCCTCCGGAGGCTGATTTGGGTGGAATCCCACGTCAGGACAGAGGTGACCAATTCTCCCTGCCTCTGGCTTCCTGGTTGGTGGGAGCCATCCGGCTCCCTGCAGCCCCCGCAAGATGCTTCTCCCTAGGGGAGGCACCATGGGTGGTTGGCGGGGGGCAGGGACTGAGCCCCCTTGGCAGGCTGCCAGATTGGGGCAGAGGCTCCGTGCGCCAGCTGGCGGCACCAGCGGCTTTCAAAGGCAGCGGCACAAGGGCACGTCCGCGCCGCCGAACGACACCCCAGCCGCGAGTCTCAGGGCCCTGGACACGGACGCGTGCTCGGAGGCTCAAAACGGCCCCGTGGACGTTCCTGGAGCCCACGCCGTGACAGCCCCCTCGCTGGGCCGGACCTGGGCTGTCCACGCTGCTGGACTCCCCCAAGGACTCCAGCCCGTGGAGCCGGGCTCTGGGTTTCGCTGCGGGGGGTCTGTGCTGCTGTGTCCTTGGAGGCAGCAGATGCTGCGGGTGGGGAATTCTCACACTCGGGTCCTGGCAGGAGACACAACGCTTCGCCCTCCGGTTCCTGGGCTGCCCCAGGGCGAGGTCTGTCTGCGCCAGAGCCGAGCAGGGGGAGCCACACAGCTCAGCGGAGGGGGGCCAGGGCAGATGCAGGGGCAGGGACCAGGGCTGGGGGGAGGGCGCCTGGCAGGGCAGGGTCCGAGGGACCGACAGCGCTGGGGGACAGCCCTGGGACGGGCTGAGGGGCTTTGGAAGAGCAGGGCAGCCAAGCCTGGCATGGCTGAGGATGCTGCCAGTAGCAGTCCTGGGGGGGGGGTTCGACTGTGGCCCCAAACGCAGCAATTGCCGCGTTCCCCCAGCACGAGACGAGGATGTGAGATCGGGCAGTGGGCGTGGGGAGCCGAGCGATGGCACCTGTGTGTGACTGGGCGGGGGCAGAGCTTGTGGGAGCCTTTCCTCCGCGCCATCCACCCCTCCCGTTCCCAGACCCCCAGACCACCCCAAGCTCCGCGCTGTCCGCCCCCCCATTCCCAGGCCCCAGACCACCCCCAAGCTCCGTGCCATCCGCCCCCCCATTCCCAGGCCCCAGACCACCCCCAAGCTCCGTGCCCTCTGCCCCTTCCATTCCCGGGCCCCCAGATTACCCCCAAGCTCCGCCCCATCCGCCCCCCCATTCCCAGGCCCCAGACCACCCCCAAGCTCCGCGCCCTCTGCCCCTCCCATTCCCAGGCCCCAGACCACCCCCAAGCTCTGTGCCATCCGCCCCCCCATTCCCAGGCCCCAGACCACCCCCAAGCTCCGTGCCCTCTGCCCCTCCCATTCCCAGGCCCCAGACCACCCCCAAGCTCTGTGCCATCCGCCCCCCCATTCCCAGGCCCCAGACCACCCCCAAGCTCCGTGCCATCCGCCCCCCCCATTCCCAGGCCCCAGACCACCCCCAAGCTCCGTGCCATCCGCCCCCCCATTCCCAGGCCCCAGACCACCCCCAAGCTCCGCGCCCTCTGCCCCTCCCATTCCCGGGCTCCCAGACCACCCCCAAGCTCCGCACCCTCTGCCCCTCCCATTCCCGGGCCCCAGACCACCCCCAAGCTCCGTGCCCTCTGCCCCTCCCATTCCTGGGCCCACAGATCACCCCCAAGCTCCGCGCCCTCTGCTCCTTCCATTCCCGGGCCCCCAGATTACCCCCAAGCTCCGCCCCATCCGCCCCCCCCCATTTCCGGGTCCCCAGACCACCCCCAAGCTCCGCGCCGTCTGCCCCTCCCATTCCTGGGCCCACAGATCACCCCCAAGCTCCGCACCCTCTGCCCCTCCCATTCCCGGGCCCCAGACCACCCCCAAGCTCCGCACCCTCTGCCCCTCCCATTCCCGGGCCCCAGACCACCCCCAAGCTCCGCACCCTCTGCCCCTCCCATTCCCGGGCTCCAGACCACCCCCAAGCTCCGCACCCTCCGCCCCTCCCATTCCCGGGCCCCAGACCACCCCCAAGCTCCGCACCCTCCGCCCCTCCCATTCCCGGGCCCCAGACCACCCCCAAGCTCCGCACCCTCCGCCCCTCCCATTCCCGGGCCCCAGACCACCCTCAAGCTCCGCACCCTCCGCCCCTCCCATTCCCGGGCTCCAGACCACCCCCAAGCTCCACACCCTCCGCCCCTCCCGTTCCTGGGCCCCCAGACCACCCCCAAGCTCCGTGCTAGTTGAAGGCAACAAAAACCTTCCGCCCGCCAGATGAGAAGCCCTGGAAGGGGAGACCTTGGTGGCTGCGGACGCTGAAGCCCTCCCCTCTGAAACCCTCCGGCAACAGCAGCCAGCGCGGCCAGCTGCCCCTGAAGAGATCCGTCAGCACCGAGCGCTACGTGGAGACCCTGGTGGTGGCCGACAAGATGATGGTGGGGTACCACGGGCGGCGGGACATAGAGCAGTACATCCTGGCCATCATGAATATTGTAAGTGTTATAACCACCTCGCCCCCTGGGCTCCTCGGGGTCGGGGGGGGCTGTGGGGCAGCCGGGCCCCCCGCTCTGCTGCTGACGCGGGACCGGCTGCCAGGGAGCAGGTGGGAGGAGGCGGCAGAGGCCTGCACCCAGAGAGCGCCCCCTGCAGGCCATCTCCTGGAGGATCACTGGGCAGCCGTGGGGCAGGTCCCGGCCCGAGTCTAGACATGGCCCAGCTGGCCGGAACCACGGGACCCCAAACCCCGCTCCTGCATTGGCCAGGTGGGCCAGAGGGTGCCCGTTCGAGCAGGCCTTTCTCGGGCACCTGCCCGCCAGTGTGGGGCAGAGCCAGCCCTCCCCCTTGCCAGCACTAGAGAGGGGTGGGGAATGGGAGGACACGGTGGAGGCCTGCGGTGACTTCCTGCCCCCCAGGGAGGGGTGTCTGGAGCAGAAGGCCCCCACAAACGCTGCGGGGGTGGAGCGAGTCCACGGCGCCCGGTTCGCAGAGCCAGCGATCGGCGAGTCACTCCTGGGGGAGGCGCCGTGGGCTCCGCGTCTCCCTTCCAAACTGCTGAGAGCTCGGCAAGTAACAGCACGGAACGGCGGAACCCCCTGCTGAAAGAGATCTCACATGGGGACCACGAGCCCAGCGGTGGGCACCTGCGGTCCACGGGCCGCTTGCGCCCCCTGGGGCTCGGGATGTGGCCCGGCCAGGAGACGTTTCGGTGCCCGCTGCCCGCACGGGGTTGCCAGGTTCCGCTGCTTTCTGTCCGTGTGGACTTTTCCCTCGCGGCGTTACCAGCTGACCCGCACGCACAGCCAGGCCACGGGCAGCGAGGTGCCTGCAGAAGCCGTGCACACCTCGGCGTCCCAGCGCTGCGACGGCCCGTCCGCACCCCTGAGCTCTGGGTGCAAGGCTGCCCCGGCCCGAGGGAGCGCCGTGGGTCCCACACAGATGGGGGAGGCTGCTCCTGTGGCCCATCACTAGCCTTGGCTGCCCCTCGCTGCTCCAAACCGCACCCCCCTTACGGTCAGCATTGCACAGGGGCAGGAGAAGGCGCAGACGGGTGGGAGAAGCGGGACGGGGAGGGGGAGGAGGGGGAGACGGTTGCCGCGGCAGAAGGGGATTGCCAAGAGGGCTAGGAAGGAATTGCCCCCTCCCCGCAGTGCTGCCCGGCTCTCCGGGACGCTCTGGAGAGGGCGGGACTTCCTTGCCGATTGGCAGGGGGCAGGCAGCGGGAGGCTGAGTGTATTGACCCCCGGGAAGGTGGCCACAGCCGGTGGGAGAAGGGAGCCTCCACTAGCGTTTTCTCCTGTCCCCGGCCGGGCACGAGGCCGGACTTGGGGCTTGCTCTGTGCGTGGCTCCAGGCAGGTGCTAGATTTTGAAATCAGCCCGTTTCAATTGTTTCACAGGGTGCAAACACTCTCTAGAGGGCCCTAGAATGGGAAGGGGCCTCGAGGCAACAAGTCCCGTCCCCTGCCCTCCCGGCAGGGCCCAGCACCGTCTAGCCCATCCCTGGCAGGCGTCTGTCCAGCCTGCTCTTCAGTATCTCCAGGGGTGGAGATTCCACAGCCCCCAGACAATTTATTCCAGAGTTTAACCCCCCTGATGGGAAGTTTTTCCTCGTGTCCAACCTAACGCTCCCTTGCTGCGGTTTAAGCCCCTTGCTGCTTGTCCTGTCCTCAGAGGCCAAGGGGAACAATTTATCTCCCTTCTTCCCGTAACACATAGAATCATGGAACCCCCGGGCGGGCAGAGACCTCAGGAGCCACCGAGTCCAGCCCCCTGCCCAAAGCTGGACCAGCCTCAACTCCATCAGCCCGGCCAGGGCTGGGTCAAGCTGGGACTTAAACACCCCTAGGGAGGGAGATTCCCCCCGCTCCCCTCCCTAGGGAACCCCGCCCAGCGCTTCCCCACCCGCCTAGGGAAAGAGTTTTTCTAATATCCAGCCTAGACTTCTCCTCCTCCCCCACTGTAACTTGAGCCCATTGCTCCCTGTTCTGCCATCTGCCCCCACTGAGACCAGCCTCTCTCCAGCCTCTTTGGAACCTCCCTCAGGGAGCTGCAGGCTGCTCTCAACCCCCCCTCCCTCTTCTCTTCTGCAGACTGAACAAACCCAAATCCCTCAGCCTCTCCTCACAGGTCATGTGTCCCAGCCCCCTCAGCATTTTGGTGCCCTCCACTGGCCCCTCTCCAATGCGTCCACGTCCTTTCTGTAGTGGGGGGCACAGAACTGGACACGACACTCCAGCTGTGGCCTCATGCAGAATCAAACATCCCTTTAGCTATTTGAAAGTTATCGCGTCCCCTCTCGCTTTTCCCTTTTCCAAACTAAACAAGCCCAGTTCTTTCGCCTTCCCTCCGAGCTCACGTCCTCTGGACCTTTCATCACCCTCGTTGCTCTTCTCCGGACTTTCTCCAGTCTCTCCTCATCTTTCCTGAAATGCGTTGCCCAGAACCGAACGCGGGGTTCCAGCTGAGGACCAATCAGCACAGAGTAGAGGGGAAGAATGACTCGGCCACACCCAGACCTAAGGCCGGTGCCGTTCCAAGGCCTGAGACCTTCATGCTTGGTGGCACTTTCTGTTCGATTCAGGGCAGAACCAGCAGCCTGATCTGAACCCTCAGCCTCTGCTAGGTTCCGACGCCCGGATCCCAGGGTGGTGGCTGAGGCCCGTCACCGGTTCCCATGTCGCTTGCGTTTCCACCTCCCCACGGCAGAGGGTGAGACCGTTACCCACCAGGCAGCGCCCGGTTCCATCTCCCCAATGGCGAGCTCATTTTTAAGACTTGTCTTTTCTTGTTTCTTGGAGGTCAGGTTGCCAAACTTTTCCAGGACTCAAGTCTGGGCAATATTGTCAATATCCTTGTGACCCGTCTGATTCTTCTCACCGAGGACCAGGTAAGGAGCCAGCATGGCCCCATGCCTAGTGGAAAGGGCCCCCCCGGGGGTACAGCTGGGAGCTGCTGCTGAAGGGCCCAGGTGCCTGCCGGGCGTGTGCAGGGACCCTGCTGGGCTAGAGATCAGACCACGTCCGTTCAACCAGAACTCCCCCTCCGTGCCCTGGATGTTTACTGCAGTGGGGAGGAGGCCAACGGAGGTTCTGCCCCCTCTAAATGGGGCCCCCACTCTGTCTGCTGGCCGGTCCTTCCTCCCTACCCCACTGGGGGTATGTCTACACTACAAAGTTAGTTCGAACTAACTTTCATAGGCGCTACACTAGCGCTCCGCTAGTTCGAATTTAATTTGAATTAACGGAGCGCTTAGTTCGAACTAGGAAAACCTCATTCCACAAGGATTAAGCCTAGTTCGAACTAGCTAGTTTGAATTAAGGGCTGTGTAGCCCCTTAATTCGAACTAGTGGGAGGCTAAAGCTTCCCAGGTTTCCCTGGTGGCCACTCTGGCCAACACCAGGGAAACTCGTCTGCCCCCCTCCCGGCCCCGGACCCCTTAAAGGGGCACGGGCTGGCTATGGTGCCCGTGCCAGGTGCAAGCCTGCCAGCACCCAGCCAGCAGACCCTGTACCTAGCACGGATCGAGCCACCCACCCGATGCCCCCCAGCCCTCCCCCTCTTCCCGGGACCAGGCTGGCGGCTCCCGGGAGCTTGCCCGGGACCGCAAGAGGCGGGCACCTGCCTGGGCTAGTGCGGACATCGTGGACCTCGTCCATGACCTCCGCACTAGGCACAGGAATGTGGCCGGCTAGGGCAGGAGGGCTGCCAGCCTGGCCACCCAGGAGCAGGGGTGCATGAAAATCAAGGGGGTCCACTGAGACCCCCGACCCTGAGCCCTGAGCTTACAATGGCCGTCCTGGGTCAGACCAAAGGTCCATCTAGCCCAGTAGCCTGTCTGCTGACAGCGGCCAACCCTAGGAATCCTGGAGGGGATGGACCGAAGACAGTGACCAAGCCATTTGTCTCGGGCCATCCCTCTCCAGCCTTCCACAAACCTTGGGCAGGGACACCACTCCTACCCCCTGGCTAATACCACTCCATGGACCCAACCTCCATGACTTGATCTCACTTCCCTTTAAACTCTGTTCCAGTTCTAGCCTTCACAGCCTCCTGCAGCAAAGAGTTCCACAGGTTGACTCTTTGCTTTGTGAAGAACAACTTTCTGTTACTAGTTTGAAGCCTGCTACCCATTCCTTTCCTTTGGTGTCCTCTAGTCCTTCTAGTGAAGGACTAATGAAGAACTTTTCTGTATGCACCCTCTCCACCCAACTCCTGCTTTTAGAGACCTCTATCCTGTCCCCCCTCCGTCTCCTCTTTTCTAAGCTGAACAGTCCCAGTCTCTTTAGCCTCTCTTCATAAGGGACCTGTTCCCAACCCCTGATCATTTTAGTTGCCCTCCCCTCTCCCACCCTCTCTCTTCCCCTCTCCCACCTCCTTTTCCCAGTCTCCCCCAGTTTTGTTCAATAAAGACAGATTCCATTTTTGACCACATGTTTTCTTTATTTTGTACATCAAGAAGAGGGGCTAGGGAAGGGTAAGTGGAAGGAGGTGAGGGAGGAATGGGGTACGCGCCCCCGATGGGGAGGACTGGGCTGGCTCTGCGGGCTTCTGGGGGTGGAAGCTCTCCTGCAGTCCCCCAATTGCCCCCTCTCCCCAGATAGCAGCCTGCGGCAAGTGCAGCCGGGCTGATGGCCGAGTGCTGTGATGTGCCCAGTGTGGGTACTCAGGGCACTCCAAGCCAGGACTGGTTTGCAAGCGGGGCACCCCTGAGAACTGTCTGTTCGGGGTGGGGGCCGGGTCCCTTTAAGCACAGCCCTCGGCTAGCCTGAGACAGCAGCTCCACGCTCTAAGTCCTCATCTGATGCCCTGCCGGCACTGCTTCCGGCCAGCCTTAACCCCGCGTCAGGGTCCACTTAATGTGGACATGCTAGTTCGAATTAGCAAAACGCTAATTCGAACTAGTTTTTAGTTCTAGACGCGTTAGTTCGAATTAGCTTAGTTCGAATTAACTAATTCGAACTAAGTTAGTTCGAATTAGCGCTGTAGTGTAGACATACCCTGGGAGAGGGCAGCAGAGCTGGACTTGACCCCTTTCTCCTTCCGCGGCCCTCCCACGCCCTCCTGTGGCTTCTCTTCCAGCCCACCCTGGAGATTAACCACCATGCCGGGAAGTCGCTGGACAGCTTCTGCAAGTGGCAAAAATCCATCGTGAACCGGAACGGCAATGGGAACGCCATCCCCGAGAACGGCATCGCCAACCACGACACCGCGGTGCTCATCACCCGGTGAGGCCCGCGGGGCTGGGCGGGGCCGGGCTGGGCGGGGCGGGGCTCTGGGGGCCCATCTGGGCTGTCCCCAAAGCTCTTCCATCCTAACACAGACACCACTGCCTCCCCTCCCAAGGCCCCTTGAGGGGCTGAACTCCAAAGGAGGCTTCTCCCAGGCTGGTGCCCTTTGCACCGAGGACACGGCCAAGTCTCCGAGTGCTGACTGCCCTCCGCTGCCTTCCCAGAACTCCCTGGCCTGGCCGTGCTGCTCTGCCTGCGGACACGTGACCCCAGTGCAGCTGTGGGAACTGAGCAGGGTTTAGCTGGCCTGGGGTGTTGTCACAAGCGAGAGCGCTCTCTGGGGGCACAACGGGCCCGCCTGCCTCAGTTTCCCTCCTTCCAACACCCAGGAACTCTCCTCCAGATCCTGTTGCCTCAGTAATACCCCTGCCAGGCTGGTTTATTCCACAACCATTGCACAAGTAGCCCCGAGGCACAGTGCCAATCCACCGTCCATTGGTCACCTCCGGTGCACGGAGTCCTCCAAATCCCCGGGTCTCCCTACTGTGCCGTCTGCCGCACCTGGCTTGGTCCTCTCCTGTCCTGCCGGGCAGCCACCCCAGCCCTTCCAGCGGGAGCACAACCTGGGACCCCCAGCCTCTCTTCTGGGGAGCATCCCTTGCTCCTCCGGCCCTCTCCCTCTTCCCCTAGGCCCAGCTCCGCAGCGGGGAGACGTCAACAGGTAAGTTCCTCCACTCACTGCCCCCTGCCTTCAGCCTTCTCCGGCCCTTGGCTTCAACCCCCTGTCCCAGCTTAGACACTGGCCAGCTCACCCCTCTTGCTCCCCCCCCCTTCAGCCTCCCAGAAACCAACCGCAGCCCCTGCTGGAACCGTCCGGAGCTCCCAGGTCTGCTCAGTCCAGCTCCTCGGTGCTGCTGCTCCGTGGGCTCCATCCTGGGGCTCTCCCGCACCGCCTCTCCCAGGTCACCCGTCCTGCCAGGCCTGGGCTCTCGGGACTCTGCCCTGGAATCCCCTCCCAAGTCCCACACTAACGGTACAACCCGAAACCCAACGGCTGCTCTCCTCGGGCTGGGATTTCCAGCCCCCCCTTTCCTGGCTCCAGTCCCCGTTTACAGGCCTCCTTGCGCCTGCCCCCAGAGGTCCAGTTCTGGCGCCGCGCCCGGCACCTGCCTTCGCCCTCTGCTCCCTCAGCTTTGCCCGGCTCCTTTCTACCAGTCCGGCCCCGAGTGGCGCACACCTGTTCCTGGCCCGGGGCGCTGGACCGGCTTCATTCGCTGGATCCAGCCACCCTGCGGGACGAGCGTCGGGGGCCTCTGAGCCCGAGCGGGCAGGCGCTGGCTGGGCTGTTCACGGCGCACGAGGCTGCCGGACACTCAGTGTTAACGCGGGGGCCTGAGGGGAGACGGGTCGGAGGCCCCCCACCCAGGGCGGGCTCCCTCGGGGGGGGGGGGTCGCGCCTGCGCCTTGCCTCACGGAAGCGGGTGGGGGGGGCGGTTGTGAAAGGGAAGCGGCAGCACAGGGAGCCTCCAGCTGGGAGCGGATTCGGCCGCAGGAGCTGCACGGAGCCTGGCTCCCGTCAGAGGAGCTTGTGAAATTGGGGGGAGGGGCAAGCCCAAACCCCGTCGGCCCCCGCTTCACCTTCCCTGGCTCGCGGCGGCTGCTTCCCCTTCCCTCGCCCCACGCGTGTGGGACATGGAGGCCGACTCCAAATTCCCCGGCCTCCGGCCAGATGTTTGAACTAACCCAGAGAGACTCTCCGGCCCGCGAGCTCCGGGCCAGCTCCCGCGCCAGGCCTTGGAAGGGCCGCCCGCATCTGGAGCCGTCTCAGAAATGCTCCGTCTCCCGATAACATCTCGCTGAGCTGCAGGCGTTTTCCTCCGGCGGAGACGTGTCAAGTCCGACCCGCCGAGGCTTTGCAAATGGCGTCCCCGCGCGCCATGTCCTGTCAGGGACCAGGGGGCTGGGCGCTCGGGAGGCCGAAGGGCCCGGAGCCTCTACCAGGCCGGTCGCTCGTAGCTGGTTCCCCCACCGGGGTGGCAGTGCTGACTGGCATGGGCACGTCCCCCAGACTCGGCCTCCTCCATGCTCCTGGGCCCACGCGCAGCCCTGCCAATGCGCCTCAGGCCCAAGCGGCAGAGCCCTGCCCGGCACCTCCCTCCTGAGCAGCGACGCCCCTGCCAGCCCAGCCCCCCTCCTCCCAAATCCAAGGCCTGGTGCTCCTGGGGGTGTCTAGTCAGAGATGTTTGGCAGCAGTGCCCTCTGGCGGGCTGCGCACACGGGCCGACGGCGCGCATGGCGCCGCCATTCCGCCTGCGCGACCACTGGCCCCTCCGCTCCTTCTCTGCCCCCGCCGGCATCGGTCGGAACCGCAGTTGCTCTCCGGCTTTTACTTCCAAATATTCCTAGCTGTTCTCTGCCGGACCCGGTTTTCCTGTCGTTAGCACCGCGCTTGGGTTTTCCCTAGTTAATAGTTAAAGCAGATAGGCTACGTCTACACTGGCATGATTTCCGGAAATGCTTTTAACGGAAAAGTGTTCCGTTAAAAGCATTTTCGGAAAAGCACGTCTAGATTGGCAGGACGCTTTTCCGCAAAAGCATTTTTTCCGGAAAAGCGTCCGTGGCCAATCTAGACGCGCTTTTCCGCAAAAGAGCCCCAATCGTCATTTTCGCGATCGGGGCTTTTTTGCGGAAAACACGACTGTGCTGTCTACACTGGCTCTTTTCCGGAACAGTTTTCCAGAAAAAGACTTTTGCCCGAATGGGAGCAGCATAGTTTTTCCGGAAAAGCACTGATGATTTGACATTAGATCGTCAGGGCTTTTGCGGAAATTCAAGCGGCCAGTGTAGACAGCTGGCGAGTTTTTCCGGAAAAGCGGCTGATTTTCCGGAATAACTTGCCAGTCTAGACACAGCCTTAGTGTTTACAGAAAATGATCATCGTCATCTTTGCTGCCAAGGCCACTGTCCCCTTGGCAGTCTTGTTTCCTCCCTGGGATGCCAGGTTCCCCAGGTTTGAGACGCTGCCTGTCTTGCCGGCTCTCAGCCCCGGTCTCTGATGGGCACTTGCAGTGTGTCCAGTGCGTAGGGCAGGCCCGGCGTCAGCACTGCCGGCAGCTAACGGCCCGGACGCGGAAAGCCGGGAAGCTACAACTGAAGCTCATCGCCCTGGAGAACACCGTGAGGCCGGCCTCGGACGCGGAGCACTCCACCCCACCTGACAGGTCCCCCAGTGGCTGTGTCTGAGAAGGCGGCTCCCTCAGGCTCCGGCATCAGGGATGCTTCCTCCCATTCCATCCCATCCCATGCGCAGCCACCGGCCCCTCCGCTCCCTCTCTGTCCCCGCCGGCATCGGTCGGAACTGCAGTTGCTCTCCAAAACGGGCAAACCCCCCAAATACCCCTGCACTGACCTCGTCTAGGGCACTGGACAGGGGATACCGGGACTGTCTGGCACCAGTGGCTCCCGCGGGTCCAAGGACCCCACAAAGGCGGCTGCTAAGGCACCAGAGAAGCCAGAGGCAAAGTCGGCACCGTCTGACTCCGCCTCGGTACCGACGAAGGCAAAGACAGAGTCGGCTTCTTCAGCTGCGCCCTCGGCGCCTGTGCCACCCCGGTACCGAGGACACAAGCGCCCGGCGCCGACGGCCACGCAGCGGCATTGCAAGTAGCGGCAGTACCGCCTCCCACGCTGCCCTGGGCTCCAGCTACAGCACCGCAGCCTTTCCCAGTGCAGAGGAGCTCAGAGTAACGCTCGTGCCAACTCCATTATTCGCCCGCCTGGACGAGGTTTGCCTCCTCGGCTCCCCGGCACCGCCGCTCCCCAGCGGGTGTTCTCACTCCTGGCCACGACAGCAGCAGCCACGACACCACGGCCCACATCCATGGCTTCCCCCTCCAGCGCCCAGGCCAGCTAACTGGGATCCTTGGGCCCCTAAGAGCCCAGCAGGCACAGCCTCAACCAACCTCGTCTGAAGCCTCGCCTTGGACAGATCGGCTGCCCGCAGGAGGACAAGCCAGCGCCAAGGGACAAAGCCACCCCCGCCGACGCGCGTCTCGTCCTCTCCCCCCGCCGACGCGCGTCTCATCCTCTCCCCCTGCCGACGCGCCTCTCGTCCTCTCCCCCTGCCGACGCGCCTCTCGTCCTCCCCCCCGCCGACGCGCGTCTCGTCCTCTCCCCCTGCCGACGCGCCTCTCGTCCTCTCCCCCTGCCGACGCGCGTCTCGTCCTCTCCCCCCGCCGACGCGCGTCTCGTCCTCCCCCCCGCCGACGCGCGTCTCGTCCTCCCCCCCGCCGACGCGCGTCTCGTCCTCCCCCCCGCCGACGCGCGTCTCGTCCTCCCCCCTGCCGACGCGCCTCTCGTCCTCTCCCCCTGCCGACGCGCGTCTCGTCCTCCCCCCCGCCGACGCGCGTCTCGTCCTCCCCCCCGCCGACGCGCGTCTCGTCCTCCCCCCCGCCGACGCGCGTCTCGTCCTCCCCCCCGCCGACGCGCGTCTCGTCCTCTCCCCCGCCGACGCGCGTCTCGTCCTCTCCCCCGCCGACGCGCGTCTCGTCCTCTCCCCCCGCCGACGCGCGTCTCGTCCTCTCCCCCGCCGACGCGCGTCTCGTCCTCTCCCCCGCCGACGCGCGTCTCGTCCTCTCCCCCGCCGACGCGCCTCTCGTCCTCCCCCCCGCCGACGTGCCTCTCGTCCTCCCCCCCGCCGACACACGACAGCAGGAAAGGATCTTAGGTCCCTAGCCAGCTGCCCCGAGACTCAGCACAAACTGACCAGCATCTTGCAGGCGCCCCGTCTGCTCAACTGACCCTGCCCATGCACCCAGCCCTCCTGGACCCACCAAAGCCATCGGCAGACGCCAGCCAGCGAGAGGTCAGACCCACACATGATGTCGCACCGCCAGGGGCTGACTTCCCGCCCCCGCATCCTGCCCCTAGCTCCTGAGCCGCTCATGCCGTTAACCGGAGTGCCGCGGGGACCAGTCCTTGCGACACGGAGTGGACACGCCTGCACCCCGTGGGGAGGAAGGCCTGCTCTGCTGCGCCCCTCCACCTCCGCGTCCCAAACCGCACCGCCATGCCCGCGAAGCACCCCCGCCTTTCCAGCAGATGGTGCATTTTATTGACGGTCTTCCAGAAGACAAGAGAGACCAGCTGAGGGCCAGTACGAACAAGGGCACCTTGAATTCCCGCACAGCTCTTCGAGCCACTCGGATGCCTCTGGCATGGCACCTCGCGCCATGGCGATGGCAGTGGGGAGGAGCTCTTCATGGCCGCCCCGTCGGGATTTCCCCAGGAGGTCCGGCCACCATGGAAGAGCTCAGGGATCCAGGCTCAGCACCGATGTCGCCCTTCGTTCTCTTACAGATTCCCGGCCCCCCTTGAGGATGCTGGGTAGCCACGTCCCCACAGTGAAACGGAAGATGTTTTACCCAAAGATGCAGACCCACCCTTTTAGCCAAGCACAAAGGGGACTTGATAGCAGAAGGAGGCAGTGCCAGACCAGACGGAGGCAAATCTCTGACCAACCCCCTGCGGCCATCTGGCCAGTCCTCACCACCCTCCCCTGCCATCTGACCAGCCCTCTGCCCCCCCCCACCATCTAGCCAGCCCTCACCGTCCCCCCCCCCCAGCCATCTGGCCAGCCGTCTGCCTCCCCAGCCATCTGACCAGCCCTCTGCCCCCCCCCCCCCCCCCCGCCAGCTAGCCAGCCCTCCGCCCTCTCCCTCCCCCCTGGCCATCTGGCCAGCCCTCTGCCCCCCAGCCATCAACTTCAAGGACAAAGAAGTCAGGGGGATGGAGTCTCGATCTCAGGAAGCTCAAGAGGTACATGCGACCACAACGCTGCAAGACGGTCCCCCTCTCCACTACGATCCCCGCCTTAAACAAAGAGGATTGGTTCTCGACTCTCAACCTCCACGTATCCATGCACCCAGCACATCACAAGCAGCTCAGATTGGCAGTTGGCAACGCACACGTCCACACACAGTGCTCCCATCCGGACTCTCCACAGCCCCGAGGGTCTTGCTGGCGGGTGTTGCTGCGCTTCTGTGCAGACGAGAGGTCTAATGTTCCCTTACCTCAACGACTGCCCGATATGAGCAAGCACACGTCAGAGCGCAGAATCCAACTGGCCACTGTCTGGCATCTCCCCGGAGCCTCACGCCACTCACAGAGAGGCTGCCCGGCACGCGCTGGACGTCCGCAGGGCGAGTGCCTTTGTTTGGACAGAACGAAAGAGATCCACGAGTCCAACGGGAGTTTATCTCCCCCACAGAGAGGTCGCTGGGCAGGCCAGTCTCCACCAGAGCCTATCCCCTGCGGCCAAGCTCCGCCGTCGCAGCTACGAGCACATTCAGCGATAGCCACGGCGGCCTCTACAGCCCACCGGCACGGCATGTCGATCAGCAGCGTGGTCACACGCCCGCTAGACACTGCGCTCCGGACGGGGCCCTGCTCGCTTTGGACACGCTGTCCTAGCCTCTGGGCAGGGCACTAGCTTCACAGGTTCTGCTTCGGTCACCCCAGGGGGAGCACCCCCAGGGACACGCCTCAGAGTCCCCCTCTTGCCAAGACTCACGCATGCTCCTGAGTGGGGTTTAGCTCTGGCTTCTCTCTGTATGCAGGCCCCCGGCTGGAGGGGCTAGAACAGGCTAAATGTGTCCCTCTCCGGGCCCTGAAGCGGGCTGACTAACGGGGGAAGCGGGCTGCAGAGCCAGGCCCCCTTCCGTACCCGCGACACCGGGACGGCCTGGTCAGGCAGCCCAGGAGATCTCAGCTGCTGTACATTTGTCCCAAGGGGCCGTACGTTTGCCATGGGGGCCCGGAGAAAGAACTCCACAAACCAAGGCACCGAATACGAGCAGCTGTTCTGGGGAACGTGGGCCTGGGCCCAACCGCCCCGGGGACGCTCTGCCCGCGGCAGGGCCTCCGGGGCTATGCTGGGTGTGTGAGGCTCTCGCACACTAATCTGACGGGAGTGACGGAAAAGGCCACTGGGAGCAATAGGGCTTAATTTGCAATGGGGGGGACGGGGACCCAGCAATTTTTTTCACATTCATGACTGATGTGGCAATCCCAGAGGGACCGGGGCTCCGAGCTGCCAGGAGGCCGGGGTTCCGATCTGACAGGGCCGGGGGGCCGGGGTTCCGAGCTGCCGGGGGGCCGGGGGGCCGGGGTTCCGAGCTGCTGGGGGGCCGGGGTTCTGAGCTGCCGGGGGGCCAGGGTTCCGAGCTGCCAGGGCCGGGGGGCTGGGTCTCCGAGCTGCCGGGGGGCCAGGGTTCCGAGCTGCCAGGGCCGGGGGGCTGGGTCTCCGAGCTGCCGGGGGGCCGGGGTTCCGAGCTGCCAGGGCCGGGGGGCTGGGGCCCAGTCTTGGCAAGCCCTGCCCCAATGAAACTCTGGGAGCAGAGCCCCATGGGTAACGGGTGATCCTGCCGAAGCGAGGTCCGTGGCACAGGTGCTGTGACTGGCCGTCTGTGGTGGCATCAGGTGCCCCCCAATCCTGCACCCCCATCCGCAGCGAGATGAGACTTCTCCAGGGTACAGCCCAGCACAGATGTGAGGTGGCTACAGGAGTCAGGGCCAGGCAGCCTCAGACCCTTTGGGGAGGGTCCACAGGCCCCTGACCCCTCAGCACTCGGCTTAGTCTCCTCTCTTCATGTCATCCCAGCCAAAAACTGCCAGCTCCCGGCCCTGCCCCCAGCCCGGTGTCCGTCTCCCCCTCCCTCCTTTGTCTCCCCCCGGGAAGAGCCTTGTTCTGTGCTCAGACTGGGCCGGGGTGTCTGGGCCGATGCACGTGTGGGGGAGTCTGTGGGGATCTCCCAGCGCAGCGCAGGGGGGCCCCGGGTCACAGAGCAGACCCCCCCTCCCCCACGTCACACCGTCCAAACGCTGCTCACGTCCTTCTCTCCATCTCGGCCCCATTGTCTTCTTGGCCAAATGAACTAAGCCGGGTCCCTCCCGGCCGGAAGGGCACTGCCCTTGCTCCTGGCATCGCCAGACGCCCGCACGCCCGCAGGGCCGTGTCCCAGGGGCTGGGTCCGTTGACTGGGATTACACAGAGCGGGGCGGCCCGTCAGGCCGGGGCGGGGCCGGGCTCTGGGGGTGGCTCTCAGAGCTGACGCCGGCCCGAGCCTGAGCATCTACACTTCAGCTCTGCGCCGCGTGGCCTGGGCCAGCCTGCAGGGCTCGCAGGGCTGGGTCCACGTCCCTTCAGAGCCCCAGGCTGCAGCGATGGAGGGTGCTGAGAGCGGCCTGCTGACGGCTGTCAAGGCTCTTTGCACGCCCGTCCCGGGGAGAATCCCGGGGGTTACGGTGCTTTGTAAACTTGCCCGAAAGCCGGGACTTATTTTCCATTGGGGGAAACGGGCGACCTATCGAATGCTGCCGGCTTCAGGCTGAATTTCCTCTCTTTCCCCTCAGGTACGATATCTGCATCTACAAGAACAAGCCCTGTGGCACCTTAGGTAGGTACGAGCCCAGCGAGCGGCCGTCGTAACGGAGTCCTCGCTCTCTCCGGTGCTGTGCTCAGCTGGTCGCAGCGTGGTTGGCAAAGGAGACCAGCCGCATTATGCCCAATGGATAGGGAAACCGAGGCAAAGGGTGGCACAGTGATGTGCCCCCAGGCAAGAGCATGAGGTAGAGGCTCATGGCATTAGACCCAGAGGTCCCAGGGTCAATCCCACCTGCCAACAACCCGGGTCCTTCGGCTTTACACATACTTCAGGTCGAGACGGAGCCATCGTGGCAGCTTGTGAGAAGCTTCGTGGTCCAGCCCGGAGGCCGAGAGCTGACCGGGCCATGGAGAACGACCCCCTCACTCCTCTGGGAACTGGGCCCTATGTGGGACACTTGTACCTGCTCTGGAGGGTTACCTGGCCTCAATATGGCCCCCTCCCCTGCCCCTCCCCTCCCAGTGAATGCGGGACACAGCTCCCTACATGTGGAGGAGCATCGCCAGCAGATCTAGAGACGTGATCGTCCCCCTTTACTCAGCAATGCCGAGGCCACATCTGGTGTCTTGCATCCAATTCAGGGGCCCCACTACAGAAAGGACGTGGACGCACTGGAGAGGGTCTAGCAGAGGGCGCCAAAATGCTGAGAGGGCTGGAGCACATGGCCTATGAGGAGAGGCGGGGGGATTTGGGCTTCTTTAGTCTGCAGAAGAGCAGAGGGAGGGGGGATTTGAGAGCAGCCTGCAACTCCCTGAAGGGGGGTTCCAAAGAGGCTGTTCTCAGTGGGGGCAGAACAAGGAGCAACGGTCTCAAGTTGCAGTGGGGGGGGCTAGGTTGGAGATTAGGAAAAGCTATTTCTCTAGGGGTGTGTCTAGACTACATGCCTCCTTCGACGGAGGCATGTAGATTAGCCAGATCGGAAGAGGGAAATGAAGCCGCGATTAAAATAATCGCGGCTTCATTTAAATTTAAATGGCTGCCCCGATCTGCCGATCAGCTGTTTGTCGGCAGATCGGGGGAGTCTGGACGCGATGCCCCGACAAAGAAGCCTTTCTTCATCGACACAGGTAAGCCTCGTGAAATCAGGTTTACCTGTGTCGATGAAGAAAGGCTTCTTTGTCGGGGCATCGCGTCCAGACTCCCCCGATCTGCCGACAAACAGCTGATCGGCAGATCGGGGCAGCCATTTAAATTTAAATGAAGCCGCGATTATTTTAATCGCGGCTTCATTTCCCTCTTCCGATCTGGCTAATCTACATGCCTCCGTCGAAGGAGGCATGTAGTCTAGACACACCCTAGGAGGGGGGGGAAGCTCTGGGCTGGGTTCCCTAGGGAGGGGGTGGAGTCTCCATCCCTAGAGGTGTTTAAGTCCCAGTTTGACCCAGCCCTGGCTGGGCTGATGGAGTTGGGGTTTGGAGGTTGCCTGTCTCCCAGAACTGGAAGGGACCTTGAAGGTCATTGAGTCCAGTCCCTGCCTTCACAGCAGGACCAAGTACCATCCCTGACAAATGTTTGCCCCAAATCCCTAAATGGCCTCCACAAGGATTGAACTCACAACCCTGGGTTTAGCAGGCCAAGGCTCAAACCACTTGGTCCTGCCTGGGGCAGGGGGCTGGACTTGGTGCCTTCTGAGGTCTCTGCCGTCCTGGGGTTCTATGATTCTGTCCCCCGCTCACATCTTCTCTGCCACCAGTCCCACCCCTGCCGTGCGGTCAGGCCCTTGCTGTCTGTGGGACCCACGCACTGAACGAGGTGCTAACCCTCCCCCACCCGCCCTGCCTTGCTCCTGACGTCGCGGGGTGGAGGGGGCCCGGCATTGAGGCCAGAGCCAGACATGTGCTGGGGGCAGAGGGGCAGTGGAGCCCTGAGAGAGGCCCAGGGCGCGGAGCAGCACAGATGGGCCCAGGTTTGGGCTAGTGGTAAGGGATGCCAGTCAAACCCCTCGGTAGCCCCGGGCTCTCTGTGTCTCTGGTGGCCTCGGCCCTTTCTGGACGGAGACATTCTGCTGAAACCCGGCTTCGGAAGGGCCTCTCTGCCTGCCTGGGCACATGCGGTGGGATGCGCACCACTTCCTCCTGCACAGACAAGCTGGGGGTGGGGCGGTCCCGGGGGTGCTTGGCCCTGGGAGCAGCTGGAGAGCGCTCCTCGCTGGCCCCGCACGAACTCCAGCTGCCTTTCCTAGGGCTGGCCCCGGTGGGGGGAATGTGCGAGCGAGAGAGAAGCTGCAGCATCAACGAGGACATCGGGCTGGCCACGGCCTTCACCATCGCCCACGAGATCGGCCACACGTGAGTGTCACGCCCACAGGTGCCACTTACCGCGACAGTCCTCCCCTCTGGCTGCTCTCCCCCAGAGCCCGCCGGGAACGGCCGTGTGAGGTGGGACCCAGGGCCCGCCCCACCTGAGAGCCTAAGTGCAGCCCAGAGCAGATCGGCCCACGTGCCCACTCCGTGCCAAAGCCGATCACGCCCGGAGTGCCCGAGACTCCAGTGCTCGGCACGCCGAAGAAAGCCATGCGGGGCCTAATGCACCTGGGCCAACGTACAGCACTGCCCGGTGGGGACGGGACATGTCTTCCTGCCCTGAGTGACACGCCAGTGTCCTAACGTCTGAGCCTGGGCGGCCCCTTGGCGCCTTCTTTTCTCCGGTGCGAACTCCCTGGGGACAGGGACTGTTGGTTATTCTGTCTGCACCGCACCTGGCGTGGTGGGACCCAGTTACTGCCGGCGCCCGTGCTCCTCATGGAAATGATTAATAATCCTTGAGACCTGTGTGCAGACAAAGCCTCCTTGCTCTTAGTCTGGCGTGGCCAGGGGCACGGCCAGGACAGATGCCAGGAATGGCCACATACAGGCTGAGCTAAGAGCAGTCGACTCTCATGCTCCATGTCCTCAGCCGCCACCCCTGTGGGTCAGGAAGGAATTTCTGTCCCACGTGGTCTCTTGCACAGCTGGGAGAGGCCAGGGTCATTGCACCGTGCTCCAGAGCCCCGCGCCGGAGACAGGACTAGGCAGCCCAATGGTCTGGTCAAACAGAGGGGATCCCATGCTCCCAGAATGCTGTGTTACCAGTGCAGGGGGAGTGTCGTTCATCGGGGGAGGGAGGTATTAGTCCTGAAGGGCCCAATCCTGTGAAGAGTTTGTAGGCACTGCTCCCTGGCACTCATTACTCATAGACGAGAGCTGAGTGAACTCCTCCCTAGTCCATCTCCCTCCTCCCCGGTGCAGTCCCGCCTCCATCCCACCCCCTCCTACTCTTGGACCAAGTGAGGTTCCTCTCGCCTCCCGGGGAATGCTCCCTACAGCCCCCAACCTGCCCCAGCCCCCTGCGCAGATCCTCACTGCCCTTCCCCTCCCGTTCTCCTCCCTGCTTGAGGGCGGGGGCAGGAACTGGGAGGGGTGGGAGGCTGGGGGAAGAGGGCCGTCCCAGGAGGGGCAGGCAAAGCTGCCAGGTTCAGATCATAAGAATGGCCGGGTTGGGTCAGACCAAAGGTCCCTCCAGCCCGGTGTCCTGTCGGCCGACAGTGGCCAGTGCCAGGTGCCCCAGAGGAGTGAACAGAGCAGGGAATCATCAAGTGATCCCTCCCCTGTTGCCCATTCCCAGCCTCTGGCAAACAGAGGCCAGGGACACCATCTCTGCCCAGCCTGGCTAGTAGCCATTGATGGACCTAACCTCCAGGAATGTATCTTGCTCTTTTTTGAACCCTGTTAAAGTTCTGGCCTTCACAACATCCTCTGGCAAGGAGTTCCACAGGTTGACTGTGCATTGGGTCAAGTCCCAGTTGCAACCTAAATTCCCCACCTCCCAGGGCTAGAACCCTTCCCTCAGCAAAGCCTCCCCGCGGCCAAGGAGCCTGGCCAGCAGCCGCCATCTCGGCATTGCTCAGCCTCTCGTGGCTGTGGGCACAGCCACGCTGGAGAGACGTCCACTGCTTGGAACTGCAGCTCACGTCTTTGTTCTCATCGTTGTGACTTTTGCAGGTTCGGCATGAACCACGATGGAGTTGGCAACAGCTGCGGCTCCCGCGGGCAAGAAACGGCCAAGCTCATGGCGGCTCACATCACCATGAAAACCAACCCTTTCGTGTGGTCGACCTGCAGCCGGGATTATATCACCAGCTTCCTGGAGTAAGAGACCTGGCCGGCCACACCCACCCTTCCCCCAGGAGCAAAGACTTCTCCAGCCCCCGACAGTGATTTCCTCGGCTCCCCTGCCCGTCCTCGTAAATTACCCCACCTCACATGCCCAGGAGACGTTGGAGAGGGTCCAGAGTAGAGCTACAAACACGATTGCGGGCTAGCAAACGAGCTAGGAGGGAAGACTGAAGGAATTGGGCTGGTCTAGTTTAGCAAAGAGAAGCCTGAGAGGGGACATGAGAGCAGTTTTCAAGTATCTAAAAGGGTGTCACAGGGAGGAGGGAGAAAACTTGTTCCCCTTGCGTGACGGCGCGTTGCGGTTTCCCATCTCCTGCACCCCCGGAGTGACCCGAACAGACTCCGCCAGCCAGTAGAACAGAGGGAGTTTATCGCTTCTCCAGGATACAGCACAGACGTCATCTGGTTCCAGGAACTGGGGCTAGGAGGCCTCAGTGTCCCCCCTTGAGATGGGGGTGGCTGGGCCCTACAATCCCAGCCCCCTCTCTAGCCCCTTCTCCCCTGCTTCCCAGACAGAAACTGCAACTCTCTTCCAGCCCTGCCCCCCAGCCAGGTGCTGGTCTCCGTCCTCCTCCCTTTGTCTCTCCCTAGGTGTCTGGGTTAATCCACATTTGGGAGAGTCAGTGAGAATCTCCCATCCCAGTGCGGGGGACCCTGGTCACAGAGCAGACAGCCCCTCACTCTGCCACACCTTGGCCCTGAGGACAGAACCAGAAGCAAGGGGCTTACACTGCAGCAAGGGAGGGTTAGGTTGGATATTAGGAAAACTTCCCGCCTGGCAGGGTGATTAAACTCTGGAATAAATTGCCCAGGGAGGTTGTGGAATCCCCATCCTGGAGATACCGAAGAGCAGGTTGGACAGCCTGTGACGTAGTGGGGGGTATCTTGCTGGTTGCTATGCTGGGCAGTGGGTTGTGAGTGACCCCCACTGGCTGCTGGCTGCAGCACGGCCCAGCAGGACAGGGGGAGTCATTATGCAAAGAGGGTCTCTCAACCTGTCTGACCAGCTACCCCCCAGAGGGAGAAACAAAGGAAGGTGGAATGCTGCCCCTGGCTGGGGGCAGGGCTGGAAGTGAGGGTATGTCTACACTACCCCGCTAGTTCGAACTAGCGGGGTAATGTATGCATACCGCACTTGCTAATGAAGCCCGGGATTTGAATTTCCCGGGCTTCATTAGCATAAGCGGGGAGCCGCCATTTTTAAATCCCCGCTGCTTCGAACCCCGTGTAGCGCGGCTACACGGGGCTCGAACTAGGTAGTTCGGACTAGGGTCCTATTCCGAACTACCGGTACTCCTCGTGAAACGAGGTGTACCGGTAGTTCGGAATAGGCACCCTAGTCCGAACTACCTAGTTCGAGCCCCGTGTAGCCGCGCTACACGGGGTTCGAAGCAGCGGGGATTTAAAAATGGCGGCTCCCCGCTTATGCTAATGAAGCCCGGGAAATTCAAATCCCGGGCTTCATTAGCAAGTGCGGTATGCATACATTACCCCGCTAGTTCGAACTAGCGGGGTAGTGTAGACATACCCTGAGGGAGTTAGTTTCTGTCTGGGAGCATGGAGGAGACAGCCTAGGGAAAGGGACTGGAATTTAGGGGCCCAGTCTCCCCCATCTCAAGGGGGGCTGAGGCATCCTAGGCCTGCCCTGGAACCAGATGACATCTGTGCTGTGCTGTATCCTGGAGAAGCAATAAACTCCCCCTATTGTACTGGTTGGTGGAGTCTGTCCGTGCCATTTCGGGAGTGCAGGAGACGGGAAAACCCCAACGCGCCGTCACACAGACACCTGGCAGGGATGAGCTAGATGGTGCTTGGTCCTGCCATGGGGCAGGGGACTGGACTCGATGCCTCTCGAGGTCCCTTCCAGTGCTCGGGTTCTAGTCTATGATTTTTCCCGGCTGCCTGGCATGCGGCCCCTTCCCAGACACGAATGCATCCCCCTCTCTGTGCATCTGTCTGAGGTTTGCACTAATCTGCTAATGTCATTAACCTGCCCCCCAGCATCCAGACCTTTCTGTAGATTTCTCCCTTGTGGGAACTTCTCCGATAAAGGTCTCAAAAAGCCGGCTGCGTTCAGCATCTGCAAACGCTCCGGGCCCGAGCACGGGTCAGCTGCCGTTGCGTATGAAAATGTTGCAGACCCGCCCAAATCGCTGCGGGCAGAGCCCAGTTCCCCTGAGCCCCGGCCTCGTGGTTTGGTCACAGGACTAACCTTCCCACCCCCTCTGCCTCTCTGAGCCTCTTCCTGCTGCCTGGGAGTCCCTGGGCAGCCAGGTTGTTGGTCCGCGGGTCGACCTGAAAGGCCAAGCCAGACTCTGCAGGCTGAGCCCAACCCCCGTGTGAGCAGCCAGCGTGAAGCTCTAGGTCCGAGTCTCTGGCGTCTCCATCGCTGTGGTATTTGGGTCCTTGCTGAAAGCGGAGACAGAGCCTTTTGTGAGGTTCGGAAGAGTTTAGTTTATTTGTCCTCCCGCTTCACGTCATTTTCCCAGCAGCCTTTGCACTCCCTGGTGCTCCCTAGAAGGGGAGGTGCTGAAAGACCTCCAAAGGCCGGTCCCACCAAGGTTTCCCACCCGGTTTTGCAGACTCCAGGGCTGTGTCTACACTGGCATGAATTTCCGGAACTGCTTAAAAGGGAATACTATTCCGTTTTCAGTTTTTCCGGAAAAGGAGCGTCTACATTGGCAGGCTGCTTTTCCGGAAAAGCCCTTTTTCTGGAAAAGCGTCTGTGGCCAATGTAGACGCGCTTTTCCGGAAAAGACTGCTGGGCTGTCTACACTGGCCCCTTTCCGGAACAGTGTTCTGGAATAAGGACTTATGCCCGAGCGGGAGCAGAATAGTTTTTCCAGAATAGTGGCTGATTTTGTACAATAGAGCATCATTGCTTTTCCGGAAATTCAAGGGCCAGTGTAGACAGCTCGCAGCTTATTCCGGAAAAGCGGCTGATTTTCCGGAATAAGTGGCCCAGTGTAGACACAGCCCAGGTGTTTGGAGCGGTCACTTGGGCTCAGCTGAGCCACACCGCCAAGCCAACAGCCGTTTGCCATCGCTCACCCTCAGCTGGCTGGTTATAGCCCCTGTTTCTCTGCAAGGGTTTCCCACGTGTGAGTCCCTGTTTCCTCTCCCCCTCCAGCTCAGGCCTGGGACTGTGCTTGAACAACGCTCCTCCCAAGCAAGATTTCGTCTACCCGACGGTGGCGCCCGGACAGGCCTACGACGCGGACGAGCAGTGCCGCTTCCAGTACGGAGTTAAATCTCGCCAGTGTAAATACGGGGTAGAGAGCCTTCCTGCTTTACTATCGGTTCCGAGGGGCGGAGGGCTGGGCTACGCAGGGGAGGTTCGGGCCCCCGGAGCCGTTCTGCCGCCCCCATGACGCTTCGCCGGCTCACGGGAGACCAAAGCGCTTTCCCCGTTAGCGTTGCCTCACGTCGCTGGGGGAGGGCAGACGGGCCGGGGGGGCCTGCCGAGGGGTGAGTTCAGCTCAGCTCGGTTCCAGCCGCTCAGATTGCTCCCCAACTCGTCAGCTGCCTGTGGAGCCCAGAGTCCTTGCTGGCGGGGACGTGGTCAGCCACCCATTGATCTACTCCCCGGTGGCGGGAGGGGAGGGCGTTGTTGGCACTGGACACTTTGGGTATGTCTACATTAGCTTGTTAATCCGAGCTAGGTAGGCAAAGCAAGCAGCCGGAGTTGCACTTGAAGCCCGAGATGTAAATATCCCGGGCTTTATTTCCCTGTTCCCGTCCGGCCGCCATTTTTAAATCCCCCTTAGTCCGAACTAGCTGCCCGCGGCTACACGCAGCAGTTTAAAGTTAATCCGAACGAAGTCCTTAGGTCGGATTCACTGTTACTCCTCGTGGAGTGAATCCCAGAGGGGGCCACAGAAGCCGGTAGAGTGGCTCTGGATTTACACTTGTGCAACTGGGATCGGAGTCTGGCCCGGCACCTGCTCCAGAGAGGCCCAAAGAGCCCCTTGGACACATTCCACCGACTGCAGGTGCGACCCACAGAACGCTCCTCTGCTGGTGGCATCTCTGCGAGCAGCTTCGGCCCTCGCCCTGCGTGTGAGGCAAAGGGGCTTTTCCCCATCGGCTGCCTCGCCGGCTCCTCTCCGCGTCCGGCAGCATCAGCAGGCGAAACGACTCTCCCATCGGACTTACCTGGTCGTTTTGCCTGATGCCTGAGATGGAGGCTGAGCCGGCTCCATGGGAGGGAGATGGCTATCCCTTGGCTCCAACCTCTGCCGAGAGCCTCCTGGGCTGGAATCCAGCAGAGCAAAGACCTGGCGGCTGGGAGTTCTCGCCAGACTCGCACTAGAAATAAGGCCTGGTCAGGATTACCCCCGGCACAAAGCCCCGAGGGAAGCGGTCCATTCTCCATGTCCCGAGACAGGAGGCTTCTCGGGAGACTGCTGTCGCCAAAGCCAAGTGAGGGGGTTGGACGCGGGAGCGACTGGTCCACGCGCTGTGGCCTGTGCGACGCAGGCGGGCAGAACAGATCGAACAGGCCCTTCTAGCAGGGAAGCTGTGCTGCCCGTTACCTGGCCACGTTCTGCGGGGGTCCTTTTTCCACACCTGCTCATTTTCAACTTGCACGGGGCTTCCTCTCAGCCCCATGTTTCTTATCTCTCAGGGAGTCCAGATCCAAGGTGCCTCGTTCACGTGTGAAAAGATTTCCGTTCCCCTGGCCAGCCCTGCAGCCTGGGGTCCGAGGGCAGCTGGGTTCTGTCCTGCCCAGGCCAGTGCACTTCCTCGGGTGCGTGGCGGGGGCCAGGAGGAACGTGGCATGACGCTATCTCTCCTGGGGGACCCTGTTGTCCTGTAAACACAGATCTCCCTCCGCATGGCACCAAGCAGCTGACGGCCAGGGCCAGGACCTCTCCTCGTGTGTCTGGCACGCGTAACTGAGACCCAGAGAAGGAGACATTGCGGCGAGTGAACCCCAGAAGGGAAGGACTGGGAGAAGGGGAGGCGCTAAACACACCAGGTTACACTTGGACAGACTTCTTCTGGGAGGCGTCCTCGGTTAGAAATCAGGGCCACGTGTGCTGGGGACAGAGTTTGTTGCCTTAGTGCCACTTTGCTGCTGCCAGCACAGGTGCAAATCCTTGAAACTTCAGCTCGGCACGCGCAAGGAAGCCCTCGGACCAGATCCCCAGCGGCGCTGAGCGCTGGCGGACGTCGGTGCGCAGCGCGAGGGCTCAGCGCCTCTGCAGATGTGACCCCCGCTGGCAACGTTTCCATTGCTAGGACGTCTCATTCACGCCAACGTGCTGCTGCCGCGCACAAGTGATTCCTAATCTTGGCTCTGCTTGTTCCCCCCTCCCTCCCCCGTCTCTCTTTTCAGGAAGTCTGCAGTGAGTTATGGTGTTTGAGCAAAAGCAACCGCTGCATTACCAACAGCATCCCTGCCGCAGAGGGGACCATCTGCCAAACCAATACCATTGAAAAGGGGGTAAGGAAGCCGAGCGAGGTGCAGTGAGCGGGCCCAGCAGTTTTCCAGTGATTAGCACGATGGTTGTTTGCTTTGGGCAGTGAGTTAAAAGCACGTGTCCAGCCCCGCCTCCTGCTGTGCGTAGCGGGGAGACCCGGAGAGTCAGGCTGCAGTCCAGCAAGGAGCACCATTGAATTTCTGCTCCTCTTAGGATCCAGCGAGAGACTGTGTAAGCCCCCTCTCCAGAAGCCCCTAACACAAGGCAGCTGCAGGTCGGCCCTGCGATGTAATGCACAGACGCGGGCGCTGTTCCCACCTCTGGCCTGCTGGGTGACTTTGGGCCCTGTTGCGTCTCTGTGCCTCAGTTTCCCCTTGTGTGAAGGGAGAGTAATGGGTTGGGAAGCACTTTGAAATCTCCAGGTGAAACGTGCGAGAGAAAGCGCCGTGTTACTAACCAAGCCCCTGGTAGGTTTGTGCTTGTGTTTTGCCACGACTCTTTATTTGGAAAGCTGAGCTGTGATTTGGCAGCTTCCGCCCCCCTTTTGAGCGTGCTCAGATATTTCTCGGCCCATATTTGAGGGAGGATCTGTGACGTTCTTCACACTGCATTGGCTAGCTGCATGCCACCCAATCAGGGGAGAGATTCAACACCATGTGGCTACCCAACTCCGCATGAATTTCAGAGCTTGACCGCTGAGGGCCTAATTCTCCCCAGCCCCGGAGCTCACGCAGCCACTTCCACCTGGGGAGCCGGGACGTGAAACCGTGGAAGCGGCTGTTAGTGACCCCTGTGCCCTGTGCGCAATGTGCATGGGGGACGTGCAGGCCCTGAACGTCACCATGCAGGGGTCGGGAGTTTTTCCAAGAGGGGGGATTTCTTGCAAAGAAATCCAAGAATAACTTTGAATCCTGAATGGGTTTGGGAGGGCCAGGCTGAAAAAGCGGCCACATGCGACAGCCGTGTTCTTCCTTGTGAATGTTCCTCCCAGTCCAGCTAGGAGCCAGATTGAAATGTGGGGTTTAATTCTGAACGGACGAGGTTTGAAACCGAACTACCGTTGGGAATCGAGACGTCAGACCGAACTGTTTCCAACCTCTCAGAACAAAACTTCCAGTCTCAATTATTGGGCAACTTAACCAGACCAATGGTTCCCAAAGTGGGGCCCTGGGCCTTGGGGGGGAGGAGGCCCAGGGCCCCACTTTGGGGCCCTGTCATGGGTTTTGTGGGGGTCCATCCAGGAGCACTGGAAGCTCGTTAGAAGTGGGGGGGCACCAGATCCCAAGGCGTCCCCTGCTCAGTCTCTTCCCCAAAGCCCTGTCCTCACGTCACCTCTTCCCCTGAGGCCCCACCAACCACTCCCCCGAGACTCACCCGTAAGGCAGGAAACTCACAGCTCCCCACCCCGCACCCCCTTTCCGGTGCCCCCGAGTCGTCCCTTGAGCTAGGGCTGGCACATGGAGGACGTGCGGTCCTGCACTCTTGCCACAAGAAGGACGCCGTTTGGAAAACGAAATGGCACCCTCCATGCTCAGGTCATGCCGACGGGGCGTTCGGCTGCAGCAGGAGATGAACGGGGTCTGGGTTATTCAGCCAGGCGCCCAGGGGCTTTCTGGCAGAACAAAGTTTGGGAACCAGGGAATGAGAAAATAGCCTCTCAGCGTGACCTCCTGAGCCTCGGCCAGCAGCCCTTCTCCGCGCCGGGCCCCCTTGGAGCGAAGCAGGTGCCGTTGGAGAGTCTGGCTGGTTAAGGAGCCTCGCGCGCGCTTCGGGGCCCGTTTGGCTGCCCACACACAGACTGGCTTGAAGGAGGCTGGGGAGGCCTGCTCCCGGGGAGCTGGCCAGTGTTTCCAGGGCAGGGCTGGGAACCATGGAAACAAAACCATGGGGGCCCCTCTCTGAGCCACTTTGTGCCCTCACGGACCCCAGCACCAATGCCACCAGGGTCCATGCGGGACTGTGGCTGACGCCGTCTTTGCCCCGTACGGCCGGCCTGGCTCCTCCTCCCTTCACGGCTGCTGGGAGGAACAAACCAGCTGGCACGGGGAACGGAGACACGGCCACCGTCTGCCTCAGAGGCTGGGGGGCAGCAGTGGACCACGGCAGGAGGGTCGATCCAGGCCCCAATCCCTGCACTTTTGCCCCTCCCTTCCCTCCACTACACTCCGGAGATAAAGGAAGCGGGGAACCTCCTCCATTTCCAAAGGCTGACTGAATCCCGGAGCCTGCCTGCCGTGCACCGGGGCGGGGAACCCCACCACAAGCCGGCCTGGGCCCCGCCCTTCGTGTTACCCCCCGTGTGCGTCTGGCGTGGCTCCCGCCTGGCTGCCGGCTGGGCCTGCGCGCTCAGAGGCTGATGCTCCGTGTTTCCCCAGTGGTGCTACAAGAGGGAGTGCGTCCCCTTCGGCACGCGGCCCGAGGGCGTGGACGGCGCCTGGGGAGCCTGGTCCTCCTGGGGGGAGTGCAGCAGGACGTGTGGGGGCGGCGTCTCCTCATCCATCCGCCACTGCGACAGCCCGCGGTAGGTGACCCGCTCGCGCTGCTCAGGACGTGCCCTGGATTGCTGCCCTGCCCCCGCCCCCCCGTTTGCAATGGCGGGGGCGCCGCAGCCACGTGTCCGAGCGGCGCAGGGCGGCGCTGCCTCCCCAGCACGGGGCCGCTCGCTTAGGCCTCTCCCCTTCTCTGTTGCCAGGCCGACCATCGGCGGGAAGTACTGCCTGGGCGAGCGGAAACGCTACCGGTCCTGTAACACCGACGTAAGTAGCCAGAGGCTCTTGTGGGGCGGGCAGCGGGGCCGTCCCTTGGGGGCAGGGCCCTACATGGTGCCCTGTGCCCGATGGCAGCGGGGCCGTCCCTTGGGGGCAGGGCCCTACATGGTGCCCTGTGCCCGATGGCAGTGGGGCCGTCCCTTGGGGGCAGGGCCCTACATGGTGCCCTGTGCCCGATGGCAGCGGGGCCGTCCCTTGGGGGCAGGGCCCTACATGGTGCCCTGTGCCCGATGGCAGTGGGGCCGTCCCTTGGGGCAGGGGCCCTACATGGTGCCCTGTGCCCGATGGCAGCGGGGCCGTCCCTTGGGGGCAGGGCCCTACATGGTGCCCTGTGCCCGATGGCAGTGGGGCCGTCCCTTGGGGGCTGGGCCCTACATGGTGCCCTGTGCCTGATGGCAGCGGGGCCGTCCCTTGGGGGCAGGGCCCTACATGGTGACCTGTGCCCGATGGCAGCGGGGCCGTCCCTTGGGGCAGGGGCCCTACATGGTGCCCTGTGCCCGATGGCAGTGGGGCCGTCCCTTGGGGCAGGGGCCCTACATGGTGCCCTGTGCCCGATGGCAGCGGGGCCGTCCCTTGGGGGCAGGGCCCTACATGGTGCCCTGTGCCCGATGGCAGTGGGGCCGTCCCTTGGGGCAGGGGCCCTACATGGTGCCCTGTGCCCGATGGCAGCGGGGCCGTCCCTTGGGGGCAGGGGCCCTACATGGTGCCCTGTGCCCGATGGCAGCGGGGCCGTCCCTTGGGGGCAGGGCCCTACATGGTGCCCTGTGCCCGATGGCAGTGGGGCCGTCCCTTGGGGGCAGGGCCCTACATGGTGCCCTGTGCCCGATGGCAGCGGGGCCGTCCCTTGGGGGCTGGGCCCTACATGGTGCCCTGTGCCTGATGGCAGCGGGGCCGTCCCTTGGGGGCAGGGGCCCTACATGGTGCCCTGTGCCCGATGGCAGCGGGGCCATCCCTTGGGGGCAGGGCCCTACATGGTGCCCTGTGCCCGATGGCAGCGGGGCCGTCCCTTGGGGGCAGGGGCCCTACATGGTGCCCTGTGCCCGATGGCAGCGGGGCCGTCCCTTGGGGGCAGGGCCCTACATGGTGTCCTGTGCCCGATGGCAGCGGGGCCGTCCCTTGGGGGCAGGGGCCCTACATGGTGCCCTGTGCCCGATGGCAGCGGGGCCGTCCCTTGGGGGCAGGGGCCCTACATGGTGCCCTGTGCCCGATGGCAGCGGGGCCGTCCCTTGGGGGCAGGGCCCTACATGGTGTCCTGTGCCCGATGGCAGCGGGGGCGGCAGGTTTCCGGAGACGTGACTTTCTCATCTTCAGCAGCACGCCAACCAAATGGCTTTAAAGCAGATTTTACGCTCAGGTCCTGTCGACTAACCCAGTAAATTCAGAGACTGACCGTCTCGACCTGGCCCGCGAACGGCTCGTTCACAGGTTCAGAGTCTGCTCACAGCTCCTCTCTGGAGGAAGCAGAGGCACGGCCCAGGGGCAGGAAGAGGCGGGTGGGTGGACAGTAAGAGCCAGCGGTGCCCTACGTTTTCAGGTGCCGCCACAAAGCAGAGAAGTTTGTCCCTCTCTGCACGGCTCTGGGGATCCTGGGCACAGTTGTTTGGAAAATAAAATGCAAAGGTCCAGGCTTCATTTCAGTCCTTGCTTCATGGCAGCTGTAGCTCCAGCGGGCACACCAGGGGAGGGGGGCATGTTCCCCAGCTGGGGCAGGTCCAGGTTCGTCTGCCCCTGCGCTCCCCAGCCGGAGTGAGGGATGCGGCAAACTGGGCGGTTTCCCCTGGCTCCCTGATGAAGAGGAACAGCCAGCAATGTCCCCATACGAATAGGGGAGGTGGAGCCTCAGCTCCTCTCTGCTCTTCCTAAAGGGTGGTTGGGGGCTGGGAGGCTTGGGGCTGGGCCAGTCCCAGCTGGGGGGGGGGGCACCTTCAGCCAACCCCTTTACCTGCCTGGTGATTCGGTCTTTTGTCTGTTTGGTTTTATGAGCAGCAAACCCTTTGAGGCCCGTCCCATGATCCTGGCACAGCCAAAGCCAGACCTGGCTTTAAGTTAGGAGAAGAGGAAGCCGCCTGCCGCACGTGGTGGTCCTGGCTCCTGCTGGTTAGGAGAAGTTCTCGGACAGACAGACAGATCCTCTCAGGGAGGGTATGTCTACACTACAAAGTTAGTTCGAACTAACGGACGTTAGTTCGAACTAACTTTAATAGGTGCTACACTAGCGCTCCGCTAGTTCAAATTTGAATCGAACTAGCGGAGCGCTTAGTTCGAACTAGGTAAACCTCATTTTACGAGGACTAACGCCTAGTTCGAACTAGCTAGTTCGAACTAAGGGCTGTGTAGCCCTTTAGTTCGAACTAGTGGGAGGCTAGCCCTCCCCAGGTTTCCCTGGTGGCCACTCTGGCCAACACCAGGGAAACTCTATGCCCCCCTCCCGGCCCCAGACCCCTTAAAGGGGCACGGGCTGGCTACGGTGCCCGTGCCAGGTGCAAGCCTGCCAGCACCCAGCTAGCAGACCCTGCACCTGGCACGGCACAGAGCCACCCACCCGATGCCCCCCAGCCCACCCCCTCTTGCCGGGACCAGGCTGGCGGCTCCCGGGAGCTTGCCCTGGACCGCAAGAGGCGGGCACCTTCCTGGGCTAGTGCGGACATCGTGGACCTCGTCCACGATCTCCGCACTAGGCACAGGAAAGTGGCCGTCTAGGGCAGGAGAGCTGCCAGCCTGGCCACCCAGGACCAGGTGTGCATGAAAATCAAGGGGGTCCACTGAGACCCCTGACACTGAGCCCTGAGCTTACAATGGCCGTACTGGGTCAGACCAAAGGTCCATCTAGCCCAGTAGCCTGTCTGCCAACAGCGGCCAACCCTAGGGACCCTGGAGGGGATGGACCGAAGACAATGACCAAGCCATTTGTCTCGTGCCATCCCTCTCCAGCCTTCCACAAACTTTGGGCAGGGACACCACTCCTACCCTCTGGCTAATAGGACTCCATGGACCCAACCTCCATCACTTTATCTCACTTCCCTTTAAACTCTGTTCTAGTTGTAGCCTTCACAGCCTCCTGCAGCAAGGAGTTCCACAGGTTAACTATTTGCTTTGGGAAGAAGAACAACTTTCTCTTACTAGTTTGAAGCCTGATACCCATTCCTTTCCTTTGGTGTCCTCTAGTCCTTCTTTATGGGAACTCAGGAAGAACTTTTCTGAATGCACCCTCTCCACCCAACCCCTGCTTTTAGAGACCTCTATCCTGTCCCCCCTCCGTCTCCTCTTTTCTAAGCTGAACAGTCCCAGTCTCTGTAGCCTTTCTTCATCTGGGACCTGTTCCCAACCCCTGATCATGTTAGTTGCCCTCCCCTCTCCCAGCCTTTCTCTTCCCCTCTCCCACCTCCTTTTCCCAGTCTCCCCCAGTTTTTTTCAATAAAGACAGAGTCAATGTTGGAAGAAACGTTATCTTTATTTTGTACATCAATAAGAAGGGGGGCTAAGGAAGGGTAAGTGGAAGGAGGTGAGGGAGGAATGGGGTACGAGCCCCCGATGGGGAGGACTGGGCTGGCTCTGCGGGCTTCTGGGGGTGGAAGCTCTCCTGCAGCCCCCCAATTACTCCCTCTCCCCAGATGGCAGCCTGCGGCAAGTGCAGCCGGGCTGATGGCCGAGTGGTGTGATGTGCCCAGTGTGGGCACTCAGGGCACTCCAAGCCAGAACTTCTTTGCAAGCGGGGCACCCCTTAGAACTGTGTGTCCGGGGTGGGGGTCGGGACCCTTTAAGCGCAGCCCTCGGCTAGCCTGAGACAGCATCTCCATGCTCTAAGTCCTCCTTTTATGCCCTGCCGGCACTGCTTCCGGCCATCCTTAAGCCCTGTTCAGAGTCCACTCAATGTGGACTTGCTAGTTCGAACTAGCAAAACGCTAGTTCGAACTAGTTTTTAGTTCTAGATGCGTTAGTTCGAACTAGCTTAGTTCGAATTAACTAATTCGAACTAAGTTAGTTCGAACTAGCGCTGTAGTGTAGACATACCCATATAGAGTAGAGAATAGAAATGAGAAAAGAGCAATTTTTCGGTAACTGCTGAGACACTTTGGTGTCTCTCTCTGATTTTGTGCACAAGGAGTTTGAAAGCGAGGTGCATCTTCGGGGTACACAAGACAAGTCAGGCTCCTGAAAGGGGCACAGCAGTCTGGAAAGGCAGAGCGCCGCTGGCGTCCACGATTCGGGGATTTCGTTGCTGCCAGGTCTCCGGTCACAGCCTGAGCAATTCTCCGGCTCTGTGATGTTTCTGTGCATGTGCAGGCTGCTAGTAAAGCTAGTGGCAGGCGTCCAGTGGTTTGCTAACCTTTCCCAAAGCAAGCCTCTGAGTGCGCCCTCCCCCCGCACAGTAAAGCGCAGGTTTCTATTTTTAACATTCCTCTCGCTGCTAAAACGATGGCCCTGTTGCGTGGGGGGAGTTTGCCGTTCCTCACCACCTTGAAATGAAGACTATTGCTGGAGCTGTCGTCATAGCCAGACCAGGGTTCTTTTCATGGGAACTGTTTAAAACAGCCATGAAACTTTGGCACGGCAGGCTTAGTGCTACTGGGCCATCCTCACGTCTGTGCTGCTGCTGGTGGCAGCGCTGCCTTCTGAGCAGGGCAGCTTGCTCCCTGCGTAGCCTGGCAATCCCCAGTTTGGGAGCCCCCGAGAGCCCGCAGGTGGCTCTGCACCGGGCCCGCAAAGGAACGGCACGCAGTCCCATCCGGACACCTGCTGGCTGGGAATGCGCCAGGCTTGGAGAGAAGATGCCTGTCCCATGCGATAGCTCTGTGCGCTTGTCTAGGGGCACCTCCAATGTGGGCTATCGGCTTCCCTTTGACCTGCAACTATTGGCCGTTTCTGACAGGTAGGGCTGTTACAAAACGTCTAGTGGTGCAAACGTGTAACCATGGACATTCTTAGTGGTTACACGTTTACACACGGGCGGCAAGCGAGAGCTGGTGCTCATGGAGAGCCAGCTTTTCAGGTGGCTCCCTGCACGCACTGGCTCCCACTTCTCCCCGCCCCCGCTGATAGAGAGGCAGTGAGGGGAGGCAGGTGACTCCCCATGAGCACCCGCTCCCACCTCCCCACCTTGCTGCTTGTGATACAGAGGCAGCAAGGGGGGCGTGTAAGCATTAGGGTTAACCGCTGAGCCCAGGCTTATCAGTTAATTGTGCACACGCCAGGGCCATACCAAGGGTGGGGCAAGCGCACTCGCCTCGGGCGCATCAGAAATCGGGGCGCAAAGATGCAATAAGTAAAAAGTGCAGCAGGTGCTAACCTAAGGGGGGGGGGGCGCATCATTCCTATTTTGCCCCAGGAGCAAAAATGCCCAGTGACGGCACTGGTGCACGCTGACAGCACTGGTGCACGCTGACGGCGCTGGTGCACGCTGACGGCGCTGGTGCATGCTGACGGCGCTGGTGCACGCTGCACGCGGCCCTCGGTCTCAGTGGCCTCTCTGCCCCACAGGACTGCCCCCCTGGGTCCCATGACTTCCGCGAGCTGCAGTGCGCCGAGTTCGACAACATCCCCTTCCGCGGGAAGTACTACACCTGGAAGACGTACCGAGGAGGTGAGTGAGTGCCGGGACCTGGGCGCTTCCGCTCCTCTGCCGGCGCCGGCCGCGCATGGCTGGAACAGAGCCTTGTTCAGAGGAGGATCCCGCCTCTCCCGCTGGGATTTGCACATTTGTGAAAGGGCAAAATTCCACCAGCAAACCCAATTGTGGCCCAAAGAGCTTAAGTGGCCCCTAGTCCCTGCTCTGTGACACAAAGAAACCCTTTTGATCCGCCTTTCCACGTGTCCCCCATTCCCGGGGCATCCCAGGGCCTCGGTAAAAGCGGCACCTGCGGTTAGAGTGACTCTTGCATGACAAATGGAAACACGTCACTCATTGACTATTATTCTCCTCCAGTCGCTGAGCGCATGACACCTCCTACCTGCTCCCTCGGTCGTGTTACTCTGCCTTTGACATTCCTAGCTGTGCAGACAAAAATCCATCCGCAGAGGAACAGTTTAGTTTATTTCTGTTGTTCCTTAATCTCTGGGCGGTATAAATAAGAAGAGCAGAGACACAAAAACAGGAGTTGTTGTAGCAACGGAAAACTTTTAGTTCACGGCTCAGCCTCTGCCTATGGCCAACACTTGATGGTGGAGAAACAAAAGGTGAAATATCTCCCATCATTAGGACATAATTGTCTTTTGTTTGTTTGGTGGCTAAACCAAAAAAATTCAAGAGGCGGAGTGTGTTTGAGTCAGCGTTTCTTTCCAGAGGGAAAAACCAGAAAAACTGCGTTTTGGGTCAAATGAAAAAACAAACGATTCCATGTATGTGGGGCATTGCCCTCTGGGGAGCGTCTTAGATAAATTTAGCTTCATTTCTAAAACAGATGTTTCCAAATGAATAATTGAACCATTTTCGTAAATATTGAAATGTTTTGACTTCAGAATTCTCCTCCCTTTTCCCCAGCCTCAATTGCTTGTTGATTTCGACCCAAATCCTTGGACAGTTAAGTTGACCCGAAGTTGTAATTTTCAGCAAATAAACTATTCGCTGAAAAATGTTTGCTCAGCTCTGCCCACAGTGCAGCTAACCTCATACTCCCGCATAGATTCCTCCGGTCAGTGCCTGGGATTTCACACTGTGTCCAGGCACTTAGAGAAGGGAGCAAAGCCCACCCCGCAAGCAAGCTAGTGGGTTGCTCTTCTCTTCCGTCCATTCTACCAGGCCTTGTGGAAGGGACTGGCGGGAAGGGAGGCGGTCGGGGGAGCTCTCTGTGGCAGAAACCTCTGGATAATGAGAGAGAACAGTGCGTCTCCTTCATGTACTTAATGAACTTGCCTGGGGAACTCCTCTGCAGCTGTGTAAATAAGCTGCTTTCCCTGTGGGGGCCTTGCATCAGGAGCAAAGTGCTGAGGCTGCAGGCGATGGCTCCGTAGACGTGCAGCCAATCGGTGAAGCAGCCCCAGACACAGACCCCGATGGATTCCACAGTGGGACGTGGAGTTGGAGCACTTGCTCAGGCCTCTCGCTCCGTCCCAGCCCAGACCCCTGCGTCCCCAGCCACCTCTGACCCCGCTTCCCTCTGTGACCGCAAGCAAGGTGCTGCCTCTCCCCTGGCTTCGGTTCCCCCTCTGAGAAATGGCTTGATAAAACTGAGAGAGGAGGTATCTGGGCCTCTAGCTATCATCTCTGGAAAATCATGGGAGACAGGAGAGATTCCAGAGGACTGGAAAAGGGCAAATCTAGTGCCCATCTATAAAAAGGGAAATAAGAACAACCCACGAAACTACAGACCAGTCAGTTTAACTTCTGTGCCAGGGAAGATAATGGAACAAGTAATTAAGGAAATCGTCTGTAAACACTTGGAAAGTGGCAAGGTGTGACGGCGCGTTGGGGGTTCCCCGTCTCCTGCACCCCGAAATGGCACAAACAGACTGCACCAGCCAGTGGAATTGAGGGTGGTTTATTGCTCCTCCAGCACAGCGCAGCACAGATGTAATCTGGTTACAGGAACTGGGGCTAAGAGGCCTCAGTGCCCCCCCTTTGAGATAGGGGAGTCCCAGCCCCCTCCCCAGCTCCTTATTCCCTGCCTTCCAGCCAGGAACTAACTAACCCTCCACCAGCCCTGCCCCCCAGCCAGGGCAGCATTCCACCTTCCTTTGTTCCTCTCCATGGGGGGTGTCTGGCCACTGGTTCAACAAGTTTGGCATTACCTTGGCCTAGTGAGGCTTTCCCTGCTGGGTCTTGCTCCAGACAGCAGGGGTCACCACAGCCCAGCAAGTACCCCCACTACGTCACACAAGGTGATAGGGAACAGCCAGCAGGGATTTGTAAAGAATAAATCATGTCAAACCAATCTGATAGTTTTCTTTAATAGGATAACGAGCCTTGTGGCTAAGGGAGAAGCAGTGGATGTGGTATACCTAGACTTTAGTAAGGCGTTTGATACGGTCTCACATGATATTCTTATCAATAAACTAGGGAAATACAACTCAGATGGGGCTACTATAAGGTGGGTGCATAACTGGCTAGATAACCGCACTCAGAGAGTAGTTATTAATGGTTCTCAATCCTGCTGGAAAGGTATAACAAGTGGGGTTCTGCAGGGGTCTGTTTTGGGACCAGCTCTGTTCAATATCTTCATCAACGATTTAGATATTGGTATACAAAGGACGCTTATTAAGTTTGCAGATGATACCAAGCTGGGAGGGGTTGCGACTAATCTGCAGGATAGGGTCGTAATTCAAAATGACCTGGACAAATTGGAGAAATGGTCTGAGGTAAATAGGATGAAGTTTAATAAAGACAAATGTAAAGTGCTCCACTTAGGAAGGCACATCAGTTTCACACATACAGAATGGGAAGCGACTGTCTGGGAAGGAGTACGGCAGAAAGGGATCTAGGGGTTATAGTGACCCACAAGTTAAATATAAGTCAGCAGTGTGATGCTGTTGCAAAGAAAGCAAACCTGATTCTGGGCTGCATTAACAGGTGTGTTGTGCGCAAGACACGAGAAGTCATTCTTCTGCTCTACTCTGCGCTGGTTAGGCCTCAGTTGGAGTCTTGGGTCCAGTTCTGGGCACCGCATTGCAAGAAAGATGTGGAGAAATTGGAGAGGGTACAGAGAAGAGCAACAAGAATGGTTAAAGGTCTAGAGAACATGACCTATGAGGGAAGGCTGAAGGAATTGGGTTTGTTTAGTTTAGAAAAGAGAGGATTGAGGGGGGACATGATAGCAGGGTGTCATAAGGAGGAGGGAGAAAACTTTTTCATCTTGGCCTCTGAGGATAGGACAAGAAGCAATGGGCTTAAACTGCAGCAAGGGAAGTTTAGGTTGGACATTAGGAACAAGTTCCTAACTGTCAGGGTGGTCAAACACTGGAATAAATTGCCCAGGGAGGTTGTGGAATCCCCATCTCTGGAGATATTTAAGAGCAGGTTAGATAAATGTCTGTCAGGGATGGTCTAGACAGTATTTGGTCCTGCCATGAGGGCAGGGGACTGGACTCGATGACTCTCGAGGTCCCTTCCAGCCCTAGTATTCTAGGATTCTCTGAAAGCGCGTCGTTCTCTGCGAGGCGGTGAGACCCGCACGCCACAGGCTGCCACGCGCCGGGCAGCTCGCTCTCTTGGAAACCAGCTTGCTTGGGCCCTCAGCAGATCCCCGAGGACAGTCCTTCGCTCTCCTGCACCCTGGTCATGCACAGACCAGAGAGCTTGTTGCAAAGATGAGTCTGTATCATTAGCTCCACGCAGGGATGGACCCAAAGCCTAGCCCGGCGCGCCTGCCCCTGGCTAGAGCTGGCCAAGCGATCCCATGGCCTCAGAAGAGGTAGGAGTGCAGGGCACGTTGCGACAGTACCCGTCTCGTCTACAGTGACCGAGAGCATGTTGAACGGTGACTGCTGTCAGGATGACTAGAGAACACTCCCCGTCGCCAAGGTGCAAGAAAGGGAAACTGAGGCACTGGGTGGCATGTGCTGGCTGGGCCCCAGATGAAGGCCCCAGAGTTCAGTGGTGCGAACCGCTCCGTCATAGCTGGTTTGTGCATGGGAATGTCAGTGGCTGGTTTGAGGTGACCGCAGAATCCTAGAACCCCAGAGCGGCAGAGACCTCAGGAGTCACCGAGTCCAGCCCCCGGCCCAAGGCAGGACCAGCCCAACTCAATCAGCCCAGCCAGGGCTGGGTCAAGCCGGGACTTAAACACCTCTAGGGATGGAGATTCCCCCCTCCCTAGGGAACCCAGCCCAGGGCTTCCCGCCCGCCTAGGGAAATCATTTTTCCTAATATCCAACCGAGACCTCCCCGCCTCTACGTGCTATCTGCCCCCACTGAGAACAGCCTCTCTCCATCCTTTTTGGAACCCCCTTCAGGGAGTTGCAGGCGGCTCTCAAATCCCCCCTCCCTCTTCCCTCCTGCAGACAAAATAAGCCCAAACCCCTCAGCCTCTCCTCATAGGTCATGAGCGCCAGCCCCTGAATCATTTTCATTGCCCTCCGCTGGACTTTCTCCAATTTGTCCACATCCTTTCTCTCTGGCTCAGGCCCCCTCTCTCTCCCAGGCACTGTGGGGCCCTGCCGGGCGCTGGCAGCCCTAGGCGATGAACTCGCCCTCAAGTCTGCTCCCTTTGGAGAGATCCTGGAATCTCTCGTAAGCTCCCATAGAGCTCTCAGCTCCTTCTGCTGGTGCCACCTTGGGACAGAGTGTCTGGCAGCTGCTGCCTCACTGCAGGGAAATCTGGTGCCCACCCAGCGCCCCGGCTCTGTACTCCCCCTTCCCCTCAGAAAGGCTCCGGTCTGAGGTAGCCGGCTTGTGCCAGCTCCCCAGGCAAGGCGCTGAGTTGCCACCAGGGCCACATTATGACTTTCGTGGGCCCTAGGCACTTTTGCTTTTGTGGCCCCCTTTCTCCATAAAAAAAAATAAAAATGATTTGTGATATAACTTTAAATACCTCAACATTTTTTTCCTGTTTTAGGCAAAATTCGATAGATTTCCGTGAGCCCTAAAAGTTTCATTTTTTTCTGATGTGAGAAAAAAATTAAAACATTTTCTTCGACCTTAAAAGTTCTTTTTTTTCTTCTGATTTTAAAAGAAATTAAAACATTTTCATGGGCCCTAGGCCCTGTGCCTGCTGTGCCTAATGGCTAAGTCGGCTCTGGTGCCACCTCTCCGCCAACATGGCTGCCATTGCGTGAGGCAAGGAGGCAGCCTCCGGCCTGGTCAGGATCCCGTGTAGGACCAACCCGGCAGGCCCAAGAGCTGCCTTTATTACCCCCTGTCCGCTGCAGGCGGGGAGCTGAGGTTTAAAGGCTCATCCCTGTGGTTGAGCCGGGGGAGGGAGCCGGCTCCCGGGGAGGGAAGGCGCCGTCGGCTGAAAGCCTGGCGCCAGCGGCCGGGTCGCTGGTGAGGGAGCCGGGTTCTGCACGGGGCCAGGACGGCGTGTTTTCCTGGCCGTGATTTATGATGGTCCCAGAGCCCAGACCCCGGGAGGGCAGGATGCACAGTCCCAGGGAGAAGCGCTGAGTGTAACAGTCAGCAGATCCCTCTTGGAATGCGCCCTTCCTTGTTTGTTTGCTTTGCTTTCTGCGCTTCCTTGCTCGTTTTGCTCTTGGCCAATGTCAGAGCCAAGGGAGCGGGAGCAGCTCCCAGGGTGGGGGTGGGGAACCCAGGTCTGCCGAAAACAGGAGCGATTGCTCACTGTAAGCTGCAATGCACTTTCCGTATTTCGGAGGGGGGGGGGTGCAAAACGGGTCCTCGGCAGCAAAGCACTGTGGGAAATGCAGCCCACAAAGCCCTCCGATCAGCCAGACCAGGCCAAAGCCAAAGACCTCGTGTCCCTTCGGTCTGATGGGTGCCCAGCTGCCCATTCGCCCTGTGGGGGGATCCTGCCCTGGCTCTGCGTGGCCAACCCAAGCCGTTCCCTCCATTGGAGATGCAGGGCCGAATTCCCCTCGCCCCTTGCCCTGCCAGCGTAACGGAGTCCAAAGGAGGCGCAGGGCGGGCGGATATCCCCTGAGCCCTTTCCGCTCGCGTGGGCCTGTAAGGTGGTGTGCTCAGGGGCACAGGGCTGTTTCCTGGGGCTTGGAAAGGCCCCCACCTCGCTCTGACGTAATACACAGGACTCAGCCCAGTGGATCTTTAGTCCTGGCCAGGATGCAGGACACGGGGGAGTCCGGCTTGACTCTGAGCCCAGTTGCATTTGTACTGTTGATAGCAGGGCCGCATTATGACTTGCGTGGGCCCCTTCCTCCATAAAAAAAAATATTAAAACTTATTTTTGGTATAACTTTAAATACTTCAACATTTTATTTTTTTTCTGTTTTAGGCAAAATTTAATAGATTTTCATGAGCCCTAAAAGTTTTATTTTTTTCTGATGTGAGAAAAAAATGAAAACATTTTCTTTGACCCTAAAAGTTCATTTTTTTTCTTCTGATTTTAAAAGAAATTAAAACATTTCCGTGGGCCCCTAAAAGTATCATGGGCCCTAGGCACTGCGCCTACTGTGCCTAATGGATAAGTCGGCCCCGGTTGGTAGGTACAACCAAGCAACCCGTCCCCTAATGTTTAAGGCCAGAATAACAGATCTGACCCCCAGTGTAACACAAGCCATTCCCCGTGCCCCCAAGCCTTAGTTAAACGAAGCCATTTCAGTCCTAAAGTGGCAGGCATGGCTTCCCATTGGGAACGATTCCCCCTTCCTGCCCCACGCTGATGGCCGCAATCCCACACTGGACAGGCCAAGCGTGCCGCGGTCTTTCGGAGAGCTTCCCCTGACCTTGCAGCATGACCTGCGCCTGCCCCTGCTTTCAGGAGTAAGCCGACCACAGCAAAATGTCATGACTGGTGAAATCCCCACACCAGCAACTTCAGGTGATCCAGCCAGACAGAGGCAAGTGCCAGAAAATATCCCGGTGATGTAATACTGGGACATGCCTTCTGCCGGGACGAGCCCCGTCCAAACCCCCTCCGACGTGGGGAGAATTCAGAACTGGGCTGGATCGCTGCTGTTCCGTAATGTGTCTCTGAAATGTGCAAGCCGGTTCGCTTCCCTGCAGCTGCCAGCCAGGCCCCTTGGAGCAACCCTTTCGTCTCTGTTCTCCATTCACAAAGGCCCCTCAGGATGGACTGGGCTGACTCCTCCCCACTCTCCCTTCCTTCCTGCGTGGCCTGGACGCCCTGCTAGGCTCACACGGCTCTTCCACAGCCGCAGGGCCAAGGAAAGAGAAACCACCGCTCTGGAAACCTGGGTGAGCAGAACCGACATGCGGCAGCCGCTGGGGTCCCCTGTCCACCTCCCCTGGTAGCACCTGAAAACCCACCTCTCCCAGTGAGATGGTGAGTGCAGGTCCAGCCGCCATCTGGGCAAGGAAGGCCCCCGGTGGGTTGGTCGCGGCGCGGCACGGAACACAGAGATGGCAAAGTATCAATGTGCATTGTCGAGGGAGGATCTCCTGATGCTCTGCAAAGACAGAGAACGCCCCCAGTGTCCCTGCAAAGTGTGTCAGGGAGAGACCCGAGATACCTTAATCCTGCTGCGCAGCAAGAAAAGCAAATATGGCAGGCGACCAGATTGGCTTTCTGGGGACATCCTTGGTGAGCTTAAACACAAAAAAGGAAGCTGACAAGCAGTGGAAACTTGGACAGATGACGAGGGAGGAGTATAAATATATTGCTCGAGAATGCAGGGGAGTTATCAGGAAGGCGAAAGCGCAATTGGAATGGCAGCTGGCAAGGGATGTGATGTGTAACAAGAAACAAAATGCAGGACAATGTAGCACTTTAAAGACTAACAAGATGGTTTATTAGATGATGAGCTTTCGTGGGCCAGACCCACTTCCTCAGATCAAATAAACTCTACCACTATGTAACAAGAAAGGTTTCTACAGGCATGTTAGAGGGTGATCAGGGAGGGGGTGGGGCCCTTACTGGATGAAGGAGGTACCCTAGTGACAGAAGATGTGGGAAAAGCTGAAGTACTCAAGGCTTTCTTTGCCTCTGTCTTCACGGACAAGGACAGTTCCCAGACTACTGCACTAGGCAACGCAGTATGGAATGAAGATGGACAGCCCTCGGTGGGGAAAGAACAAGTTAGGAACTATTTAGAAAAGCTAAACGTACACAAACCCATGGGCCCGGATTTAGTGCATCCGAGGGTACTGAGGGGGTTGGTAAATGTCATTGTGGAGCCTTTGGCCATTAGCTTTGAGAACTCGTGGAGATCAGGAGAGATCCCGGGTGACTGGAAAAAGGCAAATGTCGGGCCCCTCTTTAAAAAAGGGAAGAAGGACGATCCAGGGAACTACAGACCAGTCAGCCTTACCTCAGTCCCCGGAAAAATCATGGAGGGGATCCTCAAGGATTCCATTCTGAAGCACTTGGAAGAGGGGACAGTGATCAGGAATAGTCAACATGGATTCACAAAGGGCAAGTCCTGCCTGACCAACCTGATTGGCTTCTATGACGAGGTAACTGGCTCTGTGGACATGGGAAAGTCAGTGGATGTGATAGACCTTGACTTTAGCAAGGCTTTTGACACGGTCTCCCACAATATTCTTGCCAGCAAGTTAAGGGAGTGTGGATTGGATAAATGGACGGTAAGATGGAGAGAAAGCTGGCTAGACTGTCGGGCCCATTGGGTAGTGATCAACGTCTCGATGTCAGGATGGCGGTCGGTTTCTAGCAGGGTGCCCCAAGGATCAGTTCTAGGAACGGTTTTGTTCAATGTCTTTATTAATGACCTGGCTGAGGGGATGGAGTGCACCCCCAGCAAGTTCGCAGATGACACTAAGCTAGGGGGAGAGGTACATACACTGGAGGGCAGGAAGAGGGTCCAGAATGACCTAGACACATTAGAGCTGTGGTCCCCAACGCTGGATGAGGGGGCAGTCCAGAGGCACACAGCTAATGCCAATAGCAGGGAGGCTGCGGGGAGCGGCCTCTTTTCTGGCTTAGGAAGGAGCCGAGTGCCTTTGCTTCCAGGCCGGGTTGTTTATTTCTCTTGGAGGCTGTGCAGGGAAACCGGCCGGTGCTGCCACCCGTCTGCAGGAGCACGGCCACCTGGCCATGAGCTTCCCTGGACAAACCCGGCTTGGAAAGCCTGCGCCGAGCCATGTGTGTAGGGGCTGATCCAGAGCTCGCTGGAGTCAGGGGAAGAGCTCCCAGAGGGAGCTTCTGAGGTCTCTTCCAGCTCTATGGGTCTATGATTCTATGTTCTTGGTGGCTTCCAGTTCAAGCAGGACACCGTGGCGCCAGGTGCGGCATGAACACCAGGCACGGGTCTCCCCCTACCCAGGCAATCCGGAGCAGGACGCTGACTTGCCCACAACAGGTAGCAGCTGAGCCCGGAATCGCATCCTGCTCTCTGGGCTCCCACTTCGCTGCCTTTGTCTACAGGACAAACCTCCTGGGGGTGAGAAACCGTAAAGGGCAGCGACTGGTCCTGCAGCGCCTCACGCACTAACCACGCGGAGGCGAGGGAGGGGGCCGCGCCCACAAGAGCTCCTGACGCCATCAGCTCTCAGGCGCTGCAGGACTCGTCGCCGTGTTTAACGTTTCTTCAGGCACCGACGAACACGACACCCGCGCTGAGATTCTTAGGAGGCGGCACCACTTGACACTAGCTGGTCCAAACAGTCGGGGAAAGGGCTTAGACACCCACTGTAGGGGCTTCTGTCCCACAGTACCCCGGATAGCCCACCCCGGGAAGCAGGCCTGTCAGCTCTCCCATGCAGCCCAGGCTGGCTCGCTTCCTCCTCCTGGGGAACAGGCTGTTCGTTAGCCCAGCGCCCGGCAGATCACAAGGAACAGCTTCCAGCTTTCCTTTCCCATCAGATAAAGAAACCAGCCATGCACGTGTAGCAGGCCGGGGGCTGGGCTGCAATTTCAGTCACCCGGGGCTGCCTGCTGGCTGGACTCCCCTTGCACGTAGCCAAGCCAAGATGCGACACAGGATGCTGGTGAACCCCAAGGGCGCTTACCCGACTGACCTGCCAGGAACCAGGCTGCGCTGTTCCCATGGGGCTCGCTCTCCCTTTGCCGATTTCACTTGGAAAGAAGGTCGGATTGGAAAGGATTTAAGCAAAAGAAAAAAGCCACCGGCCTGGCCTGCAATGGGGCGAAGGCCAGGAGAAACCGCAGAGCCTCCCCCCACACCAGACTCATACCTGCCGGCTTTCCCCCTCCTCCCCGAATTCTTAGACTCTGCACCGGGCTACGGGCGCTGCACAAAGCAGGGCACATGGCGCCACAGGAGAGACATGGTCCCCCTGCCACCAGTCCCCGACCCCCGGTTTGCCTCCGCTGCAGTATGTTTGTCGTGCCCGGGTCCCAGGGTGACGCTCTTCGGCACCCACGAGGATCATGCTGCAGGCCAGCTACTGCTGAGGGCGGCTGCGGCTCCGCATTGCTGGGCCGGCACAGCCACGCGGAGAGAGCAGTAAGGAAAGAGCAAGAGTTGCCGCGGCTGCTGACGTGAGGGAGGCAGGGGAAGGGAGGAAAGGAAGCAAGACCATGTCCTTCCGGAGACCTGGGCCGGGGGAGGGCGTCGGCATCTGGTCTCCCTTCTCCCCCGGGGAGACGAGGGAGGCGGGGAGGGGGCTGCCCACCTGGTAAAAAGGCACATTTGAAAGCACCGAAGTGAAAGCAGCGCGTCTCCGGCGGGTTCTCGGCTCCGTGCCACCCCCGCTCCGGGGGGGGGGGGGGAGAAACGAAAGGCTCCCTTCAAGACAGCGGCTCCAACAGGAAAGCGAGCGGCCGTGCCGGGCTGCCTTTGTGTCTGTCACTGGGGGGAATGACACCTCTGAAAATACGCACCTGACACACGACAGCCGGGCAATTGGCCTGCTCGGACAAGGGACGCGCTCTCGCTGTCTCTGCACGCGCCCAGCAGCGCCGGGTTCCGCCTAAGAGGCATCGTTCTGCAGACCTGTGACTTGGGCAGAAGTGGTGGGAGGAGTCAGGGGTGGGTCATGGAGGGGGAAGAGGTTCCAGCCAAGGCGCGGCTGCAAGAGTCAGACCAGGGTCTCAAAGCCAGTAAAGCCGGTCAAAGGTGCCCTTGTGATCGTGGTCGGTGCAGGCGGCACCGAGCCCTCGGCCTAGCCCAAATCACTGGCCCCTTGCGAGAAGCTCCCTGATGGTCGCAGGAGGCAGACGGGCCTTGCACTCTGATGACAGTCGCAGAAGAAGCTCTTGACACAGGCGCTGTGGGAGAGCTAAACCAGCAGCGGGGGTCCAGCTGTCTCAAGGGCGTTTGAATGTTCACGTCCCAAGTTCAAACCCACCCAAGGCCTGTCCCAGCTGCTGGCACCTCGGTGGCCTCCATGAAATAAGCAAGTGACCTCGGTGGCGTGCCCAGGGGATGGGGGGTCTGCGTGGCAGGATCTGTCCCCGCCCCGGAGAATTCAGACAGGAAGCTGAGGCTTGGAAGGGGTGTGGAATCTCTCCCCTCTAAGAGGAGAGAGGCACAGTGGGGTGTATGGCTGCTGCCCATGTCCCGGCCTGGCGTTTGACTGTAGCACGGTCCGTCCAGGGTAGAGGGGAGGCCCAAACAAGGAGTTTCGGTAGGCAATAGTCCTTGGCTCTCAGAGTTGGGCATGATGCCGCCAGGGTTCCCTGTAAGCTGAGCACTTGGGCAGCCCCCCGGGAGAAAATGCCGCCCAGCTGATTAGCAGAGCACCTACAGCCACCCACCACTGACATCATGTACTGCTGCGGGTGGTGCCCACCCACACACGCCTCAGTGCACATGTGACGACGCGTCGGGGTTTTCCCATCTCCTGCACCCCGAAATGGCATGAACAGACTTCACCAGCCAGTAGAATGGAGGTTGTTTATTGTTCCTCCAGCACAGCGCAGCACAGATGTAATCTGGTTACAGGAACTGGGGCTAAGAGGCCTCAGTGCCCCCCTTGAGATAGGGGAGTCCCAGCCCCCTTCCCCAGCTCCTTCTTCCCTGCCTTCCAGCCAGGAACTAACTCCCCCTCTTCCAGCCCTGCCCCCAGCCAGGGCAGCATTCCACCTCCCTTTGTTTCTCCCCATGGGGGGCCGCAGGTCAGACAGGTTTTTGAGTCACCTTTGCATAATGAGGTTTTCCCTGCTGGGTCTTGCTCCGGACAGCAGAGGTCACCACAGCCCAGCAAGTACCCCCACTACGTCACAGTTCTCCCCCCTCCGAAGGATGTATTTCTTCCCTGTCCGGGTCGCTCTGTTGAAGGGCCCCACAATATCCATCGCCACCTTCTGGAAAGGCTCCTCTATGATGGGCAGGGGTCTCAACGCAGCTTTCCTCCTGTCTTGGCCCTTCCCCACTCGTTGGCAGGAGTCGCAGGACCGGCAGTACCGCTGCACAGCTGCAAACATCCCCGGCCAGTAGAAGTTTTGGAGCAGCCTCAGCCGCGTGCGCCGGATCCCCTGGTGTCCCGAGAACGGGATGTCATGGACCAGGTGTAGCAGCTTGCGGCGATACCTTTGGGGAACCACCAGCTGCTGCTGGAGCCCCCACTTCCCTACCATCCCGGGGGAAAGCCATTCCCGGTACAGAAATCCCCTCTCCCACCGGAACTTCTCCTGGCAATCTCCTCCTAGGGGTTGAGCTGCACCCAGGTCAGCCTGGTCCCTCAGGGCCTGCAGGGAGGGATCCGCTCGCACCTCCGCCTGGAATTCAGCGGCTGGGGCTGGGCCAGGGCCATGGTTCCCCCCACTGCCTAGGTCCAACTCTAGGTCTGCTGGGATGGGGCTCTGGGCCCCCTGTTGGGGAACCTCCTCGAGTTCCGGGCCGCCAGCCCCTCGCTTGCTCTGGCTACGGGTGGTGACCAGCGTCCTGTGGGGTCCATCTGGCCACTCCTCTAGGTCACTCCCCATTAGCACGTCGGTGGGCAAGTGCGGGTGCACCCCCACTTCCTTGGGGCCCTCCTTGGCCTCCCATTTCAGATGCACCCTGGCTACGGGTACCTTAAAGGGGGTGCTCCCTTGCCCCTCAGTGTCAGCTGAGTGTCGGGTAGCATACGGTCTGGGCCCACTATGTCGGGTCGGGCCAGCGTCACCTCCGCCCCTGTGTCCCAGAAACCCGTCACCTTCCTGCCATCCACCTCCAAGGGTACGAGGTAGTCCCTCCGTAGGGGCCGCCCCGCCCCCACCCGGTGCACGGATAAATCTGTCTCCCGAGGGTCAGACCTCCCAGGGGAGGTGCACTGAGCATCCTTCCCCCCTCCCCGAGCGGAGGTTTGCCGGCCAGCCCCTGCCTCTGGGGCAGCCTGCCCTTCCTCCCGCCCCAGCCAGTTAACCCTGGAAAGTCCCAGGTCATGGGACCTGTTCTTGCGCCTGGTGCATTGAGCCCTCTTGTGGCCTCGTTGCCCACAGCGATGGCAAATTAGGTTCTGTGGGCCCGTTTGGGTTGGCTCTGCCCGGGCCCTGGCTGGTTTTCTGGGGTATCGATGACTGGTCCTGGTCCCTGGGGCTCGCCTCAGAGGTGTCTCTCTCAGTTGCTCAGCCAAGAACTGGTCTCTGCGCGATTCTCTTTCTCTCCGGGACTCCTGTTCACACCCGGACCGGCTCTCCGTGAACTCATCTGCCAGTCTCCCGGCCTCCTGGGGGTTCTCTGGTCTCCGGTCCTTGAGCCACAGCCTCAGTTTGGGTGGGCATGCTTCATAGAGCTGCTCCATCATGACCAGCTTGAGCAGCTCCTCTGCGGTCTGGGCTCCGACTCCAGACACCCACTTGTGGCCGTATTGCGCCAGGCGGGAGGCCAGGTCCACATAGGTCTCCTGTGGCCCTTTCTGTAGCCCCCGGAACTTCTTCCTGTACATCTCGGGGGTCAGCCCGAACTTGTGCAGCAGGGCCTCCTTGACTCGGTTGTAATCCCCTGGCTGTAGGTCCTCCAGCTGACTGAGCACTCCGGCCGCCTCCTGGTTCAGTGCGGGGACGAGCTCCTGTAGCCAGTCAGCTGGGGGTACCCGTTGCAGTCCACAGGCCCTCTCAAAGGAGCTGAGGAACCCGTCTATGTCACCCACGTCCTTCAATTGGGCCACCGTGAGTCTCTCCAAGCGCCTGGCAGCCCCGGGACCCTGGGGCCCATCCGCACTTGGCGCAGCCGGGGCCCTGCCGGTTCTCCGCTCTGCCATGGCCAGCTCATGCTGTCGCTGCCTCTCTCGATCTTGGCGCTCCTTCTCTCGGTCCTGGCGGTCCCTCTCTCGGTCTTGGCGCTCCTTCTCTCGGTCCAGTACTTCCAATTCCTTCATCCGCAGCTGGATCTCCAGCCGCCGCAGCTCCGCTGGGCTGGCCTCTGCCCTAGATGGGCTATGGCTTGCAGGCCTCCTGGGAGAAGCTGTCTCATCTCTCCGTTGGGTTTCAGCGCTCCTCCCCCTCTCTGAGCCTGACACACTCTCGGGGGGGTCTGGCTGCTTCCCCTGGGGACAAGATCCTGGCCCTGTGGCCGGTCATTCTCTTCTAGCTGGGTAATCAGCTGGGCCTTGGTTGCTTTCCGCACAGGCAAGCCCCTCTCTCTGCACACCCCCACCAGCTCTGCCTTCAAGAGTCGGGCGTAGACCATCTGCCCGCTGGTCCCCTCTGTGCAGACTCACCAGTCTAGTGCTGCAGCGCCCCACGATTCCCCGGAACCGCTTCACTCTGCCTCCAGCACGCCTGGCTTCAGGGCTCTTGCTTCTACGGCGCCTTGTTGCTTGCCGCTGGGAGCTTCATCCATGGGGTGCAGTGGATCCCACTGCTGACACCAGTGTGACGACGCGTCGGGGTTTTCCCATCTCCTGCACCCCGAAATGGCACAAACAGACTTCACCAGCCAGTAGAATGGAGGTTGTTTATTGTTCCTCCAGCACAGCGCAGCACAGATGTAATCTGGTTACAGGAACTGGGGCTAAGAGGCCTCAGTGCCCCCCTTGAGATAGGGGAGTCCCAGCCCCCTCCCCAGCTCCTTCTTCTCTGCCTTCCAGCCAGGAACTAACTCCCCCTCTTCCAGCCCTGCCCCCAGCCAGGGCAGCATTCCACCTTCCTTTGTTTCTCCCCATGGGGGGCCGCAGGTCAGACAGGTTTTTGAGTCACCTTTGCATAATGAGGTTTTCCCTGCTGGGTCTTGCTCCGGACAGCAGAGGTCACCACAGCCCAGCAAGTACCCAGACTACATCACAGCACACAACAAAATGTATTCCACACATGAATGGAAAAATTAGAGGGAACACTGAAAGCAACCCTCTTCACCGACGGCCTGGCCCAGTCGTCCTGCTTTGCCGGGAGCCAGCTGAGCTCCCCTCTAACATCCCCCCAGATGATGCCCTCTTCCTTCTCCATCTGCTTTTACTGAACTCTCAGGCGCCCAGATGCAGCTGGGCCATCTCTTCCCTCCCTCTGCCCCTTTGATGTGCAGTAACAAGCCAGGCGGGTCTGAGCTCCACAAACGGCCTCTAAGCCCCACGGCCCACGAGAGGAGCTGCCGCGTTTTGTCCCTAGCAGGTGTGTCCCCTGCCCAGGTGCCTACGTACCGTTGACCCCCCCCTTGGGACACTGCAGTGCTGAATGGGCACTTCAAGCTCTGGGGTCGTCACATAACCCAGACCAGCATCCTAGCTCCGTGTCCCACCAGCTGAGCGAGGCCCCTGGCCCAGCCACGCCTGGTTCTGCCGGTCCGGATGGGGCTTGGGGCAATGCCGGGGGGCTGCTCTTGGGGCAGGGAGGAGGGGAGGGGCGAGTCTGTTCCCCGGCAGCGTGAGCCCAGAGGAAGGCCAGGGGGCTGCGTCGGTCTGTGGCTGCTCCTGCGTGTCTGCCTGGACATCTCCGACGCCCCACAGGGTAGCTGGTGAGCGGGCCTGAACCCTTGGCCATGCAGTGAGGGGAAGCTCCGTCACTCCTGCCCCTCCCAGCCCTTCCTCTGGCCTCCTTTTCTCTGGCAGGGGGCGTGAAATCCTGTTCTCTCAACTGCCTGGCCGAGGGCTTCAACTTCTACACGGAGCGGGCAGCTGCCGTGGTGGACGGGACGCCCTGCCGACAGGACTCCCACGACATCTGTGTCAACGGGGAGTGCAAGGTACCTGGCGCAGCGGGGGGTGCTGGGATGGGGTGAGGGGCTCCCCTGCAGGCACTCAGGACGCCCCCCCCGTCCGGTCACAGGGCTGCTCCTCTCCTGCGCCTGGGCTGTGGGTGGGGAGTGCGGAGCCAGCTACTCTGCCCCGTACCCAATTTCGCTGCTGACTCTGACCTAGAGTCTCTTGTGCCTCCATTTCCCCATCTGCGGCGTGTGGGCCCCAGCCCCGAGGGACCCCGCCTGGGCAGGCACTAGGAGTCTGGGGCCCTGAGGCGTCCTTTCCACCAGAGGCCAGTGGGCGGCCGCCACGGCGGCGTGGCCCCGAGGAGGAGGAGATGAGCAAAGCCCTCAGAGCTCCGGGGAAGGTGTGAGGGGGCCGATGGCCCTGCCCCGGGTCTGAGAGAGGCGGGGGAGCTGGAGGCAGGCCCGCCCCGGCGTCGACTGTGCATGGGGGGGTCTGACAGGAATCACCCGTCGCACGGGCTGCTAATTGCAAGCACATGGCGCCTCCCTTTGAAGATGTCACCCTCTGGGCTCCTCCTCTGGGCAGCTGCACGCTCTGCCTGCCGCAGTGGGCATTCGGAGCCGGGGCCCGGAGCCACGCTGGCCTGGGCCCATGCCCGTGGTGGGAGGACCAAGGCCCACAGAGGGAGTCACGCCGGCCTGGGCCCGTGCCCGTGGTGGGAGGGCCAAGGCCCACAGAGGGAGCCACGCCGGTCTGGGCCCATGCCCGTGGTGGGAGGGCCAAGGCCCACAGAGGGAGCCACGCCGGCCTGGGCCCATGCCCGTGGTGGGAGGGCCAAGGCCCACAGAGGGAGCCACGCCGGCCTGGGCCCATGCCCGTGGTGGGAGGGCCAAGGCCCACAGAGGGAGCCACGCCGGCCTGGGCCCATGCCCGTGGTGGGAGGGCCAAGGCCCACAGAGGGAGCCACGCCGGCCTGGGCCCATGCCCGTGGTGGGAGGGCCAAGGCCCACAGAGGGAGCCACGCCGGCCTGGATGGAGGCAGCAAGGAGGATGGAGCCTCTTCTCATGCACTTCCCAGCCAGCTGCGGCAGAGCCAAGCCCTCCAGAACCCTGGGCCAGTGTGACACGGGGGGCGTCTCCACCTGAGCCATGGAGCCAGCCAGGGACCCGCGTTAGCCATAGAGATCTGGGGCCTTTCCTTGGGGCTGTGCAATCCCGGCAGCCGAGGGGGGGCAGCAGCAGGCCCCCTGCACCCGCCTGCAGCAGGGCTGGTCCAGGGACTCTGGACTTGTACCCAAATGGCCTGGAGACAGAGCTCCCGAACCGCCATGTGCTAGAGCTGCGGGTCTCACCCCCCCCCCCCGGCCCCCCATGCAGGCCGACGGGGAGCGGCAGATTTCGTCCTGGGGCTCTGTATTCACGTCCCTTTCTCTGGAAAGCCACGGGGGAGGGAGCCGTGCTAGGCCTCGTGGGGTGAGGGGCGGGAGTGAAATGGAAGCGCAGGGGACGTCTGCGCACCCCCCCACCCGGGGGGGCAGCCCAGAGGTCAGGCCGGATGGAGGCCAGCGCCCCCTTCGGACAGATAACCCCCCTCCGCCCGCTCTCTCCCGCCAGCACGTGGGCTGTGACCGCGTCCTGGGCTCGGACTTGAAGGAGGACAAGTGCCGCGTGTGCGGGGGGGACGGGAGCGCCTGCGAGACCATTGAAGGCATCTTCAACCAATCCCTGCCCGAGGGGGGTAAGGCGCATCTGGCCCCGTGGGGCACGGCTCGGCTTCCCCCCCCCCCCACCGTGCCTTCTGGTTCAGAGCCTTGATCTTGGGCGATGGGGGGTCAGTACGCCCGGGGGCTCCCTGAGGTGGGGGGGGTCGGTACGCCCGGGGGCTCCCTGAGGTGGGGGGGGTCGGTACACCCGGGGGCTCCCTGAGGTGGGGGGTCGGTACACCCGTGGGCTCTCTGAGGTGGGGGATCGGTACGTCTGGGGGCTCTCTGAGGTGGGGGGTCGGTACGCCCGGGGGCTCCCTGAGGTGGGGAGTCGGTAGGCCCGGGGGCTCCCTGAGGTGGGGAGTCGGTACACCCATGGGCTCCCTGAGATGGGGGGGTTGGTACACCCGTGGTGGGGGGGTTGGTACACCCGTGTGCTCTCTGAGGTGGGGAGTCGGTACACCCGTGGGCTCCCTGAGATGGGGGGGGTCAGTACACCCGTGGTGGGGGGTTGGTACACCCGTGTGCTCTCTGAGGTGAGGGGTTGGTACACCCATGGGCTCCCTGAGGTGTGGGGGTCGGTACACCCACGGGCTCTCTGAGGTGGGGGGGGTCAGTACACCCGTGGTGGGGGGTTGGTACACCCGTGTGCTCTCTGAGGTGGGGGGTCGGTACACCCGTGGGCTCTCTGAGGTGGGGGGGTCAGTACACCCGTCGTGGGGGGTTGGTACACCTGTGTGCTCTCTGAGGTGGGGGGGTCGGTACACCCGTGGGCTCCCTGAGGTGGGTCGGTACACCCATGGTGGGGGGTTGGTACACCCGTGTGCTCTCTGAGGTGGGGAGTCGGTACACCTGTGGGCTCCCTGAGATGGGGGGATCGGTACACTCGTGGTGGGGGGTTGGTACACCCGTGTGCTGTCTGAGGTGGGGGGTCGGTACACCCGTGGGCTCTCTGAGGAGGGGGGGTCAGTACACCCATGGTGGGGGGTTGGTACACCCGTGTGCTCTCTGAGGTGGGGGGGTTGGTACACCCGTGGACTCCCTGAGATGGGGGGGGTCGGTACACCCGTGGTGGGGGGTTGGTACACCCGTGTGCTCTCTGAGGTGGGGGGGTCATTACACCCGGGGTAGTGCTGGGCTCCCTGATTTGTTTTCCCTACGGGTGGGTTCAGGATTCCTTCCCCCTGCCCAAGCTGTGCTGAACTCAGACGGTGCCCACCCCCCGGCTGCTCCCTGCGGTGTCTCTGACCCCAGCGTGCCTCGGTTCCCTGCTGACCCCGCCTGGGGCTGTCTTCCAGATTACGAGGAGGTGGTCTGGATCCCCAAGGGCTCGGTGCACATTGACGTCCGGGAGCTGAACCTCTCTCTCAGCTACCTGGGTGAGCAGGCGCAGGGGACAGGGCGATCCCAGAAGATGCCCTGTCCGTGCCCAGGCCCCCTTCTCCGGGGAGCCGTGGCTTGGGCAGGGCCCGCCTGGCACGTCTGCCCGGGGGCTGGGAGGCTTCCTGGGAACGAGCCGGCTGGCCCCGCCGCCCTGAGAGCCCTCTCCTCGCCTGTCCTTCCAGCGCTGAAAGGGGAGAGCGGAGAGTATTTCATCAACGGGAAGCTCTCCATCGACCCGCCCAGGCGCCTTGACCTCGCCGGGACGACCTTCCACTACAGGAGAGCTCCGGACGAGCCCGAATCGCTGGAGGCCCTAGGGCCTACCAATGCCACGCTCATTGTCATGGTAACGGCCTCATCCTTCCCGGGCCCTGACGGCCGCTAAACCATCCCATTCGATTATCCCCCTCCCGACTCCGCCCCCCCCCAAGTTAATGCTTAGGAGGGAGGGACACTGGCATCTTGGGGCCAAATTCTTCTCCAATCCCTGCCCCATTCAGCCCCAGAGCCAGGGATGAAATCAGGTTTTGGCTCTGGGGTCCCTCCGCTGTGCTGCTCTGGGCCGGCGGACAGCGACTCTAGGGGCTCCAGAGCTGGGAAGGCGGCGGAGCCCAGCAGCTCTGGAGCCCAGAGGCCGGTCCTGGGACACTCCACGAGAGGGGCCCGGGGTCACACTCCGCTTGATGGTGGGTGGGCCCCAGCGCGCTGACGGCCCCTTTCTCCACAGGTTCTCGTGCGGGCAGAGCTGCCGGGGATTCGGTACAAGTTCAACACGCCCCTCGCCCGCAGCTCCCTGACCCAGTATTCCTGGCACTACGCGCCTTGGACCAAATGCTCCGCCATCTGCGCGGGGGGTGAGAGGCTGGACCATGCTTGGGGGGGGAACAGCTGCAACCCCCGTGACTCCCCACGTCGGGCTTTGCTTTGGGAGTCCCGTTTGTCTAATGGGGCTTTCAGACCCGAATCCCACAGTCCGCCGCTTGCAGCGTCCTGTCCGTCTGCATGGCCATGGCCAGGGGGTGGGAAAGGCACACTGGAAACTCAGCGGCATGTGTCTGGCAGCAGCTTGGACTGGACCACAATGGTCCCCTCTGGGCCTTTAAATCCCTGCTCTGTGAACCCCTTAAATGGATGCTTCCCAGGATGCTGGGGGGCTGACGCTGTGTTTCTGGGGGTGTCTGGCGTCTCTGAGGACCTTGGCGGGGAGGGGCTAAGCAGGGATGCCCAAGAAAACAGACAGTTTGAAAACCAAGAAAAATGGTCTTTCAGCTTTGGTGTGAGGGGCCATGAGCGGGCGGGGGGCCCCACAGCAGGGTTGGGTGTGAGGGGCCGTAGGCGGGCGGGGGGCCCCACAGCAGGTGTGGGTGTGAGGGGCCGTGGGCGGGCGGGGGGCCCCACAGCAGGGTTGGGTGTGAGGGGCCAGGTGTGGGTGTGAGGGGCCGTAGGCGGGCGGGGGGCCCCACAGCAGGTGTGGGTGTGAGGGGCCGTGGGCGGGCGGGGGGCCCCACAGCAGGGTTAGGTGTGAGGGGCCAGGTGTGGGTGTGAGGGGCCGTGGGCGGGCGGGGGGCCCCACAGCAGGGTTGGGTGTGAGGGGCCGTGGGCAGGCGGGGGGCCCCACAGCAGGGTTAGGTGTGAGGGGCCAGGTGTGGGTGTGAGGGGCCGTGGGTGGGCGGGGGGCCCCACAACAGGGGTGGGTGTGAGGGGCCACGGGAGGGTGGTGCAGGACACACCCGATTCTCGTGGCTTTCCCCTAAGCCTGCTCACAAAGCCTTCCATGCCTTTGGAAAGCAGCTTGTTCTGGGCGCTGTAGTGCAGGACCCTGTGGGCAAAGGCCTTCACCTACCGATTTCCAGGCTTTCGAGAGGATGGAAACGGGGCTGTAATGCGAAACGTCGGGGTATCCTGGCCGTGGAGCGAGCAGGGGTTGCCCCCCCAGGGACCCAGCATAAGTTGCCGGGTTCGGTTAGGGCTTCGCCCCCGCAGACGGGCCCCAGGACCGGGAGTGCTGAGCGGTTCCGGACCCTGTAAGCAGCCACAGCTGTGTCAGTCGCCCCTTCTCCCGCCGCCCCCGCAGGCAGCCAAGTCCAGTCCGTCGTGTGCAAGAAACAGGCCGACAGCTCCACAGTCTTCAACCATTTCTGCAGCCCTGAAACCAAGCTGCCTGAGAAGCAGCGGCCGTGCAACACTGAGCCATGTCCGCCCACGTGAGTGTGTGACGGGGGTCGGTCCCAGCGCCCGGGGGGGCAGGGCCAGGGACTCCCGAGCCGGCTCGTGGATGGAGGAGCGGGGCCGGAGCAAGGTGGAGAACGGATTTGGTGCCTGCCGTCCCCTGAATCAGCAAAGCCGGTTCCCCCGAGGCTGCTCCCTTGGGCTGGGCCAGGCGGCCACAGACTCCTGCAGGCTGAGGACAATGCTCCGGTGGCGCCAATGGCTCTCCAGAGGTGCTGGAGGATGGCGCAGGGGACTTGCCCCGGGCTTGGGGGTGGGGCTCAGAGCGTGGGGTCTGCTGGACAGAAGGCTCCTCTGTAAGGGGGATGCTGCTCTCCCCCAGCACTAGGCCCCGTTGGAGCCAGGCACACACCCAGCCTCCCGCAGCGGCGTCACTGCTCCCATGTTACGCTGGGAAATGGAGACCCCCTGAGCTGAAACAAGGGTCCACAGCCGGGGAGAACTTGGGGAGTGTCTGCCGAGCCCAGCGGGGTACACAGAGCTTTAGGTTCCTGCCCTCTACCGCTGGGCGCACACTGCCCCGGTGGGGCCTTACGCCTGCCCGTCAGCCCGTCTCTCTGTCCCCAGCTGGGCGGTGGGGAACTGGTCAGAATGCAGCCGGAGCTGCAACGGGGGCATCCGCACCCGCAGCGTCGCCTGCCAGAGGAAGGTCTCTGCCGCCGAGGAGAAAACCCTGGACGACAGCGCCTGCGCCCAGCCCCGGCCCACGATGCACGAGCCCTGCAATAACCAGACATGCCCCCCGCAATGGGCAGCCCTGGACTGGTCAGAGGTAAGGGCCCGTCTCCGGCAGGACACGGGGGTTCCCGGGGGCTGAGCTCTGGCCCACGGTGCACGAGCCCCGCAATAACCAGACATGCCCCTGGTCAGAGGGAAGGGCCCGTGGGAGCAGAGGTGACAGGACGCGGGGGCTCCCGGGGGCTGAGCCGCAGCAGCAGCCGGCAGGGAGCTAGTGAGAAGCTGGCAGGGCCCTGGGTTGCCATAGGACTGGGCCCGTGAGAAATGTTCCGTTACTTTCCCCGTGGCTGGGACCCGCGCTGCAGGGCACCACTTCACATTGCACTTGCAGGGGGGCAACTTGAACCATGACTCCAGGGGCGGCACAGAGTGAAAACTCTCCTCTTCTGGCAGGTCATTTAGCAATGAGCAGGCAGGAGCCTGGAGGATCTAGTTCCTATAGAAGAGACAAACCAGCGATAGTCCCGCTGGGCTCTAACAGCAGCATATTCCGACACCTTGGTAATGGCCCCGCGGGGAGAGAGACCCCGTCCCACCTCCTGGAGTATTGCATCCAATGCCAGGGCCTGTGGACGCATTGGAGAGGGTCCGGCGGGGAGCAATGAAAATGCTGAGGAGGCTGGAGCACATGACCTACGAGGAGAGGCTGAGGGATTTGGGTTTGTTCAGTCTGCAGAAGCGAAGAGTGAGGGGGGATTTGAGAGCAGCCTGCAACGTCCTGAAGGGGGTTCCAAAGAGGATGGAGAGAGGCTGTTCTCAGTGGGGGCAGGTGGCAGAACAAGGAGCAATGGGTTGCGGTGGGAGAGGTCCAGGTTGGATATTAGGAAAAACTATTTCACTAGGAGAGTGGTGAAGCACTGGAATGGGTTACCTAGGGAAGTCGTGGAGTCTCCATCCCTAGGGGTGTTTCAGTCTCGGCTTGACAAAGCCCTGGCCAGGTTGATCTAGTTGGGATTGGTCCTGCCTAGAGCAGGGGGCTGGACTTGACCTTCTGAGGTCTCTTCCCGTTCTATGGTTCTAAGATGTGCAATATCAGCATACATCTTTGTGTAGTCCAGGCTATAGAGGTTTTGAAATCCCAGCTTGACCCAGCCCTGGCTGGGCTGATTGAGTTGGGCTGGTCCAGCTTTGGGCCAGGGGCTGGACTCGATGGCTCCTGAGGTCTCTGCCCGCCCGGGGTTCTATTCAGAAGCAGCGCCACCCCTGGAATCCTTTGGGTTGTCTTCCTCTGTGTCTTTTCCAGTTCTGACAGCCTCTGAGCCGGGAGGGCCAAGCCATGGGCTTCAAACCCTGACCGATAAGCCAGTGTTAAGGCAGAGTTGGGAGAGTGAAGGTAGCTCAAAGGCTCAGTATGTCCCGGGCCTGTTATGGAGGCTCAGAAGGGCAGAGGCAGCCAAGAGGCAGGCGTGCTGCTTAGTGACTTGTCTCAGCACGGGACAATGCCAAGGAACCCAGCGATGGCGTTAGCAGAGGTGCGCAGCAGCGGCCCTGCAGGCTCTGTGTGTGGCCAGCGAGACGTTTTCGGCTGGTTTCTATGTGGTGCCACTGAAGTGTCCTGCATGTGGAGCCAGGGAGGTGCCTGCTGGCCACACACAACACGGCTTGTGGGAGCCAGGCGCCCCCCCTGCAGCCAGTCCCAGCGCTGCTCCAGTTCGGCACAGCCCGGAGTCACACAAGCGCCAGGAGCAAAACTGCCCTCGCTTGGGAAACCGTCTTGCTTACGACAAGCTTGTGGCAACGGAGATGAGGGCGGGCCACTCCCACAGCCACTACTAGCCTGGGTTGCCCATCGCTGCTTCAGACACTCGGGTTGAAGAGAGCCCCTTTCCAAGCAGGGCCCTGTTTGGCACCGAATTGCAAGGTGTCGTTTATTCAGCATTGTCAGTCACTGGTTTTGTACGACCCTAGCTTGTAGCCTCGGGCCCCACAGTGCTAGGCTGTGTACAAGCCTGTGACGTAGTGGGGGTACTTGCTGGGCTGTGGTGACCTCTTCTGTCTGGAGCAAGACCCAGCAGGGAAAACCTTATTATGCAAAGGTGACTCCAACCCCCCATGGGGAGAAACAAAGGGAGGTGGATGCTGCCCTGGCTGGGGGCAGGGCTGGGAGAGGTGGAGTTAGTTCCTGGCTGGAAAGCAAGGAAGAAGGAACTGGGGAGGGGGCTGGGATCCCCCCATCTCAAAGGGGCCACTGAGGCCTCTTAGCCCCAGTTCCTGTAACTAGATTACATCTGTGCTATGCTGTATCCTGGGGTACGTCTAGACTACAGGCTTCTGTCGACAGAAGTTTTGTCGACAGAACTTCTGTCGACAAAGCGCGTCCAGACTACATTGAGTTCTGTCGACAAAGCAAGCTGCTTTTGTCGACATGGTAGTCTGGACGCAAAGGACAGTTTCCATTCAATAACACCTTCTGTCGACAGAAACTCTGTCGACAGAAGGTGTTATTCCTCGTAAAATGAGGTTTACATACGTCGACAAAACTGCTGAGTTCTGTCGACGTTATGTCGACAGAACTCAGCGGTAGTGTGGACGCAGGTATAGTTTTGTGGACAAAAGTCCACTTTTGTCGACAAAACTCTGTAGTCTAGACACACCCCTGGAGGAGCAATAAACCACCCTCAATTCTACTGGCTAGTGGAGTCTGTTTGTGCCATTTCGGGGTGCAGGAGACGGGGGACCCCGACAGCTGCAAACATCCCCGGCCAGTAGAAGTTTTGGAGCAGCCTCAGCCGCGTGCGCTGGATCCCCTGGTGTCCCGAGAACGGGATATCATGGGCCAGGTGTAGCAGCTTGCAGCGATACCTTTGGGGAACCACCAGCTGCCGCTGGAGCCCCCCTTGCCTACCGTCCCGGGGGAAAGCCATTCCCGGTACAGAAATCCCCTCTCCCACCGGAACTTCTCCTGGCAATCTCCTCCTAGGGGTTGAGCTGCACCCAGGTCAGCCTGGTCCCTCAGGGCCTGCAGGGAGGGATCCGCTCGCACCTCCGCCTGGAATTCAGCGGCTGGGGCTGGGACAGGGCCGTGGTTTCCCTCACTGCCTAGGTCCAACTCTAGGTCTCCTGGGACGGGGCCCTGGGACCCCTGTTGGGGAACCTCCTCGAGTTCTGGGCCGCCAGCCCCTCGCTTGCTCTGGCTACGGGTGGTGGCCAGCATCTGGTGGGGTCCATCTGGCCACTCCTCCAGGTCACTCCCTATCAGCACGTCGGTGGGCAAGTACGGGTGCACCCCCACTTCCTTGGGGCCCTCCTTGGCCTCCCACTTCAGATGCACCCTGGCTACGGGTACCTTAAATGGGGTGCTGCCTATGCCCCTCAGTGTCAGCTGAGTATCGGGTAGCATACGGTCTGGGGTCACTACGTCGGGTCGGGCCAGCGTCACCTCCGCCCCCGTGTCCCAGAAACCCGTCACCTTCCTACCATCCACCTCCAGGGGTACGAGGCAGTCCCTCCGTAGGGGCCGCCCTGCCCCCACCCGGTACACGGGGAAATCTGCCTCCCAAAGGTCAGACCTCCCAGAGGAGGTAAACTGAGCATCCTTTTCCCTCCCCCGAGTGGAGGTTTGCCTGCCAGCCCCTGCCTCTGGGGCAGCCTGCCCTTCCTCCCGCCCCAGCCAGTTAACCCTGGAAAGTCCCAGGTCATGGGACCTGTTCTTGCGCCTGGTGCATTGAGCCCTCTTGTGGCCTCGTTGCCCACAGCGATGGCAAGTTAGGTTCTGTGGGCCCGTTTGGGTCGGCTCTGCCCGGGCCCTGGCTGGTTTTCTGGGGTATCGATGACTGGTCCTGGTCCCTGGGGCTCGCCTCGGAGGTGCCTCTCTCCGTCGCTCAGCCAAGAATCGGTCTCTGCGCGATTCCCTTTCTCTCCGGGACTCCTGTTCACACCCGGACCGGTTCTCCGTGAACTCATCTGCCAGTCTCCCGGCCTCCTGGGGGTTCTCTGGTCTCTGGTCCTTGAGCCACAGCCTCAGTTTGGGTGGGCACGCTTCATAGAGCTGCTTCATCAGGACCAGCTTGAGCAGCTCCTCTGCGGTCTGGGCTCCAACTCCAGACACCCACTTGCGGCCGTATTGAGACAGGCGGGAGGCCAGATCCACATAGGTCTCCTGTGGCCCTTTCTGTACCCCCCGGAACTTCTTCCTGTACATCTCGGGGGTCAGCCCGAACTTGTGCAGCAGGGCCTCCTTGACTCGGTTGTAATCCCCTGGCTGTAGGTCCTCCAGCTGACTGAGCACTCCGGCCGCCTCCTGGTTCAGTGCGGGGATGAGCTCCTGCAGCCAGTCAGCTGGGGGAACCCGTTGCAGTCCACAGGCCCTCTCAAAGGAGCTGAGGAACCCGTCTATGTCGCCCATGTCCTTCAATTGGGCCACCACGAGCCTCTCCAAGCGTCTGGCAGTCCCGGGACCCTGGGGCCCATCCACCCTTGGAGCAGCCGATGCCCCGCCGGTTCTCCGCTCTGCCAAGGCCAGCTCATGCTGTCGCTGCCTCTCTCGGTCCTCGCGGTCCCTTTCTCGATCTTGGAGCTCCTTCTCTCGGTCCTGGCGGTCCCTCTCTCGGTCCTCTACTTCCAATTCCTTTATCCGCAGCTGGATCTCCAGCCGCCGCAGCTCCGCTGGGCTGGCCTCTGCCCTAGATGGGCTACAGCTTGCAGGCCTCCCGGGAGACGCTGTCTCATATCTCTGGTGGGTTCCAGCGCTCCTCCCCCTCTCTGAGCCTGACACACTCTCGGGGGGGTCTGGCTGCTTCCCCTGGGGACAAGATCCTGGCCCTGTGGCCGATCATTCTCTTCCAGCTGGGCAATCAGCTGGGCCTTGGCTGCTTTCCACACAGGCAAGCCCCTCTCTCTGCACAGCCCCACCAGCTCTGCCTTCAAGAGTCGGGCGTAGGCCATCGGCCCGCTGGTCCCCTCGGTGCAGACTCACCAGTCTAGTGCTGCAGCGCCCCACGATTCCCAGGAACCACTTCGCTCTGTCTCCAGCATGCCTGGCTCCAGGGCTCTTGCTTCTACAGCGCCTTGTCGCTCGCCGCTGGAAGCTCCATCCACGGGCTGCAGTGCATCCCACTTCTGACACCAGTGTGATGGCGCGTTGGGGGTCCCCCGTCACCTGCACCCCGAAATGGCACAAACAGACTCTACCAGCCAGTGGAATTGAGGGTGGTTTATTGCTCCTCCAGGATACAGCATAGCACAGATGTAATCTGGTTACAGGAACTGGGGCTAAGAGGCCTCAGTGGCCCCTTTGAGATGGGGGGATCCCAGCCCCCTCCCCAGTTCCTTCTTCCCTGCTTTCCAGCCAGGAACTAACTCCACCTCTCCCAGCCCTGCCCCCAGCCAGGGCAGCATCCACCTCCCTTTGTTCCTCCCCATGGGGGGTTGGTTCAACCGGTATGGAGTCACCTTTGCATAATGAGGTTTTCCCTGCTGGGTCTTGCTCCAGACAGAAGAGGTCACCACAGCCCAGCAAGTACCCCCACTACGTCACAAAGCCGTGGCACACGGCAACAAGGATGCTCCTACTTGACCATTGCTGGCCCAGATCCTCAGGGGGTGGAGATCAGGGCAGCCCCGTGGACGTGTATAGCTCTGCACCGGTTCACACCGGGTGTCGATCCGGCTGGCTGCACACGGCTCCCATCTTCTGAGACCTCAGAGCCCTTTGGCGAGGCAGTGTTATCCCCTAACCACTAGCCCTGTTGCCACCGATCTCCGTGCCAGTGCTCATGACGGAAGAGGGACTGGCCAAGCGGGGCTGCCGTAGCTGGGAGCCACCTGACTGCGGCATTTCAGTGAGCCCTGGGTCCCGCGGGCTCTCGCTGGCGTCCTGCGGGAGAGCGATTGCGTGCAGCAGGCGTGGGCTGCCTAATGGATTGCGGGCCAGATCCCGCCGCGTGGACTCATGGCTGTGTGGAATTCATAGAAGCACATTGCATTCCCGCAGCCGAGGGTCTGGCCTGCTGTGTGTAGGGCCGGGGGTGGGCATGGTAGGACGTGGGGGGCAGGATGGATAAGGCCTCGAGCTCACAGCCCCAGACATGCTATGGGGAGGGGGCCCAAAGCCACTGCAGGCCATATTGGCCTCCCTGGCTTGGGGTCTCTGGGACACCGGGCCCCCGTGGCTGGCGCACTGGCGGGCTGAGGTGCAGGCTGGGGTGTCAAAGCGGCTTCTCCTTCCTGGGCCCCCTGAGTTTCCCGTCTCTCTCCGCAGTGCACCCCGAGCTGCGGGCCCGGTTTCCGCCACCGCATCGTGCTCTGCAAAAGTGGGGACCACAGCACCACCCTGCCCAACTCGCAGTGCCCAGAGAGCACCAAGCCCCCGGCCAGCATGAGGTGCACCCTGCGGCGCTGCCCGCCCCCGCGGTGGGTGACTGGCGAGTGGGGAGAGGTACTGAGTCCTAGCTCTTCCCGGGGAGCCGTGGGGGGTGCCCAGGAGATCCCGGGCGGGCACTGCACACGGGCACCTCAACGAAGGCAGCGTGGCGGGAAAAGCTAAAGCAGCCGGGCAGACGCTGGGTGCAGCAAACAGCCCACCCAGGGCCCCGGCCTCAGGCACCGGGCGGCCTCAGAGCGGAGCGGCCTTCCCCAGCGGGCCCGGGGGTGTCTCACGACTCACAGCCGGAAACAGCACCGGGGCCCTTGTGGGGCCCCAGAACCCTGGCTCCACCCTGGGCCCAAACATCCGCCCCCAGAGAAACAGCCCCTCGGGCCGAGCCGGAGCAGCCGCAGCCTGGGCGGCCGGTGCCCTCCGTGCCCACAGACAGACCCCAGGCTGCGTGCTGGGTATGTGGGCCTCCCTCTGGCACTCGGAGCCGCTCCCGCCCCGCCCCCTGCCCAGGAGCGCTCACGTCCCAGCCTCCAGGCCCCTCCTGAGTCACCTGCTGCCTCACTGCAGTGGGGAGAACGGGGGGGAAGAGCCCCCAGCTGCAGCCGGAGGGGGGAGCCGGGCAGGTAAAGGGGCGAGGGCCCTTGAGTCTCTTTCCTTCCCGAAAGGGGGGCCCTTATTTCCCCAGTGCCCCACCCCCAGCGCCCAGCCACTGTGCCCCCTGCTAGGAGCCTGGCCAGAAGGACCTTCCCTCCACTCGGGCCCAGGCAGCGCAGGGGTGACAGCACGCCCGGGCAGCAGGGGAGCGGGGCTCAGTGGGTTTGGATCAGGCAGGGGCCCGCTCTGTGCCCGGAAGGAAGCCGCAGTCTGGGCCATGCGGGGCCGGGCCGAACGGCCTGCGCTGACTCCGCGCCTGCCCCCGCAGTGCTCCGCCCAGTGCGGCCTCGGCCAGCAGAGACGCCCCGTCCACTGCCTGAGCCACACCGGGCAGCCGTCCGGCGAGTGCGGGGACAGCCTCAAGCCGGCCGCCATGCAGCAGTGCGAAGCCCAGTGCGAGTCAGGAGCTACCGAGAGCCCGGAAGGTACCAGCCGCGCGGCCGGCGCGCCCCCTCTGAACACGGCCCACGGCCAACGCGCCCCCCACCGAGCCCTGAGCCCAGCACGCGCCCCTCTGGGTCTGGCCCCCGCAGTGGGGCGGGGGCAGCGGCTCCTGGTCCGGCTGAGCCTGTCGGGGGGAGATGCCTTGACCTCACTAGGATTCCCAGCCCTTGCTTGCTCCCTGGCGCTGGGGTTTCCCCCCACTTGCTCCCTGGCGCTGGGGTTTCCCACTTGCTCCCTGGCGCTGGGGTTTCCCACTTGCTCCCTGGCAGCTGGGCCCTGGGCAACGAATGTTTCCCGGATTCGGGGGAGTCCAGCCCTGGGGGGTCGCTCTGAGCCCCTTCTCTGCTCAGCCGAGCGGGGCTCTAACCCTCCTCCCTCTGGGCTCCCTGCAGAGTGCAAGGATGTGAACAAGGTCGCCTACTGCCCCCTGGTGCTGAAGTTCAAGTTCTGCAGCCGGACCTACTTCCGACAGATGTGCTGTAAAACCTGCCAGGGGCATTAAAGGAGCCAGGCGACCCCGTCGGAAAACTGGAAGGCGAAAGCAACGCCAGGGGGCAGCCACTCCCTCCGCCCCTGCCCCGGGAATCTCCATGGGATCACACCGAACACTGGCCATGCTACTGGCGGGAGCCAGCGACACCCCCCAACCCCAGGAAGCCCCGTGGCAGGAGCCTCAATGAAACCACTGCCAGCGCCTGGGCCGCTCTGTAGCCAGGCAGCACACCAGGCGCAGGGAGGGCTCCATGGCCGCGCCGGAGCCAGGCCCCTGCCGGGAGACGGCAGAGCTGGGGAGAGCACGAAGCAGGGACATTACTTGAAATTCTGACATTTGTTATTTATTCAGTTGCACCGGGGGATCCTGCGGGCCCCAGCCAACGGCCCTGCCCATCGCTCTGGCGGGCAGGGGGTTCCTGACAGCCAGTCAGCATGCTGTGGTCCTGCCCTCGCTTCCCTCGGTACCTGGTCTCCACGGCTGGGAGACCAAGCATGCTCAGTGGGTGCTGCTGTGCTGGGCAGCAGGCTGGGGGCAAGGGAGAGGGACTGAGGACTGAGGCAGGCACCCTGCCCTATGCGGGCGGGAGTCCAGGGAAAACAGGGAGAGCAAGAAACAGAGGGAGCTTTTCAGCTGGGTGGAGCCTCAACCTGCCAAGGACAAGGCTTGTGCCTTTGCGCTTCTTTCTGATGGATGGAGCAAGGTGGCTGTGGTGGGAGGGGCCAGAGTGTTTGGTTTGCTGAGGCTTGTTTCCCCTGGAAGGCTCTGTGGCGGACTGGAGAACCAGTCGGAGAGTGGTCATCTCCGGGAGGAGAAGGGGGTTTGGCTCAGGCTGTTAAAAACGTTGGTTTTCCTGAAGCTTCGACTATTATTTGTATCGCAGGGGTGGGCCTAGAAACACCAGCTGAAGTCGAGGCCTGCGGTGCTAGACGCTGCACGCACACATAAGAGACAGCTGAGTTTCCAGGCTAAACAGACCAGCCAAAGAAAGGTTGGGAGTGGAAACAAAGAGAAGAAGTGATGTGGCCCAAGGCACCACAGAACCAGGAATGGCACTGGGCTCTCCTGAATCCCAACCCAGTGCCCTGCCCTACTGCCTCCGGGGGCCTTGGTGGCAGAACGCAAAGCTTTCTCCTGTCACGAGTCGCTCGCGGCTGCGCGCTCCCCTCCCGCGGCTCCACGCTCAGTCAGGCTCCGCTGCCTTGCTAGCCGCGGCTGCCGTGCGCTAACAATTTCCCCAGCTCTCCAGAGTCTCCCAGGACCAGCAGGGCTGGACGAGGCCAGAGAGTCGGTGTGAAATGAGCCTGGATTAGAAGCCCCGATTGTTCTGCATGGGAATGGAGCAGCAGAAGGCGCAGGCCTGGGGACCTGTCTGCAGATCCCCTGGGCAAGGCAGGAACGACGCCCCCTTCTCTGCCCTGCCCCAGCTGCTCCAGCTATTAATATACCTGCTACCGCGTCATCCACTCACCGCCTCGCGGGCGCTGGGTGGCTCCTGATAGGCTGGCGGGTGGGCGTTCCTTTGTCTCCTTTGCTGGTGGAATGTTCCATTCTGACGCTTACTCCGGGGGGGAGGGAGGCATTGTTTTCACCATTTTATATAAATATATTATAACAAAAAATGTGTAAAATACTAACTCTGAGAAGAAGGCACAAAATAACGGCATGATTATAATAAAGGAGTAGCTACCATCCCGGGCAGCTTCTGGTCCGAGCGTCATTGCCAGGTGTCCCCCAGGGCTGTGCTCTGTGGCCCTTTCCAGACCACCCCCCCCCCCGACTGACCTGCCATGCAGAGAAGCTCCACCCCCCCCCCTCCGGGAACAGGAGGGGCTTTTGATTGACAGGACTGTGCACTAGTCCATCCCCGTCCTCCCCGGAGCATGTGGCTTTGGTGCGGCTCCCCCAGAGTGCCGGGCACAGGGTTGCCAGATACTTTCATACAAAATACCAAACATGGCGGGGGGGGGGGGGGGGGGGAATTGGCTGAGAAAAAAAACGGGGGACCAAAGTTATTGGTTGAGGGGAAAAAAAGGCACTGCGCCTTTAAATCCCCCCGTTCCCACCAGACCCGCCGGGGGAAGAATGTCCTCACCGGACATTTGACATGAGGCCACAAATACTGGACTGTCTGGGCGAAAACCGGACACCTGGAAACCCGAGGCACTGCCGGTGCTACAGGGACTTGGGACATTCCTTCTCGGGGTCTTGGGCGGCCTGGGGAGGCGAGTTGCATCCCGCGAGATCCAGAGGAGAATGGATGGTTGCCAAGCCTGGAGGATTGAGGGGCAAACACGTTGCCCCCATTCTGCGGCATCACTTACCCGCTCGCCCTCCCTTTCCTGCCTGGGAGAAGTCTGAGCTCTCCCCCCGCCCCGCCCCAAGCGGGCAGGATCGAGGCAATGAGGGGTCTGGAAACTCGCAGTTAGATGCAAAGTCTTTTACCGTGGCCCAATGGAGGAGGAGTCCTGGGTGCATCCCCATATCCATGCTTCAGCATTGAGTCTCTCTGACTAGGCCCAGAGCCCTTCCCGGGTTACCAGAGACCAGGGGCTGTGCTGCTTTTCCCACTGCCTTCGATACCTGGCTCAGCCACACCCATTTCTGCTCTTTCTGTCCCTGTCCGGTGGGGTGGGTGACACGGAGCATGGCAGGGCCAGGTTTTGCTTCCTTTTCCCTCAGGGAAGAGCTCTTCCTTTTAACAGGGGTCTGGCTGTGGCCTGCCTCAGTCGCCACATCCAGATTTGGGGGTTGTAGAGCCGCTCCCTGCTTCGACAGGCCACGGACAGGGACACCTTCCTTCAGAGGTAGCCTTGAGCCCAGCTGATGCAGGTTCTGGAGCGTAGCTCCTTCTGCAGCAGAAAGGTTTGCTGTCCCCCATCTCCAGTTCTCCTGTTCTCCGGCCTGGGGCAGGCCTGTTCTGGCTCCCACCTTCCTGCCTGTCCTGTGCAGAGCAGATCTCCTCCAGCCCTTGCTGGTGCTGAGCGACCTGTGTCGGGGGAGCCAGTACCTCAGCCCGGTACCTCAGCTCAGCAACTGCCCTGCCCTTGTAGCCATGGCTTGTCTCAGGGTAAGCCCATCTCGCCTGCCCCTTTCCCCCCAGCTCCATGGGGAGGTCTTCCCCTGACTTCCCTTTGTGGCACCTGGGGGGAATCCGTCGTGGCTGCCAAGCCCCCTGCCAAGCGTGGCACAGACGAGCCTGGAGTTGCTGCAGTTGAAACTCCTGCAGCTTGCAGAGCTCGGGAGATCCTGCTGCGGCTGGCCTAGCGCACGGATCAGCTCCTCCGTGGTGCCGTGTTTGCAGCTTGTGCCAAACACTCACCTGCCGTGCGCGCCCTGGGCCGAGTGCCTGCGCCTGCGCTGTCTCTTGGCTTAGGGAGGCTCTTCTGCGCCCACTCGGGAATAAGCAGCACCTCGGGGCTCCTTCGCTGGTGGCAGCATCTGCCCTCTCAGGGCCTTTCTAGACCCAGCCCTTTGGCTAGGTCGCTACAGTCCAGTTTCCCCCTCTGGAATGCCTCACGATCCAGGCCGCTTCCCCGCAGTGGCTAATGGGCTGCTGGAGGCGGGAACCGCATCCCAGCCTCTACTCCAGGAACCCCGTAGATCGGTGGCAGGCAGCCTGCCCATTGGGGTTCTATGTGGGGCCCACGGGACGTTCTGTGGACCGTTGGCCACGCACAGGGTTGCGGATTCTGCTGCTTTTCATCCGCAGGGTTTTCTTCCTACGAAAGTGACAGGCAGGTAAAGCCAGGGCACGTGAAGGGAGGCGCGTGCTGGTAGCCACAACACTGAGAGAGCCGGGCACTCGCTCGGCAGCCAGTCCCAGCGCTGCCGCAGGTCAATCAGCACAGCCCACCGATTCTAGCACAGCCACAGCACTACCCTCTCCTGGGAAACTGCCCTGGTTCCGACAAGCTTGTGGCCCGTGGAGATGGAGGTGGGCCACTTGTGCGGCCATTCACTAGCCTAGGCTGCCCCTCACTGCTGTGTGCATCCCACAGCTGCTCTAGTTCCCTGGGCCAGTTCCCCTGTGGCTCTGCACCACCTGGCCCCTTACATAGGGCGCTAGCCTGTTGTCCATGAGCTCTCCACACTGAGCTGTCCATGGAAATGTGACTCTTCCAGCCAGTCACCCAGTCTTCACTCCCTGAGCTCCACACAGCAACTAACTGCTGCTCGGTTCTGCAGCTCCTTTTGTATGGCCTTCCTGGCCTCTAATTGGCTGCTTCCCCTGCAGCCACTCTCGCCTGCTTGGAGGACCTCTCTACTGCCTTTTTCTGGGGTAGGACCTGGCAGGACCACAAGGCCTCCAGCAGGGGGCCTCAGGGAATAGTCACAGGGAAGCTGTGAATTTGCTTTCTCGTTTCTCAGCCATTCAGGTGCACTCAGCTCACGTTTTCCAGGTTCTCTGGTGCCATGAGGGCTGGATCCTCGTCTTTCGAAATGAACGCGGCGATGCTGACAAAAGCGCTTGTTGCCAGGAGCTGGAGCTTTTAAAAATCCCAAATATGCCCTGCCCTGGCGACACTGCCCTTCCCCCTCCCTCCTGCCCCCCAATAGCTGCCAACGGGGGCCAAGGGGGCACTTGCCTCAGGGCCCAGCAATTCAAAGGGGCCTGGGGCTCCCAGCCCCGGCTAACGGCAGCAGCGGCAGCTGGAGCCCCAGACCCTTTCGATCGGCTCTGGGGTGTGGCACCAGGCAGTCTGTGCGGCTCTGAGGGCTGAGGGGTGGGGGTCAGCACCGTGCTCCAGGCTGCCCCGGCCCCACCCCTCCCACCCAAGGTCCAGCCCCTTCTGGGACATGGAGCTGGCCCCACACCCATCCTGCTGGGGGCCCACGGTGTCTGTCGGCCCTGCTGAATAGCTGTCGCTAGTGTCCTGTCTGTCTCCTACATGGAGCTGGACCCTCCCGTCTGGACTGGGAACCTGCCCCTGGAGGCCAAGTCAGCTCGTTTTGAGGCAGGAAGTCCTTACGCCATAGAAGAAACAATCCCGCCAGCTCTCCGCATGGCCGGCTGGCCCAGGCAGAAGGCAGGTTCTTAGTGCCACGTCCTCGCGGTTCCCATTCTTCCGAACGGAACAGCAAAGGCTGCAGGGAACATTCCTCCTGCGCTCGCCATGTGTCTGCAACGTCCCTGCCCCACTGGTGCACCGGCCTCACCGGCTGACGTCTGGCTGCTCTCCCGCCGCTCACTACGGCTTGCCTCCGCCAGGGTCGGCCAGCGGTGCTCAGAGTACGGTCCGTGGTCTGCCGGGGGGCCACAAGCTCGGTGCTCAGCCCCCCGTCCCTGCAGTGGGGAGCCTGCGCTGGCGCTCCAGCCCCTCCCCACCCTGTGCTGTCCTGCTCGGGGGGGTGAGGCCCCGAGTCTCGCGGGCTGGATCCGGCTGGTGGGGGCAGGAAGCGGCTCCATGCACTGCTCTGGCTAGGGGGGGCGACAGCACAGGAAACCGCTTGCCTGGAGCCTTTCCCTGCAGCGCCCATTGGTTGGAATCCTGGACAATGGGAGCAGCGTGGGGCGGAGCCTGGCAGTGCCGGGGGCAGAGCCAGGTAAGCACCCCCCATGCCCGACCCCCACTCCCGCATCCCCCTCGCGTACACCCCTCCTACCAAGACCCTCCCACCCCCAACCCGCTCCTGCCCCCTCCCTCGTGCCCAGCCCTGCCCACTCCAGAGGTGGTTGGCTGGTGGCCTGTGGAGATTCGCATTGAGCAGGGTGGGCCACAGGCCAAAGCGTTTGAGAGCCCCGTTCTAGATCACGCCACGTACTGTGGCGAGAAGGGGCTGGCGCTCTGTGCGGGTCCTACGGGCCAGGATCCGGCAGCGGGAGCCTCGTTCCGAGACAGGCCCTGTGGGCAGCAGTGCGGCCTCCCCGCGCACCAGCCGCGCACCGGCGAGACAGAACAGCGCCTTGTCGCTGGGGGAGGCCGGCCTGCTTGTGGCTTCTGGGCGCCTCCCTGGCGAGCTACGATCCTCCTGAGATAAGCCCTGACACGGAGCCAGGGAGCAGCCTGCGCCCGAGCCAGCCCGAGCCGGGGTGCCTTTGCTTTGCCTAATGCCCTAATTCGCCCTAAGAAGTGACGGCCCCCACCACAGAAATGTCCAACCCTGGGGGCCCACAACTGGACTCCTGAATCCATAGTCACATTCCCTTCCCCCCTCCCCCGGGGCTAATCTCCTTCAAGAGCCTGGCAAAGCCCACTCTGGAATAAGCAGCCTGGCTTGCTGCCCCCCCCCCCCCCCGGCTGGTTTGGGGGCCCTGGGGCCCTCTGCAAATCAGGCTGCTTGTGCATTGTGTGGCGGCTCCCGGGAGGAGGGAGCAGAGCTCTGAGCAAGAGAACTCGGAGTTCCCCTGCCTGACCCGAGCCTGGTAAGCGACTAAAACGCCAGCGACTCAACACTACGCCGGGGACGTCTGCACCTCGTTACCTGCCCAGAGAGCGGCCCTGGCTCCGCGGCCATCGGCAGCGCTTCCTGAGCCTCGGGCTCCAGCCCGGCTCCGAGAGCGCTGGGCCAAGGGCTGATCCCTGCTAATGGCCGGGGGGCTGAGCACATCTGTACAGGGGGCCCTTTGCCTCTGCCCTCCCGGAGGGGCTGTGACGAGCTGCAGGAGGCGTCTCTGAAGCCCCAGCGCTGCCCCGCTCTTAATACCGCGCGGCGCATGGGAGGCCCTCGCTACCATCCGCTTCCTGCGATTGTGAGTGGTTCTCGGCAGCACCTTCCCCCTGGTTTCTGAGCAGCCGGCTGCGCGGGCGCACGTCTCTCAGGCGGGGTGAGGTGTGTGCGGCAGGACGGCAAAACTGGCTGCCAGATTTTTGCCCTGAGATTTCGTTTCACACTCTCGTCTCCGGCGCACACGCGTTTCCCCAGCCAGTTACAGAGCGATCGCCAACGGGACCCTGCTTCCTGGGCTTGTACAGAGCCTGACCTGGCTGTCGCATGACACAGCCCGGCTCCCCGCATTTAACTCCTCAGTGACATCAAAAGGGACACTTCCAGCACGCTCACTTAGCCTGAGCCCTGCCACCGGCAGCCCCCCCGCTGTCCCCGTCGTCAGTTCTGGGCTCGTTATTTCCACTCCAGCCCTGCTGAGGAAGCGGGTTTTGCCCACGAAAGGTCATGACGCTACGTAGTTTTGATCGTCCCTAAGGGGCCGCAGGGACTCGTTCTCCGTCACCGACACCCCCGGAACAGGCCATCCGCCTCAGCATGACAACACCTGCCGGGGGGAGCGGCTGTGATGTCACCAAGGGGCAGGGCTTAGCCAGAGGCTACAGCCCCCATTAGCAGTGACCCCAAGGCTCCCCCTCCCCAGGGAACGAGCAGCCCTAAACATCAGGGGTGCAGCTTAAAGCCGGCCCCGCCCCAGAGCCTGTCGGCCATTGCTGCAGTGAGCTGGCTCCTGTGTGTGACCGAGACCGGCCAGGCCGGGTCGGAGCAAAGGCCCCTCCAGCCAGCGCCCGGTGCCCCAGAGGGAGGGAACAGAACCAGGAATCCTCACGCGATCCCTCCCGTCACCCGTTTCCAGCCTCTGACCATCCCGGCCCAGCCTGGCTCACAGCCGCTGATGGACATGACCCCTATGCAGGTATCTAGCTCTTTTTTGGCGACGAGTTCCACAGGTTGTGTGCTGTGTGAAGAAACGCTTCCTTTGGTTTGTTTTAAACCTGCTGCCTGTTAATTTCATTGGGTGACCCTAGTTCCTGTGTTATGGGAGCAAGTAAATCACTTTTCCTTATTCACTTTCTCCACACCCGTCATGATTTCATAGACCTCGATCCTAACCCCCTTAGTCTCCTCTTTTCTAAACTGAAAAGTCCCAGCCTTAATCTCTCCTCACACGGCGGCTGTTCCAAACCCCTCAGCATTTCTGTTGCTCTTTTCTGAACTTCTTCCACTGCCAAGAGATCGTTCTTGAGATGAGGCAACCACATCTGCATGCAGGATGCAAGATGTGAGTGTACCATGGATTTATACAGAGGCAATAAGTTGTTCTGTCCCATTCTTAATGCATCTACATGAACTACTGCCCTTTAGCAGATGGATTAGAATGATTCACCTGTGTGGCATTGGCCTTGTACTGCTTAAAGGAGATTCACCTCCAGCAGATGAGGCCTTTGCTTTTGGAGCAAGAGGCTCTGAGCTCTGGCCCTGCTCAGATGCAGCATGATACACGGCAGCGATTGGGAAGCACTAGGCAGCCATGGAGTTGTTCCACTTCTGGCCACGCCATGTTTTCAAGTGTGGTCCCGGCCGCAAGCCCTGCTCCCAGGCTCCGGCTCTGTGCAGCGGATGTCAGAGCACAGCTGGCTCGGCGCTATCGCTGCAAAAATGCCGGGTAGCCTTCGGTTCTGCATACAGGAAGGGGAGGGGAACAGGTGGGGGCTCAGCTACTTAAAAATGATCCAGGAGATCTTTGCTCAGACTTTGCACACACAAAAATATGGGGCAAATAAGCAGCCACCAGCTTGGCGCAGAAACCCTGCCCCCTCCCCCCCCCCCACCGGAGGCTCATTGCAGCCCAGAATCCAGGGGTCTGGGGAAACAGCGGGTTGCGAAGGAAATTGTTCTGTAATCTCAACCTCCAGCTGGCCCTGCCCGGAGCCCCTCCGAAGCCACGTGCTCGCCCAGAGCCCAGTGCCAGGCACTACACCTGCGCCTCCCCCGTGGTGGGCCACGTCTCCCCCCTGCCCAGGCACAGGGGGCCAGTGGGTGCTGCCCCATCACCAGGGCCAGCTCCCCCAGGCAGACAGCGCTTGCTCCCCCCTCGCCTTCCCCGCTCAGCATCAAATGAGGAAGCAGGAGGGGGGAGGGGGACAAAGGAAACTGGCTCTAGTTTTAGTTGCAATTTTGTCACTTCAGCAGCAAAGCCAAGAGAGGCATGTCTGTGTCAGTGTCAGTGTCAGGGAAGGACCATGTCCCCTGATCCCCAGTGACCGGAGTCCCGAGCATCCCTTCCCGGAGAGCCCCCCCATCGCGGGGCGGCAGCAGGAAACGCACCAGCCCCCGGCGGCAGGGACACCATGGTAAGTAGAGCATGCGGCAAAAGCCTGGGCACTGCCACCTGCTCTGCCCGTTGGGCATCACTGCCCCTGCCCCCACTGGGTGTCACTGTCCCTGCCCCTGCCCCCATTGGGCATCACTGCCCCTGCCCCTGCCCCCACTTGGTGTCACTGCCCCTGCCCCCATTGGGTGTCACTGCCCCCTGCCCTGCCCCCACTGGGTGTTACTGCCCCTGCCCCCACTGGGTGTCACTGCCCCTGCCCCTACCCCCACTGGGTGTCACTGCCCCTGCCCCCACTGGGTGTCACTGCCCCTGCCCCTGCCCCTGCCCCCACTGGGTGTCACTGCCCCTGCACCCACTGGGTGTCACTGCCCCCTGCCCCTGCCCCCACTGGGTGTCACTGCCCCTGCACCCACTGGGTGTCACTGCCCCCTGCCCTGCCCCCACTGGGTGTCACTGCCCCTGCCCTCTGGAGTCATTGCTCCCCCCAGGGCGCTACCATAGCATCACTGCCCCCTGCACCCCACCCACCAGGGTCTCTCTTGGCACCTGTCGTGTCCCTGCCCTGGGGCGGCCCTCGCCTGCTCGCCTGGGGCTGGGAATGGGTGGCAGGGGCTGGCTGGCTCTGGAACTGCCTGGGCTGCTCATCCCCCCGAGGCCCGGGCCGGGGGCCAGGACACGGACTCACACGGACATTGTCGGGCCCGGGCGGCCGGTCTCGTGCCCGGGGAGCGCCTGCGCCGGGGGAGGCCGGGGCCTGCAGTAACCGGGGTAACGGCTGTGCGGGGACAACTCCCGGGGGCTGGAGGTGCCAGACGTGCTGGGCTTGCTTCTCAGGGGTCCCTGCTGCACCGTCCTCTCCAGGCAAGGGCTGCGGGCCGGCCCGGCAGAGCCCCCGCCCAGCCTGAGGCCGGCTCTGCCCCGGTGCCGGCGGTGCCCTCGCGCTCCACCAGCTAAGCCAGGGCTGCCGGGGCCGCAGTTACCTGGGGCCGTGCCGCACGCCTGCCAGGGAGTTTGGTGTCGCCCTTCAGTGATGCCGAGGGGCCGCCGGGCGTCTGGGGAGCCGTGGGGACGGGGTGGAGACCCAGCGGGCCGAGAGCCGCGGCCAGAGGGTGAAGGCATCCGCGCCTTCAAACCGAGAGCAGCCTGCAGGGGGGTCCAAAGAGGCTGGAGAGGGGCTGGTCTCAGTGGGGGCAGGTGGCAGAGGGAGGAGCAATGGGCTCAAGGTGCAGCGGGGGAGGGCTAGGTTGGAGATTAGGAAAAACTATTTCCCTGGGGGGGAAGCCCTGGGCTGGGTTCCCGGGGGGGGGGGAATCTCCATCCCTAGAGGTGTTTAAGTCCCGGCTTGACAGAGCCCTGGCCGGGCTGATGGGGTTGGGCTGGTCCTGCCTTGGGCAGGGGCTGGACTCGGTGCCTCCTGGGGTCTCTGCTGCCCTGGGGTCCAATGAGTCTGAGGGGTAGTCGGGTGCGACCGGCGGGGCCGTTCCGCGGGTGCCGGTGCCCTGCGAGCGGCTGTTGGTAAGCGAAGGCAGAGCCCAGCCCTGAGAAAGGGGAGAGGGCGAGGAACCCCGCTGCAGAACCACGACTCAAGGCGCTCCAGGGAGTCAGCTTCACAAGCCCGAGGCCTGGGCGCCCCCCGCAAACTGTCTCTCCAGGCCCGACCAGCGCCCAGGGCCCGTGGCAGCCGTGGGAGGAGTCGAATTTTTCGGCCGAATTCCAGTTCGGATAGTTCCATCCCGGGAGGAGACTTGGTCACAGGGAGCCCGGCGGGGTTGGCTGCGCGAGCGCCCCGTCCGCCTGCCAGGGAAGCCACTAGAGCTCTGTGGGGGCACAGAGCGTGCGGGGGAGGTCGAGGCAGGTGGAACCGAGCCCCCCAGAGAGCTTGGAGATAAGGGGGGGCGGGGGGACACCGAGGGGAGAGCGCCACTGATGACTAGAAGCAGGGGCAGGCTCCGTCTCTCCTGGGGCTTCCGTAGGGCCCCTCCCTGGGTATCGGGCCTTTTTCCATCTCCACAGTCCCCCGGCCGCGGGAGGCTGACAGGCGAGCCGAGTGGGAGTCCCGCGGCCACTTGGTGACGTGGGGCACCGGCCGGGGGGGCCGAGCGGCCCCCAGAATGGCGAGATGGGAAGAGGCCGACCCAACCCCCGCTGAGTGGCCTTTGCCTTGCCTGGTTTAAACAGCCCCTCGGCTCAGGCTGCAGCCGCCGCCCGGGAGCTCGGTCGCCCGCTTTCGTCCTGGTTCCCCCAGCGAAGCAGAGGGGCTACGCGCAGGACCCTGAAAGCCAGAGGCAGCTGCGCCATCGCCGAGTGCGGAAGCACATGGGACTCTGCTCCCTCTGGATCCTGGTGCCGCAGCCGGTCCCTGCATTTGTCCCCCACTGGCCCTGCTTCTCCCCGTGTGCAGCTGGCTGCCCCGCAGCCCCCCTCGTTCCCCTCCTCTCTGACCCTCCCCCGCCCCTGCCCTGGCGAGGTGAGTCAGGGCGTTACCCCCCTCGTTCAAATGGGGAAACTGAGGCACCAGGCTGTTGCGTGACCAGCCGGAGGCCGTACAAGTCGATAGCAGAGCTGGGCCCCGGTCATTTCACAGCCCGCGCTGTGCTCGCAGCGCCGGGTTTCTCATCCTTCCTGTTACACTCACAGAGCAGCAGACAGGACACAGCGGGCTGTGCGGAGCCTGGGTGGGTGTGGTGGCGTGACAGTTGGACGCCCTGCCCCCGTTTGCTCTGGAGATCCGGGCGGGGTTGCCTTGTAGGCTGGCGATACAAGCAACCCCCGGAGCTTTTGACAGTTTGGGGTGGCCCCCTGCTCCCCTTTCCCACGTGCTGCGTGGCCCAGCCTGACACGGGCTGTGTTCCCCCTCTCGGGCTTCGCCGTTGCTTTCCTGCCAGGAATCGCCCGTTGGCGCAGGGCCGGGCACGTGGCTCAGGCCGCTGGTGGTTGTGCCAGGGCTGTGTCTCGCCAGGGATCGGGGCCGCCAGGGCGGCCGGCAGAGAGCAAACGCAGGCGCCCGCGACAGCCGTGGGTGACCCGTGGCGTGTCCGAGCGGGACTCAGCTGCCTGGCGCGTTGCATTGCTCAGCCTCTCTGGCCGGCTGGGATGGCTGCAGGGGGCGCGGCATGGCAGGGCGTCGGGCCTGGTTTCGCGATGAGTGTTCTCTCACTGCAGCTACCTACGCGTCCTGCCGGGCGCTGCTCAGCCCCTAGCTAAAGCTCACCCGTGGCTGCCGGCCGGGACAGGCTCACGTGCGAAATAAGGCGCAGGGGCTCCACAGCCAGGCGGGTGTCTGGCCAGCGGGATACGCTCCCGGGGGAAGTCTCCCCCTCGGGATGTCCTGAGCCAGGCCGCTGCTGTGCTGGGCGCTGTGTTACAGGGCTGGAGGCGGGGGAGACGGGGCAATGGAACGGCCCGTGGCCCCCAGCTGCTCGCACTCGATGAACTCTGGTCCCGTCTGGTGGGGTGTGGGTGGGCGGCTGGCAGGGCAGGGCACTAAACACCCTCCCGGTTTCCCATGAGGTGGGTTCAGAGACAAATAATAGTGGGGGAGAGAATTCAGATGCCAGGATGACAAACTACAGGCTGCCGTCTCCATCGCTCGTGTTGTTATTCGCACTAGTGCAAGATGGGTGTGAAACACACTCACAGGAAGGTCAGATCAGACCCCTGGCTCCATGCCAAGGCTCCTGGGCTTGGGTCCTCAATGGTACTTAGGTTCCTAACTCCCATTGTAATCTACAGCAGCTCAGGGCCCCAGGAATTAGCGGGGACCAACCCAGCAATGGGAGTTTGACAGGAAGTGGAGCCGAGCGATGATCGTGAGTCTCGTTACTTGTGCGTCTACCGCCGTCGTGCCCTGGCAGCCTCGGCTGGCGCTAGGCGCTGTACACAGAACTGCCCCAAAGAGCCGGGCTCTGAGTCACAGCCGGGGGCGTCTGAAAGGCTCCCACAGTTGAGAACCTGGATGAAAAGGGCGTGGATGGGCAGGGCCTGATTACGGTCGTGGCAGGCCTAGGCCCGCACAGTCGTAGGCCTGGAAAGTGATTGTCTGTGCGGGAGAAACGCCCTGTCGCCAGCGTCGCCCGCTTGACGTCTCGCTCTGGAGCGCGGCGCCGTGTGCGCGGGTCGGGGCCCTTGGCTCTGAACTAAGGCGGGCGGGACCCACGGCGGAGGCGCGTCCCCTGCCGGCTGAGCGAAGCCCCCTCGGGGCTCTGGCTGAACGCGGCGTGTCCCACCCCGGAGGGTTCACAAGCTGCAGCGCGCTGGGGCCTTCCAGGCGCCGCCGGTGTCACTTCTGCAAGTGTCCCGGGGGCTGGACAGGCAGGGTTGTAGCCATCTGGGGTTGGGGGGTGCGGGCTGGGCTGAGGCTGGGTCGAGGGCCGGTTCCTGGGCAGGGCTGTGTCCCCAGGCTGGGCCGCGCCAGGCTGAGCTGGGTCAGGTCCTGGGCTGGGCCACAAGCTGCTGCTGCGGGGGAGGAAAAGGGGAACTGAGGCGAGCGTTGTGAAAGCACCGCGCACGGCTCCCTGCCCCGTGGCTGACAGTTACTTCAGGCTGCCAGGAAGGAGGAGTCGGGGGGCCGGGTGCAGGCTTCCCAGGGCAGCCCGGGTGGGCGCTGCCCATTCCTGCCCCCAACCAGCCCAGCCCCAGAGCTGGCCCCTTCCTCTCCAGCCCCCTCTCCCCCCAGGCCGCAGCCCCCGCCCCTTCCACGGTCAGCCCCCTGCCCGGGGGGCCGTGACCCCCTTTCCCTGCACAGGGCAGAGCAGGTGCCCGCCGGCCCCTGTGGCTCAGGGTTACTGTCGCCCCTGCAAGGCAGCACAAAGCGCGAGCGATCCAGGCCACTACCCCACACCCTGGGCAGGGCGGCCGCGCCCTCACAGCCAACCCGCCTCCGCTGCAGCAGGGCCCATCCCGGGGGAATAACACCGAGGGGTTGGCCACAGCGGGGCTGGGAGCTTGCAACGAAGCTGAGCGCGCCCTGCCCAGCTCTGCTCTCCTCTGGGACGCGGCCTCGGGCATAAGAGCTCGACCTCCGCACCGGGCGATACTCCCCTGGGAAGTGAGACGCCGCCCCCGCCCACGGCAGCTAGGACAGGGCTCCCACTGCACCCAACACCGCGGGAGGGGAATCGGTAGCATCATCTCCATTGCACAAGAGGGGAAACTGAGGCACCAAGCCGCGACGTGGCTGGCTCCCCAGTACTGCTGGGAATAGAGTCGAGGTTTCCTGACCGCTAGCCTTGAGAACGTCCTTTTGGCCTGTCGGAGAGCCAGCTACACCCTAGCTGTGAGCATGCACCTTCCCTCAAGCGGCCTACCTAGCGTGGATGGGCCTCCCTTCACGCTGCGGCTTTACTGCGGAGGAGGAGCCAGACACGCCCGGGCGCTCGGGGGCAGGATGGGCATGTGTCTAGGGGCACGGTGCTGGAGCCTGCAGCTAGTCCAGACCCGCCACGGATGCACGGCGCGATCGGGGGGGCGGGACTTGCAGTGTGACCGCCCGGTACCTCGGTCCCCCCGCTCGTAACAGCGGGAACGAGGCCTAAGGCCTGTGGGTTGGTGCAAGACTGGGGCACGACTACAGTGACAGGTGCTGGGGAAGTGCTGGCCCGTGGCCACGGCCTGCTCCGCCGCCTTCCAGGTGAAGGCCACCCTGGGGAAGGCAAGCCCTAGCCCCGCCCCTTCCACCCAAAGCCACGCCCCTTCCATCCAAGACCCTGCCCCTTCAGCAACCTCCACCCCCGAGGGAACAAGCCCCGGCCCTGAAGCCCAACCCGTCCCCCTGCTACAGCAGCCCGGCCGTGCAGACCACTCTGGGAAGGCAATACCTTCCCTTGCCTATGTCAGCCCATGGGCAAAGCTCCCATTGAACTAAACAGGAGCCAGGCCTGCCCTCGTCGGGTCTTTTTGGGGAGACACGGTGACTCTGTCAGGTCCCGTGGCTAGAGAATCCGAGAGCACGAGAACCAGAAGGGACCACAAGAGGCATTGAGTCCAGCCCCCTGCCCCCACGGCAGGACCAAGCATCTGGTCTGGGGCAGATCCTACCTTGGCCACCCAACAGTGAGTGTGAGAACCAGCCCTCTGTCTGGGGCGCCATGTGCGTGGCCGAGATGAATCGGAGCAGAAAGGTGCACTAGTGACCAAGAGGCCGTGATACAGGCAACGGAACTATTCGCCTGAACCCTTCCTGCTGCAAGTTCACGATGTCCCCGGCAGATAACGCTCCGGGCCTGTCTCGTCTGCCCAGCGCCCTGTCTCTGCTCACAGCCAGCGCTCAGTGTTGCTTGTAAGCCTCACACTTGTGCGGCCTCTCACGAGGGATTCAAATGCCACCTGGTGGATTAGCAGAGCACCCACGGCTTGGTCTTCTCCTGGTGGTGCACATTCGCACATGCTTCAGTGCACGCACAAATTATTCCACACATGGCTGGAAAAGATTAGAGGAGACCTTGCCAGAGATCTGGGAGGAAGGCCAGCAAGCCCCATAAAGCCTCGGGCCCTTTGTGAACTGCTGCACACGGACGAGCAGTCCCTGCCTGACCTTTGCCAGGACCAGCTGACCATACCTTGAAGCATGAGGCTTGATCAGCTCCTGGCTTCTCTTGCACAAGTGTCAATACCGCGAATAGTCAGACCACGGGCCGGCTAAGAATAGCATAATGAGAAATGGCGTGGTTACGCTGAGCTGTGATCCATCCGCGCTGGGTTTCTTTTTGAACTTATTAGGAAGAAAAGGCTGCAGGAGAGGGAGGCAGAGGAAGGAACTCAAACACAGAACTGAAGAAAGGGGAAAGAACGAGATGAGTCTTCTAAGGCTCTTGCCTGACCAGAGTCCTGCCTGCTGAGACTCCCTGGTTAATGGCAGCCCCCCTGTGACAGCTCTGTCCAGGAAGAGTCTCGCCCCCACGCTACCTCAGGGAGGTAGGGCAATGTTAGTACCTCATGCTTCCTGCTGCATGACTCAGCTTCACACCCCAGCGGCCTGGGGCAGGGAGCTGTAAACTGACCAGCTCCCCCTGTTCCACAGTGCCCCCTCTGTGCTCAACTCCTCAGGAGGGGCAGCAGTACTGTCATCGCTGCTGCACAAGGGGGAAACTGAGGCACCAAGCGGGGAAGTGGCTGAGCCCAACAGCAGGTCCTGTGGCTAATGAGGGAGGAGACTGAGGCCCTGTGGCTAGTCAGGGATGTGGCTGGGGTCCCGTGGCTAGTGAGGGAGGAGACTGGGGTCCCGTGGCTAGTGAGGGAGGAGACTGGGGTCCCGTGGCTACTCAAGGAGGTGGCTGGGGTCCCGTGGCTAGTGAGGGAGGTGGCTGGATCCCATGGCTAGTGAGGGAGGTGGCTGGGTCCTGTGGCTAGTGAGGGAGGAGGCTGGGGCCCCGTGGCTAGTCAGGGAGGAGGCTGGGGTCCCGTGGCTACTCAGGGAGGAGACTGGGGTCCCGTGGCTAGTGAGGGAGGTGGCTGGGTCCTGTGGCTAGTGAGGGAGGAGGCTGGGTCCCGTGGCTACTCAGGGAGGAGACTGGGGTCCCGTGGCTAGTGAGGGAGGTGGCTGGGTCCTGTGGCTAGTGAGGGAGGAGACTGGGGCCCCGTGGCTAGTCAGGGAGGTGGCTGGGGTCCCGTGGCTACTCAGGGAGGAGACTGGGGTCCCGTGGCTAGTGAGGGAGGTGGCTGGGTCCTGTGGCTAGTGAGGGAGGAGGCTGGGTCCCGTGGCTACTCAGGGAGGAGACTGGGGTCCCGTGGCTAGTGAGGGAGGAGACTGGGGTCCCGTGGCTACTCAGGGAGGAGACTGGGGTCCCGTGGCTAGTGAGGGAGGTGGCTGGGTCCTGTGGCTAGTGAGGGAGGAGGCTGGGTCCCGTGGCTACTCAGGGAGGAGACTGGGGTCTCGTGGCTAGTGAGGGAGGTGGCTGGGTCCCGTGGCTACTCAGGGAGGTGGCTGGGTCCCGTGGCTACTCAGGGAGGCGGCTGGAGTCACGGGGGGAGGTGCCGTTTCACGGTCTGTGTCTGTCTGCACCTAGACACCGTGTCATGCCCCCACCCCGACCTCATGTGATTCAGGCCTGAGGAGGGAGGCGGAGGGCCCCTACTGAGGTCAGTGCTCTACGGGAGGGCTGAGCAGGGCCCTGGAGGTCGCCTATTGTGGCCTGCGTGTCCCCTGGGGGCCTTGGCAGCCTCCCTATCCCAGGGCGGGTCTTTCGCCATGTTCCTCGCCGCAGGAGCTGAGCTCCAGTCTCACGTTAAGCAATTAAACAGGGTTCAGGGAAGCGCTGGACACGGTCCTGGAGGCTGGGTCCACCGATGGCTGTGAGCCAGGCTGGCAGGGAGGGTCCCTGGCCTCTGATTGTCAGGGGCTGGGAATGGGCGACAGAGGAGGGGTCACGTACGGATTCCTGGTTCTGTTCCCTCCCTCTGGGGCGCCTGGCGTTGGCCGCTGCCAGCCGACCGGACCCGGGGCTGGACGGGCCTTGGGTCTGACCCCGCCTGGCCACTCCCAAGGGTGTGACCAGCGTGTGCCGCATGGTTGGCTGTGCTCTCTCGGCCTCTCCCCAGGGGCTTGGCGGGGTCACTGGGGTGCTATTGCTGGTGTCCATGCTGCTATGCGGTCAGGCTGGAGAGGGCCCGGTCAACGATCCGGGAGCTGGGGAGGTTTGGGGAGGGCCTTGGGCTGGGGGAGAGTTTATTCCACCGTCTCGGCCAGCCCCCTAGAAGGTTCTGCCTGTTGCACTGGGACGAGGCTCCGGTGATCTCGGGGCCCGCAGAACCCCTGCGCCCTGGTACGCCTGGCGGGAGGCGCGCTGGACCCATTGCGCTGCCTGCTCGGCGGTCGCGAGACAGCTGGAAGGAGGTGGGGTGAGCAGATACACGGCGGCTCGCCTGACGTGGAAGGCAGGGTCGCCCATGTCGACAGCGCCCCGCACGACGCGAGGGGCGGGGACAGAGCTGGCGGGGGCTGGAAAAGTCGCTCGGGAAGGGAGGCGAACGGACAGGCGTTCCGGGGAGGCGCGGAGAAAGCGGAGCACGCTCCAGAAGCTCCAACCCGGCAGGAAGGGAGTGACAGAAGGGGTAGGAAGTGGCCCAGGGCAGGGCGGCACTAACGCCCGCGGGCTGGTGAGTTGCGGGGCGGATCCCCCGCCAGCCACACAGGGACTGAGCTGACCCTGCCTTAGGGCCCTGGGCTGGACCCGAGAGGGAGGGCGGGTCCGGGTCCTCCTACCCCATCTGCCACAGGCGGGGCGATTATTACGGGATTGCCACAGAGCGGGGCAGCTGAGAGACGGCCTGACTGGCAGGGAAACTCTGAGGACTTCAGGGGAAATACTTGAGCGGGAGGGTGTGCGACAGGGAGCTGGCCCTGCATTGGCCCTTTCAGGGCAAACCCCAGCCCTGAGCAAGGGGGGAGTAAAGCCCCAGCTGAGGCAGGCCCCACTGATTAGGGCCCAGCTGGGGGCTGTGTGTGGAAGGACTCCGGGAGAGAGGGGAGGTTGGGCTGCTGCTCTGGGCAGAGGGCAGTAGGGACCTGGGTGCCAGGGAAGCAGGAAGCTCCCTGGAGCTAAAACAGCGCTGGGGAAGGCGGGCAGGGCTAGGGAGCGCGGGCCAAGCAAGCTCCCAGGCTGCAGGGCCTGAGACAGGGCACACTGAGTAAACAGCCACTCCCGGAAGGGGCTGCGAGCCCGACGTGGCACTGCCGGAGGGGACGCCGTGACCAGGAGAGAGAGGGGAGACACCCCGTGGAGAAAGGCGCCCAGCAACGCAGGGAAAGAGCTGATTCCCGGGGGCGCCATGGTGGTGTCAGCCCCTTCACATGCACGAATCAGCTGTTCTCTTCCATTGGGCCCGGGGGTCGTGCCACCGTTGTCACCCACGTGTCACCCACGAGCCGCAGCGTCAGGCTCTTCCGGTTCCCTGGGCCTGCGCCACCAAGTGCTTGGGAAGCTGGGACCGAGACAGGAATCGATGGAAACTTCTGCCAGAGGCCGATGCGGGAGGCCCAGGCAGGTCTAACGAGCTGTGTCGCTACTCGCTGGAGTTCCCTAAATACCGAAGGGCTCGTGGGCTTGGCTGCCTCCAGCCAAGCAGCGGCTGCTGGCCCACAAGGCGGACGACGCAAGGGAGAAGGTGCGGGAATGGCCAGGGGTGGACCTCTGCAGAGAACGCCCGATGCCCACTGGTCTGGCGAGAGCCGGCTGCACAAGAGGGCCCCGCAAGGCACACGGGAGGGGACAAAGGCAGCTGGAGTTCGGGACACGCCCGCTCTGATTTCTTGTGTCAATCAGCGGGGGGGGAGGGGGGAGCTGGCTGCTTGAGCCAGAGTCCTGCTAGTCTGTGAAACCATCTGAAACCAGGCGTCCCGAGCCAGCTCCAGGGCTCCCGGGAAAGGAAAACAGCGAAAGAGGAAGAGAAGAAAAAGGGGAAGCGGAAGAGCCGACTGGCCGAGGAGAGAAGTGAAAATGCGCTGCCGCACGGCAAGTGAGCAAAGGAAACCCTGGAGCAGCAGCAACAGGCAGCACGTCCCTGGGAGAGGGGCTGGGGGGAGCGTGAATCAGTGAAATTCACGAGGGCAGCGCACGGGGCAAGAAAGGGAGCCAAAGGAGGAGTCGCCGCAGCAGGGATCAGAATGAGGGGTCGTATTCTAGCGCTTCCGCCCCACACCAAACGCCTCACAACCCCCGTGTGATTCCAGAGCGCGGCGCTAGTCCCCGCGGCCGGGCCACCCCCACCCCGTGAAAACCGGGGTTCTTTCCTGTCCGCTTGACTCGCCTCCAGGTAATGAGCAAGGTGGCTATTGAAACTGACGTTACCTTTCCCAGCTAATCTCCTAGGAGGAGACCCTCTCTTGGAGCTATTGTCCAGCCCCCTGGCCACAGGGAACAACCGGCCATTGTCCTCTTCCACCCTGAGCGCGTCTGAAGAACGGTCTCAGGTCTCTCCCCCCCCCCCGGTCTTCTTTTCTCAGGACAACCCCCCCCCACACACACACACACACACACGCTGTGAGGCCGGGTTTCCTCACACAGGAGGGGAAGGAACCCCGGGGGGGAGTGGGACGAGGCTCTGGTGGGACCGTGCAGGGGAAGAGCTGTGCGGTGACCCTGGCCGAAGGGAAAGAACCGGCTCAGCATGCAGGTGATCCTGCAGGAAGGACGCCCGTGGTGGGGCCGGGGTGAGCGCAGAGGAGCCCAGGGCCAGGGCCGTAGGGGAGCATCCTAGAAGGCGCGGTGGATGGCCAGGGGTCCGAGGCAGGGATGCTGTTAAGGGGGGCGCTATTCACAAGTGGGGCCTGGACTAACGGCAGAGGGCCCATGGCTGGGGGATGGCGTTGGGGTGATGAAGTGTCCTACTCTGATAGAGCTCCAGACGCCTGGGGTTCCATGAATGAACCAGGATCAGAGCGGTCGCCGTGTTAGTCTGGATCTGCAGAAGTGACAAGGAGTCCAGTAGCACCTTAGAGACGAACGGATGCATCTGACAAGTGGGTCTTTGCCCATGACGGCTTCCGCCCCAATATGTCTGTGAGTCTGTAAGGTGCCACAGGACTCCCTGTCGCTTTTGCATGAATGAACTAGGCCCCCGCGTGGGCCGTGCACTGGACTCGGAGGAGGACACATTTCCTTTCCCAAACAACTGAGAAGGCTGGTGATCTGGGCCACAGGGAGCTGGCGGACAACCCAGGCAGCCCCAGGGACAATCAGGGGAAACTGAGGCAGGACTCGCCGGTTGCAGTGTGGCTGGGTTGCCTTGGTGAGGGGTGAGATCGGTTTCCACCCTTGGTGCAGACATAGGATGTGGGGCACGCAGGCCATCGGGGCTCTCCGGGGAAGTATTTGTGTTTGGGAGACTGGTCTTCGGTAGCATTGTCAGTGGGATGAGATTTGACACGGCACCACGGGCTGGAAGTGGGCCAAGCCAGGGTCGCCGCTTGCCACCTGGCTGGGTTTCCCGGGATTGTCCCAGAAATCGGCCGGGCACCCCGTGCACGTGGCCAGCTCTCCGCTTGGCTGGGCTCCGGCTCACACTTTGTCCTGGAGTTTTGCCCAGCTAAGGTCTATGCCCCGCTTGCTTCCTCCTGATTTTGGGCTGCGCTGGGGGGGACCCAACCTAGAACACGTCTGTTCCCCCTGGATTCCTCTTTGGGCGGCTGGGCCTCCCCGTGGGAGGGAGCCTGGCTCTGGGATTGCAGAGGCTGCAGCGCGCGGCAAACCCTGAGCCCCCGGGCCAGGCCCCAACGTGCTGTGTCCACGCGCCGGTGCTGCTCGCGGCACGCTGACAGTCGCAAGTGGCAGGCGGATCTTTGCCACACCAGCCGGGCCAGGCAGGTGGGGGAGGGGTGATTTCAATGGAGAGTCACATTCCCTGCTCTTGTAGATCGGCCCGGCTCCATTGACTTCACTGTCGTCTAGTAGCAGAGCCACCGGCCTTTAATAGCGGCAGAGTGAGTTAGTGCCAAGTGGGACCGTGAGCTTCCGTGGGCAAACCCATCTCCAGGCTTTGTTAGTCTTTAAAGTGCTACCAGACTATTGGTTGTTTAAGTTTTTCCATAAATAATAATGACACTTGGCTCTGAGGTAACCCCTGGGACCTGCAAGCACCTTATAAAGGGGCCTGGACATTATTCTTCATGTGGGGAAACTGAGGCACACCGGTCACACGGTGAGTCGGTGGCTGAGCATGGCTCAGAGCCCCGCCTGGTCCTGTCCTCCAGGCTCAAGCCCTGTGTGTTGGACCACGCCGCAGTCTCGAAAGCATTTCCCTGGCGCTGCTGCGTGCGGTGACTCTCTCCTGTCCCTCCCCAGGGCAGCAAGGAGCGGTTTCACTGGCAGAGCCACAATGTCAAGCAGAGCGGCGTGGACGACATGGTCCTTCTCTCCAAAATCTCCGAGGATGCGATCGTGGAAAACCTGAAAAAGCGCTTCATGGACGATTACATTTTCGTATCCTTTCCGGGGGCCGGGCTGGGGGCACCAGGCGGAGGCTTCTCAATGAACCCCAGACACCGCACCGAAGGGCCTTTCAGAGCTCAGGAGTCTGTTTTGTCAGGTCCAGATCTGCCCTCTCCAGGCAGATGGAGCCGTATCCCTGGCCTTCCTGGGTGGGAGATGCGGGATCCATCATCCCCAATAGTCTGCTGTCGTAGGGGCCGCAGGGAGTCCCCCATGAGCCTGAGGCTCAGGCCTTTTCAGGTGCAGATGCAAAACCAGATGCTGTCTCCCCCCGGGTACGGACGTTCCTGCAATGGCGGGGGCCCTGCACGGATACAAAGTGGGTATCTGCATCTGCCAAAATGACCTGTGGCTAGAAAGCCAGTTTCTGCAGATTTGCAGGGTTCTAGATGCAAAATGTGTATCCGCATCCGTATCGACAAAAGTGGCCCGTGGTTATCCGCACTCACATGGGCGGATGCGGATACCGGTGGATTTGCAGGGCTCTAGCAATGACACCTGGTGTTTCTGGAAGGCTGAATGGACCCATGTAAAAAACCCCAGGCCTCTAGGAGCGGAATTTTCCAAAGGGCTCAGGGCTCCAAATCAGAGCCAGACTTTCAGAAGAACTCGGCTCCCATTTACACGCCAAAGCGATCGCCTGGACTTCCAGAAGAGCTCGGCCCCTCGGGCACTGGGAGCGCTCCGGGGATTTCAGTCTTCAGGGTCAGCGGGGAGGCCAGGGACAGCTGGAAACCCCCTTGCCCCAGAGCTGCAGGAAGGGCTCAGACACCCCTGGCCTCCCTGCCTGGTGCACTGGCCATGCAGGGTGCCCCACGTCCTCCTGCCGGCCTCGGCTTGTGGGAAACAGAGCCCAGAGCTTTGGGAACTGTCCCTTCGGCCCAGGCCTTTTCCCCAAGGGACGAAGCTTCTTCCTCACTCCCCTCCCCCCCGGAAAAGTAGAATTGGTCAAAAAATGGGGGCAGGGCAAATCTGAATGTTTGGTGAAACATTTTGGCCAAACCCCAAACTATTCTAATTCCCACGGAGGAAGCAGTGCCTCATGGGAGTTGTGGTTCTGAGTACTTATGCTCCCATTCTTCTCTTTGCGTCAGCTGTGCTTTCTGGCCAGACTGCATCTCCCATGATGCATTGCAGCCAGGGGCTCCTGATGTTCTCCTCCTCTTACCAACCAGGTAGAGCGCAAAGCATCCTGGGAGATGTTGTCCTACGGGAGAGCTTGGCAGGCCATAAGAGGCACACAAGGAACTTCCCATGGTGCACCACTTTCTACCTGTTGGCAAACAGGACTCCCTGGCGGCCACGCGCCATGCGAGATGGAGTCCGGCCTCGCCCTCGAGGAGCCGGGGAGCCCAGCCCCCCCGAACTGCACCCCCCGGAGACATTTTAATTGGAATAGTTTGCTGCAGAAAGTGCCTGTTGTCACAACCGTCACCCAGTTTCCCATCAGCCCTAGCGCCCCCTCCCTTCCCCTGGAAACGGGAGCGTGCAGAAGGGGCTCTTACGTGTGCGCCTCTGTCTGACCTTCCCCGCGGGGCCGGCCTGAGGGCGCAGGGTGCGAGCCGATGCCGCCAAGCACAGCCAGGCCGGCTGGAGCCGAGAGCCAAGCTGCTGTGACAAAAGGCGGAGTATTTAAGCAGCAGCAGCAGAGGGAAAAGCACAACAGGCCCCCAGCTGCGCCCCTGCGCTCGGTTGCTGGCTTGAATGCCCGGGTTGCATCGAGCTGGCTTTGCTCGGGCATGCTCAGTACGGGCGTCTCACAGGAAAGCAAGGCGGAGAGGCAGAATTCCGAACCTGGGTGGGAGCCGGCGTGCGGGGCCCTTGCCCAGGCTGGCTGTGTGCCTGGGGCCGTGATTTCAGGACCCTGCGCCCAGGAATCCAGCTGCCAGTCAGACTGCATGGCAGAGAGGCGTCCTTGGGATACCTGGGGCATAGGCCAGCGAGTGAACATCAGAGCGGCCAGACGGGCCAGACCAGCCCAGGGCCCTGTCTGCCCACAGCGGCCACTGCCAGGTGCCCCAGAGGGAGTGAACAGAGCAGAGAATCATCAAGTGTTCCCTCTTCTGTCGCCCATTTCCAGCCTCTGACAAACTGAGGCGTGGGACACCCTTTCTACCCATCCTGACTAATCAGCACTGATGGACCTAACCGCCATGAATTTACTACGTTCTTTTTTGAACCCTGTTAAAATTCTGGTTTTCACCACATCCTCTGGCAAGGAGTTCCACGTGTTGACTGTGACTTGGGTGAAGAAAAACTTCCTTTTGTTTGTTTTAAACCTGCTGCCTATTGCCTTGCACTGCCCCCCTGATTTGCATGGACTGTGCAGTGTGGAGCATAGTGGAACCTGCTCCCACCTCCTGACCCTGCTCTGAAACCCATGTGCCTGTCTATCATTCACGCTATCTCTGCTCAGATATCTCTGCTCAGATATTGATATCATTCACGCTATCTCTGCTGGCCAGTTTCACTTCCTGGCTCCCCTCCCTTCCCAGCACTGCAGCAGGACGGTTGTTAGACACCACCAACAACCTTGCCATTTAACAGCTATTTACAGTCCGGAGAGTGTGTACCCACTTGGGTGTTACCCTCTGTGATGGCACGTTGGGGGTCCCCCGTCTCCTGCACCCCGAAATGGCACAAACAGACTGCACCAGCCGGTGGAATAGAGGAAGTTTATTGCCTCTCCAGGATACAGCACAGCACAGATGGAATCTGGTCACAGAGCTGGGCTAGGATGCCTCAGGCCCCTTTGAGATGAGGGAGACTGGGCCCCTAAACTCCAGCCCCTTTCCCTAGGCTGTCTCCTCCCTGCTTCCAGCCAGCAACTAACTCACCCTCTTCCAGCCCTGCCTCCCAGCCAGGGCAGCATCCACCTTCCTTTGTTCCTCTCCATGGGGGGTGTCTGGCCATACTGGTTTGCATAGTGACTCATTTTGTTTTGCTGGGTCGTGGTACCCACGGCAGCCAGTGGGGGTTACCCCAGAGCCAGCAGCATAGAAACCAGCCAGGTACCCCCACTACGTCACACCCTCTGACTCGTGCCCCTGTTCACACGGAGCCAAGGGGTGTACAGTGTTCCCAAACAGAATGGCTGGGTGTTGCACTCCCATTGCACGGGTGTAAATGCAGCACAGGACAAGAGAGAATCCCACCCCTTCTGTATTTAGTCAGAGAATCCTAGAACGCTAGAGCGGGAAGGAACCTCGAGAGGCATCGAGTCCAGTCCCCGCCCTTGCGGCCGGACCCAGCGCCGTCAGGAAGCAGCAAAGCCTTTTTATCTTTACAAAATCGAAATGGTGAGTCTGCGAGGTGCCGTGGCAGCTGCTGAAGGAAACCGTCCCGGTTCCACGTGCCCTTATCTCCGGGAAGACGGGCTCACCTGGCAAGATCCGACCCTCCCGCTGGGCCTGGACCTAGGGGCTATCCCTGCCCCCCTGCGCCACCTGGTAGATTTTGCAGTCGGTCCCTACATGCTGGAGATGTTTCTGCTCCCCTCATCTCGGTGCGCTGAGCTGGGAGGAGGGCATCACGAGAGCCAGGCTCGTCCATTTCACCCGCTGCTGACTAGGCACCTGTACAGCTGAGCATGAGCAGGCCTTCCGGTCGCTCCCTCTGAGACAGGAAAGGGCCGTTCCCTGCACCTTACAGATCAGGGAGCCCGGGGCCGAGGGGAGGACGGAATCCAGGTCTCTGGCACCGCAGGCCCACGGCTCAGCCGCACTGTTCCAGAAGGAATCTGGCCCGGCTAAGCTCTCGGCTGTTCTCTGTGTAAGCACCAAGAACACGCTCCTCTCCCCGAGCCGCGAACAGCCCAGGACGTGTGCGCCGCGCCGCCCTCCGGCTAGCTGGCAGAGCGCCGCCAGCCCCACTGGCTACTGTTCTCCTCCAAAGGAGCAGCAACCTCAGGTAGCCACCCTCAGCTCCACGGTGCCTCTCAGATCCTGCCTCCTGGCCTCTGTGCTGCTGCCGGTCAGGTCCTGGGACAGGATTTCCCCGGAGAGCTCCAGGGGGGAAGTGCTGCTCTTTCCCTGTGATGCGCCCCTGCCTCACCCCCAGCCTGAGCACGGAGCCTCCAAGGCCAGCTCCTGATCCCCTCTCCACCAGCCCCCAGCTCAGCGTTTCTTTGTGGACTGCGCTTGCCCATGGCTGACAGCTTCCGCTGGCCTGGCTCTTGCCTCCAGCACCTGCCCCCGGCTCCTGCCTCCTGCCCCCGGCTCCTGCCCCTGGCTCCTGCTCCCTGCTCCTGCCTCCTGCCCCCAGCTCCTGCTCCCTCCTCCTGCCTCCTGCCCCTGGCTCCTGCTCCCTGCTCCTGCCTCCTATCCCCAGCTCCTGCCCCCGGCTCCTGCCTCCTGCCCCTGGCTCCTGCTCCCTGCTCCTGCCTCCTATCCCCAGCTCCTGCCCCCTCCTCCTGCCCCCAGCTCCTGCTCCCTCCTCCTGCCTCCTGCCCCTGGCTCCTGCTCCCTGCTCCTGCCTCCTATCCCCAGCTCCTGCCCCCTCCTCCTGCTCCCTCCTCCTGCCTCCTGCCCCCAGCTCCTGCTCCCTCCTCCTGCCTCCGGCTCCTGCTCCCTGCTCCTGCCTCCTATCCCCAGCTCCTGCCCCTGGCTCCTGCTCCCTGCTCCTGCCTCCTATCCCCAGCTCCTGCCCCCTCCTCCTGCTCCCTCCTCCTGCCTCCTGCCCCCAGCTCCTGCTCCCTCCTCCTGCCTCCTGCCCCTGGCTCCTGCCCCTGGCTCCTGCTCCCTGCTCCTGCCTCCTATCCCCAGCTCCTGCTCCCTCCTCCTGCCTCCTGCCCCTGGCTCCTGCTCCCTGCTCCTGCCTCCTATCCCCAGCTCCTGCCCCCAGCTCCTGCTCCCTGCTCCTGCCTCCTGCCCCTGGCTCCTGCTCCCTGCTCCTGCCTCCTATCCCCAGCTCCTGCCCCCAGCTCCTGCTCCCTCCTCCTGCCTCCTGCCCCCGGCTCCTGCCCTGGCCCGGCGGAGTGGCGGCCGAAATTGTGGTTTGCACTGAGGCCTCTCCAATGCTCCATCGCTGCTTCTCTGCACCTGGCCAGGGCTCCAGCCAGATGCTTTCTCAAACTGGGGCTTTTGCGAGCCTCCCGGGTGCCCCCAGCCTGCGCTGCTTGCCGGGTCGCTGCCATTTCTCCATCATCCCCATCGGGGGGACGGGACGGGACAGCAAAGAGAGCAGCTCCAGCTGGGCAGGCTCAGGGCTTCTCCGGGACAGTCCCTTTGCGGGGGGCGGCGGCGAGGGGGCCACAGAGCAGCCAGGCAGGGCAGCACTTCCTGGAGTGATGGAAAAGGTGCAAGGAGCTGCAGCTGTTCCGCTTCCTCTGGCACATGAGGGTAACCACCCGAGGGGCTGCGGGGGCGGGGAGGCAGGGTTCCCTGTAGGCTGAGCACTTGGGCAGCCGCCCAGGAGAAATTCACATGGTGCCCGCAGCCGGGTGCCCCCCCACTCATTTCTCGGTGCACAAAACAAAATTTATTCCACACTTGGATGGAGAAAAAGTAGCGGGCACCCCGGTTAGGGGGTGAAACAGGAAAGATGGGGGGAGGCTTTGGCCAGATTATGGGCACCCTGGCTGCAGCTCCGCTGATGCGTCTCGGTCCCTGCCCTGTGGCACCCCTTGCTTTTTGAGTCCTCAGCCCTCTGCGCCGCTCCCCAATTCCCCCGCCCCTGCTTTTCCAGCTCTGCCCGTGCGCCCCAGCCCTCGCCTCCAGCCTCCCGCACCACTTGGGCACCCGTTAGACTAGAACAGGGCTCACCCCAGAGCGAGACACGTTCCGGGAGGCCGGGTCCACCGCCGGCTGTGAGCCAGGCTGGCAGGGAGGGTGGGAACGGGCGACAGGGGACGGGTCCCGTGAAGATTCCCTGCTCTGTTCACTCCCTCCGGGACGCCTGGCGTTGGCCGCTGCCGGCCGACCAGACACGGGGCTGGAGGGAGCTTTGCTCCGACCCAGCCTGGCCGCTCTGATGTTCTTATTCCCCCCGCGCGCGGTCAGCCCGCGAACCCTTCGCCCCAGGATGCTGAGCTGCCTGAGTCCCCTGCTGCCCCAGCTCGGATGCCCCTGGCTGACCCGCCTCGCCGCCGTCCCTCGCCCAGCAGGCCTGTGGGGACCCTACGCAGCCAGCTGCTCCAGGCTCTGGCTCCAGAACCCTCCTGCGCCCCGCACGCCCCTGGCGTTGTCTCCTCGGGACACCGCACTGGGGAAGGGGGGGCTCAGGGCCTGGAGCGCCCCTCCCAGTCCCGTTGCTGGCAGCCCCGCGCTGGGGGGTTAATTAGCGCCTTCCAGCGGCCAGGGCACAGCCGGCAGCGTGGCGCTTTGCATGGCTGGGTCCTTGCGCACAGACTCCTCGTGACCTGACGCCTGAGGAGAAGGGAGCTTGACCCACAGACACACCAGCCTGTCTGGGCCCTGGGCCCCGTCCTCGTGGCCACCCAGGGCCTTTCTTCGGCTCCCACAGCCCAGCCCTGCCGGCAACGAGCTCTTTCCAGGCCGGTTCCCGGGCTCTGGGGCTGGGAGTCGGGTTCCCGGGGGCGATGCCGGGAGCAGCGCGCGCCGGAAGGGCCCCAGACGGAGCTGCAGTCGCTCCGCTCCAGCGGGCTGCGGTTTCCAGCGCCAGCACAGCCGTGTCCTTACAAGGCTGTGCGCTCTGGCAGCCCGGCGTGGGACCGCCTCCGCTTGCGGCAGCAGCCGGAAGGGCTGGAGGGGCCGCCCGTTGGGCTCGGGCCTTTTAAAAAAAGCGCAAACCCCAGAAACCTCCCTCTTCCTTTTTCTCTTCGGCTGCTGTGAAGACCCAGAGTCCGGCCATGACTCAGCCCCGAGCACTTCTGCATTCCAGAGGAAGCGCCAGCACCTGCCCTGCGCCACCTCGGCCCCGCCTTGTCCCCTCTCCAGGGGCTGGCCGGCCCCCCGCGGCCCCCGCTCCCTGGGGACGGGCCGTACCGGCCTCTGCCCCAAGTGGGTATGAGGGGCCACGTCCCGCTGCAGCAGCTGTCTCAGGGAAGGGAGCGTCGCAGCTCTGTGCTAACCCTGTGTCTTCCCGCCACAACGTCCGCCCCCCCCCCCCGCCCTGCCCTCCCACTCCTCTCTGGGGTGCAGGGGCCTCCACCTTCGCTCTGCCCCGGGCAGACACCACGGGCTGCGACTGCACAAGGAAGGGTCTATTCCCCCCACTCAGCCACCCTCCCTGCCTCAGTTTACCCCCGCTGAGGGGCGGGCCCATCCCGTTCTCCCCAGCGTCGGCGGCGTGGGGTTTGCAGTGCAGGCCAGCGAGGCTGTGCAGGCGGGTTTGCTGCCCGTGGGGCTGGCTGGGAACACGCGCAGAGGAGGGCAGGAACTCGGGCGGCTGGAGAGGCTGCAGAAGGCCCAGGGCAGGGAGGGTGCACGTCAATGGCGTGAGGAGGAGCAGCGGGCGCCATCCCGCCTCGTGCTCCAGCCAGGGCAGCCTCCTGCCTCGCCACGTGGCACCGTGGCTGCGCCCCGCCCAAGCGGTGCTGGGGAGTGTCCTTCCGCTCCGCGAAGCACCCGGCACGGAGGCTCGGCGGCTGCTTTGCTTGCTGCGAGCTCGCTGCCTCTCCGAGCCGCCCAGGGCAGAGGTGCTGGCGGCCGCAGGCAGGGGCAGCCCCTCACCCGACGGTGCAGGGCAGCCGCTGTTTCCACAGGCCTGGCCTGGGCTCTCAGCCGGTCAGAGGCCGCAGAAAGCTCCAAGGCAGCTTGGATGGGAGGCAAAGACTCGGCACCTGCGTCCTTAGGGGAGTCTGGAGAGAGGAAGAACCGCCTTGCACCAGGCCTGGCCCGGGGGCGGCGGGTGATGTGGGCCAGGGGAGGCTTTGCCTTCCCAAAACTGCCTGGGGGCTGGGGCGATGGTGCAGCAGCCCCCGTCCTCCAGGGGGCCAGGAAGGATCAGGCCTGAGGGCTGGGGTTAGGTAGGGTTGGGGGGGGGAGGTGGTTGAAGGGGCATGGTCTGGGGAAGGGGTGTGGCTTTGGGGGGAAGGGGCGGGGCTTGGGCCAGCTGGGCCTTCACCCCCCGCCCATGCCGTAGTCCAGTGCCCGATCTCCTGCGGCGTGACCGCCAGTCCGGCTAGCGGATCAAAGCCCGGGGGCACCGCGGCTGGGATTCGGCATGGGATGTGGGGGCAGCGCAGCCTCCTCAGCAGGCTCCCACAGAGAAACACAAGGAGGCAGACGCCCTTAACCAGCCGCTCAGACCTACATCGGCTCCGTTCTCATCTCAGTCAACCCCTTCAAGCAGATGCCTTACTTCACGGACCGGGAGATCGAGCTGTACCAAGGAGCGGTGAGGCGGCGACTCCGGTTGTACCTTTGGTGATGTGCCAGCCGCGCACACGTTTCTAGCTGGCAGGGCCCCGCGTTAGGTTAGCTGAGACCTCGGGCAGGGCGGCAGGAGGCCAGGGTCTGGTCCCCACTTGCTCCATGACCTGCTGGGTGACTATGGGCAGCTCCCTAGGCGTCCGTCTTCTCGCCAGCTCGAGGGGCCGCAGAGGTAACTGCCGTACTTCTTTCTGAACAAACCCTGCGTTAAACTTGCAAGTCCAAGTATTGTGTCCGGCTCTGGGCCTCCACTATAGAAAGGATGCGGACGCACTGGAGAGGGTCCAGTGGAGGGAAACAAAAATGATAAGGGAGCTGGAGCACATGACCTACGAGGAGAGACTGAGGGCATGTCTACACTAGCAGCCTAATTCGAACTAGGGCTGCAAATGGAGGCGTTCGGAATTGCAAATCAAGCCTGGGATTTAAATATCCCGCGCTTGATTTGCATCTTCGCCATTTTTGAAATGTACAAGCCTGGAATAACTGCCCACATCTACACGTGGCAGTGAAACGGCCGTTCGAAATAAAGCTCTAGTTCCTGCGATGAGGTTTAACAAGTAGTTCGAAATAGGGCTTTATTTCAAACGCCCGTTTCACTGCCGCGTGTAGACGCAGGAAGTTATTCCAGGCTTGTAAATGTCCAAAATGGCGCCCGGCTGGGAAGATGCAAATCAAGCGCGGGATATTTAAATCCAGGGCTTGATTTGCAATTCCGAATGACTACATTTGCAGCCCTAGTTCGAATTAGGCTGCAAGTGTAGACACATCCCGAGGGATTTGGGTTTGTTTAGTCTGCAGAAGAGAAGGGTAAGGGGGGAGTTGAGAGCAGCCTGCAACTTCCTGAAAGGGGCTTCCAAAGCAGATGGAAAAAGGCTGTTCTCAGTAGTGATGGATGGCAGAACAAGGAGCAACGGTCTCACGTTATAGTGGGAGAGGTCTAGGTTGGAGATTAGGAAAAACTATGTCACTAGAAGGGTGGTGAAGCACTGGGCTGGGTTCCCTAAGGAGGGGGTGGAATCTCCATCCTTCGAGGTTTTTGAGTCTCGGTTTGACAAAGCCCTGGCTGGGTTGATTTAGTTGGGATTGGTCCTGCCTTGGGCAGGGGGCTGGACTTGATGACCTCTGGAGGTTTCTTCCAGCTCTATGATTCTATGAACTTTGGGTAAAAAACATTACTGAGAAGTTGCATTTATTCCAAAAACCAACTTCAGAAGCCCAGGGACTTCAGAGCTAAGATTAGACTTACAAGAAACCCAAAGCTATTAAGAGAGGGAAATTCATGGGTAAGACACCCAAATAACCTTAACTCTGCCCTGTAGGGAGGAAATCTGAAAAACTCCAATGTGTCTTTAAAAATCAGTTGACTATAATCTGGAAGCACAAGCATTTAAATGCAACTGTCACACTTGTATAGTTACCACTTGCCACTGCTATCGGGCAGAGTTAAGGTTGTTTGGGTGCCTAACTGGAGAAGGGAGATGGAGGATGTCTGTCCCTTATCCTCCCAGGGAAAGCTCTGCTTACTGGCCTGTGTCTCAGGCTCTGTGCTGTGGTTAGTAACCATCAGTCCCATTGTTTGTTGGCCTCTAGGCTCAGTATGAAAATCCGCCCCACATCTATGCTCTGACCGACAACATGTACCGGAACATGATGATCGACGGAGAGAACCAATGCGTCATTATCAGGTAGCAAGAACGCAGACTCCCAAATAACGGAGACTTGGCTGGAGGACAAGGGGGGTTGTTCTCAGGGGCTGCACAGGGTCAGCTCTGTTTCTCAAGGACCCCATATGAGCCCCACAGAGAAGGCATGAGCAATTCAGTCAGTGTGGCACTGGACTGACCCCACTGGGGGAAGAAGTAAAACAGAAGAGCAGGGTTGGGTTATGGCCTCTGGGGGGGTCATTAGAGACTCCACCCCACTTTGAGTATCACTGGGGATGTTAAACCTGGGGTCTTGGCTGAATTCCAGTCCCTCCCCTCTAAATTCCTCTTCCGGTTTTGTCGGGGTGCAGCATTCTTCACTTCCTCCCCTATGTTGCCGTGCGCTGGTAAGCTGCGGCGTGGCTGTGTTGCAAAGGCAGCTGCCGGCAGTGGCGGGGTGGGGCAAGCGTTCTGGAGGTATGTAATTTGCAAAGTTGCTCAGGGAGGGAAAGCCCCATCGAAATGTGAGGTTATTCCTCAGTGCTGTTATCAAAGGCACCCAAATAACCTTAACTCTGCCCCATAGGGGTGAAATATGAAAAAAAATCCAATGTGTCTTTAAAACTCAGTTTACTGTAATCTGGAGTCACACGTGTTACCCTGCAGCTGTCAGGCCTGATGCCCTGGATTCTGCAAGCCTAGCAGGGAGCACATGGCAAGCAACACAACACCGGGCTAGGAAAGGGTTCCACAAACCCGCCACGTAACTCTGCCCTCGCTCACTCCCGTCCTTCCTTTCCCTTGCGCTCTGAGCGGTGTGTGCACCGCCACCACGTTTCTACACCCGCGATCCTACCCCTCCTCTTCAAAGAGAGCAGGCTAGAGGAAAGCTAGAGCAGGGTCAGCTGTGGTGTGCACTCAAACTGCTGCGTGCGGGTGACGGCGTCTGACAGGGCTACTCAATGGTGTCGCTGGCTAACCCTGCCCATGGAGACAAGCCCTAGTGTCCTCTGCCCGATCAGCACTGCACGGCCGCTTTTCACACTTTACTCTCAACCACGATCACAGCTCGTCTCCATGGCGCCAGGTGCTGCACGTCCATGTCCCCTCCAATCTTTTCCTTCCAGCTGCAGATTTTTTCCCATTGGCGTGTGGAATAATTTTTTCCAGATGTGTGCGGATGTGCACTCACAGTAGACACACAAAACCCAGCGTTGGGCACTCTCTTCATCAGCTGGGTGGCATTGGAATCTCTCGAGTGGCCGCCCAGCTCACAGGGAACACGGCTGTGCATGCACCTAGTAAAAGAGAGTTCCTACCTCCTCCCCCAAGACTTTCAGTCCAAGCAGACAAGCCAGGCAAAGGCTGGGAGAGGAAACTGAGGCACAACAGAGGGCCATGACTTGTCCAAGGTCCGTCCTGTAGGTCAGTGGCAGAGCCAGGAGAAGAGCCCAGGGGTACTGAATCTGAGCGCAGCATTCGGTGCCTGTTAGAAAATTGCAAAGAAGCTGCCCGGATGTTGGGCAAGCCCAGAGACGGCCCTTTTGGGACCAGGCACCACAAGTGAGAGTAATCCAGGAGCCCTGAAATCCTGCTGCCTGCCAGCCCACCTGCCACAGAGACGGGCAGCCGTGGATCAATGTGTCTGCACATCTCCGCCCCCCCCCCCATTCCTATCGCAGGGACGGGAACCACCCAACCCTGCCCCGCCCTCCGGTACCCAGCAAGGTCACAGAGCACTAGACCTGGAGGAACCTCAGGAGGCATCGAGTCCCGTCCCCCGCCCTCACGGCCAGACCCAGAACCATCCCCCAAGGTGTCTGTCTAACCTGCTCTTCAATCTCTCCAGGGTTGGAGATTCCACAACCCCCCCCCCCCGGCAATTTATTCCAGTGTTTCACCAGCCTGACAGGCGGGAAGTTTTCCTAATGTCCAACCTAAACCTCCCTTGCTGCAGTTTGAGCCCCTTGCTTCCTGTCCTGTCCTCAGAGGCCAAGGGGAACAAGTTTTCTCCCTCCTCCTTGTGACACCCTTTTAGATACCTGAAAACGGCTCTCATGTCCCCCCTCAATCTTCTCTTTTCCAACCCAACCCAACCCAATTCCTTCAGCCTTCCCGCATAGCTCGTGTCTTCTAGACTTTGAATCGTTTTTGTTGCTCTTCTCTGGACACTCTCCAATTTCTCCCCATCTTTCCTGAAGTGCGGTGCCCAGAACTGGACACAAGACTCCAGCTGGGGCCTGACCAGCGCAGGGCAGGGCGGAAGAACGACTCCTCGTGTCTTGCTCACCACACTCCTGCTAACGCAGCCCACAATCACGTTGGCTTTTTTTGCATCAGCGTTGCTGCTGACTCCTATTTAGTTTGTGGCCCACTCTGACCCTAGATCCCTGTCTGCAGGACTCCTTCCCACAGTCGCTTCCCAGGAGCTCCCTGCGCCAGGCCCAGAGGACCCCGCCGGTCTCCCCTGGGGGAATTATTTACCCTTTGTACTACGGGGGCTGAACGGCCCTGAGGCAGCGCTGGGCCCCTCTGTGCTGGGCAACCCCTGTGCCACGTGGCTGCAGACTCTGTACAAAGGCTGGGAGAGGAGTGCCCGGCCGAGGGGCAGGCGTCCGTCCGCGGCAGAGTGAGGCCTCGCCTGTCTGGGCCCCCGAGCGGCGTCGGGTGGGTGACGCCTCCCGCGGATCCCTGGTTCTCTGGGCAGGTGATTTCACCCCCTTCCCTTTGCCTGTCTCTGCAGCGGGGAGAGCGGGGCTGGGAAAACGGTGGCAGCAAAATACATCATGGGCTACATCTCCAAAGTGTCGGGCGGTGGAGAGAAAGTGCAGGTACGGCTCCCCGCCCTACCCCCGCCCTCGTGCCTCCCCCGGGCCCAGCCCTGTGCTCCCCCACCCTCGTGCCTCCCCCGGCCCCATCCCTGTGCTCCCTCCCTCCGTGCCTCTGCTCTGCCTCAATACCCCCCCCCCCCCGGCCCCATCCCTGTGCTCCCTCCCTCCGTGCCTCTGCTCTGCCTCAATACCCGCCCCCCCCGGGCCCAGCCCTGTGCTCCCCCACCCTCATGCCTCCCCCAGCCCCATCCCTGTGCTCCCTCCCTCCGTGCCTCTGCTCTGCCTCAATACCCGCCCCCCCGGCCCCATCCCTGTGCTCCCTCCCTCCGTGCCTCTGCTCTGCCTCAATACCCCCCCCCCCCGGCCCCATCCCTGTGCTCCCTCCCTCCGTGCCTCTGCTCTGCCTCAATACCCCCCCCCCCCGGCCCCATCCCTGTGCTCCCTCCCTCCGTGCCTCTGCTCTGCCTCAATACCCCCCCCCGCCCCATCCCTGTGCTCCCTCCCTCCGTGCCTCTGCTCTGCCTCAATACCCCCCCCCCCCCGCCCATCCCTGTGCTCCCTCCCTCTTCACTCTCCTACTTTGCACCCTCTTCCTCCCGGCCCGAGAGCAGCTCTTCCTTCTCCCGAGGCCCAGGCTGGCCAGGGCAAGACAGCACACGCCAGGCACCAGCCCCGCTCCCTCTTCCAACCAGCCACACCGGGACTGGCCCTTCCAAGCCCAGAGCTCCCGGGGGGGCCGGCAATTCCCAGCACAGCCCAACAGAGCCGGCGGTGCCAGCGCCTGACATTGCAAAATGCCCGTCTGCCCCGGCGCAGCCCCGGAAACCCCAAATCTGTGCCGAGAGCGAGAGCAACACCCGCAGGCGGGATCGAGCCCGAGCCAGGTGGCTTTGAGCCCGGGCGGGAGCGGCTCAGGCGCTGCTCCAGGGGGCCCAGGCTCCACTCTGCCTGCAGGCGACCGGGGGCTCGGAGACTCTGCTCTCTCTGCACAGCGCCCCCCACCCACAGCCGTGCGGGGAACTCGCGCCTCCCCTGCCCCTCGGCTACCCAGTGCGCCCTGGGCCGCTTGCAGTCACCCTTTGCCATTGTGCCCCCCACGCCGGCCCGGCCCCCGTCTCACTTGCCCGGCCTCCTCCCCAATCCGCAGCACGTGAAAGACATCATCCTGCAGTCCAACCCGCTGCTGGAAGCCTTCGGGAACGCCAAGACCGTCCGGAACAACAACTCCAGCCGCTTCGTGAGTCCCCAGGGCCGGCCCTCGCGGCGAGGTGTCCCGGGCAGGGGAGGGGGCAGGCTGGGAGACATGCCGGCCCCAGGGGGCCACGGCTTCATGGGGCCCTTCTCCTTCAGGCTGCATGTGCAAGTTCTGGGACCCACCCTCAATCCCCTCATCCCCCGCAGCAGGGCCTCGGGCTCGGGCTGCAGCCGGCTGGGAGGCTGGCTTTGGGTAGGGCGGGGGTGGGCTGTGTGGCCTGGAGCGGGATCAGCTTGTAGGAAGCATCTAAATGGACATGGTCACTGTGGCAGGTCAGCGCCCCTGAGGGTCGGGCCCGGAGACGGGAAGGAAACAGAACCCTGAAGGGACAGGAAAGGGCCAGAGATTGAGGAGAGGGACTTTGCAGCCTGGAAAAGAGACGGAATAGGCCAGAGGCCAATGCAATCATGACTGGTGTGGAGCTAGTACATTAGGAAGTGTTATTTACTCCTTCCCATAGCACACGAACTAGGGAATTAATCGCAGCAGGTTGAAAACAACCCAACGGCAGTTTTTCTTCACATGACGTACCGTCAACCTGTGGAACTCCTCGCCAGAGGATGTCGTGAAGGCCAAGACCATAGCAGGGTTCTAAAACGATAAATTCATCAGTGGCTGTTAGCCAGGATGGGCAGGGCGGGTGTCCCTAGACTCTGTTTACCAGAAACTGGGATTGGGATGGGCAGGATCACTGGACGATTCCCTGTTCTGTTCAGTCCCCCTGAAGCACCTGACGTTGGCCACTGTCAGCAGACAGGATGCTGGGCTGCTGTGACCCAGTCTGGCCGTTCCTATGAGATGACCCAAAACCCGAACTCTTGCGCCCAGGTCTCCATAGTACTATTATTTGTTTCACAGTAGAACCTAGAACAGGGGTGGGGAACCTCAGGCCTGGGGCTCGGTGCAGCCCCCAGCTTGCCTGGATCTGGCCCCCAAGGCTCAGCCCCCGTCTCCACATGGGGGAGCCTGTGTACTCCCGCCCCACGGCTGCCCCACCGCATGGCCCCCCAGGCTCTGGTGCAGTTTCTCAAACTGTTCCACGGTGCACTGGTGTGCCGCGGAGAACAGAATTCAAAATGGCCGCCCTTAAAGGGGCAGGCAACCTTTATTTTTTGCGCAATAACTTTCCCCCGATCCTTCCCACCCCCCACTGACTTTTTTTTTTTTTGCTCAACAAAAAATCCTTGATGTTCCTCATAAAAACCATCATGTTCCTCAGTCTTAAAACGTTTACGAAACACTGCTCTGGTGTGAGGGGAACGTGGGGAGGTCTTCCTCCTCCGCAGTCCGGGGCTGCGTCGGTAAGGGGCTTGGGGGGTTTGCGTGCGGCCCCGACCGACTCGTCTCTGGGTCAGTGGCCCCCCGCCCAGAAGAGGTGCCCCACCCCCACCCTAGAAGGAGTCGGATGCACTTGTCATGGAAGCCAGACCCCCAGAGAGCGGGCAGTGACAGGAGACAGCCTGAGGCCTGGGACGGGGGGGGAAGACTCCCTTGGGGGCAGGCCCTGCAGCGACATGCTGGATTCACAGAGCAGTGCTGCTGCCGCACGGCTGAAACGCCCCCCCCCCCTTTGCAGGGGAAATACTTTGAAATCCAGTTCAGCCGGGGCGGCGAGCCGGACGGGGGGAAGATCTCCAACTTCCTGCTGGAGAAGTCCCGGGTGGTGAACCAGAATGAGAGCGAGAGGAATTTCCACATCTACTACCAGGTACCGGCCCGAGCAGGGCAGGTGCGCCACGGCGCCACGTGCGAGTGTGAACGGGGGGAGTGTGACAGTGCACATCGTCAGTGCGCACAAGTCACTGCCTAAGGGTGTCAGCCTTGTGCCAGGAGGCGAGTGTGCACACAAGCCTGCACGTATTCGTGTGTGGGCGTGCATGGGAGTGTCCGTGTCTGCCTGGGAAGGAGCGAGCGTGCCCCCGGCTTACAGGGGCTGTAGCACGCCTGCTCACTAGTGCTGAGCGGGACCTGGCGCTCAAGGGGAACAGACTGCCCCAGGGCTGCCGGGCAGGGGGCCCTCTCCGGAGCCCCCAGCCCAGCATTCGCCCTGCCCCTCTCCCGGCAGCTCCTGGAGGGGGCCTCCCAAGAGCAGCAGCAGAACCTGGGGGTCATGAGCCCCGATTATTACTACTACCTGAACCAGTCTGAAACCTACAAGGTGGACGGCACCGACGACCGGAGCGACTTCCACGAGACCATGGTGAGTGGCCGGGGCACGGGGGGCGTGCGCTCACAACAGCCCGGCCGGAGGAGGGAAGTCAGATTGCCCCAGAAGGCCGGCCCCGGCCTCCAGCAGACAGCCTGGGCTCCCCGCCCATCCTCCGCCGGGGACGCTTGGACATGGGCTGGGATCCCTGAGCCAGTGGGGCTGCCATCTTGTATTTTCCCCCATTGTTCCTATGGCAACCGAAAGGGGCCCGTGGCCTGCTAGGTCGACTCGGCTACATCCCTGCCCTGGCACAGGAAGGGGCCTTCCGGGGCACCGGTCCAGTCCTCCGCCGTCCCCGTCAGACCTGTGCCCGTCGCCCTCCTCCCCCCGTCAGGGTGCCCCTCGGAGGAGGGTGCCCCGAATGCTGGGCGGCGTCCTGGCCGCTCTGCCTGTGGCGCGTTTCGAAGATAACCAGACACGATTGCGCAGTGCGCTGCCGCCCCCTCGCCTCTCTCGTCCCACCCCTTTCCAGGACACTGGCAGGGCTGCTCGTGGCCTTGTCCCTGTCACCTGTTCCCTACTAGATAGACGCTGCCTTCTTCTCGGGCAGCATCTCTTGGCCTTGGAAAACACGCGCGGGTCGGCCCCGCCTCCCAACCCCTCACTGTCCACAAAAAGTCTCGAATGTTTTCCCGGCCGAAGGGCCCGTTGCAGAAACGTTCCCAGTGGATTGGGTTTTGCTGGTGGTTTTGTGTCCCAAATGTCCCTGGAATAAACGGACGGGCAGAGCCCCCAGCCCCCCAGCCGGGCCGCAGGCTGACAGATGGTGTCTGCCCTCCAGAACGCCATGCACGTGATTGGCATCTCCAGAGAGGACCAGCAGCTGGTGTTGCAGATCGTGGCGGGAATCCTGCATCTGGGCAACATCAGCTTCCGAGAACAGGGCAACTACGCGCAGGTGGACAGCCCCGACTGTGAGTACCCAGCCTGGCCCGGCCCCCAGCCCCTGGCCCCCGGCCCCACCCAGAGGGAAGAACCGGAGGCAGCTGCCTGTAATGTGCAGGCTGGAGTTAGTCAGAGACGGACCCTGAGTGCCTCAAGTTGCTGTTTTAGTCAGTGGCACCAAGAGGAGATGCTGGGCAGTTACAGGCCAGCTCCTCGCACGACAGGTCTCCGAGCACAGCAGAGCCACGGCCCAGCTCCTTGTGCCCATTCTACAGACAGGGCGACTGAGGCCCAGAGAGAGGCAGGGGACCGAGCATGTCACTGGTGCACTAGGAATAGGAGCCAGAATCCTGCTGGGCCCAGCTGCCCTGCCAGAAGTGGGAATAGAAGCCGGCACCCCCCTCCCCTCTCTCACCACAGCCCCCCGTCCACGTGGTCTGGCTGTGCCCTGGCTCCCAGCAGCGGCGGGGGGGCGGGGCACTGACCCACTGACTCTCACACCCTTCCCAGTGCTGGCCTTCCCCTCCTACCTGCTGGGGATTGACCGGGAGCGGCTCAACGACAAGCTGACCAGCCGGAAGATGGACAGCAAATGGGGCGGCCGGTCGGAGTCCATCACCGTGACCCTCAACGTGGAGCAGGCGTCCTACACCCGCGACGCCCTGGCCAAAGGGCTCTACGCCCGGGTCTTCGACTTCCTCGTGGAGGTGAGGGGCTGAGCAGTGCCCCAGGGCCCCAGGCCGGCGGGAAATCGCAGGCGCTTCCGAGCCTGGCTGGGGACCAGCCTCCTTGGAGACCGAGGCCCCTCTCCCCAGGGCTGGCTGCAGGCTTCCCAGGTCACCAGCCGGGGCCCAAAGAGATCCATGGCCGGGTTCTCCTCAGCCGCCCCGACACCGCCCCAGCGCTTGAGGGCAGGGGTGCGATGGGCCTTCCTCACCCCGCAGCCTGCAGCAGCCCTCCCTCCTCGGCAGGGAGCAGCTCCCCTCCCCGGTCCCCCCCCCGGCCCCGTTGTCTGACCCCGTCTGAGCATGGGGCAGGGCTTCTGGCTGGCACCCGAGTGCCAGGGGATGGATGGAGAGAGAGAGAGAGAGAGAGAGAGAGAGGGAGGGAGGGGTGGATGGATGGGGTGTGTGGGAATAGACAGACAGACAGACGGGGTGGATGGGGACAGACAGACAGACAGGGTGGGATGGGGACAGACAGACAGACAGATGGGGTGGATGGGGACAGACAGACAAACAGACAGACAGACGGGGAGGGATGGGGATAGACAGACAGACAGATGGGGAGGGAGGGGGATAGACAGACAGACGGGGTGGATAGGGATAGACAGACAGACAGAAAGATGGGGAGGGATGGGGATAGACAGACAGACGGGGTGGATAGGGATAGACAGACAGACAGACGGGGAGGGATGGGGACAGACAGACAGACTGACGGGGAGGGATGGGGACAAACAGACAGACAGACAGACGGGGTGGGATGGAGACAGACAGACAGACGGGGTGGGATGGGGACAGACAGACAGACAGACAGACGGGGAGGGATGGCGATAGACAGACAGACAGACGGGGTGGGATGGGGACGGACAGACAGACAGATGGGGTGGATGGGGACAGACAGACAGACAGACGGGGTGGGATGGGGATAGACAGACAGACAGATGGGGAGGGATGGGGACAGACAGACAGACAGACGGGGTGGGATGGGGACGGACAGACAGACAGATGGGGTGGATGGGGACAGACAGACAGACAGATGGGGTGGGATGGGGATAGACAGACAGACAGATGGGGTGGATGGGGACAGACAGACAGACAGACGGGGAGGGATGGGGACAGACAGACAGACAGACGGGGTGGATGGGGACAGACAGATGGATCCATCGATCCCCCCTCCAGGGCCCATGGGCTGGCGAGTGCCTGCGCTGCGTGGGCTTGGCTCTGACTCCGGTCTGGCCTGGTCGCCGGGCGGGCTCTCGTGCAGGGTGTGGGGTGGGCAGGGGCTGGGTTTGGCTGGTGGCTCCCAGGGCCAGGGCCCGGCGCGGGAGGGGAGCGAGAAGAAGGGGCGCCGGGCTCACTCCCTCCTCCCGCCCGCAGTCCATTAACCGGGCCATGCAGAAGCCCCACGAGGAGTACAGCATCGGGGTGCTGGACATCTACGGCTTTGAAATATTCCAGGTACGCGCCCCGCTGAGCGGGGGGCCAGCCCCTTCCGCAGGCGGGATCCCTCCGCGCGGCACAGCCCAGACGGGCAGGGGCCCCTCGCGGCCTGCGCTGCCGAGCGGGGTCCCCGGAAGCAGAACCCAAAGGTTCCTCCGCGGCACTTGCCCAACACCGGGCTCGTCTTCAGCGCCCTGCTCCTCAGGGACCGACCTGTGCTTGCCGGGGGTCAGCCCCACGGCTGTGAGGCACCCGCGCCCCCCACAGCCCCGTGCAGACCCTTCTGCATGAAGCACCCGGCCAGCTGCCCGCCCTCCCCCGACTGGGCCTCGTAGCGCTTCGGCGCAGGGGGGCCCCGGCCCAGCGAGGGAGACCCCCAGGCGGAGGCCAGCTGCTCACAGGGGCGCTGCCCGGCTCGCTGGCTGCATGGCCCCGGAGCGACCTGCCCAGCCCCCGCTGGGATCCCATTTTCTCTCCTTTCCCATTCGGTAGAAAAACGGCTTTGAACAATTCTGCATTAACTTTGTGAACGAGAAGCTGCAGCAGATCTTCATCGAGCTGACCCTGAAAGCGGAGCAGGTACTGTGGCCTGGGGGCAAAGCGCCGCGGGGGCAGGGCAGGGACACCCCGTAAGGCTGCAGGTTCGGAAATCTCAGGGGTCTATGCAAATGAGGCACTGCCTCATTTGCATACCTCCTTTTCTTTCCCCTGGTGGGAAAGCGGCTGGGCTGCGTGTGGCTCGGGGCTTCCCCGGGGCCCCGCTGCAAAGCTTGGCCCACGTCTCCGAAGGCATCTGCAGCGAGCCCAGGGCCCAGAGGCAGGCGCATGGGCCTACTCGGGCGGCAGGTGGTTCGCGCCCTAGGAAGGAAACGCCTGTTGCCCAGCGGCCGGGCCGCTCTCGTCTGTTGCAGGAGGAGTACGTGCAGGAGGGCATCAAGTGGACCCCCATCCAGTATTTCAACAACAAAGTGGTGTGTGACCTGATAGAGAACAAGCTGGTAAGAGGGGGGGTCTGCGGGGGCCGCGGGGGGAGGGGCCGCGCTCACAGCTGGCTGAGACACTCCCTGGGGAAGATGCACAACCATGGGCGATGGGGGAAGGTTGAGCTGGGGAGGCAACCCTCCAACCCCGCCCCTAGCCCCGCCCCTTCTACCTAGGCCCCGCCCTATGGGAGCCAAGCCGCCTCCCCCCAGCATCCCAGGGAGGTGGGGTGGCACGTGGCCCCAGAGCATGGAGAGGGAGGGCACTGGGGGCAGTAACACTCCCCAGTATTCCTACAGCAGGCGTTCTCAGGGCGGCTTGGGGGCGGGGCCAGGCTGGTGGCTTGGGAAGGCAAAGCCCAGGTGTATAACCCAGTGGGTGCCACCAGCGAGTCAAAACCGCCGTGTGGTCCCTGCCTGCCCTGCACCACCCCGGGCAGCCGCCCAGTGCTGCAGCGAACACGGGGCCCACGTCCACCTGCTGCCTCTTTCCCCCAGAATCCTCCTGGGATCATGAGTGTCCTGGACGACGTCTGTGCCACCATGCACGCCAAGGGGGAAGGGGCCGACCAGACCCTCTTGCAGAAGCTGCAGGCCGCCGTGGGCACGCACGAGCACTTTAACAGCTGGAACTCGGGCTTTGTAATACACCACTACGCAGGCAAGGTACACGGCCGGGCCGCACTGCCCAGCATGGCACCGGGCACGCAGGAGAGCACACGGAATGGGGAGGAAGGCACGCGGGAGAGCAGGCGGCACGGGGAGGTGGGGTCACAGGAGAGCACGCGGCACGGGGAGGCGGGGTCGCGGGAGAGCAGGCGGCACGGGGAGGCGGGGTCGCAGGAGAGCAGGCGGCACGGGGAGGCGGGGTCGCAGGAGAGCAGGCGGCACGGGGAGGCGGGGTTGCAGGAGAGCAGGCGGCACGGGGAGGAAGGCACGCGGGAGAGCAGGCGGCACGGGGAGGCGGGGTCGCAGGAGAGCAGGCGGCACGGGGAGGTGGGGTCAGAGGAGAGCACGCGGCACGGGGAGGCGGGGTCGCGGGAGAGCAGGCGGCACGGGGAGGCGGGGTCGCAGGAGAGCAGGCGGCACGGGGAGGCGGGGTTGCAGGAGAGCAGGCGGCACGGGGAGGAAGGCACGCGGGAGAGCAGGCGGCACGGGGAGGCGGGGTCGCAGGAGAGCAGGCGGCACGGGGAGGTGGGGTCACAGGAGAGCACGCGGCACGGGGAGGCGGGGTCGCGGGAGAGCAGGCGGCACGGGGAGGCGGGGTCGCAGGAGAGCAGGCGGCACGGGGAGGTGGGGTCACAGGAGAGCACGCGGCACGGGGAGGCGGGGTCGCAGGAGAGCAGGCGGCACGGGGAGGTGGGGTCGCAGGAGAGCAGGCGGCACGGGGAGGCGGGGTCGCAGGAGAGCAGGCGGCACAGGGAGGTGGGGTCACAGGAGAGCATGCGGCACGGGGAGGCGGGGTTGCAGGAGAGCAGGCGGCACGGGGAGGCGGGGTCGCAGGAGAGCAGGCGGCACGGGGAGGTGGGGTCGCAGGAGAGCAGGCGGCACGGGGAGGTGGGGTCGCAGGAGAGCAGGCGGCACGGGGAGGCGGGGTCGCAGGAGAGCACGCGGCACGGGGAGGCGGGGTCGCAGGAGACCACGCGGCACGGGGAGGCGGGGTCACAGGAGAGCACGCGGCACGGGGAGGCGGGGTCGCAGGAGACCACGCGGCACGGGGAGGCGGGGTCGCAGGAGAGCACATGGCACGGGGAGGCGGGGTCGCAGGAGAGCACGCGGCACGGGGAGGCGGGGTCGCAGGACAGCACGCGGCACGGGGAGGTGGGGTCGCAGGAGAGCACGCGGCACGGGGAGGCGGGGTCGCAGGAGAGCACGCGGCACGGGGAGGTGGGGTCGCAGGAGAGCACGCGGCACGGGGAGGCAGGCACGCGGGAGAGCATGCAACACGGGGAGGGGGGCACACGAGAGAGCAGGCTGCACAGGAAGATGGGCATGGGGGAGTGCATGCAGCACGGGGAGGGGGGCACGCGGGAGAGCAGGCTGCACAGGAAGGTGGGCATGGGGGAGTGCATGCAGCACGGGGAGGGGGGCACGCGGGAGAGCAGGCTGCACAGGAAGGTGGGCATGGGGGAGTGCATGCAGCACGGGGAGGGGGGCACACGAGAGAGCAGGCTGCACAGGAAGGTGGGCATGGGGGAGTGCATGCAGCACGGGGAGGGGGGCACGCGGGAGAGCAGGCTGCACAGGAAGGTGGGCATGGGGGAGTGCATGCAGCACGGGGAGGGGGGCACACGAGAGAGCAGGCTGCACAGGTAGGCACGCAGGAGAGCATGCGGCACGGAGAGGCAGGCACGCAGCTCACCCGCAGAGCGCAGGGTTAGCTGCAGGACAGGCCGCACGGCGTGGGTACCCCGTATGCACGGGGCGGGTAGGAAGGGGGCTGCAGTGGAGACGCTGTCCCGGCGCGAGCTGTCTTTCTCTCCTGTGTCTGTCCGGCGTCTGGCTCCGCAGGTGAGTGCCACGGTGCTGCAGCGCCAGGCACTGGGCTGGGGCTAGGTCGTGCCTCTGGCACCCGCCGCCGGGGGGGATCCCTCAATCTGCCCTCTGCCTCCATTCTCCGTCTGGAAAATGGGGATCACCCCGGCCCACGGGGGCTGACGCCCTGCAGGCAGGAGGGTGCTGAGGGCCAGGGCAGTGCGTGGGGCGTGAGACCGACGCTTGCACGCGCGTGGGGTGGGGAACGTACCGCTCTCGTCCCGGGGGACGGCGGAGACACACCCCTAGGGTGCCCTGAGCACACGGCTGCCTCTAGGCAGGGACTCGGCCAAGCTGCCGTGGCCTGGCCTCAGAAGCCTGATCCCGGGGGTCGCGCCCAGCCTGCCCGGGAGCCTCCCCCCACCAGCTGCAGCCGCCAGGGACCTGGGGCCCGTGCAGGAAGGGCCAGAGCTGCTCCCGGCCGATCGACTGCCCACATGAGCCTCTGCCAACGCCCCAGGGGCGCCTGCGCCCGGAGAGGCCCCTCCCCCGCCTGACTGGCGGCTTCCCCCCCAGGTCTCCTACGACGTGAACGGCTTCTGCGAGCGGAACCGGGACGTGCTTTTCACCGACCTGATCGAGCTCATGCAGAGCAGCGAGCAGTGAGTGCCACCGGCCAGCCCTGCCCCACCGGGGACAGCACGGGGCTCCCCCCCGCCCCCCCGTGCAGCGCCCTGGCCTTCCCAAGGGCTTTCTCCCCCCGGCCCCGAGCAGCCCTGCCCCGGGTCGGCCCTTTGTTGGCCTGCTGGCTGGACGCTGGCCCATCGCACAGCAGCTCTCAAGAGACACGGTCCCGTTATTTTCCGCGTGTGGAATAAATGTTCTGTGCACCGCGGCACGTGGAGAGTGCACCACCCAGAGAGACACAGGCTGGGCTGGGAGAGGCTGGGGGCCTCTGCTAATCAGCTGGGTGGCATTTCAGTCTGTCCCGAGCAGGCGCCCAAGCGCTCCTCGTGCAGGGAACGGCACTCAGGGTCATGTGCACCAGTGCATGGTGGGGCCCCTCTTCCTGGGATGCATCAGGTCCCAGGGAGGGGAGGAAGCAGGGTGCTGGACTCGGTAGACCAGGGCGCCGCTCCTCTCTTCCCGCTGCTGGCCAGCCCTCCTGGGAGCACGTGGAGTCAGTCAGCCCTGGTGTAAACGGATGTGGCTCCATTCACTTCACCAGCCGCTGCACCTGCGTGAGCCGGACCTGAAGTGCGATCCCTGAGCCGGCCAGACCCTGCGGCGGGGAGCCCGAACCGCAGGGGCTCTGTTCTGGGACTCACACTGTGGCTGTTTTCTGCCTTTCAGCGGTTTCATCCGGATGCTTTTCCCAGAAAAACTTGATGCCGATAAGAAGGGCCGGCCGAGCACAGTCAGTTCCAAAATCAAGGTACGGCAGGCGGCTACGGGACGGGGTCTCTCTGCCCTCGGGGAGGGGGGAGCCGGCGGGCGGCTATAGGACGGGGTCTTTCTGCCCTCTGGGAGCCGGCGGGTGGCTATAGGACGGGGTCTTTCTGCCCTCTGGGAGCCGGCGGGTGGCTATAGGACGGCGTCTCTCTGCCCTCTGGGAGCCGGCGGGTGGCTATAGGACGGGGTCTCTCTGCCCTCGGGGAGGGGGGAGCCGGCGGGTGGCTACGGGACGGCGTCTCTCTGCCCTCGGGGAGCCGGCGGGCGGCTACGGGACGGGGTCTCTCTGCCCTCGGGGAGGGGGGGAGCCGGCGGGCGGCTACGGGACGGGGTCTCTCTGCCCTCGGGGAGACGGCAGGCGGTTACGGGACGGCGTCTCTCTGCCCTTGGGGAGGGGGGAGCCGGCGGGTGGCTATGGGACGGCGTCTCTCTGCCCTTGGGGAGGGGGGAGCCGGCGGGTGGCTACGGGACAGGGTCTCTCTGCCCTCGGGGAGCTGGCAGGCGGTTACGGGACGGCGTCTCTCTGCCCTCGGGGAGGGGGGAGCCGGCGGGCGGCTACGGGACGGGGTCTCTCTGCCCTCGGGGAAGGGGGAGCCGGTGGGCAGCTACGGGACGGCGTCTCTCTGCCCTCGGGGAAGGGGGAGCCGGCGGGTGGCTATAGGACGGCGTCTCTCTGCCCTCGGGGAGGGGGGAGCCGGCGGGCGGCTACGGGATGGCGTCTCTCTGCCCTCGGGGAGCTGGCGGGCGGCTACGGGACAGCGTCTCTCTGCCCTCGGGGAGCCGGCGGGCGGCTATAGGACGGGGTTTCTCTGCCCTTGGGGAGGGGGGAGCCGGCGGGCGGCTACGGGACGGCGTCTCTCTGCCCTCGGGGAGGGGGGAGCCGGCGGGCGGCTACGGGACGGCGTCTCTCTGCCCTCGGGGAGCCGGCGGGCGGCTATAGGACGGGGTCTCTCTGCCCTTGGGGAGGGGGGAGCCGGCGGGCGGCTATAGGACGGGGTCTCTCTGCCCTCGGGGAGGGGGGAGCCGGCGGGCGGCTACGGGACGGCGTCTCTCTGCCCTCGGGGAGCCGGCGGGCGGCTATAGGACGGGGTCTCTCTGCCCTCGGGGAGGGGGGAGCCGGCGGGCGGCTACGGGACGGCGTCTCTCTGCCCTCGGGGAGCCGGCGGGCGGTTACGGGACGGGGTCTCTCTGCCCTCGGGGAGGGGGGAGCCGGCGGGCGGCTATAGGACGGGGTCTCTCTGCCCTCGGGGAGGGGGGAGCCGGCGGGCGGCTACGGGACGGCGTCTCTGCCCTCGGGGAGCTGGCAGCCGGTAACACTCTCGGCCTTGCTCTTTCCAACAGAAACAGGCCAACGACCTGGTGAACACTCTCATGAAGTGCACGCCGCAGTACATCCGCTGCATCAAGCCCAACGAGACCAAGCGCCCCAGGGACTGGGAGGAAAGCAGGTGAGCGAGGCCGTCGCCACAGCCGAGGACCCGTCGCTGCAGATAAACCTTGCGAGAGGCCGTCCCGGCCCGCGAAGGCCGAGAAGCTAAACGAAGGGTGGGAGGGGAAACACCTTCGCCAGGTTCTCAGGGGAGCTCAGTGGGAACGGCCCTAGGTGTAGTGAGTAAAACCCCAGTGTCTCTGCCCCCTGCGCCAGACTGCTCCTCGCCGAGCGTGTGAGCAAGGCGCCTAAGCTTACTTCCAAGACAGACAGTCAGACGGGCACCAGGGTTCCCTCTGGGTTTTTTTTCTATCCATGTGCAGAACAAATTGCGTTCTGTGCACCGAGGCATGTGCAGACGTGCACCACCAGTAGAAACACAGGCTGCCGGCTCTGGGCGCTCTGCTAATCAGCTGGGCGGCATTTGAATCTCTCCTGGGTGGCTGCCAAGTGCTCAGCTCGTGAGGGACACAGACAGACAGACAGACAGCACATCCAGGCTACGGAAGAAATGTTTCTCTACCAGCAGGGTGCTGACTGCTCTGATGGGTGTCAGGCGTTTCCTCTGTGCGGGGGCTTTGGACAACTGCGCTAGGCACCTGTCCTCATCGTCAGGGCCCAGGCACCTTTTGTGACCCCACTCCCTAGAGCCGACATTGAACTGAAATTGAGTCTTTGGCCCCGAGGTCCCAACGCTCTTCTGAACGGTTTACGCGGGATTTCGTTGTTTCCGTCTCTTGTTTTTATCATTCCGGACAGAGTTGTTATTAGTAAAAATCCTGCCACTTGCCTTGTACACGACACGCATCATCAGTAGAGCTCAAAGCTTTCGCAGAGGGGGAAACTGAGGCACGGAGCCAGGCCTCAACTTGCCCACGATCAGCCGGCAGCAATGATCCCTCCCATCGTTTCCGTCCATGGGCGGAATACATTTTGTAATGTGCGCTGAGGCCTGTGCGAATGTGCACCACCGAGAGCTCTGCTCATCAGCTGGGGCACAATTTACACTGCCCAGCGGGCTGGGGAAAGTGTAACACGCACGCAGACACCCAGCGCCCCCTCCCTCCGTGCACCTGCACCCGCAGGCACATGCCCCCCGGCCGTGCAGGTTGCCAGACTCTCCGCGCCGCCCGGCAGCTGCCTCACCGGTGCTGTGCGTCTCCCCCTCCTGCCTCGCAGGGTGAAGCACCAAGTGGAGTACCTGGGGCTGAAGGAGAACATCCGTGTGCGCCGGGCGGGCTTTGCCTATCGGCGGCTCTTCCAGAAGTTTCTGCAAAGGTAGGGCCCCCTCCCCGAGTGCTGGGGGCCTCCCCGGCCCGGGGGCTGAGTGCGGGGCTCCAGTCTCCGAGGGCACCTGGGCCGCAGCCCACGCGGTGACGCGCCCGGTCCCGGCAGGTACGCCATCCTGACCCCGGAGACCTGGCCCTGCTGGCGGGGGGACGAGCGCCAGGGCGTGCAGCACCTGCTGCACTCGGTGAACATGGACACCGACCAGTATCAGATGGGCCGGAGCAAGGTCTTTGTCAAGAACCCAGAATCGGTAAGTGGATGGACCCCTCCCCCCCGCAAGGTGGGCTCACCCCAGCCCCTGAGGAGGAGCGAGGGTTCTGGGGCGATCACTGGACTTGCCCAGCAGCCCCCTAGAATCACCCCCTGCCATCCGGCCCACACGCCAGACGGGCCTGCTGGCCACCGGGCCCGGCCACAGAGTCTGCGGGGCCCAAGGCTGCACGTGCCCACAACAGTCTGGCACCTGGGGCGGGGAGCTCAAATGACGCCCCCACGGCCCCTCTTGGGACAGAACTTTGAACGGTCTCGGTTCTGCCTCCTGCCTGTTCCACTCCTCTCCCGGCGCCGCGCCGTCTCTGTGCACGTGGAGCAGAGGAATCCGTCTGCACCGGCAGCAGGCTCAATGTTCTAACCTCTGGGGCCGAGTGGCGCCCACCCCATAGTCTGGCACCTGAGGCCGCCTCAGCTCGCCTCGTGTAAGGCCGGCCCTGATTGTGGGTGGCTCCACCGTGGGGCCGGGCGGCTCCCAGCCAGGCGGCGGGCGGGCAGCGAGCCGCGCGTGGCCCTGAAGGCGCGGGACTCATGGCAACCGCCTTGCTCGCCTTGCCCGAAGGCCACCAGGAGCCACCACAAAACTGAGGCAAAAGGCCTCGCTCCCGCCGGGTCTCTGCGATTCTGTTAGGGTCCCAGAACCCACGGCGGGCAGAGACCCCGGGAGGCACCGAGTCCAGGCCGTGCCCCAAGCAGGACCAGCCCAACTCAGTCAGCCTGGCCAGGGCTGGGTCAAGCCGGGACTGGATGGAGTTTCCCCCCGCTCCCCTCTCTAGGGACCCATCCCGGCGCTTCCCCAGCCTCCATCCCCCTGCTGCCTGTCCCAAGGGAGACAGGGTCTGCAGAGAGCTCCTGGGCTTTTTCCTTTTGGGGTACATTGCTGGGTGCAAGAAAGGGAACCGCTCGGCTGCCAGACGTTCCCACCCATCTCCCCAGCCTTGGCGCGTGGGCCTGGCGGACGGGTAGGAGGGAGGCGCTGGCTTGGGGGAGTGTGTGCTCCGGGCTCCCAGCCCCCATGGGGAGAGAAGACAACTGGGTGGGGCCCGTGTGGCCAGCTTGGCACTCTCCGCGAGCGAAAGGCTAGAGCTAGAAACCCGTCTGTCTGGCCGGCCGGCCGGCTTTCCGCTCAGACCGTTCTGCCGACGCCCTGCTCCCGCCAGCCCCGCGGGGCCAGGGCGGCTTCTGTCTCCGGCGGCTCCTGGGCTCACGTCCCCGCACACGTGTCTTGCTGCCACCAGCTCTTCCTGCTGGAGGAGATGCGGGAGCGGAAATTCGATGGCTTTGCCCGAGTCATCCAGAAGGCCTGGCGGAAGCACATCGCCATCCGGAAGTACGAGCAGATGCGGGAGGAGGGTAAGAGAGCCGCCAGCGGAGCCAAGGCCAGGGCGGGCGGGAGATTCTCTGGAGACACTGGGCAGGTTGCTAGTGCCACGGGAAGTAATGTCCCTGTAGCCAGGCTGGTTGCCGCTGGGCTGCAGGGCAGGAGCGACGGGGAAGCCGTTCCAGCCGGGGGAACAGGCCGCAGGGCGCAATGTAGCCCTGGCCAACTTTTGACAATGGCCCTTTAACAAACTTTAGTTTAAAAGCAACGTGTCGAGCATGTGGGCAGGGCCAGGTTAACTCTTCTGGGGCCTGGGGCTACTAGATTTTGTAGGGCCAGGTAGGCTCTGGGGCAGGGAGCAGGCACGTGGGGTCTGGGAGAGAGGGAGGATGCAGGAGGGGGCTGGGCAAGAGGGGGATGGAGTGGGGGTGTGGAGTCTGGGTGGGAGGGAGGGTGCAGGAGGGGGATGAGGGTGCGGGGTCTGGGCTGCAGGGAGGGTGCAGGAGGGGGCTGAGGATGCGGGAGCTGGGCAGGGGGAGGGTGCAGGAGGGGGATGAGGGTGCGGGGTCTGGGCAGGGGGGAGGGTGCAGGAGCAGGCTGGAGTGGGGGTGTGGAGTCTGGAAGGGAGAGAGGGTGTAGGAGACTGAGGCAGCTCCCAAGGGGAACAGGTGGCTCCGCCCAGCCCTGTGCTTGCAGGCATCACCCTCTGCAGCTCCCATTGGCTGCGATTCCTGGCCAATGGGAGACGCTGGGATGGAGTTGGGTTCTATTCTCAGCTGTTTGAGGAAGTGTGACCCAGGGGTTGGAGTAGCAGGACCGGGCGGCAGGACCCGGGGTCCCGTTCCACGCTGAGAGGGAGGGAAGCAGGGGATTTAGAGCAGCAGAGGGCGGGAGGCAGGAATCCTGGGCTGTCACAAGCATTCTGTGTTTTCGGGCAAGCTGCTTAATTTCTCCGCTTCGTTCCCCTGGGGTGCGATGGTACTTAATGAATTCAGGTTTATCGTCATGTGGAAGCCCAGGATCATCCCACTTGTAGCAATAATGCCCCTGCAGATGTTTCCTAACCCTGCCCAAGGGGGTGTGCCGCTCACAAGAGGCGACACACAGGCACCTAGAATAGCAGCACAAAGGCCATGCTGGGCTCCCCTGCGCCCCCTGCACAGCACAGGCAGGCGAGGACAATGGGCATCATTACACATCAACAAGCTTCAAACAGCGAAAAGAAAATAATGTTTTGTGTCAGGCAGTTAACCTGCGGAACATGGTGCTGCAGGATGCCGTGGAGACGAGCGGCTCAGGAAGGCGGGACGTGTGTAGGATGAAGAATGTTTGCGGTTACGTTCTGCATCCTCCACACGTCCCGTCTTACAGAGCCGCTCGTCCCCACAGCATCCTGCAAAATCCCATGCTGAGGGGCCGGGCTTACGCGGGGCTGGGGGACGCCATGGGGCTGGGTCGCCTGGTGACAGGCGCTGTGGAGTTTTCCAGCCATCCCCCGAAAGCCCCAACACTGGGAGGCCACGGCTGCCTGGCCTGACCCCCCCTGCTGTGTGTCCCGGCCAGCTTCCCACATCCTCTACAACTCCAAGGAGAGGAGGAAGAACAGCATCAACCGGAATTTCGTGGGCGACTACCTGGGCATGGAGGACAAGCCGGAGCTGCGCCAGTTCATGGGGAAGCGGGAGCGGGTCGACTTCGCCGACTCGGTCACCAAGTACGACCGGAGATTCAAGGTAAACGGGCTCAGCCGGGGCCTGGCGGGGTTCCCCCTTCTCCCCGGCCAGGGGTGGGGCGCAGCCGGCCCTCTTGGGAAGGGAGAGGCACGTCCCAGGCCATGCTCCGTCTGAACGGCTTCTCCGGAGCTCTGCTGTCAGGGCCGGCAGGCAGGTCAGCCTCCCCCGGCCCAGAGCGAGAGGTGTGTGGGGGAGCAAGGGAGCGGCGGGAGGCCCATCCCCCCCCAGCCGTGGCCCCAAAGCGCTGAGCCCCCTGCCCAGCTGCGCCGCGGGGGCTGCTCCCGGTGCCCCATCCCGCTGCCCCTCTCTCCGCAGCCCATCAAGCGGGACTTCATCCTGACCCCCAAGTTCTTCTACCTGATTGGCCGTGAGAAGGTCAAGAAGGGCCCCGAGAAGGGGCAGATCCGGGAGGTGCTGAAGAAGAAGGTGGAGATCCAGGCCGTCCACAAAGTCTCGCTCAGGTAACCCCGCGCCTCGCCCCTTCCCATGGGGCCAGAGCCTCCTCTGCACCCTCTCCGGGGCAGGTGGACCTGGCGGCTGCTGGGGTTGGGGAAGCCAGGGCCACGGCGGGCAGGGCAACCTGCCCCTCCCTTCCTCTCTCCTCTCCAAGGGCCCCGGCTGGCCTGGGGGTCTGGCTGCACATGGGCACGGCGCCTCCTTCGCAGGGTCCTCAGCTTGGCCCCCCACAGCCGGGGAACCGACCCACCGCTGGGGACCAAGGCCTCGCCGACCGGGGGAGGGGCACGGAAGGGGGGTGCCAGGGGAGGCCCCGGCAAAGTGTCACCCCTACAAGGCAAATGGACCGGCCCCCAGCTTCCACCCCGGGGACCCCTGCACAGGCTGTGTGGCCTCCCCGGCAGAGCCTGTGCCGCCAGCAGGCCCGGGGGGGCTCTGACCCCTCGCCTCTGGCTCCGCCTCTTTGGAACCGGTCCCATATGAGGAGAGGTTAAAGCGACTGGGACTTTTCAGTTTAGAGAAGAGGAGACTGAGGGGGGATACGCTAGAGGTCTATAAAAGCATGAGTGGTGTGGAGAGGGCCGATAAAGAAAAGTTATTTATTAGTTCCCATAATAGAAGAACTAGAGGACACCAAATGAAATTAATGGGGAGCAGGTTTAAAACTAATAAAAGAAAGTTCTTCTTCACACAGCGTGTAGTCAACCTGTGGAACTCCTTGCCAGAGGAGGCTGTGAAGGCTAGGACTATAACAGAGTTTAAAGAGAAGCTAGATAATTTCATGGAGGTTAGGTCCATAAAAGGCTATTAGCCAGGGGATAAAATGGTGTCCTTGGCCTCTGTCTGTCAGAGGCTGGAGAGAGATGGCAGGAGACAAATCGCTTGATCATTGTCTTCGGTCCACCCTCTCTGGGGCACCTGGTGCTGGCCACTGTCGGCAGACAGGCTACTGGGCTAGATGGACCTTTGGGCTGACCCAGTCCGGCCGTTCTTATGTTCTATGTTCTTTGCCCGGCCAGCACGAGGCAGGACGACTTCTTCATCCTCCACGAGGAGGACGCCGACAACTTCCTGGAGTCCATCTTCAAGACGGAGCTGCTGAGCCTGCTGTGCAAACGCTATGAGGAGCTGACCCAGCGCAAGCTGCAGCTCAGCTTCGGTGACACGTGAGCACGGGGCGGGCTTGTGGGGCGGGGGGGGCCCAGCTGGGGCCACCTGCCCCTCGGCTCCACCCACGTATTGGAGAGCCCTGTGTGCCCAGCTTTGGGAGGGAAGTGGGGGCTAGTGGTCAGAGCAAGGGGCTTGGGAGGAAGGACTCCTGGGTTCTATTCTCAGTGCAGAAAGGGCAGAGGGGACTAGTGGCTAGAGCTGGGGGAGGCTTGGGAAGCAGGACTGCAGGGTTCTATTGCCAGCTCTGAAAGAGGAGTGGGGGCTAGTGGTTGGAGCAGGGGAGCGTGGGTGGTAGGACTCCAGCTTGGGGAGCCTAGTGGCTAAACTAGCAAGTGTGGGAGGCAGGACTCCTGGGTTCTAGGCCCAGCTCAGGGGTGGTGGGGCAGGTGGGTATTTTAGTCGGGGGCGCTGGTGTGGGTCGCTGGGGGAGCCTGGGGCCCAGATTCCCACGTCCGGTGGCTCTAGGGCTTTCGAAGCAGGAGGCCCCCGGGCCCTGACGCTTGTCTCCCCTCTTGCTCAGACTACAGTTCCGGGTGAAGAAGGAAGGCTGGGGGGGAGGCGGCACCCGCGGCGTCACGTTCCTCAGGGGGCAGGGGGACACGGCTGTCCTCAAGGCAGGAGGCAAGACCCTGAACGTCAGCATCGGAGATGGGCTCCCCAAGAACTCCAGTGAGTGCCTGGGGGCGGGGCCTGTGCTCTGGGGGCAGGGGGCGGGGCTGTTCTGCAATTAGCATGGGCTGCTGCAGGGCTGCACCCAGCGGGGAGGGGACTTGGGGAGCAGGATGTCCGGGCTCTGTTTGCAGCTCTGGGAGGCAGTGGGGTGTAATGGTTAGAGCGGGGAGGGGACTTGGGAAGCAGGATGTCCGGGCTCTGTTTGCAGCTCTGGGAGGCAGTGGGGTGTAATGGTTAGAGCGGGGAGGGGACTTGGGAAGCAGGATGCCCGGGCTCTGTTTGCAGCTCTGGGAAGCAGTGGGGTGTAATGGTTAGAGCGGGGAGGGGACTTGGGAAGCAGGATGTCCGGGCTCTGTTTGCAGCTCTGGGAGGCAGTGGGGTGTAATGGTTAGAGCGGGGAGGGGACTTGGGAAGCAGGATGCCCGGGCTCTGTTTGCAGCTCTGGGAGGCAGTGGGGTGTAATGGTTAGAGCGGAGAGGGGACCCCAGCCCCTAGCCACCCTCCTGCCTTTTCTCCCCCCAGAGCCCACAAAGAAAGGGATCCCGCAGAGCAGAGGCCGCCAGAGGCAACCAGCGCCCTCCAGAAGTGCCCCACAGGCCTCTCGAGGTGAGGCGGACAGAGCCAAAGGGGGCAAACGGGGAGAGCTGGGGAGCACCAGGCCCCCCAGGAGAGGGCCCGTAGCCTGGCTGCCAAGCACTGTGCGTTCCAGCCAGGACGTCAGCCTGGGGGCTCCAGGCGGGTCCCTGCACTGTGGGAACGTGACCTCGACCAGCCCCCGGAGTCGCCTTCAGCAGGGGAGAGGGCAGGGGGCAGGAGTCTGCCCCCGATGGCCGGGGAGTGGCACGTGGGAAGTGAGCTGCGGGTGTCCCTGTGGCAAAAGCTGCTCTCCACGGCCTGGCGGCCAGTCTCTGCGGAGGGGCCAAGCGGCAGCTACGGCCGCGAGCTCCCGGCTCAGCCCTGAAGAGCCCAGGGCACAGGCGGCAGGCGGCAGGCGGCAGGCGGCGCGCTGGGTCCCTCCCCTGGGGCGGAGAACTCGGGACAGGGATGTGACAACGGAGTCGATTAACCGAGTAACCGATACGCAAAAGCGTCTAGGTTGATGCTGCAGACGGCACGCCCCTCCCCCGCCAGGACACTTTGTGGCAGGCAGCCCGGCTCAGTCCTGGCTCGCGCCGGGTCCAGGACCTGCCCCTGCTGCGGCTCTGCATTTCCAGTGTATTAGGAGCCAGGCGGGCGGGCAGGCCGGCTCAGTTCCGGCTCACGCTGGATCCAGGAGCTCAGACTCCCCCGGACAGGGGCTGCTGCCGCCCTGTATCAGAGGGAGCAGCCGGTCTGCGAGGGGGGCCGGTTTTTAAACCAGCTCCCGCCTGGCCCCCTGCGCTGTCCCCTCTGACCCAGAGGCAGCAGTGCGGAGTGGCAGGGGCCGCACGGGAGTGGGGCCGGCGCGCTCTGAGTGCCGGCCCCGCCCCGGGGACTAGCCACTAGTCGAGTAACCGACAAGAATTGCTGAGGTTACTCGACTGTGCCGCTAACCGATGGTTAACATCCCTCCGCGGGAGCTCTCGGCACAGCCGCGCCCCAGAGCTCACGGGAAAGAGCCGGGATTGGCCCAAGCCACGTGAGCAGGGCCCCCGGACGCCCTCCTCCAAGGCGAGCGCTGCTGGGCGTCCCTGGCGCCGCCGAGGGGTCAAGCCAGGTGGCCATGAAAGGTACCGGGAGGGCGGGCTGGACGGAGGGCGGGCGTAGGCCTGGGGTTAGCCTCTCAGAAGGCCCAGCAGGACAACTGGACTCCCACCCTGCTTGGCCTCTGGCTCCGAGTCCCTGCAGGATCCGGTCAGCTGGGTGCGTAGCAGCCCCTGGTGCCCATCCCTGGCGCTGGCTCTTCCAGGGACCTGCAGGAACGGAGCGGCCCAGTTCCCCCGCAATGAGCCCAAGCAGCGGGAGCAGATGTACACCGCGGCCCAGAAGCAGGGGCGAGGGCCTCCGGCCGCCATGCTGCCCAAGCAGAGCACAAGCCGCAGGGCCAAGGCGAGACCCCCCTCGGAGCAGAACTTGGAGTTCCTGAACGTGCCGGACCAGGGCGTGGCAGGGTAGGTGGGGCCCACGGCGCAGACGCCCCGGGACCAGGGGCTTGCGCTCTCCTCCGGGGGCTCTGGCTCGCGCGCCGGGATGCAGCGCGGGCTCCCTCCGGCGCTGGGCGTGGCTCCAAGCCAGGCTGGGTGGCCTTGCCCAGGGAAGCCGAGAGGACAGAGCTTCTGCCCCATCCCTCCCCTAGGCCCTGGGCCGTGACCCTGCCAGCTGCCCTGATGGGGCGTGAGACCTCGGGGAAAGTCCAAGCAGCGGCACGGGGGGCGTGCGCACGGAGCACGCTGGCTGCTGCCGGGACGGCCCCGTGGAAAGGCCCTTTTCCCCGTGGGCAGGTCTGGGCCAGGCGGGGCCAGGGGGGTCCACGCACAGGAGCTGGGCCCCCATTGCTCAGAAAAGGCAGCCTGATCCCCGGGGGGGCCCGGCTCGGCCCTGCGCTGACTGGGGGCTGTGGCCTGTGCTCTCCAGCATGCAGAGGAGGAGAAGCGTGAACCAGCGGCCCCCCCCGGCGGGACGCCCCAAGCCCCAGCCCAAGGCCACGGGCCCGCGCTGCCAGGCCCTGTATCAGTACATCGGGCAGGACGTGGACGAGCTCAGCTTCAACGTGGGCGACGTCATAGACATCCTGCTGGAAGGTACGTGCGAGACGTGCGGGGACGGGCAGGGCGGCCCAGTGGGTGGAGTCCCAGTGCTGGGCGTGGGGGGGAGGGGCGTGTATGGGGCTGCCGCCCCACCTTGCGTTAGCCGCTTCCATCCGCCTCCGCCAGCTGGGCTGCCGGGGAACTGCAAGGCGCCTCCGCAGACCATTAGCCTCCTCGCTCCTCCTGCCAGGGCACGGCCCTAGCCTCCCCTGCGCCCCGCAGCATGCACAGCGCCCGGCCCGGCCCACCGGCAGGGGCTGCCCTCTGCGCTTGCTGTTGGCAGTGCTACCCAAAGGGGCTGGGATCCCTGTGCAGCAGGCCTTGGCCTGAGAGACGGTTCTGTCAGCCGGCTGGTCCCCTTGTGGCCCTTCCTCCTGTGGCTGCCCCCGAGCGGGTTCCATGCTCCGTCTCTCCTGGGAGCCTTTTCTGGTGCCAACAGGCACCACCTCTCGATCGTCCTCCACCATCAGGGCATCGTGCCAGCCCCCCGTGTGCGCGCTATCCACGGAGCCGCCCGGCTGTCCGCGTGGGCACGCGTAGGGTTGCCAGAAGGTCTCCCAAAAAATACCAGACACGCAGTATTTTTGTCAAGCAAAAAAAACAAAAAAGAGGACCACAGGATAATAAGATGAGTCCCAGCCGCTCCCCCCGCCCCCGCCAGGCTTCTGCGCAATCACAGGCTCCCAGCGCCGATCGTGGTCCCGCCTCCCAGCCGCTCCCCCTGCACACACCAGGCTTCCGTCTGGTGCGCAGCTGGAAAAGTCAGAGAATACCGGATATTGCACGTGTCCGGTATTTTCTGATTTTTTTACCGGACAAAGAGCGCAGATACCGACTGTCGGGTAGAATACCAGACACCTGGCAACCCTAGCGCGGCGGGTCAATGCTCACCCGCCGTTAGCCTCTAACGGCACGGGCAGAAACAGGCGACATCCGCCACGTGGCTGGGGCGGGAACCTTAGGTCAGGCACCTTCCCTGGGCCGCCTCTCCGCTGTGTCTTGTCCCAGTCGGCCGACACAGCCCGGGAGCAGGTGCCGTCTGGGGGAGGAGCCTAGACCTGGCTCCCCACGAACGTGTCGTGAAACGGGGGGAGAGGATGCGGGTCACCGGCAGGTGCACGTCCCAGACGGATAAACAGATCAAAGGGCCAAAATAAAGACTCGAGACCAGAAAGCTCAGCGGAAGCCTGGAGCCTGTTTCCAGGGGCTGGACAAATGAACCGGCCCCTTGGGCAGCCCCAGGGAGAATTTCCATCTCGGGGTCCTGCTGACCTTCGTGCCAGTTGCCTGCGCTGCACTCAGTACCCACTTGCTGGTTCCAAGTCGGTCCCTCAGCCAATGAGCCGAGCACTAAGGGACTGGGCCCCGATCTAGGGCAATACACCCGCTGACTGGGCCTCTCTCCCGTGGGTGGTCGTGGACCTAAGGCGTGGTACCCGCAAAGTGTGAAGGACAATTTGACACCCCCACGGATGCCTGGGGATCTGCATTTAGCGCCTGGGGCCTTTGTTCCTACTGCATCACTAGTGCTATCATGCTGGTATGTCTGCTACTCTGTAGCTGGCTGGCAAGCGATCAGCCTGCAGAACACGACGACGTCGAAGGCCCACAGGGACCTATACAACCATCTATTCTGACTTCCTGCATAACCCAGCCCAGAGAATTTCCAAGCCAGGCCAGAAAACTTTAACACAGACCCTAGGGCTTTGTCATACAGCCAATGGGTTTCCCAGGGTGTCATCTTGCCAGTTAAGCGTAAATTGGACAATAATTTCTCACCACTTCCTAAAGGGGGTGAGTGACGATGCTTAAAAAGGCTGCTCTCTTAGGCCTTGTCTACACTACATAGTGGCTCGGCACTGCAGCGATCAATCCATTGGCCATTGATGGATCATATTGGCTTAGATGCGATAAATCACTCTCTGCGTGCTCTCCCCTCAAAGTTGGTACTCCCCCAAGATGAGAAGAGTAGCCGGCGGCAATGGGAGAGCACCTCTGAACCGGGTCCCCGGCCAGCCTTACCACACTTCAGAGGCTGCGGCGAGTATGTCAACACCAGTAACTGCCTTAGCTAGTTGGCTACTGAGCTGCGCTCTGGACTTGGGCTGGTCAGGTGCAGGCTTACTTCATCTGCCCTGCCTACTCTGCCCACCATGGCTGCCTGCTCCACTCTGCTCTGCCAGCCCCCAGACAGACACGTCCACACACCCAGCTCTCTGCCTCTTGTGCACCTGTCAGAGGAACTCTGGAAGACTGAGGCTGCAGGGCACAAATACCGTGTGCATGGCCTAGATCGCCCCCTGCATTTAATAACACTGTGCACGGCGCTCTCTTCCAGATCCCTCGGGGTGGTGGAAAGGTCGGCTTCATGGCAAAGAAGGGCTCTTCCCTGGGAATTATGTGAAGAAGATCTGAGCGAGCCTCCGTCGGGAGGCTGCTCTGCAAAGCGGGACGGAGATCGGCAGAAACCTGTCCCCCGCCCAGTGTGCACTGGCTCCCCTTGCCGAGTGGGAGGGACAGCTGCGGGCCAGATGTGAAGCAGATGGACAGCCCTTCAACAGCCAAGCATGATGCAAAACCAATGGCACTAGCATTGTTTGGACTCGCAGACACAGGCGTTGTCAGTTACACTTGTATGTAAAGGGGGGTGGGGGTAGAGTCAATTCCTATGGCTGCTGGGCAGCTGTTGTGCTCTTCTGCTGATGTTGGCGTTTTACCGAGTGCTTCCTTTCCGGGATGATTCCCCTTTAGATTTCCTTTCCCTTGCTGTGTGATGCTGCCCGGTTTGCTGCTGTGCTGTTGTCCTTGACCTGGGGCAATGTTGTGTTGTGTTGTCAGCGGAAGTCACCTGCACCGATTTCTGCCGCACGTTGAGATTGTAAGCTCTTTGGAGCAGGGTCTGGCTCTTTGTTACACGTTCGTACAGCTCCTAGCGCAGCAGGACAGGAAGAGCATAAGCAGTAAGAATAACGTGGCGCCCGTTTCCTGCAGTGGTGACTCGGCACACCGCACGCAGATGGTGTTGCTAATCCACATTGAATCCTGAACCTGGAGCTGGGGAGAAAGCAGAAATGGAGGAGCCAGGGGGATGCCCTTTGGCGAGAGGCCAGCTCTTGCCTGCAAGATGGTAGTGCCAGCCTTAGTGCACGTCCTGGGCCCGGCCTGAGGATGCTCTTCTCAGACGGTGCAATTGCCTCCAAGAAGAGGCTTCCCCACATTGTGCTGGCGGCTGTGGAGTGCGGAGACCGGCCGCTCTGGAGACAGGGCGCAGGTACAGTCCCCTTTCCGGACGTCTCCGCGGCTCAGTGTTATGCCGAGCCGCTCGGCCAAACCGTGTGGGCCCCATGAGGTGGCCAGATGTGCATTTGCCAGGGAATTCTCACACTACCTCCGGCGCCCCACGCGCCGAGGAGAGAGAGGGGCACGGTGGGGCCACAGAACCGGGTCCCGGGTGGCTGTTAACTGGGGACTAATCCACTGAAGTGTGGCGAGCTAGTTTGCGGAGAGCCAGCTGGGTCTGTTTAGTCTGCAGAAGAGAAGAGTGAGGGGGGGGATTTGAGAGCAGCCTGCAGCCTCCTGAGGGGGGGTCCAAAGAGGCTGGAGAGAGGCTGTTCTCAGTGGGGGCAGGTGGCAGAACAAGGAGCAATGGGCTCAGGTTGCAGTGGGAGAGGGCCAGGTTGGATATTAGGAAAAACTATTCCACTAGTGATAGAAATGTAGCCGTGTTAGTCTGGTGTAGCTGAAACAAAAAACAGGACTGTGTAGCACTTTAAAGACTAAGATGGCTTATTAGGTGATGAAATTTTGTGGGCCAGACCCACTTCCTCAGATCAAATAGTGGAAGAAAATTGTCACATATGGTATATATGGTTGTGACAATTTTCTTCCACTATTTGATCTGAGGAAGTGGGTCTGGCCCATGAAAGCTCATCATCTAATAAACCGTCTTGTTAGTCTCTAAAGTGCTGCATAGTCCTGTTTTTTATTTCACTAGGGCTATGTCTAGACTGCAGGCTTCTTTCGAAAGAGGCTCTTTCGAAAGCATCTTTCGAAAGAGCCTCTTTCAAAAGATCGCATCTAGACTGCAGGCGGATCTTTCGAAAGAGAAATCCGCTTTTTCGAAAGAGAGCACCCAGCAAGTCTGGATGCTCTCTTTCGAAGACGGCCTCTTTACATTGAAGAACGCCTTCTTTCGAAAGAGGAACTTTCGAAAGAAGGCGTTCTTCCTCGTAAATTGAGGTTTACCGCCATCGAAAGAAAAGCCGCGTTCTTTCGAAATAATTTCGAAAGAACGCGGCTTGAGTCTGGACGCAGGGGAAGTTTTTTCGGGAAAAGGCTACTTTTCCCGAAAAAACCCCTGAGTCTGGACACGGCCTAGGAGAGTGGGGAAGCGCTGGGCTGGGTTCCCTATGGAGGTGGTGGAATCTCCATCCCTAGAGGTTTTTAAGTCTCGGTTTGACAAAGCCCTGGCCGGGTTGATTTAGTTGGGATTGGTCCTGCCTAGAGCAGGGGGCTGGACTTGACCTTCTGAGGTCTCTTCCAGCTCTATGGTTCTGATTCCAACACGTCCCCTGGCCGGGGCTGCCTGAGGCGCTCCGCAGCCACTGGCTCTGCCGTGGTAGGGATCTGTCGTTGGTAAGAAAGAGCTTGGATTGCCCCGAATGAGCAAGCCAATAAACGGAGAACGCTGCTTTCCTTTGTATGCTGGGTGCCTGAACGGCTGTTTGTCACCGAGGGCGGGGAGTCCCTGGGCCCCCCCCATCCGCAGTCAGACGTGTATGTCAGCCGGCAGGCGAGCGGAAGGTTATTAGTTCCAGGGACCCAGCGGAGCACAGTCTGGTCTGCACAGGAACCAGGAGCAACCATTGCACCCCAGCTTGGGGGGGGGGCCAGAGCCAGGACCCTGCCCCCCCGAACCCTAAACCAGCCGAGACTCACCCCCACACCTAGCAGCCGGCCCCAGCCTGCAGGCAGCCCCGCCCCCATGCACACATGCACACACTCACACAGCTGTGCGCGTACACATACACCCGTGCGCGCGCACACCCCGCCCCTTGGCTGCAAATCGTTCCACACGCAGTGGCTGATTCGTTTTCGGTTCAGGACCAAGGTGGCAAAGGGGCCTCGCGGGCCCACTAAACTCTCGGTCCCGTTTCTCTGACCTGGCGTCTATAAAACTGAGCGTGAGCCCCTGCGGGGGTGGGTCAGGCCCGGGTCTGCACAGGCGCCAACCCCATGGATGCTCCAGGGGTCAAGCACCTATAGGAAAAAATAAAGGGTGCCAACCCCCCCCAGCCACAGCGGTTCGGCGGGCCTGCCAATCGGCAGGTGGGTGAGGCCGCTGACCCGTTTGGCAGCTGGCGGCAGGGTTTGGGGGGGGCAGTGAGGCGCGAGCAGGTGGGCGGGGCCTGTGAGGAGGGGGCACGGCGGGGTGGGCTGAGGGCGGGGCTTTAGGAGAAGGGCAGCGCGGGGGCAGAGCAGGGTTGGCGCGCCCAGTGGGAGGAACACACGTCAGAGCCAGGAATCCCTGGCAGCTGGGCGCTGGGCGGATGCTCGAGATTTCAGTGCTGCCCAGCTGATGGGCAGAGCGTCCACAGCTCGGTTTTGTGTCTCTTGGTGGTGCACAGTCACACGTGCCTGTGTGCACATGGTGACATTATTCCGCACATGAATGGCGAAAATCCACCCGTGGATGGAAGAGTGGAGGGCACACAGCGAAGGGCAGGTCTCCCGCAGGCCCTCCCCAGACGTTCTGCTGTAGCTGACTCACTGCGTGTGTGTCACAAGGCTGGTTGGGGCCCGGGGCCTGCCCGGTGGGGTGGCAGAGCTCTGCTCAGGCCCCTTCATCAGGCAGCAGGGAGACTTGACCAGGGCCCCCCAGGAGCGCCTGAGCACTGAGCGAAAGGGGGTGTGGGAGGGGGCCTTTGCCGCCGCCCGCCTGCGTTGTGTGGCGCTAGGGGCAGGTCTATGCCTGCAGGGCTCCAGGCGGGGAATGGGGCTGGTTGCACCCCCTCCCTGCACAGCCAGCTGGCGAGGCCCCAACCCCTCACGCAGGGCTCTAGGCCTGCTCAGGCTTCCCGGAGGCCAGTGTTCCTGTTTGCAGGGGGCCTGGCTGGCCATGCTGCCCGGGGGGGATGGGTTGTTTCAAGGGGGCTGTGTTGGGGGGGCAGCGCCTCGAGGCTCAGTGCCCGAGAGCAGCTCATGCCTCTGTGTGCCCATGGACCATGGCACCAGCCCCGTCTCCCCCCCCCCCCGCACCCAGCCCCACTTTGGATGTGCTGGGGGGCCTGGCTTCCCTGCAGCCTCAGCCCTGCCCCCGCCCCGTCCACACACAAAAGCCTCGCTCCGGAGTGGGCTACCTGACCCTGGGAAACAGCCCGGGTGCTGCCTGCCCTGCTGGGGCCTCTCCCGCCAGGGCTGTCCCAAGGGGGCCTGGAGCAACCCCTGCCGCAAGTCCCACCCCTACCCCACCCCCGCTGCAGCCCTCCCCTGAGCAATGTGAATCGGGGGATTGGCCCCCTCCTGCACTCACCACGGGGGGGGCAGGACCTGGAGCGACCCAGCAGCCAGCTCCCCCCGCCCTGTCCCCGCCCGCTGCCGGGGCCCCACATCCTGGGCTGCGGCGGGCAGAGGGCGGCAGAGCAGGGCGATGGGGGGAGCTGCCCCGCACCAGGCCCATCCATAGGACCGTTGAGGCAGCCACCCCAGGGCCCCCCAAAGCAGGGGCCTGGTCGGCCGTCCCGAAGCCTCCTGTGGACAGGACGGCTCTGCCCCAGGCTCCCCGCCGCCTGCCCTGTCTCCAGTGCCCCCCAGCGCTCTGCGGGGGCTGATGGGGGAGCAGGGGCTGAAATGAGGCGGGACGGGGCCAAGGCTGGAGGGGGCTGGGGCCTGCAGCCCTCGTTCCTGTATGCGCTCGTTATGCAGACGTGTGAATCTGCACCCTGCGGGGTGAGCTCGGGGGACTGGGGGTGCTGAGAGGCTCAGTTCTACGGGCGCCGCCATCGGGCCAATGACCCCTCCCTCGCCACCTCCCCCCCCCGGCGCTGCTCCCCACCCTCAGAGCCCACCCCCCATCAGCCACAAGCTGCCAAGCAGACGCCCCCCAGCTGTGATGGGCCCATGGCCCTTTCTCTGGGGGGAGCCAGGAGGGGAGGTGCAGGCACAGGGGCTGTGGGACCTCCTTGGGGTGACCCGAGAGCCAGTGTGACCCATGGAGGGGGCAGGGCCGTAAAAGCCCCGAATATTGGGACTGGCCCTGTGAAATGGGGACAGCGGGTCGCCACAGAGCTGGCGGGGGTGGGGCGTGACAGGGCACAGGCATGTGGGGGCCCCAGGAAGCTGCAAAGCTCTCTCTGGGCCCCCGCAGAAGGGATCGAAGATGAAAGAGGGGGAGGAGAGGGGAGAACAAAGGAGGGGGGTCAGGGAAGAAGGGGGGACTGAATGGGGGGGTTGTGGGTCCCAACGCTCTTGGGATCATCGCTGACAACAGGCCAGAGAACAGCCCCAAATGGCTCCTACTGCCGAGCTGGGGGGCGCGGCTGAGTGACCGGCCAGCAGAGACCCTGGGGGGGGGGGGGGCTGAGAGAATGCACCTACAGGCTGGGGGGCAGGAGATGGAGAGGGCAGAGATTGGTCCCCCCCACTCCGTGAATCCCCCAGACCTCCTCTCTGCACCCCACCCCTCTCCATCTTCAGGATCTCCTCTGCCTGCACAGAGGGGCTGGACCAGGTCTGCGCTGGGTCAGCAGGCGGGGCTGGAGTCAAAGCCTGCCAGCAGCCCAGCATCAGATACCGCATGTGATGGTCCTACGCACAGGACGGTACAAACTGCAACAGAAAACTACCTCGGTTCAAGTCACAGCACTGAACACCAGGTGGCACCATGCGCCCGGCTAGAACCAGCCACCGCCCTTCCAGGCAGGAAACAAGAGCAGCCCGGTGGGGCCAGACCAAGGCCCATCCTGCCCAGGGTCCTGTCTGCCCACAGCAGCCACTGCCAGGCGCCCCAGAGGGAGGGAACAGAGCAGGGAATCCTCCCGTGATCCCTCCCGTGGCCCATTCCCAGCTGCTGTGGAGGCTTGAGCCCCATCCCTGCCCAGCCTGGCTAACAGCCACTGATGGACCTACCCTCCCTGAATCCATCTAGTGCTTTTTTGAACTATGTAATAGTCTTCACCTTCACACCATCCTCCGGCAAGGAGTTCCACAGGTGGACCGTGTCCTGTGAATTACTTCCTTTTGTTTGCTGTAAATGTGCCACCTGTTAATTTCCTTTGGTGACCCCTAGTTCTTGTGTAAGGGAAGGCGTAAATAACCCACCGTTAGTCACTTTCTCCACCCCAGTCGTGATTTATAGACCTCGATCGTCTCCCCCCTTTTCCCCCTTTTCTAAGCAGAAAAGTCCCGTCCCCCCCAGTCTTATTCTCCAAAAGCCGAATCATTCCCCTTCCCTCCCCCGAATCATTTTTGTTGCCCCCTTTTCTGAACTTTTCGCAGTGGAGCAGAAGCGATTTTTCAGTCCTTTGTGCTACAGCCAGCTCAGCCCCCAGCGTCCTGGGGAAGAGCCCCACGTGAAAGTGATCGGGGGAGGGAAGGGGCGGAGGGGCAGGTGTGCGAAGGGGGAGGTGCTACAGGCGTGGGCGGGTGAGGTTCTGTAGCCTGCCATGTGCCCGTAAGGGACCCTTCTGGCCTTAGAGCCTGTCAGTGAGAAGCCGGGTGGAAATATTACTGCTTGGTAACACGTTGCCCCTTCCACCCAGAGCCCTGCTTAGGAATAACAAAACCCACCCGCAGCGCTCAGCACGCCCCGGTCTGGGACAACTGCCGGCAGGTCAGCCTCGACCAGGGCTGCTGGCTGCAGGAGGGGCGGAAGGCGGGTGATGCTCTTTGCTGGAGAGGTGGCTTGTTCCCGTTCAGGCCATGTCTGCGGAGCCAGGCACTGAACCCCGAAATCCTCTTAATTCTCTAGCCCGTTCTTACGGCAGATCTCAAAGCCCTTTACAAGGTCAGTAGCATCACCCTCATTTTAGAGCAGGGGAAACTGAGGCACAGCGAGGGGTTGTGACTTCGCCAGCGCCACCCAGCAGGCCCGTGGGAGAACTGGGAATGGAGCCACCAGGATCCCTCTTTCAGGACCAGCACCACTGAGCAGGGGGCCGGTGCTCCCTCCAGAAGGGTTCGTACGCGCCCACTGAGACCGGTACAAAGGCAACTGAGGGCCCAGACGTTTCCTCTGTGTCTAATAGGGTACGTCTACACTACAGCGTTAATTCGAACTAACGCGTCTAGAACTAAAAACTAGTTCGAATTAGCGTTTTGCTAATTCGAACTAGCAAGTCCACATTGAGTGGACCCTGAACAGGGCTTAAGGATGGCCGGAAGCAGTGCCGGCAGGGCATCAGAGGAGGACTTAGAGCGTGGAGATGCTGTCTCAGGCTAGCCGAGGGCTGCGCTTAAAGGGACCCGACCCCCACCCCGGACAGACAGTTCTTAGGGGTGCCCCGCTTGAAAACCAGTCCTGGCTTGGAGTGCCCTGAGTGCCGACACTGGGCACATCACACCACTCGGCCATCAGCCCGGCTGCACTTGCCGCAGGCTGCCATCTGGGGAGAGGGGGCAATCGGGGGGCTGCAGGAGAGCTTCCACCCCCAGAAGCCCGCAGAGCCAGCCCAGTCCTCCCCATCGGGGGCTCGTACCCCATTCCTCCCTCACCTCCTTCCACTTACCCTTTCCTAGCCCCCCTTCCTGATGTACAAAATAAAGAAAACGTTTCTTCCAACATTGACTCTGTCTTTATTGAACAAAACTGGGAGAGACTGGGAAAAGGAGGTGGGAGAGGGGAAGAGAAAGGCTGGAAGAGGCAACTAACATGATCAGGGGTTGGGACCAGGTCCCAGATGAAGAGAGGCTACAGAGACTGGGACTGTTCAGCTTAGAAAAGAGGAGATGGAGCGGGGACAGGATAGAGGTCTCTAAAAGCAGGGGTTGGGTGGAGAGGGTGCATACAGAAAAGTTCTTCATGAGTTCCCATAAAGAAGGACTAGAGGACACCAAAGGAAAGGAATGGGTAGCAAGCTTCAAACTAGTAAGAGAAAGTTGTTGTTCACAAAGCAAATAGTTAACCTGTGGAACTCCTTGCTGCATGAGGCTGTGAAGGCTACAACTAGAACAGAGTTTAAAGGGAAGTGAGATCAAGTCATGGAGGTTGGGTCCATGGAGTAGTCTTAGCCAGGGGGTAGGAGTGGTGTCCCTGCCCAAAGTTTGTGGAAGGCTGGAGAGGGATGGCACGAGACAAATGGCTTGGTCACTGTCTTCGGTCCATCCCCTCCAGGGTCCCTAGGGTTGGCCGCTGTCGGCAGACAGGCTACTGGGCTAGATGGACCTTTGGTCTGACCCAGGACGGCCATTGTAAGCTCAGGGCTCAGGGTCGGGGGTCTCAGTGGACCCCCTTGATTTTCATGCACACCTGCTCCTGGGTGGCCAGGCTGGCAGCTCTCCTGCCCTAGACGGCCACTTTCCTGTGCCTAGGGCGGAGATCGTGGACGAGGTCCACGATGTCTGCACTAGCCCAGGAAGGTGCCCGCCTCTTGCGGTCCCGGGCAAGCTCCTGGGAGCCGCCAGCCTGGTCCCAGGAAGAGGGGGTGGGCTGGGGGACATCGGGTGGGTGGCTCTGTGCCGTGCCAGGTGCAGGGTCTGCTGGCTGGGTGCTGGCAGGCTTGCACCTGGCACGGGCACCGTAGCCAGCCCGTGCCCCTTTAAGGGGTCCGGGGCCGGGAGGGGGGCATAGAGTTTCCCTGGTGTTGGCCAGAGTGGCCACCAGGGAAACCCGGGGAGGGCTAGCCTCCCACTAGTTCGAATTAAGGGGCTACACACCCCTTAATTCGAACTAGTAAGTTCAAACTAGGCTTAATCCTCGTAAAATGAGGTTTACCTAGTTCGAACTAAGCGCTCCGCTAGTTCAATTTAAATTCAAACTAACGGAGCGCTAGTGTAGCGCCTATGAATGTTAGTTCGAACTAACATTGTAGTGTAGACATACCCATAGACACGCCTCAGCCACTCGGCTCTTTCCTTCAAGGCCGCTACTAAGAGAGACTGAAAACTGGATGGGCCAAAGCCGGGGAGGACGGGGGAATGCCTTGCTACCTAGGGCAGGGGGCTCCGACTCATGGCCCGGGGCCACCTGCAGCCCGAGCAGCTCCTCGATCCAGCCCGCACCTGGCTGCTGGCACCAGAGTCCCTGCAGCCCTGGGGGTGGGGGGGGGGTGACTGTACCATCCCCCCAAGTCCAGCCCCCGCTCCACCCCCCACCTCGCTCAGGGCAGGAAGTGGAGCGCCCCAGCCCCGGCACGGCTGGCTTGGGAGATGTCGGCAGAGGAGGCCTCCTGCGTCGCTCCGCTTCCCTGCCACGGGCGCCCCTGCTGCCAGGCCCGGCTCGCCCAGGGACCCGCAGGCTAACTTGAGTCTGGAGGACCAGCCTGTCCACAGGACGGTCGGGCAATCACCAGAGTCCCCCAAAGCGAGGGGCCCAGGTGGCCACGCCAACCGTCCTAAGGACGGGATGGAACACGCCTCCCCGGGCCGCAGTGGTGCAGAGCCGGCAGCCGAAGCCACTCTAGTCCCGCCGCACTACCACTGGTGGCCCCGGGGGTCTCTAGGGGAAGTGGGGGGGCCAGGTGACGCACAGAGGAGGGGGAACAGCGGCAGGCAGGCAGCACCCGGAGACACGAGGGGAGAGGAGGATGGCGTGGAGACCCCTCCCTCCCGGAGCTCGGCCAAAGGGGGTGCCACTGACCCCCAGGAGGATTTGGGGTGGCACTGGCCCTAAGGTCAAGTGAGTCTGAGGCCCCTGACCTAGTAGATGACCCAGGTCTGAGGGTCACATGGGTTGGGGGCCCCGTGACCATCTTCCAGCTCTCCGAGGTACCGGGTTTGCCGTAGAATTCAGCGTTCGCGGAGCGGGGGAGGCCGAGGGAGGCCCCCACTGCCCAGCGTTGGCTCAGCAAGCGTGAGGCCCTCAGTCTCCTTTTCCGGGCCCGCGAGGGCCTTTGGGGCAGGGGCAGGGGCAGGTTTCGTGCGGGATCGGGCCGGGCCGTGGCAGGTGCAATGCGAACAGCTAGGAGCAGCCAACCTGGCACGGGCTTACTGAGCCTGCCGGGGCTTTTCAGAGGGGCCCGAGGCAAGGGGGGGGAATGGCCCCGAACTCACCCCGCTCGGGGGCAGGGGGCTCAGGGCGGCCGGTCGCGGTGCTGGGCCAGGCCCGCCAGACACAGGCCCCAAAGGGCAGGAGGCTGGAGCCATTTCCTGCCTCTGGCTCCTCTGCCCGCATTGCCCCCAACACAGCCGGGGGCGGGCAGATCTGTGGGGCAGGAAGGGGGCAGGGATCCCCCGCTGCGGGCTAAGGCAGCCACAGCCCAAAGGGGCAACGCCGAAGCAGGGGGAGCAGAGGCCCGATCGTGTGACGGGGGGGGGGGGCCTTGGGCCGGCACTGGAGTCCGGGCAGCTCTGTCCCGGGAGGTCCCTGCCCCCCACCCCGCCAAACCCCGCCCCGCCCCTCCCCCTCGCTCTCGCGACAGCTGCTTCGCAGAAAATGGCTACAATGTAGCCGCTGCGCCGTTCGGTGTGTGGCTGCGGCGCCGGGCGATCGGGACCCGCGGAGACATGGTAAGAGCCCGGCCGGGGGGCACGGACTAAGCCAGCGCCCGGGGCGGGGGGGCCCGAAGGGGGCGGGGCCAGTGCGTGCCCCCCCCCGACACCCACCGCATCGGGGCTTTGCAAAATGTCAGTGGGGGGGGGGGGGGGATTGTGGCTGCGCTTCCTCGGGGTGGAGGAGGCTGGACCCCGCCTTGCATGTGGGAGAGGGGAGCCCCGGGGGGGGGGCAGTCATTCACCCCCCCCCCCCCGCCTTAAGGATGCTCCTTAGCATCTAGGGTGGCTAATGGGACTTCACCTGGCTCGGCCCACTCCGCTGCACCCCCCCCCCCGTCACGTGGCCCTTCCCTCTTACCAGGCTTGTTTCATTTTGAGTTTTTTCTTCCCCTTGTTTTTAACTTGCTTTGTAAAGTTCCCCGCCCCTCCCCCTCCTCCTGGAGACCTTAGTCCGTCCCCCGTCCCCCCCCCCCACATTAGCTGGCTCCGTGTCCCCCGCCTGCCTGCCCCGGCTTCCTTGGTAGCAAAGAGTTGCTTGCTACAGTTATTCACAGGCTGCACCCAGCGCTCGAGGCAGCTGTCCGGCATGGCTCGCCCACAGTGGCAATGGGTGACTTGTTGGGCATTGCGCCGGTTCGGGGGTTTGGCTGCTGGTGGTTGTTTGCTGGTCAAATTGGGGTTTAAGCCCCAATTTCTCCCCCTCGCCCCCTCTTGCTGTCAGAAGCGTGCATGGTGCCATACAGATGTGCAGGAAGGTCCTGCCAGTGATATCACTTCAGCTGGGCGGTGGAAGGAGGCTTCCCCTGCAGATCAGTTTGTAGAACAGCCCCTGAGGAGTGGTGCCCACACACGGTCACACACAGGGAAGGCGAGAGAGGCTCTTGGGAGAGCTAGTTTTACTGGTGAGGGCAGATCATAGCGTCTCTTCTGTTTCCTGACGCCTGGGTGCTTGGACTTGCGTGACCAGCTGTGTGGGCAGGCTGAGATTAAAGCTGAAAGGTTCCAAGCTAAGGCCTGGTCTGCACTTGAACATTAGACCCGCGCAGCTGCGTCACTCAGAGCTGTGGCAAATGTTGCACCCTGGGTGCTGTAAGTAGGTGGCCGAAGCCTTGGCGCAGACCCATCAAGATGAATGGGAGAACCTGGGGAAACCCTTTTCCGTCTGTGTAGGAAGCTGCGCCACTATAGTGCAGATCTGGCCTCAATGAGCTACGATAAAACATTTTCAAGACTATTAAACAGGTTGCTTAGGGGCAAGTCGCTTCACTTGAGCCTTGAAAAGCCGACCCAGACCTGGTGAAAGCATAATAAATTCAGGGATCCTGCCATCTCTGCAAATAATTAAGAGCAGGGGACGTGCTATCGTCCATTAGCACAGCTGCATTTATTCCGGTGAATAGATCTTGAGATTAACACCCCAGTGTGATCGCTGCTGGGTGCAGGGGGAAGCAAAGCCGCTATTTTCATCAGTGAGAGCAAGCAAGCTACGTGTAAGGCTGAAATATTAACATTGCAAATAAGGAAAAACCAAACGCAGTCCTCTGGATCCATTACAAGCCGCTGATGATGGCGTTGCCGTTCATGGTCAGCCCTGTGCGATAACCCGACGGGGGGAGCGTGAGGGGGAGGGAGGAGGTGTGAGAGTAGTGAGTCAAGGAAAGTTGGGAAGAGAAATCTGAATTATTTCAACTTCCGGGCGTTTTAAGCTCTGGCATCATGTTCTTTCAACACAGTGATTTTTATTGAACATGTCCGTAATTGACCTGTGATCCCTGGTCTGCTTTCCTACAGCAAGAAAGGAGAAGGCTTAACTGTGACAAATTTATGCTTTCCAGATTGAGCAGGAAACACTAAGCGAGCAACAGCCGGGGCTGTGGGCTGAAAGCTCAGCAAAACCATCAGTGAAAAAAGCCATTCTGCTGTCATAGCATTTATTTCCTGCGCTTCCAGCCCCCTTCTCGCGAGTCCCTGACTCCAAACCCTTTGTCTCTTAGCGCTGCGTGTGACAATAAGTGTTTCAGGGATTGTATTGAGCCTCTGGCTGCAGAGCCTGGTACAGATTCCCAAATAGGATTATTTGTTCCATTTATCCTCTTGCTGTGGACTGAGGAATGTCTCTCATGTTAATTGGTGTGCACGAGCCCTCGTGTTTGCACTGTGGAGCTGAGGCCAGGGCAGTTAACAGACGTGGCAATGGTGACTTCTCTCCTAGTGGGGGCTGCGTGGTTGCTGCAAACCCCTCCCTGGCTAATGTCTAGATTTGGTAAAGGGCCGTGTTTTAGCTGCCTCTGCCTCCTGCAGGCACTAGTGTCTGAGTTCACTAGTGAGAGTCTCTTGGGGAAATGGTGAATTGGTGCACAAGGATTCTGCTTGGTTTTGCAAAGTGGCTTGTGGGGCAGGGATGCTGAATCGCGTGGCACTGTTGCCACATGGGTACCTGCCCTAGTCGCACGAGACGTTGCGGCAACGATTCAGCGGCACCAGCTTCCGAGAGGCGGGCTAGCAAAGCGAGCGTGTCCTAGGGTTGTGGAAGGTTTAGTGTCCACAGCGGGAAGGTTGGGCCTGCCGCTCCATGCGATGGGGGAGTGGGGGAAGGGCCAATGAAGGGGATGGGGGGGAAGGGCCAATGAAGGGAAGGACCAACCTGGCCACTGAAGCCTGCGCTGCCGCGTCTGCACTGCTCTTCTCACCAGCGCTTGCTCTGGCCTCCCCGAGCCGCGCTCGCACTCTGGTTGCCGTGCGGGAGGAGTCCGGTTTGGAGGGCAGACCTGTACCCAGGCGTTCTGGCCCCGATTCTCCAGGCCAAGGTCCTGTTCTGATCAGGCCGAGCCACAGAGAGCAGGGGCCAGGTTCTGTGCTGGAATTGGGGCTAAGCCCCATGGGAGATGGGGCCCTGGCTCGCAGAACGCCGTGTCCCGCTGGGGGGGCGCCCGAGGGGAGGAGCCAGGCTGTGGCGAATCGCCCAGTTCAAAATCCCCGGCTGCCGCGTCCTTCCTGGACCGGGCGTGGGCCGTGCTGGGAACGGGGCTCTCCCCCTCCCGTCGGCCGGCCACGAGGCGCCTGCCTTGCCGGAGATGGAAGCCCAGAAAGGAGGCTCCGTAGTTGTTGCCATAGCAACTAGTGGCACTGCCGTGGCGAAGTCTGGCCCAGGTGCAATAAATCAGCCGGGGAATCTGGGAAAATCTGGGCCGAATTCGCTGCCTCCCCCCCCCCCCCCCCCCCATTGTGGTTTGGTTTTTCTACCCACGCTCCCGGCTTTGCTCACCGGCCCCTCCCCAGGGATCCTCTGCAGACGGGCCTGGGGTCCAGACTGGAGCGCGGGTCTAGGAGCCGGGCTGTGCGCTCCCCTTCCATTGGCCTGGGGGGCGACTGGGGCAACCCCTGCCTGCGGCTGGGGGGGGCGGGGAAGGAGGGTGGCTCCCGGCCCTGCGCTGGGGCCTGGCAGGCCTGGAGCAGCCCTCCCCTGCAGCTGGCTGTGAGCGGGGCACCACTCCTGGATACCACTTACCCCGGTTAGGGGGCTGCTCAGGGGGTAGAAGGGTGTGAACAGGTAACCGGCGAAGCCTTCATGGCCCTCGCTCCGGCTCCCCCGGGGCGGGCGGCGGGATGGGCGCCCCCCTCCTCCAGCCCCACGCCGGAGCTGGCTGTTCGCTCTGCGCACTGCGCCAGCCGGCTGGGCCATTCGTGCGCTCCCATTGAAAACAGGCAAAACCTTTCGTTCCGGCTTCGGCTCGCTTGTCCGGCTTCGACGGGGCCCGTTCCTTGTTCCTCGGGAGCCCGTTTGCCGTAGACCGGCCCTGCCCACGGTGCCCAAGTTCACTGATCCCTCTGTGCCAGCCTGCGGGGCTCCCGCTCCCAGCCCCCGCCCCAGGGCTGGCTGCCGGCTCCCAGGCGCTAGCCGAGGGGCTGGAGCAGCCCCCCACCCGTGGCAGGCCGCAGGCAGGGGGCTGTTTCCCAGGTCACCAGTTACCCGTTCCCGTCTCTAGTTCATACTAGCCCAGCATGGGCAGAGCCCTTCCAGCACCCTAGATGTTGTCCGGCCCTCTGCCCCGGTTTGCTCCACTGCTTGCTTTGGCTTGTCTCTTACACTGTAAACTCTGGGGCAGGCGCTGCCCTTCGGGGTCCATCCGCACAGGCCTTGCCTGTCGGTGGGGTTTAGATCAGAACTCAAAGTGCTCGTTTAGCCCTTGGCGCTGGGAGGGCGGGGCAGAGGGGGGCGGCCGTGCACTCAGGTGACTGATGGAGTCGGAGGAGAGGGGGGCGGCCGGGCACACTCAGGTGACTGATGGGGTCGGGGGAGAGGGGGGCGGCCGTGCACTCAGGTGACCGATGGGGTCGGGGGAGAGGGGGGCGGCCGTGCACTCAGGTGACTGATGGGGTCGGGGGAGAGGGGGGCGGCCGTGCACTCAGGTGACTGATGGGGTCGGGGGAGTGGGGGGCGGCCGTGCACTCAGGTGACTGATGGGGCTGGGGGAGAGGGGGTTCCTCGTCTCTCCGCAGATCCCTCAGCGAGCTTCTCTGCCCCCTTGGGATTCCTTTAGGCAGAGGCGCTTGTTGGTGTGTGTGTGTGTGTGTGTGGGTGTGTGTGTGTGTGTGTGTGTGTGTGTGTGACGGAGCCAAAGGCGCCTTCGGGGCTGTCCGCGGCGGGCCGGGTGGGCCGGGGTGAATGGCCGGCTCTCCGGAAGACGTGTCCGTGATGCAGCAGTTGAATTTGTTTCGACATCTGGAAGGCCATTTGAATGTTTGCACCCAGGGATTTTGTGCCTGGGTTGTTTCCCATTATGGGTGGTGCCTGCCTCGCTTTTGTGTTAAAAAATTACCCCTGCAGAGACCTTACCGGGGGAGGGGGTGTGGAGTTTCCACAGAAACTGACCAGAGCAAGTGCACAGACCCACGAGCCGATGCTGGAGCTATTGGTACCTCGCACGACTCTCGATTCACCTTTTCCAAAGAAGGAGATGGGCTGGAAAGCTCTCGGGTGGGAAGCAACCATCTCTCGAGACGGGGGGGGGGGGGCGGTTTGAACAAAGCTAGAAAAGATTTTCAGCAGCTTGGAGGCGGGGGGGACCCTAACCAAAGAATTTAAAGAGTATGGAATTTCCAGCCCTCGGGGGGAGTTCTGATCCCTTGGGGGTGGAGCGGCAGAGCCCCCCCCTCCCCGAGCTGACCATGGTTTGGTCCAGGGACCACTTGAAGGATGCGCCCGTGAGGTGCCCTGTCTGTTCCCCTCTTTGGGATTGGAGGAAACCATTGGAATGGGGCAGAGTCACTTCTGAGAGGCCCTCTGGTCCCTGCATCCCAGCTACTGCTGGCCAAACTAGCCAATGAGAGGCCTTCCTCCTACCACTAGGGCATCCCACTGCTGCCACCAGCATGACCAGACTGCTGTAACCCCCCTCCCTTTGTCCCCAGTACCACTTCTCAGGCAAGCGTTGTAGGTGCCTTAGCTCCTGGGCTCTCTAGATCCCGGGTGGGTCCCAAATAGCCATCGCTACCGACTGCATGTGCCCCCCCGTCACACTCCACCCGTGTGTCCATCCTCCCCCCCCACATCCTCCCAGCCTTCCCTTCCTGCTCTGTGAGGAGGAATAGTAAAAGTGCAGCTGCCTCCTTGTGCAGGCGGATGACTGCTCAGAGAATGAGCCCCGTGCTAAAATCCCACAGGAAAGAGGCAGCAAAATCATCTAGACAAGAAGCCCAGGGAGGTCTGGCTTTAAAAGCGCAGGCCGGGCAGGTAGCGTAGAATTTTGCTGATACTGGCCAAGAAAGCAAGTCCCTTTTGCCGTCCCGTGCCTCAGTTTCCCCATCTGCAAAACGAGGGTGATGCTTTGACAGAAGGCACCGGCTCCTAGCCAGGGGGTTACACAGTCCCCCTCGGATCCATGTGTTCCTGAGCCCCAGCCCTGCCAAAGTTCAACCCGGCAAGCGGTGAACAGGAGGGGCCCTAGCACTGAGTGCTAACCTGGAAGCATTTCCTGCACGATGCCTTGAGCTGCTGCGTGCGGCAAGCCGTGTCCCTGCCCGGGTTCTTCCTCTGTCCCTCTGCCACTGAGAAGTCCCCCGGGCGGCAGGGGCTGCGTGCGAGTCCCGTGTTAACCCGCAAGTGCGGGGAGGGATTTGGCGTCCCTGGCTTTGCCGAGGCAGCAGAGCCCCCGTGGAGGCGGCAGAGGGAGTTCTGGCCTCCTTTACCCTGCGTACGCTGCCCCGCTGCGAGGCGCGTTCAGCTCCGGCCTCCCCCGGACCGTCCGATGCTCCGTTCCATCCGGGAAGGGGGCACAGCCGCCCCAGGCGGGATCCGGTGCTTGGGCAGTGGCAGGGCCACGGAGGTTAATGAACCTGCTACGCCCTGGGGGCCTGCTGAAGTGGGGGAGGGTTGCCAGGGGCAGAGTGGGGGGCTGAGGGACAGCAGAATGCTGGTGCACCGGGGCTATTCCCCCCTGAGCCTCTCCCCTCCCTGTTGGGGTCTTCTCATGTCCTCAGAGCCCCAGAGCCCATGTGTGTGCCGGGTCCCTGCTGGCCCAGCAGCTCTTCCCGTGGGGGGGCTGAGCAGCGGGCTTCGGCGGGCGGGGGGGCGGCTGGCCTGGGGGCAGGGGCAGAGCCTTTTCCCTGCCCATCTCTGGGCCCTGCTGGAGTCTCAGGCTGCCGGGGAGGGGAGGTGTTGGCCTTGCCCCTCTGTGCCCAGCTGACTGTCCCCGTGTGCCCGGTTTAGCATCACCAGGAGATGAGCCCCTCGCCGGGCCCTGCCCGCGGCACCCCGGCCCCCACTCTCCACGAGCTCCGCGCCTCGCCCGGCCCTGTGCGCAGCAAAGCCCTGAAGACGGAGCCAGAGGCGGCGCTGCCCGGGGGTAAGTGCCGGCGGGGGAGGGGGCGGTTGGGGCAGGTTGTCAGGCCAGGAAGGGAGGGAAGAGACGTGTGTGGCCGGCTGCGGAGCCCTGCCGCTCCCGGGAGCCAAGCGGCGAAGCGCTGGCCTGTGTCTGCCCTGCCCGGCTTGCTGCAGGCGGTGTCCAACGTGGGCCCTCGCGCCGCGGGCGGAGCCCCCTGCGGGGCGTCTTGGGGGCAGCCAGGGTGGTGGAGAGCCCACCTGTGTAGGTCCCTCTGCCCGTTCCGCAGAGCCTCCCTCCAGCCCCGAAATCTTCCTCCGGCCCTGCAGGCTCACAGGGGCAGGGGGGCGACTGCTGGGGCCGGGCAGATTCCCTCTGGCGTCTCCTCTGGCACCACCACGCAGGAGAAGAAACGCTTCCCCGCTGGGCATGGCAGCCCTGGCTTTACCCTGCCCCCGCCCAGACCCCTGCGGCCGGTCTGCGGCGGGGGGAAGAGCCAGGTTCTCACCTGGGTTTGGGGCCAGGGAGAAGCATGCGGGCTGTCAAAGCTGGGACTCAGCCCGTACGCCAAGTCATCCCGGGCCTGCAGGCGCCCGTGCGGGGCGTTCTGGTCCTGCCCTCGCTCGGGAGCAGACGGAGCTGCTGAGCCCCTGCAAAGGGGGCAAGTTGAAGGCCTGGTGCCTTGGAGCAGCTGGTGGGGCCTGGCCTGCATCCGCTGCACGGGCTGGGGCGCCACACTCGGGCGCTTCCAGTAAAACCCAAGCACAGGCTCCGGGCGAGCTGGGCTCCCGAGGCGGGGCTGCGGGCGAGCTGGGCTCCCGAGGCGGGGCTGCGGGCGAGCTGGGCTCCCGAGGCGGGGCTGCGGGCGAGCTGGGCTCCCGAGGCGGGGCTGCGGGCGAGCTGGGCTCCCGAGGCGGGGCTGCGGGCGAGCTGGGCTCCCGAGGCGGGGCTGCGGGCGAGCTGGGCTCCCGAGGCGGGGCTCCGGGCGAGCTGGGCTCCCGAGGCCGGGCTCCGGGGCTAACCCTGGCTCCCTCCAGCAGGCCACAATGACCCAGCTGCAGGAAGCGGAGGCAGCGGGGCTCAAGCGCAGGACCTGCGGCTCCCAAAGCGCCGACCCCTCCCAGGTGAGCTGCAGGGCGGAGCTGTGCGTGGCATCCCTGCCGGCCGGGGGAGCTGTGGTCCCAGCAGCGGGTACAGCTCAGCGCACGGCCCTCCCTTTGTTTTCTGTACCGAGGTTCGAACTTGTCCCATAAACGTTAACCTGGGATCAATGGTCCGTGTAAGCTGAGTGCTTGGGCAGCCACCCTGGGGAGATTGGCAGAGCACCCACAGCCAGCGGGGTGCATTTCTGCTGGTGGTGCACATGCTTCGGTGCACAGAACAACGATTATTCCGCACATGGATGGAAAAATTGGAATCTTGCCTCAGATTCTTCCTAGTTTGTTGTAGGGGCTAAGCTAGAGAAGGGGGGAGGAATAGGGGGTCCAGGTTTAGGCCAGATTCCCGTACTGCGCCCTGGGCTAGCTGAACTCTTGCAAACTGTCCCCTGTGAGCCCTGCCTGCCCCTGGGGGTACCCGCTGCTTCCCCTTGCCCTCCGGAGTGAGACAGCAGCTGGGGGGGGCCGTGAGGGGCTGTTTCTAAGGGAGCACTGAGGCTCTGCACCCGGGTCTCTGCTTGGAGCGGAGCTGGCGGGGGGGGGATGGGCACGGGAGGCTGCATGGCAGGAGCTCGGTGGGTCTCCTCAGGGACCGCGCAGAAGCCCCCGGCCGTGGAGCGGGCCGGCCCCGTTGGCTGCTCGTCTTGGCAGAGCTCCCCAGCCACGATGAGCCATTGGGGGGCGGTTGCTGGGCTTGGGAGAGCAATGACCCGGGGCGCTCTCCTTCCAGGGAAGCACTACCCGTGCTCCAGCTACGGCTGCAAGCTGGCCTTCCGCAGCATGCAGGAGCTGATGGACCACATGCGAGTCCACTACCGACCCACGCAGTCCCTGGAGGGTAAGGCCTGGGGCGGGGGCGGGGCGGTCCCAGACGAGGAGGGCTCGTTAGCCCTTCCCAGAGCTTCTCTGAAGCCGACACGCCCTGTGGGGCTGCTACTTGGGTGGGCTCAGTCGTCCACAAGCCGATCCATTCGGGGCCGCTTGGCGGGCGTGGTGATGCCGGGGAAGTGGGGGGGGTTGCTGGAGTGGGGGGCGACCGGCGAGGTATGCAGGCCGGGTTTCCGTGGGCTCGGCCCCTTCCGGGCTCAGCACCTTCCGGAAGGACCAGAAGTGTGGAAGCGTAGGCTGCCCTTTCCGTGGCCGTACCTGGGAGTGGGAGCTCGGCGCTGTGGGGGGGGTGTCTGTGTCTCTGATCCCCGCCCCAGACGGGGCCGACTGACCTGGCCGGGGGTCCCCGGTCTCGGCTCCCTGGTCCCAGATGCTCAGCCCTGCTCCCCGGTGTGGCCCGGAGCAATTCGGCTGCCTGCTCGGCGCCAGGTCGGCTCTGCCCCGTGGCCGTCGGGCGCTAATTGACCCCCTGCCCCTCCAGCGGGTTCTGCCCCAAGGAGGGATGGGAAGGGTTACCCGGTCACCCCGCAAGCATCCTCCTCAACAGGCGCTGCCCCCTCACGGGGCATGGGGATAGCAGCCCCTTGTGCGCGGCTGGGGGGGAAGGGGGGGGCTGGGGGTTTGCTGGAGCAGTCCCTGCTGGGCTCCCGCTTAATCGGTTACCCAGTCAAACTGAACCTTTAGTTAACGGCTGAACCGGGATTCCCCCCCCCCCGGCCCCTCATTAGCCCGTCCCAGCCGAGCCGCCGCGCTGGCAGTGTCCGGTGGCGCTCGGGGGTGGCCCATGCGGTAACCGGCCCCTGCGCGGGCGAATGGCGAGGAGACGGGCCGTGTGTCGAGGGGGGCCGGACTCTGGGCGACTCACAGACCCTCTGCCCCTCCCCTGCCAGGTAAAATATTCCACTGCCCCACGCAGGGCTGCCCGGAGACCTTCCCCAGCATGCAGGACCTGGTGGCCCACATGAAGGTGCACTACAAGCCGAACCGCTACTTCAAGTAAGTCCCCTGGGGCTACAGGACTGAGGCCCCTTCCCCTCCCCCACAGTCCCCTCTGGTCCCTGGCGTGTGCCAAGCAAAAGGGCTGACGTGCCGCTGGCCACGCCGGGGGAGGAGGGGCACATGGGCCCTGGCCCCAGCTCTGACTCTGGGTTGGGGGCAGGAAGGGCCGGGTGGGAAAACGGCTCAGCCCTCGAGGAGGGATAGAGAAGCTCTCACTGCCTCTGAGCCCACGGGACGCCCACCTCGATTCCCGCGCGCAGACATGGCGCCTCCTCTCAGGACAGGGATCCGGGCGTTGGGACAGGTTCTGAGCGACACAAATGATTCGAGGTTTGGACGGGTCCCGTGTGAAGAGAGATTAAAAAGACTTGAAACAAAATCCAGGACGATGCAGCACTTTAAAGACTAACAAGCTGGTTTATTAGGTGAGGAGCTTTCGTGGGCCAGACCCACTTCCTCAGATCAATATGTGGAAGAAAATTTGGCCCACGAAAGCTCATCATCTAATAAACCATCTTGTTAGTCTTTAAAGTGCTACCTAGTCCTGTCTTTTGTTTCAGCTACACCAGACTAACACGGCTACATTTCTATCACTAAAAAGACTTGGACTTTTCAGCTTAGAAAAGAGGAGACTAGGGGAGCATAGGACAGGTCTGTAAAATCATGAGTGGTGTGGAAAAAGTGAATAAGGAAAAGTTATTTACTTGTTCCCATAACATAAGAATTAGGGGTCCCCACATGAAGTTAACAGGTAGCAGGTTTAAAACAAACAAAAGGAAGTTTTTCTTCATGCAATGCGCAGTCAACCTGTGGAACTCCTTGCCAGAGGATGTTGTGAAGACCAGGAACTTTTAACGGGGCTCAGAGCTAGATAAATTCATGGGCATTAGGCCCATCAATGGCTATTAGCCAAGCTGGGCAGGGAGGGGTCCCTGGCCTCTGTTTGCCAGAGGCTGGGAATGGGCGACAGGGGAGGGATCCCTGGATGGTTCCCGGTTCTGTTCACTCCCTCTGGGGCTCCTGGCACTGGCTGCTGTCGGCAGCCAGGACACCGGGCTGGATGGACCCAGCATGGCCGTTCTTGCGCATCCGGTGGGTTTGGCCCACATCTCTGCTCCTGCCGTGTGCCCGGGGTGGCTGCTCTCTCGACCCCAGGGGGTTCCCTGGCCTGCCAGGGGGCCGGGCCGTTGCAGACCTGCGCTTTCCTGTCGCGCCCTAGGTGTGAGAACTGCCTGCTGCGCTTCCGGACCCACCGCTCCCTCTTCAAACACCTGCACGTCTGCTCCGACAGCGCCCGCAGCCCCTCCCCGGCGCAGAGAGCCGAGAAGCCCCCCCCGCCCGCTACCTCCGGCCTGGAGAAGGCCCCCCCGGCCAAGCTGCTGGAGGGGCTGCCCAAGCTCCAGAGCGTCATCCGGCACATGGAGAAAGAAGCCATCCCCCCCAGCATGGACACGGCCTCGCTCCCCGCGAGCCTCCCCGGCCTCCACAGCTCCCTGGAGCCCTTGCCTCTGGTGTCCCCGGCCTCCCACCCGTTCCCGCTGCTGGAGCCCTCGCTCTTCGGGCCGTCCTCCCTCACCCGGTTCTCGGGCCAGCCTCCCGCCACGGGGCCGGGCCCTTTCCTGCCCTACGTGCACCCCTCCCCCTACAGCTTCCCTCCGGCGTCGGTTCAGCAGCGCCTCCGGCCCTACCTGCCCAGCCAAGGCCCCGCCGGCTCCAACGCCGTGTGGAAGAAAAGCCAAGGTGAGACCCCGGCGCCGGCAGGGAACTCGCCCTGGGCTGCAGCCAACCTCCTCCAGGCCGCTGCGGCGGGACCCCGGGGGCTGAGGAGGCGGCTCCGGACGCGGGCCTGCCCTCCCCTGCCGGCCGGGAAGCAGAGACCCCTGTGCTTGCGCGCTCAGGCTTCCTCTGTCCCAGGCTCTGTGGGGCGGGGGGGGTCCCGGCGGCGGCCACGTCTCCTCCCCTCGTGCCAACATCCTGCCCCAGCCGACCAGCTTGAGACCGGAGGCGCGCCCGGCGGAGGGCCTGCGGCCGGGTCCCATTTGCTGCGGCTGGGGCGGGTGGGTCCGAATCCTCCGCTGACTCCACCAACGCAAACCTGCCTCGCTTTGTGCACGGAGCCGCGACACCTCCCTGCCACTGCCTGTGGCCGCTGGGCCTGGTCCCTTTCCCCGACGGCCCTTGGCGGCGGGAGGCGCCCTAGTGCCCGGTGCCCAGCTACTGCCCTGGCAAACCTGCCGCCGGTGGGGGCACCGGGGAGTGTCCCTTAGCTCCCTCCTTGTGCTAAAGAGCTGCCCCTTCAGCTCCCCTCCCTGCAGCCCCGGGCCCTGCATGGGGACCCGCCAGGGGCAGCCGCCACTGGACACCGAGCCAGGTCCTCTCGGCTGCCTCCCCCTGCCAAGGGAGGCAAGGCCTAATGCTCGTCTCGCCCCCGATTCCCTTCGCAGGTGTGTGTGTCGGCCCACGCCCCCCCCGCTTTGGCTCAGGTGTGACTCCAGGTTAGTCCGACCCCCTCGGCTGCGGGCTGCCTTCTGGTCCCTGGGTGCCGCGGCAGCTGGGGACCCCAGGAAAGGGGAGGGAGGCTCATGACCCCCCACCCCCACGCCAGCCCGCCAGGGCCAAGGGCACCACCCAGGGGGCAAAACAGCCACAGTGCGGGGGAGGCCTCGGCCCCTTGCTGTTCTAACCTGCAGCCACGGGCCCACTGGCCTCCGGCCTGCAAGCGAAGCAGGCTCAGCGCTGTGTGATCCGTGGATGGGAGACGGCTGAGCCCCTCGAGCAGGGGCGTAATGCAGAGCTGCCTTGAGCCGAGAGGGAGGCTGACGCCAGGACAGGGGGATCTGGAGCTGGGGGGGGGGGGCGCAGTGGCTGGGGGCTGGCAGCCCGGGGCGGGGAGGCTGCTGGAAGGGGGGGTGCAGTGGGCCTGCCGCAGCCCCTTTCCCCACCCCCACCCGGCCTGCAGGCAGGCCAGATGCCTTCTTTCTACCAAGCTGTGCTGGGGCTGTTGCCCTCAGCCTGGCGTGGGGGGTGCTGGCTCTTGCCCCTTGGCGCTGCCCAGGGCCGGCCCGGACCAGCTGCTCTTGAGAGCAGCCTCAGCCTGGCTTGGCCCCGCAGAACCTGGCTGCTCCGGTGCCCGGCAGGCCTGGATTTCCCTGGCGGAGTCACGCACGTTCCGCAGTCGCAGGGCGGGGGCGGTTCCATCGACTAGGCGCCAGGCCCGGCCCCGCGCCGCCCTTGAAATGCACCAGCGGGACCTGGAGCCCGGGGCGGTCCCGCTGCCGCCAGGCTCCACGTGGGCACTTGCGCTTTGAAATGCACGAGGGCCCCCCTGGGCCTCCCCTGCTCTTCAAAGCCGGCGCCAGCGGGGGCGTCCCCAGTTGCCCCCAGGCTTGGGCCGGCGCGGCTGCTTTTAAGTACCCTCCTCTGCTCTCTCTTTCCCCTGCCCCCGCCTCCATCGGAGGGAGCAAGGGGGGGGATGGTACCAGTCGACTATGCTGGTGCCTAGTCCTTTACATCCCCATTCTGCAGCGGGGATGGGGCAGGAGCCCCGACTCTCCTGCCCCAGGCACAGCGGCTCGAGAGCCCAAACAGAGCCATGGCGGGGGGAGGGGGCGCAGCTGGTCTGGAGGAGGGCTGGGCGCAGCCGAGTCCTGTGGCCCATGCTGCTGGCCGGGGCCTTGGCTCTCCTGGCCCGCGGCCGCCAGCTGAGCCTGCCTCTCCTGGGGGCGGGGCCCACCGTGCACGAGGGCGATCCCGGGGCACTTGCGAGTGAGCGCCCGTGCTCTGCCCCTCCCCTCTGCTGCAGGCCACTCCTCCAACAGCCGCATCGTGTGGGAGCACACGCGGGGGCGCTACACCTGCATGCAGTGCCCGTTCTCCAGCGCCGCGCGGGAGGAGATCACCCTGCACATCGAGGACCAGCACAAGAACCCGCCCCTGCCCAGCCGGCTGGACGGAGAGATGGGTGTGTCCGAGGGGGGGCCACAGGCAGAGCTCAGCTGGGGCCCCTCCTGCGATTCCTCCGCCTGCCCCAGGGCCCTGCAGCTGGGGAAGCCCTGTCCCAGCCTGCCAGCATCGGGCCCGTCCCCCGCTGGGCTGGAGAAGCCAGGAGCTTGGGCTGGGGAGGGTTCGGCCAGGCGGCGGAGGGGTGGGAAAACTTGCCCCAACTGATGGGGGGGATGGCTGAAGCTGCCCTAATGTTCTTTGGTTCCCCCGGGTCTGAGCTGCCCCAACTCCACCTGGCTGGGAAACCGGCCCCTGGCCTGGGTGTCCTGGCCTAAGTGCGGGGGAAGGGGAAGAGGGAGGTGTGTCTGCTCCCCTCACAAGTGGCTGGTTCTACCAAACGGCTGTGGCGTTAGACTTGCCATCAGTAGGCTTCAGAGTCAACAAGGCATCTCGACCAGGTGTCAGCCTGGGCCTCTGCAAAGCAGCTGTTCTTGGTCACCAGCTGGGGGAGGTGCTTGCCTGAACGGCTGGGCCCATGCAGCCATGTGCGATGCCACGGCCCCGAACCCCAGTGCAGCCAAACAGCCGCCAGGCAGGCAGTGGCGGGAGGTGGGCGAGGGGTAACTTTCTTCATGCTGACCCTGGGCCCTTGTGTTCTCTTGCAGACTTTGGTGTGGGCCTTGCTCCCTACCACGCGAAGCTGCCGGCGGAGCTGGACAACTCCCTGTACTCCCAGCTCTGAGGCCAGCTGAGCCAGCGGGACTGTTCCAGGAGCGCAGACTGTGTGCATGGGACTCCCATAGAACCGGGGGGCCGGGGACACGAAGCCCCAGGCACAGGCATGGCCCCCGCCCCGCTCATCTCCCCTGCTGTTTGCACCCCCCTCGCCCTGAGCTGTGCACTGCAGAGAGTTTAAGTCCTGGAAGCTTGGGGCACCCCCCCCCCCAATTTTGATGCTTCAGGCCAGGGGCTCGCGGCAGAGCCTGGTAGCGTTGCTCAGGAGTTAGTGGACGTCGTCTCTGGGCTGCGGGCGCTCAGAAATAAACATGAATTGGACAGACGGGGCTGCTGGCCTCATGACTGCTCCGTGGGCCTGGCCTCTCCCAGCGGGCGGCAGGGCGCCCCGGGCAGGCCCTGGGTGCAGGCGGGGGGAGGGGCGGTAGGAAAGGGCTGGGCCTGTTGGGGGAGAGGCTGGCACCTCATGGCAGGGTAATTAGTTTTTCTAAGGTAAGGGCAGCGTCTGGCCCAGCAGCGCCCCCTCCCCCTGGTTGGGGGGCAGGAGGATGGGGCCAATGCCTACTGCCCTGCAGGTAGTGGGGAGGGGGGGCTTTTGGCTGGGTTGTTTTGGCTTATCCCCCCTGCCCCCATGGGGTTGGAGCACCACCCCCAGCCCCTCCACTCCTCACTGTGGGGGGAGGAGCCTCATGGGCTCTGCGGGGGGGGGGGAGAGGAGGAATGGTGCTTCGGGCTGCTGTGGCCTAGAGGCTTTTTCCCCAAAGCAAGGGGCCCAGGCCCCACTAGGCTGGGGGGGGGGGATTCTCCTGACACGGGGGGGGGGGGAGGAGGAGGCGTGTGGGGGCGGGGTGGCTGTTTGATTTTTCTGTGGGTCAGTGGCCCCCATGCGGGAGCGGTTCCCCAGCCGTGGGGAGGGCCCCTGCCCTGTGCACAGGGAGCGGGCCGGACAGGCTCTGCCCCCACCCCGCCCCACGTTGTCTGCAGCACTCCCCCCTTGGGCCCAGCCAACCTGCCTGGGGCCGCCCTGGCTACAAGCTGAGCCCAGCCCAGCGATGGGTCCGGCAGCAACAGGCTTTTCCTGCCACCTGCGGCGAATCCAGATGATCATGGCGCTGCCCAGCACCACCAGCAGGGCCTCGCGTGCGGGTCAGCTGGCCTCCCCGGTGACTGGCTGTAGCCCCAGTGCTGCCCGCAGGCCCCTGCTCTGCTAGGGCTGCCACCCCCCTCCGGCAGGGACCAGGCCTGCTCCACAGCTCTGACCCTCAGAAAACCGAGGAGGAGGAACAGCCCGTGGCCCAGACCAGGACAGGTCAGGGGCTTTTCTCCAGCACCCTGCCCCCAGCTACGCTGGCAGCCCCTTCCCATTCACCCATGGTGCTCCAGTAGCAGCTGGGCTGCGGGACGCTCGTCCTTTCGTGTGTTTGAAACTGGCCACTAGCCTGTGCGCTGGAAGATGGAGGCGAAACCAACCCTTCCCTCACCCCCCTCGCCACATCCAGCATGCTTTTATCGACCCCCCCCATCATCCCCTCCGTCGAGTGTCCCACCCTAACCCTTCCCTCACCCCCCTCGCCACATCCAGCATGCTTTTATCGACCCCCCCCATCATCCCCTCCGTCGAGTGTCCCACCCTAACCCTTCCCTCACCCCCCTCGCCACATCCAGCATGCTTTTATCGACCCCCCCCATCATCCCCTCCGTCGAGTGTCCCACCCTAAGCCTTCCCTCACCCCCCTCGCCACATCCAGCATGCTTTTATCGACCCCCCCCCCATCATCCCCTCCGTCGAGTGTCCCACCCTAACCCTTCCCTCACCCCCCTCGCCACATCCAGCATGCTTTTATCGACCCCCCCCATCATCCCCTCCGTCGAGTGTCCCACCCTAAGCCTTCCCTCACCCCCCTCGCCACATCCAGCATGCTTTTATCAACCCCCCCATCATCCCCTCCGTCGAGTGTCCCACCCTAACCCTTCCCTCACCCCCCTCGCCACATCCAGCATGCTTTTATCAACCCCCCCATCATCCCCTCCGTCGAGTGTCCCACCCTAAGCCTTCCCTCACCCCCCTCGCCACATCCAGCATGCTTTTATCAACCCCCCCATCATCGCCTCCGTCGAGTGTCCCACCCTAACCCTTCCCTCACCCCCCTCGCCACATCCAGCATGCTTTTATCAACCCCCCCATCATCCCCTCCGTCGAGTGTCCCACCCTAACCCTTCCCTCACCCCCCTCGCCACATCCAGCATGCTTTTATCGACCCCCCCATCATCCCCTCCGTCGAGTGTCCCACCCTAACCCTTCCCTCACCCCCCTCGCCACATCCAGCATGCTTTTATCGACCCCCCCCATCATCCCCTCCGTCGAGTGTCCCACCCTAACCCTTCCCTCACCCCCCTCGCCACATCCAGCATGCTTTTATCGACCCCCCCCATCATCCCCTCCGTCGAGTGTCCCACCCTAACCCTTCCCTCACCCCCCTCGCCACATCCAGCATGCTTTTATCGACCCCCCCATCATCCCCTCCGTCGAGTGTCCCACCCTAAGCCTTCCCTCACCCCCCTCGCCACATCCATCATGCTTTTATCGACCCCCCCCATCATCCCCTCCGTCGAGTGTCCCACCCTAACCCTTCCCTCACCCCCCTCGCCACATCCAGCATGCTTTTATCGACCCCCCCCATCATCCCCTCCGTCGAGTGTCCCACCCTAACCCTTCCCTCACCCCCCTCGCCACATCCAGCATGCTTTTATCGACCCCCCCATCATCCCCTACGTCGAGTGTCCCACCCTAACCCTTCCCTCACCCCCCTCGCCACATCCAGCATGCTTTTATCGACCCCCCCCATCATCCCCTCCGTCGAGTGTCCCACCCTAACCCTTCCCTCACCCCCCTCGCCACATCCAGCATGCTTTTATCAACCCCCCCATCATCCCCTCCATCGAGTGTCCCACCCTAACCCTAACCCCCCTCGCCACATCCAGCATGCTTTTATCAAACCCCCCCCCATCATCCCCTCCATCGAGTGTCCCACCCTAACCCTAACCCCCCTCGCCACATCCAGCATGCTTTTATCAACCCCCCCCCCCATCATCCCCTCCGTCGAGTGTCCCACCCTAACCCAGCACAACGCTCCAGCTCATCTGTTCCATCCCCAATGATGTTTCTTGGCCTTTGCTGTCTGGGGGCCGTTTTTTTGTAATGGGGAAGCCAGAGCTGCACCCAGCTGTCAGGGGTGGGCCTGGCTTGGATGGGGATGAAGGCATCCGGGCAGCTTCTTCCTTCGGCTCTAGCCCACTCCTCAGGATTCCCAACATTCTGGCAGTTTTTCTTGGCTGCCACCGCCCCTCGAGTGGCCATTTCCAGAGCAGTAGCCACAGTGACCCTCAAGTGGAAACTGCTCACCTAGGCCCCAGGATTTCATAGGCACAGTCAGGCTTGGCTTTGCCCGCCTGCACCGCTCTGCATTTAGCCTGGACTTTCCGCTGCCATTTTGCTGCCCAGTCACCCAGTTTTGTGAGCTCCCTTTGCAACGTCGCAACGTGCTCGAGGAGCTTTGGATCATCTGCAGATGTTGGTGCGTCACTGCTGACCCTTTAGCCGGCCAAGGATGAATGTGCCAGATGGCCCTGATCCCGGTACGACCCCACCGGTTACTACTCCGAGGGCCACGCTTAGCGCTGAGACGTACTGGGCCAAGGCAGCATGTCGCTCCCAGGCCCGCTCCACTGGCTGAGAAGTACAGACAATGGAACCATTGTCACAGCCCCTGCCGCCTCCACCCCGTGTTCCCATGTTCCAGGGCGCTCTGGCTGCCCACACCAGGCCCCAGCAGGGGAAGGAGAGCAAGGGACGCAGGGATTCCCAGGGTAAGACAGCAGCTTGGTAGCAAGAACCCCCATGATGCCCAGGGACCCCACCAGCTCAGCAGAGACAGAGCCAAGGCACAGTTCGAAAAGAGGTTTGATATTTTGCAACATGGGAACCGCCCCCCCCCCCCAGCACTCACCGCCACCCACCTGTGCTCTGACAAGGCCCATTTAGACACAGGCACTAGGGGAAACAGATCTGATGCCAGGGACTCCGCTAGGCATGGGAGGGCCAACGCCACCTGCCCGTCTCCGCGCAGGCAGAGGTGCACAGGGGAGGAAAGCACTTGAGTTCAGGAGGCTCCTGGCGTCCAAGGCCCCTGCATGCTCCCGTAGCGACACAAGGTGCCTGGGAGACTCCTGGGTCCTATGCTGGAAAGTGATCTCAAGGCCATGCTCCTCTGCAACCTTCTTGGTGAAAGGCAACAGGACCCACCCCCCACTGTGCCCCCGGCCTTCCCCTAGGGAGGGGGCAGGAGTGAGCAAGATACCACCTGGGGCCAGGCCTGGGGCACTAGCGAAAGGCATTTCCCTGCCACAGGGACAGGCCCCTTGGGGAGGAGGAACTACCTTAACGTGCACAAGGCCAAACCTGCTGGGTATTGAGAGGAGAAGGCACCACTCTGGGCTGAGACCCCCCTGCCCTAGCACAGGATGGGCAGCTCCTCCAAGCCCACGAAGGGTTAAGTCCCCGCCTCCTCCAGCAGCCATCAGCACATGCAACTGCCAACCGCAAAGCCTCCCTCAGAGGTGCCTGGGGCAACTACACCCTGCATGAGTCAATGGCAGGGGATGCAGCCCCCCTCTTCCCTGCTGGCAGGCAGCAAGCTGCACAGGGCGGGGAGCAGCCTCCGCTCCCAAGGAATTCACCAAGGAGGGGAAGGCTGGATGGATGCAAGCAGCAGCCAGAGGCCAACACACCAGCAGGCCGCAGAAATGTGGAGCAAGAGAACAACCCACCCCCACCCAGCCAAGCCAGGGGAGCTGGAAATGGCTGAGCTGAAGGGCTGAATTGGGAACAGCCGGGGGGGGGGGGGATGTCCCCCTCCCTTGGCAAGGCACCTTGGGGCAGACCAAGGAGTAACTGGACTGGAATCAGGAGGCACTTCCTGCCTGCCAGGCTGTGGCACCAGTTCTGCAGCTCCCTGGGAGGCTGCGCTCAGGCACTGCCTGGGATAAGCCACTGGCCTTCCCCTGCCCCATTGAACCCCTAGATAGCGGGGCCCTGAGGACCAGCTCCCGTCAGGCAGCACCTAGCACATGGGATCCTCCTCTGAGGCCACTGTGTAGACATGTGGGGATGCCGGAGCACTGGCCCGTCCCTCTGCCAAGGCAGGCCACCCGCTCTCATTCAGCAGCTCCCACGAGCAGCCGCGTCCCAGCTGGCGCTTCCTAGGGAAGTTCTGCTCAGCTCAGCTGGGTGGAGGCAAGCACTGCCTGGGAGCAGGAAGTGTTCCTGGCTCCTCACTGCCATGCCCTTGCCCCTGCCCCAGAGACTGAGGCCCAAACTGGACCCTGCTGGGGAGATCTGCCCCCTGGAAGGCAAGTGGAAAGCATAGTCCCCTCCCCCCAAAGACCAGGCTGTCAGGAAGCAGAAGAGTCACCGCCCGCTGGATCTGCACACAGCCCAGCAAAGGACCAGGCCCTCCTAGTCACCCACCCCAGGGACGAAGAAAGCAGGTGCCTGGCCAGCAAGCAGCTTAGAGGCGGGACAGGAAACCAGCTTGTGGCTCCACAGCAGAGGGCCACGTCTGCCACAGACCACCCCTTCTATTCCCTTTGCAGGGACCGTGGGCCGAGGCAGGGGGTGCTTTTCTCCCAAGCCTGCACAGGAGCCAGTCTAGGCTGCCTGCCCGCCCATCCTTCCTGGCTCCCAACTTGCTCAAGGCGTTGGTAAGTGCGAGCACTTCTGTCCTTCAGAGGCAGCGTTGCTGGTCCTGCATCTTGCAGACTTGCTGTAGCAGCCATGCATTCCCCCAACGCCCAGCATGCACCTTTTGGGGGCCCTTCCAGACCCCGGACAAAGTTTCAGCCACTGTTGGGATGCAGCTTCCCTTTGTTTACAAGGGGGTTCGGTTCAAAGCCAACAAAGCACAACCCCATATACTAGAACAGCCCTGCCTGGCTATGGGGAACACTCCCGCAGAAGTGTCCTATGGGCACACACAAGCATTACAGAGAAGCCAATCATACAGGACTGGAAAGACTGAGCAGTTAGAATCTGGAATTTCTTCTGCCTCCCCACCAAAGCCTGAGCTCTTCTACACACCCAGAAGTCAGCTTCTTCCCATGGAACTGAAAGGGCACAAGGACGTCCGCCCTCTGGAGTTAAGGGTGGAAAATCTGGAGGGCATGCGCTACAGTAAGACTTCCACTCTAGCAAAGAGCTAAATGAAGGCTCTACATTCTTGTCATTTAAAGACTAAAACAGAATCTTTCTAAGCTTGAGGTGGGTCTTTATACATCATGAAGGAGCAGTAGCCAGAGACAATGTAGCGTTGACTTCCTGGAAGAGAGATCCTGGCAGTTCACGAGAGTAAATGGCTATAAACTGCTTCTAGATTGAGGAGTCCTGGAGTGGACGATATGCTCCCCGTGTCACACCCCCACTGCTGATGTCTCTGAAGAAGGTAAAGCTTCCAAAGGAGCAGTGAAGGCACCACCCATAACAAGAGGTTTTTAAAAACTGAAGTCTTTATTAAAAGTTTTATCCAAATTTTGTAACAAAAAAGATACAAAAGGGGTGAAGATCCTTATTTCTGGGACTAATCAGACCAATCAAACCTGACAGTTACTAGGCTAATAAAATCCATACAAACTGCTGAAAAAATGCAGGGAAGACATTAAAAATAGCAACTGCTGCTCTGAATTTCAATTCCTTTAGCATTTATAAGTTACTCAGTTTGCATTTTGTAGAAGTTCAGTCTGTTTATAGCTACTGTACAATGCAAGAGACAAAGGCAGGGCTAGAAATGCAGGTGTGCTGCAGTACGCAATGCTCCTTTGCTAGAATGGCGTTTCATAGGAAGGGCGTGAGCTCTCCTCTAGATGCAAGAGGAATACATACAACTCCTGGGCGCTTACATATTTGCCTGCAGTGGCTAAGGGATACCCTGTTAGGTGCTAATGCATATGCACTAGTACAAAGCCCAAGGGAACACACCCCCACAAAACTGGTTAAAAAGGTAGATGCTCTCTCCCACCCATGCGAGCAGAAATCACTAGGCACACAATACTGAAGGGTTGGTTCATGCCCCTGATGCCATGGGAACACAGATCAGAAACCCCATGTTGCATGTGGAAGGATTCCCTCCCCTCCCTGTTCTAAAAAAGGCCTCACAGCAGTCAAAGCAGCTGCAGCTCCACTCCTATGGGCTGGGGGCAAAGGGGGAGAGGCAGCGGCTGTCACAGCACACAGTGCATAAATGTGAGCGAGCGAGACTTACCACTCTGCAAAGGGGAGGGAGGGGTACATGTGCCAGTCTAGCATCCAGGCCACTGCTGAGAGCAGTTACTGGCTAGCAGAAGGACCCTGAGAATATTTAGGCTAACCGGTCTCCCGGGGACGCCAAGTTAGGTGTATCACAGTGATAATGGTTCGAGTGCTCTGTACAGTGAAATGTGCGGTTTGGCAGCAGTGCAGTAGCCCTTTGCCTAATGTTACCTACCCTTCCTTGAAGGCTGATTGGGGTGGAGAAAGCCTCCTTATGGCAAGTGCCCACCAGAATGACTTGGCCAATATCCAAGAAGCAAAGCTATAAAGAAGTTGCTAATGGGTAAAAAAATTTCCAGTTTACAAAAACTAGGAAAACAAGAGGCAGGACAACTGCATAGCTCCTCCTCACAGGTCTGAAATGAAGCTAAGAGCATTTTCTCTCAGATCCAAACCCTTTTGCCCTCCTCACGATCGCTAAAGCATCTTCATACCGCTATGGTTATTTCGCTTCACCCTGGGAGGCTGCTTGATTTCAGAGTCCACTTACATGAGCAGAGTTTGCATCCACTGCTCAGAGTGCTCGCTGTGTCTTCAAAGGCAGGGCTGAGGAAAATGCATGCTGGGGTGGTGAGGTTTGCCTCTTGTGGGTATGTGGAAGGCAAAGCGTTGCTGGTGCTCTCGGTGCCACAGGGCAAGGCTGAGCTCAGATCTGAGAGATGCTCTAGGTGAGGAACATTTTGCAAAATGCTGCACAAACCACAGAACGGAGAAAGCCTTTGGTCATGAAATACTTGTGAGAAAGTGAGTCTTGTATGGAAAGATTCCCCTGAATGCCTACTGTATTCTAAATCTTAAAAAAATATATTGTGGACACTGCAGCCATACAAAAGAGGGGGGCTGGGAGATGGGATTTACAGTCTCACGCGGGCACAACGGGGAGGTTGGGACAAGCACAGTCATAGTCCGTAAAACTGATTGGCTCGCTAGGATTATCAGTCGTCATCCTCATCCTCTTCATCTTCTGGATCTTCCTCTCCCTCATCCTCTAGCTCTCGTTTTCTCTTCTCTCCCTGGGGAAGGTCTGCAGGGAGAAAGCAAGAGTTAAATTCTTGCAGAACAGCATTTGCTCTCATTCTTCACAGGCTATTTAAGCTACACACCTCGCAGGTGAACAAGTATGAACTAGAACCACGCCAGCAGCTGGATGGAGTCCCACCCCTCTGTTCCATTTTACATGGTGCCCAAGCAAAAACCTGAGGTAAGATTTTTGGTGCTCGAGATACTTTTACAGGTCCAAATTTCAGATACCGTGAACACTTGAACACTCACTTCCCCTTTTCACGGTGTGAAGCTGGACACCCAAGAACAGAGGCACCTAAAATCACTACTCACTTTGGTGAGTCTTAGCCAAGCAGCTTATTCAGGATTTATCATTCAAGTTGGGTGCCAACCTCCATTTTCCTATAGACACCTCTACAAATAGCTATACATAAAGCACATGCAGAGCCAGCCTTCAACTATCCAAGGATTTTACCTCCAAGTCAGAAATGAGATGTCTAGTCTTTTGTTGCACTAAAGCCTAGAAGTCTAGAAGCAAGTACAGAGTCTAGGACGAGCACTTCTTTATAAAAACACTAACACACAGCAGAGCATCCACAGAAGCTCTCCCCTCCAGAGTATTACGCTAAATTACACAGAATTGGGTCATTTTGCCAATTTACCCCCTCAGGCAACTGACAGCCTATGAATACTGATTGCTTTAAATGTGTTGAGATGGTGGCATACTTAGATGCTCTGGGATCTCACCACCCTCATTCAATGGTGTCGTCAAACAATGAGCTTGGTCATGTTAAAAACAAACATGCAAATGCAAAAAAGGCAACATGAGAGTGTTCTGACTTTCCTTACCTGATAGCTGGACAGTTAAGGACATTTACTACAAGAACACAGCATGTCATGCAACACATAGGACGCAGGGAGTAGCCAAGCCCTAAGCTTTGAATTGCCTAATTCCTGTGCTTGGATTCCCTCCCTCAGTACTCGGATATTCAGCTCTTGGACAGTGCCCTGGTTCAGTGGTGACGAGAGGCTTTCTTGCCATAAGGCAGGCGTGCACCGTTCTACTGCTCGGCCCTCAGAATGAGACCGACTGATCGCACCAGAACTGTAGATGGTTAATGCGATCTTCGTGAATACTGCATCTTAATTAGGAGAATTAGCTTGACTTACCTTCATCACCTTCGTCGTCCTCTTCCTCCTCCTCATCCTCTTCCTCCTTGAATTAAAAAAATAAGCATGTTTGTACAAGGACCAAGACCCAGTGACGAGAGATTGATTTATTCTCTCACTTCAGTCACCATTCGCGGTCTTTTCAAGTCTGACTTCAGGAGGACACTGCCCTCTGGCAGCACACTGTTAACACCCCTCCTTGCAACTGGATGCCTGCTTCCCTTTCCCCATCCCTTCCTTTCTGCCACAGGGACCGCAACTTGTGGGCACAAAGAAATTGTGATGCCTCCTGGAAAAACAACAAGATCTTCCCCCTTCATATCATCTCCAGCTACCCACTAAGAATCCAGGTATCACTTCTACCTAGGAAGCTCTACCTAGGAAGATGTCTACCTAGGAAGCTCTTGAATGAGACTAGCCTCAAGCCAGGACACAGCATACCAACCAGATTACAAGGGTTCTCAGGAGGACCGATTTTTATCAGTCGAGGGGGGCGGGAATCAAGCCAACAAGAACAGCCTCACCTCATCATCTACTCCATCCTCCTCCTCTTCGCCTTCCAGATCATCTTCATCCTCTTCTTCGTCATCAATGACTTCGTCATCCAACTCATCTTCCTCATCATCATCATCTTCCTCACCTTCTACCACAACAGAGGGAGGTGAGTGGGTTCTCTACCCAGCACAGCTTGTATCGGATCAGTGACACTCCCCACCCCCACTCCTTTAGCCTCCGACGTGTTCAAAGCCCAATACGCCATCGACAGCAGCCAGGAAACACAACTAACCCAGAAGAGCCCCACTGGTACCTATGCCTGTGAGATGTGTCAACTGACAAGCCCCCCGGATTAAGCAGAGCTTGGTTTTCCATGTCATGCCGGGGGAAGAAGGGGGAGAGTATGGAATTACCAAAGTCTCATCTTACTTTTGTGATGAGTTCACCCCAAGACCAAGGTGGTCTGTAGGGAATGGCTAGTGAAATATGTGGGAGGCAATTCCAGAAAGCCATACCAAGCCCCCTTTACCTTCTCCGTTCTCATCATACTCATCATCCAACCCATCACCATCTGCTTCAGGATCTGAGTCAGGGGCTTCCTGGTCATCGGCATCAAACCCATCCAGGTAGGTGAGCTGGGGCAGAAGGGCAAACATGCTTTCCCGGTAGTTGATCAGCATTGTCACCTCGCAGTTGAAGAGGTCCAGGCTATGCAGATTTGGTAGTTTCTTCTGCAAAGATTAAGTCGTTAGGCCACTAGCAGACAGTTCCAGTCAACTCGCTATGGGCAGAGGGATGAGGGAGACATTAGGATGCCTCTGAAGCAGGTGGGTTACTACGTGACCTAGAGTGAAGCAAATATCTCATGCACGCTATTTTGTGTAACATGCCCCCTCATTTTGACACAAGGCAGTTAACAGACTCTAGCTCCAGGACAACATTAAAGCCTGGAGGCACAACTCTCTACAACTTCACCCCCTATTTCCACTCCTATAACAAACAGCATACAGCAAGGCAGAAAGCCAGGCCCAGAGTCTGTGCGCCCATCGCCCTACGACAGGGAGTAGAGACCTGGCTACCTAAGCGTCTTAGAGACTGCCTGACTCAGACGCCACACTTCCCTGCCCCGAGACCACGTAAGCAGCCACCACAGAGCACACTGGATTCCGGAGAGTTGCGTTGCACGCAGGGAGGCGGTACGCCTCGGCCATTCAGCACTGGGAAGTGCTGTTGTTGCAGCCACACCTCTCCCTAAGGGGAGGCATTTCCCTTTATACTGTAAAGCTTGTCTGAGGGGGAGAGAAGACCACCCAGCCTAGCTCATTGGCCAGTCCACTCCCCAGGCCAGACCTAGTGAGGTGGGATGACAAGATAAAGACCCCTCTTCCAGGGCGATTTGATCCTACCTTAGAAAGAAAGGGCACCTTGCACCTGCCATGGGCAGGTCAGTGGCAATCTGCACTCACAGCACCACGGGTGACATGCTCACGTCCCACAGCAGGAGCGTGTCCTTGGATGGGGGCCATGCAAGTCACTACCATGACACACCCAGGTGCCACCTACCTCAAACTGAGTCCAACCCCTTAGCAGCCCTTTCCCAGGTGGGCACGAAATACTACAGCCCCAAAGGAAACCGCATTGATGGGTTAGGGCCCTGCCCTTGGCCTCTCACTCACCAGGGGCTCCAGGGTGTTGATGTCCTTGATCTTGTTGCCGCTTAGATTCAAGTGGGTCAGGTTAGGGGTCCTCTCTGCTAGAACTTCCAGGCCCCCGGAGATGCGGTTATCACTCAGCTCCAGCTGCCAGGAGGAACAGGTCAGAGGCACTGCTTTAGAGGGCCTTGGCACTTGACAAAGGGGAACACCATTCCCATTCGGTTTTGGTGAGGCCGCATCTGGAGTATTGTGTCCAGTTCTGGGCCCCCCACTACAAAAAGGATGTGGACGCATTGAAGAGGGTCCAGCGGAGGGCAACCAAAATGATTAGGGGGTATGACTTATGAGGAGAGGCTGAGGGACTTGGGTCTGTTTAGTCTGCAGAAGCGAAGAGTGAGGGGGGATTTGAGAGCAGCCTTCAACTTCCTGAAGGGAGGTTCCAAAGAGGACGGAGAGAGGCTGTTCTCAGTAGTGACAGATGGCAGAACAAGGAGCAATGGGCTCAAGTTGTGGTGGGAGAGGTCCAGGATGGATATTAGGAAAAACTATTTCCCTAGGAGGGTGGTGAAGCACTGGAATGGGTTACCTAGGGAAGTAGTGGAGTCTCCATCCCTACAAGCGGATGGGGGGGGAGGGAACGACACACTCTCTGTTCGAATGCAGACCACCCCACGCAGTTTGCCAGAAGACTCTCAGCCATCTGGCCCCAAGCTCTCAGTTTACCTTGCGGAGTTTATTGAGCTTGGGGAGGTTGGAGACAGACAGCAGGTTGACATTGATCATACTGAGGAACTCCAGGTTTTCAAAGTCCGAGGAGAGTCCAACGATCTTCCCATCAAGTGAGCGGCAGTTATCCAGCACCAGCTCCTTCACCTAGAGGAGGAAGGAGAAACACTCAGGATCTGACAAGGAGGCATCATCACTTAGAAGTACAGCCATCTCTCAGCTCTAAGATCACTTTGCATTAACCTAACGAACTAACCCATTAGATCAAGCCCCTGGATAGATCCAATTTAAGATCAAAGCACCATACACCTTTAAGGCACCTACACCAAATAAATCCCTCCAGCCAACCCTATTAAGGGGGTAAGCCGGTACGCCACTATTGATAAATCAAGTTTTTCTTAATGTGGGGACGAGGTGCCAGACGGGCATTCCCCATATACCAGAGTCCTATCAGTAGTTTAAAAGGCAGGCCGTAGTAAGTCACTGCCACGACACCGTGTCACCAAGATACAGTGGGATCTAGGGACGTAAAATCCTGTTTAATTGGCTAACTGGCATCTAACAGTCCAGAGCACCCACCAATGAACTGGTTAACCATTCACATCCCTAGTGGGATCTCTAGAAAGGTTCACTCTCCACAGTCCAGCTGATTCATGGCTTTGGAGTTATGAATGTTTCCATCCCCTTGTTAACAGAGCTTAACTGAGAACTCATTTCCTATAAAGCACCGGTCATTTTCAACCTAGGGATGTAAGCAACTAGTCAACTATCTGATAAGTATATCAGATAGTCAAGTAGTGACTCGACTAGTTGCTTCTCCCCCCCCCCCCTTTTTGCTGCCTTGTGGGGGGGAGGGGAGGGAGAGCAGGAACCAGTGCTGGGGGAAGCAGTCTTAAAGCCATTCCCCCCACCCCCAGCACGGACTCCGCGGGGGGCAAGGTAGGCAGAGACGTAGCAAGAGACTGGGTGTGAGCTGGGAATCAGCCTGGTCCCCCACCGCTGCGCTTCAGCCTTTTAAGTGTATTAAGAGCCTGGTGTCTCAATGCATTTAAAAGGCAGAGCCACAGCAGGGTTAACTCCCGGGGCTGGGCGCTAGCCCCACTGTGGCTCTGCCATTCCCCCCCTTATCAACCGATTAATGGAAAATTAATTAACTAGTCGTTTAGTTGATTAAACACAATTTAACATCCCTAGTTCAGCCAGGTTTGAAACAAGATTTTATCTAGTTACTAATCCCCCTTGGGTCCCATTCCCCGTTAACCGGGATTTCCACCCTAAGATACTGGAAAGAGTTTCAAAGTAGCATCTCCGAGCCCTCCTCATAGGTCATACTCACCTAGCTTATGCACTAGGCCCAGCCAGGAGGGGTGGTTCAACTCACAGTAGGGTGCATGGTAATTCCCCTAACCTGACTTTTTACAGAGTTTGTAACGTGATCAGCTCACACCCAGACCTCATATACACTGGACACTTGCCACAGTAAAACATCCACCCCCTTCAACTGATGCAAATGCACCCCATATCCACACATGCAGCTTCTAATGGCTGTCAGACTGGCAAACACACATGGGAAGAACCCCAGAAACATAGGGTTCGGCTCCAGTAGTTACAGGCTGAGTTTCCAGAATGAGCTCTTATCCTATGTGCTCTTCAAAGCAGGCCAAGTCATCACAATCTTGGCTAGAAAGCTATTGATGCTCTAACATCTTCTGCTGTACAGAAGCAACTACAGCTTTTGGGTGGACCAGCCAATTCCCAGAGTTGCTTTACAGGTGCTTTGCTTGGTTCACATTGAGCAAACCATTCAATCCACTTGAGAATGACTGTTCACATACAAACAATGTTTGAACAGGCACAAGTCCAGTGCAGATGCAGATAACATTAACCACTTCTACAGAAACTTTAAAATTGGTACTGGGTATATGTCAGCGTCAAGCAGCAGGCACAAGCCACCCTCTTTGCCACTGTGTACTTTAGAGACCCCTATCTATTTTTTGCTTACAACATTTGAAACCAAGGATGTTAAATTCAGATTAATCAAATAGTCAATGAGATTTCCATCGACTATTCAATTGATCTGTAAGGGGGTCTCCCCCAGACACCCTCTGAACTGTAGCAGGAGCCCTGCCAAACTCTTGCTACAGTTCAAAAGCTGAAGCCCTGCAGGGAGTCCGGGGCCAGCAGGGGACTGGCCCCGCACTCCCTAACGTGCCTGAACCTTTGAAATGTACAAAAGCCCCAGCAGCGCTCTTGCACATTTCAAAAGGAAGCCCCACAGTGAGTGCAGAGCCAGTGGGGAATCCCCCGCTGGCCCTGGCTCCATAGGGGCTTCTGCTTTTGAAATATACAAGAGCTCTGCTGGGGCTCTTGTACATTTCAAAAGCAGACTCTCAGAACCTGTGAGAGTAGAGACTGCTTCTGTCTCCGCTCACGCCATTTCCCACTGTGCCTCTACCTCTCCTGCCCCCACAGAGACAGTGCTGAGGAAAACTGGCTTTTAAGCCAGCTTCTCCCAGCATTGGCTCCTGTTCCCCCGCCATCTCTTTTCAATAGAGGCAGCAACGGGGGGGAAGTGACTAGTCGCATCACTAGTCTACTATCCAATAAGCTTATGCTTCTCGGATAGTAGACTAGTCACTTACACCCTTATTTGAAACATTGGTGATTATATGCAGATAAGTAATGAGTGAGTATGAAAGTGATAAAATATGCCTCAAAACAGGGCTACTCAACTTTGGAAGCCTGGGGCCACAATGATACTCACAGCACACACCGAGGGCCGCAACTTAAGTGTGGTTACGTACACATGCAAATATATATGCAAATAGCTTTTCACACTGACAGGCATGAATACAAAGATTAAGGCAAGACTACACAACACAGGTCCCATTTAAGTCAGCTCTGCTGATATTAATAAAATGCAATATCTACCCGATTTCCACCCATGACAGCACTTTCAATGAGCAATGACAGTCCAGGAATTTAACTAGTGAAAGGTATATCAACAGAAGACCATTGTATTGACTACTTTTTTGGTTTGGCTCCCACACGTGGATCGCAAACAAACAGGCTGCGTGTTGAGTACCCCTTCCTCAAAATGTAAAAATACTATTTGCAAAAGACCCATGGTACCCTGTAGTTGGCTGTAAGTGTTACATACCAGTTCCCGCTATTACTGTCTCCTCTGCCATCCCAAGATCTAATAAGGATTGTGTCAAGCCCTAGTTGGCCTTATTTAATGCCCACTCTTTCTTTATGTTCCTTGCCTTATTTAAAGTTGATCCACCGCACTCCACGGCAAGGGAAGATACTGGCATGCCACAGAACTGGTCAATCATGAGACTCAGTCTCCCTATACAAGTGTCACCTGGACTGCAGGGCTATCTGTAAGTAAGAGGGAGGCCTTGTTACAAGCCAGGGGTGGTGAACCTCAGGCCCAGGGGCCAGATGAGCCCTTCGCTTGCCTGGATCTGGCCCCGAGTCTCAGGGTTCCAGCCCCCACAACCCACCACAGGGTGACAACACACAAAATCTACTAGCCTAGGCCCCTCTTGGCTCTGGTATACAAGGGGAATGTCTCTCTCCTCAGTCAGGGACCACGAGGGAGAGTTTGGGGGGGTTTTGCTTTAGTTTCACTTGTGTGTGGCCCCAAAGTGGTTTTTCTGTGGGTCAGTGACCCCGTGACCAAAAAAGGTTCTCCAACCCCTTATAAGCAAAGCCTGGTGCTTATAGCAAGTCAAGGCAGCATGCATGAACCCAGACATGAAGGGCAAAGGACTTTTGAAGGATGCAGGAGCTCAAAATTCAGCTAGTCCCCTGTGAGCAGCATGATCTAAGCTAAATTATCAAGCAACAATGCAGTTGAACTGGCCCAACCAGAAGGCAGAGGCAGCATTACTTGCTTGGCTCAGGAGGTGCTATCCACCAATAGGCAAAAGATTAGTCAACCAACTGCTTGGAAAAAACAACAGTCAAGGCAACTGACTAAGATTCCAGAAAAGGGAGAAGTTTCTCAAAGCAATACAGGTCACTCATCGGACCATCCCCTCTCCAAGATCCAGCATTACCAGAGATCCCCAATTCTTTATGCTGGCCTTCCAACCCCCTGTTGCACCAGCCGCATCGCTGCAGGCTTCCATGGCAAGATCTGAGTTGTGTAGGGCAACGTCACCGTAAGACCAACAGTAAGGATTTCCCTAGTAAGAAATCTAGGGGAATAGCTACCTTTCCACCCCCAACACATTTAGTTACACTAGGGGCGGGGTCAGGAGAGGAAGGTTAGTGTTCTTTATTCCTCTCGCCAGGAACTCATTTGCAGTAGGGAGAGAACAGTAATAGTAGCTTGGCTTTCCGATTTCACAAGGTGAATTCTTCAGCTGTTCCACTTCCAGAAGGGGAAGAATCACAAAGCCTGGAAGCAGCTCGGGACAGGGAGAAGGGGTCAGCACTTGCTTCTGGGGGCTTGGATACTGGTCAGGACCGTCTCTTACCCCACCCCCACTTTCAACCTGCATTTCACTCTCCTGAAACTCTGGACTCCTTTCAGGAGGCTTACAACTGAGCTCCACTCCCAGTACTTCTGCAAGGGATATTCTAAGCCCAGCACCTGACCTTGTACCTCTGCTATCAAAATATCCTGGCCTTGTACCTCTGCTCAGAATCCCATCTGCTACAACTGAGGGCCTTACAGTGGGAAATCAGAGTAGGGATGTAAAAAAGTCAATTAGTCGAATCAATTACTCACTCCCCCTCCCTTGGGGGAGGAGGAGCCAGTGCTGGGGGGAGCTGTCTTATAAGCCTGCCCCCCTCCCAGCACCATCTCTGCGGTGCAGCAATGTGTGAGGGGAGGGGCAAGGATCCAGGGGAGGCTGCTCCAGCAGCAGCCTGTCCAAGCTGGGAGTGAGCAAGCCCAGCTCAGTCTCGACTCACACCAGGTCCAGTAGCGACCCCACAGCAGCTTTGCAGTTTAAAGGTAGGAGGAGCCGGGCTACCTGCACACTCAGCTCTTAACCACATCTAAATGCAGAGCTGCAGCAGGGGCAGCACCTTCCCTTAACCAACCTGTAGTTGATTCAAATTGTATCAACTACATCATTACCTAATTATCCGCCCATTAACATCCTTAGATCAGTGGAGAGTCTATGAGATGGGGAAGAATGGAGGGGAAATTAAAGTTATGTTCCAAAAATGAACACTGGGAAAAGATTATCATCCTCCTGCTGCTCTCTAAAGAGCTGAGTCTGAGAAACTAGCCCCAAGGGAGCCATGCATGCTAACAGGCTGGCCAGACACAGAGAAAGCTAGTAGAGAGTCAGACTAGGTATTAAACTGGCTATTAAGTCTCTTCCAAATCGTAGGTTACATCACCAGGATTCCTGCTGATTGTTCCACTCCTTTTACCAAGGACCCACTAGGGCAGGGCTACTCAATTTTGGAAGCCCTGGGGGGCTACAATGATAATCACAGCACATGCCAGGGCCACAACTTAAGTGTGGTTACATACACATGCAAATATATATGCAAATAGCTTATTTCACACTGACAGGCATGAATACAAAGATTAAGGCAAGACTACACAAAACAGGCCCCATTCAAGTCAGTTCTGCTGATATTAATAAAATACAATATTTATCTGATTTCCAGCCATATGACAGCACTTTTAGGGTATCTCTAGACTACATGCCTCTGCCAACAGAGGCATGTAAATTAGACTACCCGATATAGTCAATGAAGCAGGGATTTAAATATCCCCCGCTTCATTGAAATAAAAATGGCCGCTGCACTGTGCTGGCTCAGCTGATCGTCGGCACAGCAGGGCAGTCAAGACGCAGATCAGTCGACAGGGAACGCCTTTGTCGACCACTCCCTTATGCCTCGTGAAATGAGGTTTACAGGAGCGGTTGACAAAGGCGTTCCCTGTCAACTGATCTGCGTCTTGACTGCCCTGCTGTGCGGATGATCAGCTGAGCCAGCACAGCGTGGAGGCCATTTTTATTTTAATGAAGCGGGGGATATTTAAATCCCCGCTTCATTGACTATGTCGGGTAGTCAAATTTACATGCCTCTGTCAGCAGAGACATGTAGTCTAGACATACCCTTAACGAGCTATGACAGTCCAGGAATTTAACTACTAAAATGCATATCAACAGAGACCATCATATTGACTACTTTTTTGTTTTGGCTCCCACCCGTGGGTTGAGCCCCACATAAATCCAAACCTCACCGCAGGCTGCAAACCAACGGGCCGCAGGCTGCAAACCAACGGGCCGCAGGCTGCAAACCAACGGGCCGCAGGCTGCAAACCAACGGGCCGCAGGCTGCAAACCAACGGGCCGTATGTTGTGTAGGCCTGCACTAGGGGATTTCAGATTATTCTTCACCAGATGAACTCTGCCCCAGTAGTTGCACCACCAAGGTACTGTTTTGCCAAGTTCTCTACTACATGGAGTCCCAGTTATTTCAATACCTGCCAATGCTTTCAAGTGGGGTGGTGAACCTTTTTTAGATCAGGGGACCGCGGACACACCGAAAAAATCAGTCAAAGGCCGCACACAACGAGAAGCAAAAAACCATCACTGATGTGGCCCCCGACTGAGGAGAAAAACTCTTCACATTCTTCTCACACACCAGAGCTTAGAGGGGCCCAGGTAGGGATATTAAATTTAGATTAACTGATCGAATACTCAATGGCACTTCCATCGACTATTTGATTAGTCTATGGGGGGGGCTCCACCTTTGAACTGTAGCAGGAGTCCTGCCTGGCTCTTGCTACAGTTCAAAGGTGGAAGCCAGCAGGAAAGTGGAGCCAGGGAGGAGGTGGCTTCTGCTTTTGAAATATACAAGAGCTCTCTGCTGGGACTCTTGCACATTTCAAAAGCATAATCACAGCAGAACCTGTGCAAGCGGAGAGTGCTTCAGTCCCCGCTTGCGCTGTTTCAGCTGTGCCTCTACCTCTCCTGCCCCCCACGGAGACAGTGCTGGGGGGATGGACTGGCTTTTAAGCTGGCTCCCCCAGCACTGGCTTCTGCTCCCCCTCCTTTGCTGCCTCTCTGATAGAGGCAGCAAGGGGGGGTGGGAGAAGAAAAGAGAGAGCAACTAATCACATTACTAGTGGACTACCCAATATGCTTCTGCTTATCAGAAAGCTGACTAGTCTTACATTCCTAGCCCTGCAGGGGGATGGTGTGTGTGTTTGGGGGGGGGGGGAGATGGAGCATCAGAGTGGGCTGCCCAATGCTGGGGGGAGCCTGAGCCTGAGGGGCCAGATCCAGCCCCTGGGACCTGCTTTAAACTTTGTTATCAACATTTTCATTCTTCTCCTTCCCCAGGAGCCTACACACACAGCAATTCAAGTCTTGTTTGCTCTCTAATTCCTACCAGGACACCTACATGGTCATGCAGCAGTTCCAGGCCATGACAATACCAGCGCTGAAACTCTACCAAGCACCTAGCCCAGCAGTGTCCTGGCCCGTGACGGGAGCTCCTGGAAGCAACCACAGCATGAACAGAGGGTCAGCCGCTAACTGCCCTGTCTATGCTGCTGCCTGACCGTTTGCATTTTGCTCAGTGAAATCCTGCAGGGCTCAGTGGCCGGGCGCTGTCCCGAGGCCCCTCGGGTCGCAGCGAGAGAATAAACGAAGCAAACCACCGGCCGCGCTTCCTTCCACGAGATCGGTGGTTGGAAGCGGCGGGATGATCCGAACAGGCACCGCCCGGAGCACGGACCCGGGCCCCGCCCTCCGCTCCGGCGCTTGGACTAGGTCGGGGGCCGCTCAGAGCCCCCCAGGCAGGTTTGGGGAGCAGCCCCCCCGGGAGCAGCCCGCGCTCGGGCCGAGGGTCCCCCCCCCCGGCCCGGGGGTGTCCTGCCCCCCCCCCCGCGCAGCGACGGAGCCGGCGGTGACCCCCCCGCGGCCGGGCCGTGAGCGCCAGGCGGGGCCAGGCCACGCGGCGGAACCGGCCCGGCACGTGCGAGCCGAGCGCGGCCCCCCCGACCCCGCCACGCGGCCGCGGTGACAGGCCCGGCCCCGCCGCGCACGTGGGGCCAACGGTTCTCCCGCGCCCCTCCCTCCGCCGCGCCCCTCAGGCGCCCGCGCGGCCGCCGCTCCCGGGCCTGGGGGGGGACACGCGGGGTGGGGGGGTCTCACCTCCGCCGGCTTCTTGTTGCGCAGCTCCAGCGTGAGCCGCTTCTTCATCTCCATGCCGCCCGCCCGAGCCGCGCGCGCCGCCGCCGCGCGCTTATATAGCGCAGCGCGCCAACGGCAACAAAGGCGCGCGCGCGGAGCGTCGCCCCCTGCCGGCCGGGACCCGGAACTGCGCTCCCCCCCCCCCCCCGCCGGCCGCGACCCGGAACTGCGTCACCCGCCGCCACCCCGCCCCCTGCCGGCCGCGACCCGGAACTGCGTCACCCGCCGCCACCCCGCCCCCTGCCGGCCGGAATACACCCCTGCACCGCACCAGCCCCACAGCGCCCCTTGCTGGCCGGGACGTGCCACTGCCCCGCTGCCCACCCTCTCGGCGCCGCGCCAGCCCACCAGCCCTCTGCCACCCCCTGCTGGCCGGGCCTCGGCTACTGCATCTCCCCCGCCCTCCCACCAGGGCACCCCCTGCCAGCCAGGGCCTGCCACCTGCCTGAGACGCTGGAAGGGCCTGGCCCCTGCCCCTCTCTGCCAGGGGTGCATGAGGGTCGGGGTGCCCCATCGCACCCTGCAAGGCTGGCTCCAGTCATCAGTCCCCAGAACCCCCTTTCAATCCGCCGACGTGCTAGATCAGACCAAGGCGCCCTAAGGCGCCTCTCTGAGCCCTGCCACGCAAATCAGAGCTGATTCCTTTAACCCCATCTCCAACCCACTGCCAGGACAGGGCAGACCTCTGTCCCTGTGGCCCCAGCTCCCTGGCATGCCAGGTCACATCATGTGATAACCCCATATTCCATCCCTGTGCTATGCCCAATCTGCCCATCAGTCCCTAGAGGCCTGTGTCAAGCCCCCTGCCTCATTGGATCAGCCCGTCAGTCCCTAACGCCCTATATCTGCCCCACCACCCTAGATCAGACCAACAGTTTTTATAGTCCCATATCCAACTCCCTCCTGTGCTGTATCGGACCGTCAACCCCATACCTGACTGTCTGTCATGCCAGATCAGACCACCAATCCCTGTAACCCCTGGCAGGTGTCAGAAGCTTATGCTTCAGGAAAAGGCAAAACCTCCCATACTCAGACTGACCTAGGGGGAATTTTCCCAGGAGGCCCCAGGACTTGGCCCCACATATCAGGCCCCATATATCACCAAGCTGGGAGAAATCAGAGGATACAAGTGGCTCCCACAAAAATTAACACTCAAGTTATTGTAGCTCGAGAATCCTGGGAAAGGGGGGCAGGAAGCTTTTGTCTGAGGGATACATTCATGCCTCACAACCTCTTGTACAGCTGCAGCATCTCACTTGGGCTTCTCCCTAGCTAATCCAGCTAGCGGCCTTTTGCGCTGCTCTCTGCTCACTGCCGCGATGGTTCAGCACCTCACCTGCTCACAGGAACCCGAAGGAGTCATTTCTTCTCTGCTCCCATGTTTCTTTTATCCTTCCTGGCTGATGAACTGGGTCCTTGGTAGCCTGGCTGGGAAGTTGGCCTCCATGGAAATCAGCAGGAACCTGGGGGGAAAAAGTGTTGATTCCCCTAATTGTACAGCCACCCCAATAGCTACAAGCTAGAAGACCCCTCTGGGCTCCCGACTGTGGTGCGGTGAGGGCCATGTGCTCATAGACTGATTGGCTCCCAGGTCCCGCCCCTTCCAGCCTCTTTTGCCCCATTTCACAGCATGCCTCTGGCAACTACAGCAGTTGCCTGCAGGACAAACTAATATTCAGGGTGATAGAAATGTAGCCGTGTTAGTCTAGTGTAGCTAAAACAAAATACAGGACTATGTAGCACTTTACAGACTAATAAGATGGTTTATTAGATGATGAGCTTTGGTGGGCCAGACCCACTTCCTCAGATCAAATAGTGGAAGAAAATAGTCACAACCATATATACCAAAGGATACAATTAAAAAAAAGTGAACACATATGAAAAGGACAAATCACATTTCAGAACAGAAGGGAGGTGCAGGGGGGGGGGGAAGGAAGGTGAATGCCAGTGAGTTAATGATATTAGAGGTGGGGAAGGGGAGATGTCTGTGAGTTAATAGTGTTAGAGGTGATAATTAGGGAAGCTATCTTTGTAATGGGTAAGATAGCTGGAGTCTTTGTTCAGGCCTCTGCGGAGAGTGTCGAATTTTAGCATGAATGCCAGTTCAGAGGATTCTCTTTCAAGTGCAGATTTGAATGTCTTCTGAAGTAGGATGCAGGTGAGTAGGTCATTGAGACAGTGTCCTTTCTGGTTGAAATGACAAGCAACTGTTTTTTCTTTGTGATCCTGTCTAATGTCTGTTTTGTGGGCATTGATCCTTTGGCGAAGTGTCTGAGACGTTTGTCCAATGTACATAGCAGACGGACACTTTCGGCACATGATAGCATAGATTATATTTCTGGAGGCGCAGGAATATGTATTCTTGATCTTATAACTCACTTGGTTAGGCCCAATAATGGTGTCAGCAGAGTGAATATGTGGACAAAGCTGACAACGGGGTTATCTCCGAGACACTACTGACTTCCTAAGGAAACTACAAAACATCGATAACCTCCCCAATAACACCATCCTTGCTACCATGGATGTAGAAGCACTATACACCAACATCCCACATGAAGACGGATTACAAGCAATTAGAAACACTATCCCAGAGGACACCACTGCCAACCTGATAGCAGACCTATGTAACTTTGTTCTCGCCCACAATTATTTCCAGTTTGAGAACAACTTATACCTCCAGATCAGCGGCACAGCCATGGGTACACGCATGGCCCCACAGTATGCTAATATCTTTATGGCTGACCTAGAACAACGGTTCCTCAACTCCCATCCCCTTTTACCACTTCTCTACTTACGCTACATCGATGACATCTTTATGATCTGGACGCATGGCCAAGAAACACTGGAGACATTCCACAGAGATTTCAACAACCTACACCCCACCATTAACCTCAGCCTGGACCATTCCACACGAGAGATCCATTTCCTGGACACCACAGTACAAATCAACAATGGAAAATTAGACACCACCCTCTATAGAAAACCCACTGACTCATACAGTTACCTACATGCTTCCAGCTCCCATCCAGCACACACCATACGATCCATCATCTATAGCCAAGCCCTTCAATACAACCGCATCTGCTCTAATCCCACTGACAGAGACCAGAAACTTCAGGATCTCTACCAAGCATTTATAAACCTCAACTACCCACCCGGAGAAATAAAAAAGCAAATTGAAAGAGCCAAATGAACACCTAGAAACCATCTACTACAAGACAGACCCAAGAAAACCAACAATAGAACACCACTTGTCATCACCTACAGCTCCCAACTTAAACCTGTCCAACACATTATCAATAAATTACAGCCTATACTGGAACAGGACACTAAACTCCAAGAAGCTCTGGGAGACAGACCCATAGTATCCTATAGACAACCACCTAACCTCAAGATGATTCTTACCAACAACCACAGGACATACCACACTAATACCAACCCTGGTACTTTCCCTTGCAACAAACCTCGTTGTCAGCTTTGTCCACATATTCACTCTGCTGATACCATTATTGGGCCTAACCAAGTGAGTTATAGATCAAGAACACATATTCCTGCGCCTCCAGAAATATAATCTATGCTATTATGTGCTGAAAGTGTCTGTCTGCTTAGTACATTGGACAAACGTCTCAGACACTTCGCCAAAGAATCAATGCCCACAAAACAGATATTAGACAGGATCACAAAGAAAAAACGGTTGCTTGCCATTTCAACCAGAAAGGACACTGTCTCAATGACCTGCTAACCTGCATCCTACTTCAGAAGACATTCAAATCTGCACTTGAAAGAGACTCCTCTGAACTTGCATTCATGCTAAAATTCGACACTCTCCGCAGAGGCCTGAACAAAGACTCCAGTTATCTTACCCATTACAAAGATAGCTTCCCTAATTATCACCTCTAACACTATTAACTCACAGACATCTACCCTTCCCCACCTCTAATATCATTAACTCACAGGCATTCACCTTCCTTCCCCCCTCCCCCCCCCGCACCTCCCTTCTGTTCTGAAATGTGATTTGTCCTTTTCATATGTGTTCACTTTTTTTTAATTGTATCCTTTGGTATATATGGTTGTGACTATTTTCTTCCACTATTTGATCTGAGGAAGTGGGTCTGGCCCACGAAAGCTCATCACCTAATAAACCATCTTGTTAGTCTTTAAAGTGCTACATAGTCCTGTATTTTGTTTTAATATTAAGGGTGTTTGTGTGGTGAATAGAGAAGGGCTTCACCAGCCCCCCTCACCAGCTCAGGGTCTATCCCTTGGGGGCTGCTTTTCTCTCTGCTCTCCTGCTCGGGGCAGTCACCCCGACACTGCGAGCCCCACCACCTCCTCTCCCTCGTCACGTCTTCCCCTCCCCGTGCAAGGCCTCTTTGCTAGCATCTCCTTCTTACCTTCCTCGCTCGCATTATGGATGCCCCTTGGGTGCACTGCAGAGTTTTAGGTGGGGACACGGCCTGAGAAGGGGGTGAAATCCAGCAGCTCATCAGGCTGATGTGGTTTACAGTATCTCAGTTTCCCCAGCAAACTACTCAAGGGAGGGGTGTGGCCAGCATCCTATCTCCTCATCTTTGCTGACCCTCCTCCAATGGGTCAGGTTTGTGCAGCAGTGGGGACTGGAGCTGGCCTGTCGTTGTGAGATCACGAGACATGAATCCATGACCACAACTTAGAGTCTAGTCCTTAACCCCCATGACTCAAAGTGGAGAGGGGGTGGGGGAAGGGAAACCCTGGCTCTCTCCCTGCAGCTCTGCCTCATGGCTGTGTAATTTACAACAGGCCAGGAGACAAACACAGCCCAGGTCTATTGACTCCTTCGAGCTCCCCTTGGCGGCTGAACCAGGACCCAGCCAGTGCTACTGTGATTCCTGCTTACTCAGCGTAGTTCTGTCCCCATCCAGTGGCTAATTTCAAGAGATGTTTGAGTGCTGCAGAGAGCCCTGGCTGCAAAGAACTTTGTAGCAGTTGGATGTTACTGTGTCAAGCTAGAAAAGGAGCAAAGATCTAGGCTTTGTAAAACAAGGGCCCATTAATAAAGAAATGTCTGGCTCCCAGCCAGCTCCTCCCCTTCCCCTGGGATCATCACTTGCCCAAGCAGCCCCAGCAAAGCTGCCTTAAGATACATGCATGTCGCATAGCTCTGCTCTGCTTCGCTTCCTAATCTGCATGGCTGCGTCAAGACTGGCATGATTTTGCGGAAATACTTTTAATGGAAATGTTTTTCCGTTAAAAGTATTTCCGCAAAAGAACGTCTAGATTGGCACAGATGCTTTTGCGCAAAAGCATCCGTAGCCAGTCTAGACGCGATTTTGCGCAAGAAAGCCTCAATCGACATTTTAGCCATCGGGGCTTTTTTGTGCAAAACAGTTCTTCCCTGTCTCCACTGGCCCTCTTGCGCAAGTATTCCTGCGCAAGAGGGCTTTTCCCAAGCGGGAGCATGAAAGTATTTGCGCAAGAAGCACTGATTTTGTACATTACCATCTACATGTTTTGTGAGTCTATAAAGTGCTACCAGACCTTTTGTTGTTTTTTAAGTTTATCTTGTACAGACTAACTCGGCTACCCCCTGAAGCAATTTAAGGGCTGGGCTATTCAGGAATGTGAACCGAAATAATTATATTGGTGGTGATTTACATCAGCAGCTGTTTCAGTGCAAGTCAGTTTGTGGACACTTATTTTGGAATAAAAGTGCCATAGTTTAGTATGACTAATATCTTTTTGGTTGATGTAGTCACTTGCATGTAGGCAAGCCCTAAGATCAAACTAACACCAATCAAAAACAATCACCACAAATGATCCAACATAAACATCTGTCCCTGAATTTGTGATGGCTTTCTGATAACACAGCCTCAAAATCAGAACAGAAGAATGGCCACACCTCATCAAACCATTGGTGCATCTAGTCCTGTGTCCTGTCTCTGACAATGGCCAGTACTAGATGCTTGAGAAGAACATGTAAGAAACCCTGAGGCGGGTAATTATAGAACGACCATAGAAAAATCTCTTCTCCGTTAATTAGTGGTTAAATCCTGAAGCAGGAGAGTTAATAACTGTTCTACTTTTTTTCCTCTAGCATAACACTGGACATTCTTATTACCCAGCTAAATACCTTTTGTTAACATTGCTAAGCTCTTGGTCCTAGGAATAGGTTGTGCCAGGGAGTTAACTGCATGTTGTGTAAAAAGCAGTTCATTTCATTCGTTTAGAGTTGCTGTCTTTTTGCCCTTTGTTCTTGTGTTACAAGTCAGCATGAATAGACGTTCCCAATCAATATTTTTCCAGCCTGGCTGTTAGTTTGCATACCCCATCCTCTTCATTTCCTAGCTATAGAAAAACAGCCTCAGTCTTTCCAATTTCTCTTCACAGGAGAGTGTCACTCCCCACCATTGAATCCACTCTCCTGCTTCGGTATCTTTCATTGAGATGCGGTGCCCAGACCTGGATTACATTGCGAGAAAAAGGATGAGAGCCAGGGCCGATGAAGACATGTGGAGGCCCTATACTACGTCCAATTGAAGAGGTAGCTGGGCGGGCACAGCCTCAGCCCAATATGGTGGCCAGAGGAGTTTCTCCTCCTCTCCCAGGTCAGTGGGCGGCCACTCCGGCCCACTCCAGTGAGGGTTGCCAGGTGTCCGGTATTGACGCCTCCTGTCCAGTAAAAAAATTCATGCTGGTTTATTATTAATTTTTATTTATTTTTTTTTGCTTAATGAGTCTCGGAGTCCTTTTTTTATTTTTTTATTTTATTTTTTTTTGCTCAACAACTTTGGTCTCCCCCCACTTTTTTTTTCCTCAACAGAATTTTTTCCCCAGTGGTTTTTTTTTTTTTTTGTGGGGCGGGGGGATGTTTTGTATTTTTGGTTCAACCATCTGGCAACCCTAAAGTCAGACAGAAAGGGCAGTGAAAACAGAAATAATCAAGTCTGATATTGGCATAAAGACCAGTACATAAGCAAGGATGCAACTAAAAGTTAGTAATTTTTCTTGTATTTAGAGGCCCCTCATAGTCTGAGGCCCCAAACTGTAGCTTACATAGTTTATGAATAAATCTGGCCCCGCAGCATTAGAAATCCAGAGCAAATCTTATTTTTAGAGGCACTCTCCCAGGCTACGTCTAGACTGGCATGATTTTCCGGAAATGCTTTTAGCAGAAAAGTTTTCCATTAAAAGCATTTTCGGAAAAGAGCATCTAGGTTGGCACGGATGCTTTTCCGCAAAAGCACTTTTTGCGGAAAAGCGTCCGTGGCCAATCTAGACGTGCTTTTGCGCAAAAAGCCCCGATCGCCATTTTCTTGATCGGGGCTTTTTTGTGGAAAACAAATCTGAGCTGTCTACACTGGCCATTTGGCGCAAAAGGGACTTTTGCCCGAACGGGAGCAGCATACTATTTCCGCAAAAAGCACGGATTTCTTACAGTAGGAAGTCAGGGTATGTCTACACTACAAAGTTAGTTCGAACTAACTTTAATAGGTGCTACACTAGCGCTCCGCTAGTTCGAATTTGAATCGAACTAGCGGAGCGCTTAGTTCGAACTAGGTAAACCTCATTTTACGAGGACTAACGCCTAGTTCGAACTAGCTAGTTCGAACTAAGGGCTGTGTAGCCCCTTAATTCGAACTAGTGGGAGGCTAGCCCTCCCCAGGTTTCCCTGGTGGCCACTCTGGCCAACACCAGGGAAACTCTATGCCCCCCTCTCGGCCCCAGACCCCTTAAAGGGGCACGGGCTGGCTACGGTGCCCGTGCCAGGTGCAAGCCTGCCAGCACCCAGCTAGCAGACCCTGCACCTGGCACGGCACAGAGCCAGCCACCCGATGCCCCCCAGCCCACCCCCTCTTGCCGGGACCAGGCTGGCGGCTCCCGGGAGCTTGCCCTGGACCGCAAGAGGCGGGCACCTTCCTGGGCTAGTGCGGACATCGTGGACCTCGTCCACGATCTCCGCACTTCGCACAGGAAAGTGGCCGTCTAGGGCAGGAGAGCTGCCAGCCTGGCCACCCAGGAGCAGGTGTGCATGAAAATCAAGGGGGTCCACTGAGACCCCCGACACTGAGCCATGAGCTTACAATGGCCGTCCTGGGTCAGACCAAAGGTCCATCTAGCCCAGTAGCCTGTCTGCCGACAGCGGCCAACCCTAGGGACCCTGGAGGGGATGGACCGAAGACAGTGACCAAGCCATTTGTCTCGTGCCATCCCTCTCCAGCCTTCCACAAACTTTGGGCAGGGACACCACTCCTACCCCCTGGCTAATAGCACTCCATGGACCCAACCTCCATGACTTGATCTCACTTCCCTTTAAACTCTGTTCCAGTTCTAGCCTTCACAGCCTCCTGCAGCAAGGAGTTCCGCAGGTTAACTATTTGCTTTGTCAAGAACAACTTTCTCTTACTAGTTTGAAGCCTGATACCCATTCCTTTCCTTTGGTGTCCTCTAATCCTTCTTTATGGGAACTCAGGAAGAACTTTTCTGAATGCACCCTCTCCACCCAACCCCTGCTTTTAGAGACCTCTATCCTGTCCCCCCTCCGTCTCCTCTTTTCTAAGCTGAACAGTCCCAGTCTCTGTAGCCTTTCTTCATATGGGACCTGTTCCCAACCCCTGATCATGTTAGTTGCCCTCCACTCTCCCAGCCTTTCTCTTCCCCTCTCCCACCTCCTTTTCCCAGTCTCCCCCAGTTTTTTTCAATAAAGACAGAGTCAATGTTGGAAGAAACGTTATCTTTATTTTGTACATCAATAAGAAGGGGGGCTAGGGAAGGGTAAGTGGAAGGAGGTGAGGGAGGAATGGGGTACGAGCCCCCGATGGGGAGGATTGGGCTGGCTCTGCGGGCTTCTGGGGGTGGAAGCTCTCCTGCAGCCCCCCAATTGCCCCCTCTCCCCAGATGGCAGCCTGCGGCAAGTGCAGCCAGGCTGATGGCCGAGTGATGTGATGTGCCCAGTGTGGGTACTCCGGGCACTCCAAGCCAGAACTTCTTTGCAAGCGGGGCACCCCTTAGAACTGTCTGTCCGGGGTGGGGGTCGGGACCCTTTAAGCGCAGCCCTCGGCTAGCCTGAGACAGCAGCTCCACGCTCTAAGTCCTCCTCTGATGCCCTGCCGGCACTGCTTCCGGCCATCCTTAAGCCCTGTTCAGAGTCCACTCAATGTGGACTTGCTAGTTCGAATTAGCAAAACGCTAATTCGAACTGGTTTTTAGTTCTAGACGCGTTAGTTCGAATTAGTTTAGTTCGAATTAACTAATTCGAACTAAGTTAGTTCGAACTAGCGCTGTAGTGTAGACGTACCCTCAGGGCTTTTGTGGAAATTCAAGCGGCCAGTGTAGACAGCTGGCAAGTTTTTCCGGAAAAGCGGCTGATTTTCCGGAAAAACTGGCCAGTCTGGACACAGTCCCTGTGTGTTTCATTCCTGAGATAACACACTCCTTTGTATCACAGTGTCTGATCTTTACCTGGGCAAATCTTCCTCAATAGCTCCTTTATTAGGAAAGGGATAGAAAATAAGACCCAGAATATCTTATTGCCCCTGTATAAAACTATGGTACGCCCACATCTTGAATACTGTGTACAGATGTGGTCTCCTCATCTCAAAAAAGATATTTTGGCCTTGGAAAGGGTTCAGAAAAGGGCAACTAAAATGATTAGGGGTTTGGAACGGGTCCCATATGAGGAGAGGCTAAAGAGACTGGGACTTTTCAGTTTAGAAAAGAGGAGACTGAGGGGGGATATGATAGAGGTCTATAAAATCATGAGTGGTGTGGAGAGGGCTGATAAAGAAAAATTATTTATTAGTTCCCATAATAGAAGAACTAGAGGACACCAAATTAAATTAATGGGTAGCAGGTTTAAAACTAATAAAAGGAAGTTCTTCTTCACACAGCGTGTTGTCAACCTGTGGAACTCCTTGCCAGAGGAGGCTGTGAAGGCTAGGACTATAATAGAGTTTAAAGAGAAGCTGGATAAATTCATGGAGGTTAGGTCCATAAAAGGCTATTCGCCAGGGGATAAAATGGTGTCCTTGGCCTCTGTTTGTCAGAGGCTGGAAAGGGATGGCAGGAGACAAATCGCTTGATCATTGTCTTTGGTCTACCCTCTCTGGGGCACCTGGTGCTGGCCACTGTCGGTAGAGAGGATACTGGGCTAGATGTACCTTTGGTCTGACCCAGTACGACCGTTCTTATGTTCTTATGTTCCCGGGGAAAGGCAACGAGACATCAAATATGTGAAATCCCTTAAAATACAAGATGAAAGTTCACACCCTAACTGATCCCACAACCAAAACCAGGTCTACAGGGGCCCTTCTCTGCCTCTTCTGTCAGAGACACTGAACACCAGAGCTCAGCTGATGCGAATGGGCCTAGCTCATGGAACGGAGAGAAAGACGAGATGATAGCCTATTGTCACGGTAGAGACCTGCTGGGACCAGCAAGGGGAGCCATTGCCAAGCAACGTGCCTTGCAGCGAAGCTTCACAGTGAGGAGCCCGGGATGGAAGGCACTGGTGTACCTGGATTAGATCCTGCTGAAAAGGCAGGAGGGAGGCAGGGGCTGGAAAGGGTCAAGGGCTACAAAGGTAGCTTGGTGCCCTGGGCTTCTTTCAGGAGTTAATGCCCTTATGGAAAGAGAACTCAGAGAGCTGGTGAAGTCATTTAATTTCTAACCGTGGCTTCCCAGGTTCCAGGTACAGCATTGCACACACGTCTACATCCACGGCAGGGGGTTTCCGTTGATCTGCACTTAAGCCATCGCTCAGGATTTAAACACACACCAGCGCTCAGGAAAATTAATTCAAATTAACAAAAACTGAATTTACATCCTGTTAGTCGGACACCAACTAACTGTGTGGATGCTCTCAGGCCAGGTTCACGCTACAGACTTGTCTATTGCTCAGGAGTGCATGTTATGAGTGATGTCGTTATACCACGCTGCCAGTGCAGACAGCACTATGCCAACGGGAGACCTTGGGCGCATCTACACTCCAAAATTAGCTACTCTAGTAGGTTTCATTATTTTAAGGGTTTTTTAGTCCCATCTCCCCAGAAGATGGGGGAAGAGGGAACTCGTGTGAGGTGTGGAGAGTGCTTATAATAAAAAAGTGAATTTAACACTGGTGAAAAGTGCCAGCTAGTGCAATAGGTAGTCAATATGTGTGACACATTTCCAAAAGGCCTCGGCACACTGGGCAGCGCTCCCATGGAGGTCTGGCTTTTAGTGACAGAATGAGAGGTGCCGAGCACTTTGGAAAACATGATCCATAGATGGCGGGGGGGGGGGGGAGGGCGGCTGGACCCCCCGAGGTTCAAGGGGTTTCCCTCATATGCAGGGTTTACAGGTTTGATCGGTGGGTCTCTGTGCACCACCAGCCCTGGGTGGGAGGTTCTCGCTTCCTGGAAATGGGCAGGGTAGGCGTCCCATGGCCGAGCACCTTGCCATGACATGCTGCAGAGAGAGGCCACTCTTCCCAGCGCTCCTTCCTCCCCCTCTCTCGGAAGGCTGCCAGGGTGGGACCAGCTGGGATGAGGGCTGCGTGGCAGTTTTGTCATGGGGACTGCTGACTCGACACACACGGAGCCTTCAGATGGAGTCAGCCTTTGATCACTGCCCAGCGGGACTGAATGCAAACTGGTGGCCTGGAGGTGAAAGGAACATCAGAGCAGCCAGGCAGGGGCAGAGCAAAGGCCCGTCCAGCCCAGGGTCCTGTCTGCCCGCAGTGGCCACTGCCAGGCGCCCCGGAGAGGTGAACAGACCAGGGAATCCTCCCGTGCTCATCAGTGGTTCCCTGAGGGGCCTCAGGCAGCTTCCCGGGGCTCCTCCGAGCCGAGCTGGCATCAGACTTGCTGGGGCCCTGCACATAAAGGTTGCAGCCTGGAGGCCTGAGCCCTGCCCCCTGGGGCTAGAGCTGGAGCAACGTAGCATCATGGAGCTCCAGGCAGGTGCCCTGCATGCTGCCCCCTAGCTCTGGTCCTTGCTTTTGTTGTAGGGGCACCATGGAGCCATGGAGATTTCAGCAGGATGCTGGGGGGGGGGGGGGGGGAGGGCGGGAAGGGGGAAGAGAGTTCAGAAAGGAAAAGACTGAGACCTCTGCTTTGCAATTTGGTGGCACTGACTCTGTGATGGTCTCGCGGAGGGGGGGGGCACAGCTCCCTGGGATAGAAGACCTGGGTTCTGAGGCTGGCCCGCGGAGGCATTTTTCCAGCTGATCCTTACACCACAGAGCCCAGACTGCACGATTACTGTGTAATAGCATGTAACTAAAATACCAAAGGCTCTGAGGAGGAATCCTGACAGACCACTCCGTGGACAGGGTGATGTAACAGCTTGTCTTTTATGTGGTGGCTCCCAGACACCCTCTCCCTCTGCTCTGTCCTCCCAGGACACCCTGGGGTGATGAAGCAGGAGGTGAGGCAGAGGGATGGAAGTCTTGGGGGTGGAATCTCTCCTGATTCTGAACCTTCCTCCCTCCCGTTAAAACCTTCCGTGCTTTTCAGGCACACCCTGCCCACCACCTAGATCAGGGGCTGGTTCTATTCTGGACTCATCACTCACTTGCATGGGGATCTGGGCAAGCCACTCAAACTCTCTGTGCTTGAGTTTCCCCTCCAGGCAAAGAGGGACAGTCCCGCCTGCCCAGCTTTGCAGAGTTGTGGGAGAGTCATCTAGAGGTGCAAGTGCAAGTACAAGATGTTCTAATGTTGTTACACGTAAGACTGAAAGCCGCAGGCTCAGGCTAAGGGAAAATCCTCGAGCGCCTCTTCTCATTTGCCCCACGTTTAAATGCAGGCTCTGGCTACACTTAGCTGCAGCAGCATTTTAAAGTGAGTGTGGCCATGGCAGGAGCGCTGGGAGAGCGTTTTCCCAGCCCCTGTGTAAGCCGCCTCCATGAGGGGAGTAGTTCACGGGGCCATGGGCCAGCTCTGGTTCACACTGGTGCTTTACAGAGCTGTAACTTGCTGTGCTCAAGGGTGGGTGGGTGTTTTTTCATACCCCTGAGCCAGAAAATTCCCACGCTGTAAAGTGCCAGTGTAGAGCTGGCTGGCGTATCTGCTGCTCAGAAGGAAAGAATAATCATTAGCTATTTCATATCTGCGTATCAACCTGGTCTTGATGATACCGAAAGGCCCCTTCCCACTCTTTGGCTTGTCTATGTAGGCAGCTTTCGACGGCAGTAACTGTCTTTTGCTCTGTATATGTACAGAATCTGTGGGGTCCTGAATTTTCTAGATGCTTCTGTAATATGGCTTCCTAGACCGTTCCTATTTTTAACTAGAAATGGGAGGCTTCCCCTCTTCTAGAGAGACAGACATTTCTGCTTGGCAGTTCTGTGGCCTACAGAAGTGGAAGTATCTATGCTCAGGGATGGATATTTTCCCACCAAAACACATTTTTGGCCAACCCCCCACAGTTTAGCAAGACCAAAATAGTTTGCAAATTCCTATGGACTGTACCAAATTGTTTCAGTGTGGAGCAGGACTGCGATGGGGGCACTCAGCTGCCCCGCACTGCTGCTGCGCCATCCCCGGCGGTGCTCCGCCGCAGCGGGGGGACCGGCGGAGGCAGCCTGGTGCTCCACGCCAGAGCCCTGCGGGACCCGGGGGAAGAAGCGGTGGGGCGTCCCGGCCTCAGCCGGAACCGTGCTTGCCCGGGATTGCTGGCAATGCTGGCTCGGGCAAGAGCCATCAAGGAACAGGAGAGGGGGAGTGGCCAAGGACGCCAGCGCAGTCCCCCCTCCCCTTTACGTCGGACGCGCCGGCAGCGGGACATTTAAAAGAGGCACCACAACGGGAGAAGAGGTCACCAGGAGGAGAACAGAGGGGAACCCTGAGCCACAGCGCGAGAGCAAGGGAGGTAGGAAGCGACCCAGGGCAGGGTATGCAACCCGGGGGGTTGGTGAGTTACAGGTTGGAGCCCCCACCAACTAGTCCCAGTCCTTAGGGCCCTGGGTCGGGGGTTGGAGTGAGGGCAGGCCCGGGCCCCCCTACCTTCCTCTGCTGACTAGCCAAAGGCCAGATGGGAGGCAGAGGATTTCCTAACGATGGATGGGTCATCAGACTGTTGACGATGCTGGTGACGGGGAGCACAAAGAGGGTGCTTGGCCCGGTGGGGCTCCGGGCAGGAGTGAACTGACGGACCCCAGGTGGGGTAGCCCCCGGCCCCCTGACAGGGACTTTGAAAAAAAATCTGAAAGAAATGAAGCTCTTTGCTTGTTTAAAAATTTAAAACAGCTTTTCATTACAAAACGGCCATTCATGTAAAAATCATTTTAAACCACGGAAACACACACAATCAAAATACCTTGTTTTGTCCAATCTATAACTGTGGGGTTTTTAATGTTTTGAGTCATCACATTTTTTGAAAAGTGGCTCCTGCTCCCAGCCTCCCCACATGGGGCTGCCGACTCCTGACCCTCTTGGGGCTGGAGCAGCCCTCTGCCCACAGTGGGCTGGGGGGGGGGGGGGACGGGACTGCTCCCAGGCACCAGTTAACCAATTACCTGGCAAGCATCATCCAGCAAGGGGTATTAACCAATTCACCAGTTACCCATCACATCCCTATTGTCCAAAGCCATGTGTTTTATATCATCACATCAGGTTGGCGCTTTCTTTCTTTCTTTCTTTCTATCTCTCTATCTCTCTATCTAATTTAAATCTCTCCTGGGTGAGTGCTCCCTGGATTAAAGCCACAGGACACACTGCGCTGCGTTAGCTCTCTGGTTTAACGTGTCTAGTACCTCCCTTGCCTGCAGCCGTGGCTAATAAAGTCCCTGGCCCCTGTTGCACAATGATGCTGTATCTAGCTGGAATGGAAGGAAAATTCCCCGAGACCCCTGCAGCAATCGAGTGATCTCCAGCTGGAGATCTGATAAGCTGTAATGAGGTTGCACAATTACAGGTGCTGTAAAAACGGCAGGGAGTTCCAGGCATGGATGCTATAAAAGCCACACCTTGCCCCAGCTATGAGCTGGCTCTCTCCACTTGCACCTTTGCGTGGTCTGGGGCCCTGACGGTTCCCGGCTCAGCACCATGGCTATTTACAGAAGGCATGATGACAGGCTGAGGGCTGTGAGACATGCGCATAACATGGTGATACGGTTGCTTTACCCAGCTTTGTAAAGGGTTTCAAGATCAGTTTTATTCATTATTTGTATTATTTCCACTAGGACTACAGTGTGCCAGGTGGCTTCCAAACAGAAGAGAAGGCACGCTCCCTGCTCCACTGCTCTCATGAATAAAAAGCATTAGATACTGGGTATGCTGAGTATTCTAAAATACAGTGCAACAACACTACCTGGTCATAGCTAGTGTTCCCTGTAAGGTGGGCACTTGTGCAGCTGCTCAGGAGAAATTCACCCAGATGATTAGCAGAGAGTGCACAGCTAGGTTTTTGTTTCTATTGGTGGTGCACATCTTCACATGCCTCAGTGCACATAAAATTATTCCACACATGGATGGATGAGGTTAGAGGGAATGTTGGTCATATCACCTGCAGCGACTGAACTCAGGGAAAGCAGAAGCTCTCCTAATTAAGGAAAGCAGCAGGCCCAGAAGTGGGGAATAGGTAGCACTCAGGGTTTCATTGGCTGGACCTGTCCCTGTCAATGCAGCGCACATGCCTGGACACACTCAGCCTCTGCTATTTAAGGCTGGGTAGGAGGAAGTTAGTTCTGTGGGCAAATCCGATCCTGTGATACTTTGGTTCGAATCTGGGATGCCCCTTTCCCTTCATGGGGAAGAACTTGTTCAGTTCCCCCAAATCAACAACCACACCCCTCTGCCTTGGAGGAAAAAAAACAGACATATAACATGTTATCCCAGCTTTGCATATGTCATTGACTGGGTGCAATGCTCAGACATGGCAGTGAGAACTGATACACAGAAACCTACGAGAGGCAGTCAGAAAGGAGGCAGTACTGCACAGTGGCTAGAGCACAGGCATGCAGGTCAGGAGACCAATGGTCTATTCTTAGCCCTGGTAGGGTCCTGCTGTGATGTAACATTCATTCTGCCTCTTTTTCCCTCTCCCACCCTTTGTCTAGTTCAATAATGTTTTCTCAACAGGAGCTGTTTGGACAATGCCTAACGCAATGGAACCCCAAGCTCAGTTAAGGCTTATGGGTGCTACATGTTCTATACAATGGAGAGAGTTTGTCTGTCTAAGAACACCTCCTAAGCACTAAGAGCTAGGATCACCACGTTCAGCACACAGCTTCCTCTTAGCCGAACTTAAAGCAAGGTTGGGGGTTGGTTGAGCTGGGAAAAGGAGACGTGCCTGGAATGGGATTGCTGCTCAGAAAATCACACAGAAAAGAGACAGACTCACAAGGCAGGTGCAAGGGGCTGGCTGGGGGTGCCCCTTCCCCAATTCTGGGACTGTCCTAGCCCCGAGTCTCTCACACCCTTTAGGGAGGGTGGTGGGGGCTGCAGCTCCCCCTCCCGTGATTAATATGGGGACATTGCTGGCTATTCCCCTTTGTCAGGGAGCCAGGGGAAAGTGCCCAGTTTGCTGCATTCCTCACTCTGGCTGGGGAGCGCAGGGGGCAGATGAACCTGGACCTGCCCCAGCTGGGGAACATGCCCCCCTTCCCCAGTGTGCCCGCTGGACTTGTAGCACCTTGGAGAGGCGCTTCTCACCTGGCCCCAAGCTGCTGTGCTGAAAGAAGGCTGGGTTGTTCTCTCTCCCCAGGCTAACCTGCAGACTGACCCCCTCTGCCCCAGCCCCACCCCAGAGCAACGATTGAAATGAAAAAAGAAAAAAACAAAAATGAATTAAGGACTCAGGCGACACCGGGATGTTTTCATTTATCACAGTATTGATGACATTTAAAATAAAAATTGCTTTTAGTTAAAAATATTCTGTTTACCCAAACCAAAGTTTATTTGTTTGGGGGTTTTTGGTTAGTGAAAAAAATAGTTGATCAAAAATGATATATTTGCTAAACAAAATATCTGGTAGTCACAAACCACATTTTAAAAAAATGCGATTCTATTTCAAACTGCAAAATGGAAACGATGACAACATTTTGATTGTTGTTTAGGTGAAAACCGTCATTTTTAAAAATCCAGCCGTGTCGATAGATCCGAAGAGGACAGCTTCTATCACTGGAAACTAAAAGCTTATCATGTTGGTGTTGCATGCATGCGGGCAAAGCAATTTTGAAATGGCTTCTGAATACATCTGCCTCTCCGTCTCCAGCCCTTTCTGCCCCCCTCTGGCTTGGAGATTTAAACTCACCAGCCAACATGGTCTCTTGAGCAGGCACTGGATGGAGCAGGCGTTCCCCAGAGATGGAGCAATAGTGACTACGGTTCATGCTGCCTGGGGCTGCTCTTGGTGACTTCCCCTCGTGGATGCTCCTTTAGAACTACAGCAGCAGGGCAGGCAGTGAGAGATGCCACCCTTCCATGCAACACCTGGAGGCTTTTGACATCTGGCTGCTCCTCGTGGACACAGCTTGGGGTGGGCTGAGGGAAAGTGCAGGTAAGCTAGACCCAGCTGAGAAGTAAACAGCAGGTGAGCAAGCCACCTGCAGCTTCATTCAATCACTTGCTTCAATTTTCTTTTCCCGATCACTGTTTTACTGCAGGGATTTCTTCATCTGGGCTTCCTCTACACCCCCCAGCAAATGGGTGACAGAGGCTTATTGGGCTGGGACATGAGTTCTCTACCTGTGAACCGATTTTCTCTTACTCTGCACCTGGTGCAGCCAATGACACTGGTGCGGACATGAGTGCCAAGTGCTGCCACATGAGGATGGAATTATTTGGTGGGAACCATGACACCAAAAGCAGGGCCCTGGAGAACGGGACCCACTAATCGGCTCCTCCAATGCTTTGTTTTATTTCCAGAGTCGCATTCCCACTCTACATGAGGAATTCAACTCTGCATCAGTTTAATTAAGGTGGAAGTGTCTTAAAACATAGCCGGCTAAACTGGGGCCAAATAACAGATGGAAATTCCCCACAGCCGTTTGTCTGGTATTGCGGTACCATAGGTCATGTGAAGTCTTGTTTAATATTCCTATTTTCTCTCTTTGAATCTCCCCATGTGGATGCAAATAAATCAAATTCAGGTCTCAGTTACACTAGTATGAATCTGGAGAAAGTGCATTAACCCTGCAGAGTTACTCTGGATTTTACTGGTGTAAGCGGCAGCAGAATTTGGATCCCTAATTTCAAGGAACACAATTAAGACACAAAATTATTAAAATGGAAAAGGCTAAAAGAAGAGAGAAATCAAATGACCTTTTAAGCCAATGCCTATTAGGCATTTCAAAGCTGTAAAGCACCATGTGAATGTGAGATGGTATTACCCCACATTTTAGAGTTTGCCTACTATGTGACTTAGGAGCAACGACTAAGGTTTTGTCATTCTGGGTGTCCCAGTTAATGGCTGCCCATCTTGAGATGCCTTAAACTGAGTCATCATGCTCTGAAAATGTGGCCCCTTTATGGCATCTCTAGCTACACCCCCCCAAATCAGTCACTCCTAGGTGTTGGAACTAGCATTGCTGGAAGGAGAAGTAACAACGCCAAAACACGGTTCCCCCTCCAGCACTCTTGCTACCAGCATTATTTCAGCACCACAGAGGTCACTTTGAGACAGTCTTGATCGCAAGTCTCATCCAAAGCAAGGCCTGGGTGCTCCCAAGACTCGGTCGGGCACATCTGTAAGCCAGTTACGAAGAGTGGGCTTCTCAGAGCTCAGAATGCACTTTATGGTGCTTTAAAAACAAACAATCCCACAGCAAGCCGGGTGGGTCCATTCCAAGGAAAGGCAGGCAGCCGGATGTACAGAATTTCTATCCTGCCAGAGTCAGGAAGTATCTCAGCTTCTTAGACGTGAGGCAAACAAGCACAAACCCCACAGATCTGCCTTTACAAAGGAGCACGAGATGACATTGAAAGTGACAGTCTCCACCCTGGGAACAGGAGATTCCTCGGCTTTGGGGAAAAGCAGGATAAAAGGGGACGAATTTTCCATCACTGCCCGGTTAAGAACACAGTCTGCAGTCATCATGGGATTTTGGGGATGCTAGAGGTATCAATGGTCAGGGGAAACCCGCCCCATCACTGTTAAGAGCACATCACTGCTGGGAAGGCATTTTCCTCAGGCTTCACCCCCGTGCCAAGGTGCAGCATGAGGTTTACATCATATAGTCCAGGGCTTAAAAAATGCATCAGTCTTCTGATCAGGACCCGCCCCTGGGGTGAATCTGGAAGGGAGGAGGAGCGGGAAAGCCCTGCACCCCGTAAGATGTGGTTAAAGTGATCTAATCCTTGGGCTAGACAGTGCTAGGTGGACAGAAGAATTTTTCTGTTGTCCTGTCTACTGGCTCTCAGGGATGGGCACCCCCCCTCTGCTGGTGCTGCTGCAGCGGTTCTAGTGAAGCCACAACCTCACTGTGCAAACCGAGAGCCGGTCACAGCGCCACAAGGTCCTCTTATTTCCTGACACCCCCCCCCCCCCCGCCCTTCTAAAAATGGGCATTCCACATACTGGGAAAGCCAAGCAGACCAAATGCCTGCGCAGCGCCACAGAAACCAGCTGGCTGGACGTCGGTTACACTCCAGGGTCCCAAAGATTGACAGACACTGTGACAATGTCAAGCAGGAGAAATCTGGCCTCTGGGACACTTAGCCTTGGGTGTTCGCCAGTGGCTGCCAAATCTGGGGTCAGGAAGGAATTTCTCCACAGCCTTGGTGTTTTCTCATCTTTCCTTAGGCCGAGCTCCGCCCGGCTCCTATGATCAATTTCCCATAACTGCAACAGGGGAGCAGTGGGGAAAAGGGGCCCAGCCTCTCCTGTCCTCTCTGCTGTCATTAGAAATGGGCTCAAGCCATAAGGTCTGGGACCAAATTTCCAACTTCCCCATGCATTGGAGTGTTTGGATCCAGGACTTTTGTTTGCACCCTGACGAGGGTCACGTCCATTTGCAGAGTGTGGAGCTGCCCCTGAGCTGGGTTTGATTTAACTGAAGAGGAGGGCGGAGGAATGGCTTATCCAGGCTTATCTCTGGTTGTAACCCAGTGGCACGCCCTAGTTTTACAAGGAGAGTGGTGGCTAAGGGTTTGGATGCTGGTATTTTCCTCAAACTGGCTGGGGCGGCATGTGCATGTGAACAGAGCTGCGGGAGGGCAGGCAGAGCAGGTTTCACCTCTTCCCCAGTGGTGTGCAGAGCACTCTGCCTCCCTGGGAACAATCTCACCCGCTTCTCTCCCTTGGCAGAGGGAGCCCCAAAATGCCCAGCGTGTTCGCCTACCTCACCTCCGAAGTGGATTGGTGCGAAGGGAACTTTGAGCACTCCGAGGTCATCGCAGAATACTACAACACGGTGAGTGAGAGAGCAGCTGGGGGGAGGAAGCAGGAACTCACCATGGCCTGCTGTGCAGGGTCTATGAAACACACACACCCGGGGGCAGCTACAAACAAGCAACTGTGGAGCAAATGCTGTAGGCTGCAAGGGAACCACTAGTGGATATGGGATAAGTCCAGCAGGCCTGAGAAGCCGGCTTGTGCTTTGGCTGTCTGCAGGCTCCCCTCTGCTTTGACAGTTTGGGGAGAGCAGGCGAGGAAAGGAAAGATGCTAAATCCAGGGAGGAAGCCTGGGATATTGATTGCTGATGGAAGTGAGGGGCTGTCAGCTCTGCAAAATTCTGCTAGTCAGCCCGGGCAGGTTTTCTGCCAGTTACTCTATTTAACACAGAGAAAGCCGAACCACACTGCAAGCCAGTGTCTGAACCCAGGCCGAGAACATTACTGCACTAACCCACATCCCCTCCGCACTGAGGAACAAAGGCCTGGCCAGGCTGGGTCACAAGAGGGGCCCATATAATCCAGGGACCTCTCTGGGAGTGGCCGGGACCAGGTCTTTCAGGGGCCGCACTAGCCAATCATAGGATAACCTGCTCAGGGGATGTGTCCTCCTAGCCCCCCACCGCCTCCCCATGTGCATGTGTAGCCTTCCCCAACCTTTCTGCAGCTTCCCTGCTACTAACCCACGGTCAGCGCCTCCGCGGAGCGATCCCGCTCCGTCGCTGCATGGCTCTCTGTGGGCGTGTCTGCACTGCGACCAGCCTGGGCGGGCAGACGTGCTAGCTCGGCTGCAGTCAGCCCACTGGAAAACCAGCACAGGCGTTGCACCATGGACGGTGGCTCGGGCTAGCTACCTGCTACCTGTCTGCAGAGCTCCTGGGAAAGGTGGGAGGGGGCGGGGCCAGGGGCAGCCAGCCCTCAGCACTGCCCAGACCATGCTGCCTGCTCCACCAGCCTGTGCACTGCAGCAGTGGTGGCCAGAAGCCCCAGGACCCTGGGCATTGGCCCCATTTGCCCCTCCCCCATTGATGGGCCTGCCAGTCTGAACCCCTGCCCAGGTAGCTAGCCTGAGTCACGGCCTGTCCCACCACATCCGCAGGGCTAGTTTTAGCCCACTCACCTGAGCCTGTCTGTCCAGGCTGCCAGCCACAGAGCAGACACTGCCTGGGGTCCCCTGGGTGCAAGCGACCCCAAATCTGACAGTGTTCACAGAGGGGCTGCACCTGCTAACACCAGAGCAAGATCACTGCCACTGGCTCCCATTTTCTGACTGAGGCCTAAGCTTGTAGCTTGTACGGCAAGCGGCGGCGCATCCCTTCTGAACGAGCACCGATCAGGCTGAGGACTCTTGCTGGTGTCCTCAGGCCAGTAATTGCACAAGTGACTAGGGGTTCTCAGTGTCCAGCCGGAGGTACCGTAAAGGGGCCTGGTGTAGAAAGCAGGGAGCAGGCGACCCTCCGAACACGGAGCTCCGTGGAGGCGTCTCAAACCAGGCATCCGAAACATCAGGAGCCATTTTGAGGAGTCTTGACCCCTGCTTTTTAGCACCTAAATAAGTTCAAAGGTGAAATGCCAAGAGTGCTCCAGGGACGTAGGAGCCATGTCCCATTTTCAAAAGACACTCGAGCTCCTCTCCAGGTCAGATTGTTAAAGATATTTAGGCTCCACAAGATGCCGATAAGCATCTCATGGGAGTCTCCAAAGGACCTAAGGCCCCAGTCCTCAAAGACAGTGAGGGCACGTCTACACAGCAGGGCTGAAGCCGGAATAAGCTACACAACCTGAGCTATGTCAATTGTGTAGCTTAAGTCGAAATGGCTTCATTCAGCTTTTGGTGCTGTCTACGCAGCAGGAAGACCGAGAGAGCACTCTTCCTCCGACACCCCTTGCTCCTCGTAAAATGAGGGTTACAGAAGTCGGAGTGAGATGTCCCCTAGCTTGACATTGTCGAAATTACTGCTGATAGTGCAGACGCTGACTCTGCTATTCCAGAATAACACTGCCATGTAGACGCACCCTTAGAGAGGAAATCAGCAGGAGTCAGGTGCTGGGGAGCCTTGAGAAGGAAGGTGGGCCCGACTCACTTTGGAAAAGGAGACGTAGGGTTCACAATGCTGAGCTGAGCAGCAATTTGCAGATCTGGGACGGAGGCGCCGAAGTCCCACAGGTGCTTCTGAAAAGTCACCTTGAATCTCTGACTATGGCAGAGGTGCCTCACTTTCACCTAAAGTTCTGACCTAACCAGGTTTGTCCAATTTCACTGCCATGAGCCAGGCTTCAGACCCGAACTTGCCTCTCATCTGATGGAGAACATGTATTCTGAATGTGTGGAACAATCAGTATCACACATGCAGAATGGGAAGCGACTGTCCGGGAAAAGAACGGCAGAAAGGGATCTAGGGGTTATAGTGGACCACAAGCTGAATATGAGTCAGCAGTGTGATGCTGTTGCAAAAAAAGCAAACCTGATTCTGGGATGCATTAACAGGTGTGTTGTGAGCAAGACACGAAAAGTCATTCTTCCGCTCTACTCTGCGCTGGTTAGGCCTCTGTTGGAATATTGTGTCCAGTTCTGGGCACCGCGTTTCAAGAAAGATGTGGAGAAATCGGAGAGGGTCCAGAGAGGAGCAACAAGAATGATGAAAGGTCTAGAGAACATGACCTATGAGGGAAGGCTGAAAGAATTGGGTTTGTTTAGAAAAGAGAAGATTGAGGGGGGACATGATAGCAGTTTTCAGATATCTAAAAGGGTGTCATGAGGAGGAGGGAGAAAACGTGTTCATCTTGGCCTCTGGGGATAGAACAAGAAGCAATGGGCTTAAACTGCAGCAAGGGAGGTTTAGTTTGGACATTAGGAAAAGGTTCCTAACTGTCAGGGTGGTCAAACACTGGAATAAATTGCCCAGGGTATGTCTACACTACCCTCCTAGTTCGAACTAGGAGGGTAATGTATGCATACCGCACTTGCTAATGAAGCCCGGGATTTGAATTTCCCGGGCTTCATTAGCATAAGCGGGGAGCCGCCATTTTTAAATCCCCGCTGCTTCGAACCCCGTGTAGCGCGGCTACACGGGGCTCGAACTAGGTAGTTCGGACTAGGGTGCCTATTCCGAACTACCGGTACACCTCGTTTCACGAGGAGTAACGGTAGTTCGGAATAGGACCCTAGTCCGAACTACCTAGTTCGAGCCCCGTGTAGCCGCGCTACACGGGGTTCGAAGCAGCGGGGATTTAAAAATGGCGGCTCCCCGCTTATGCTAATGAAGCCCGGGAAATTCAAATCCCGGGCTTCATTAGCAAGTGCGGTATGCATACATTACCCCGCTAGTTCGAACTAGCGGGGTAGTGTAGACATACCCCCAGGGAGGTTGTGGAATCTCCATCTCTGGAGATATTTAAGAGCAGGTTAGAGAAATGTCTATCAGGGATGGTCTAGACAGTATTTGGTCCTGTCATGAGGGCAGGGGACTGGACTCGATGACTCTCGAGGTCCCTTCCAGTCCTAGTATTCTACGATTCCCAACTCAGGAGACCAAGAGATCAGAGATTATGCCGACAGCGTAAACCTGACAGGATTCCTTTTGATGATTACGTGGCTAATTGTGTCCCTGTAGTTTGAACATGGAGCGACTGGAGAGAGAGAGAGAGATCTTTCTGGTGCCTGGGGACACCTGACCTCACTCCAGCTGTGCACTCGTTAGGTCCAGAACCATAAAGGGTTATAGGCTCTTTACTTTCATTGAAATCAATGGACATTAGGAGCCTAAATACCTTTGTGGATCTGGGCCTTGCTTCCTAGACTTCAGTGGAGAAAGTCCATGGAGGATGCGTCCATCAATGGCTCTTAGCCAGGATGGGCAGGGAGGGTATTCCTGGCCTCTGTTTGTCTGGGGCTGGGAATGGGTGACAGGGGAGGGGTCACTGGGTGATTCCCTGTTGTGTTTACTCCCTCAGGGGCTCCTGCATTGCTCAACCTTTCCTCTGGTACCTGACTGAATCTTTCCCTTCTCAGCTCTCCGCAAACACACTTCCTCCTCTCAGTCCGCCTCTCTTCTCCTCCTCCTCGCCTGGGGGGAACCTTTCAAAGCCGCTTCCACAGGCTTTAATTGGCTGCAGGTGTCTGATTAGCCTGCTCCTTCAGGCCAGCTATTAATTATCCTCAGGCCTGCCTTCCCTTAGAGTGTGGCAGCCAGCTAGTCTGGGTCTGTCCCGGGGCGTACTTCAGCCCCATGGGATGGAAGCAGATTCTTGGTCCTGAGGCATCTTCTGAAGTGCTGCCCTTAACTGGGCGTGGACGTGGGGCTGTTACATTCAGGTGCCAGAGCCCAATCCTGCCAGGGACTGGGCACCCACAGCTGTTCCATTAGAGTCACTGGCCATATTTCCACCTTTAAAAGCCACCCCCAAGCCAGCCTCCCCCACACGCTGCCCCGCTGAGCTTGGGGCCCTGCTAATGCTTTCAGGCCGTGGCTGGGCAAACAGACCCACGCCCACCGAATGCAGCTGAGCACCCAGTAACCAGGCAGCACGGATCAGATTCGCGTGCGTTCGCCAGCGAGCAAACACTGCACTGAGTGGCGGGCGGTGCTTGGCTGCCCTGAGCAAACACTGACCCAATGCTGCAGGGCGTGGCCGGGCCGCACGAGGCCAGGGTGGGTAAAAGATCAAGAAGATCTCAGAAAAAGGCTTGAGTAGGATGAGGCTGGTCATAGAACACGGGGCCTGCTCCCTCCCTTAGCGAGGTGCCACTGCCGGGAAAGGAATTGGCGACCTCCGACCAGTTCTGTTGTCCCGTGGGAAGATTCTCTGCTAAACAAGGAGGCTGCAGTTTCTAGCTGGATTCCCCTGGCCCAGCGCTGTAGGAACCCAACCCTGAGCCCACACATGCCTGGGTCACAGGAGCAGAGGCTGCATCCAAAAGAGACAATTGGAGTCACCTGGCCAAAGATAATACAAACCCTTCCTAGAGACTCAGGGACGGGCTCCTCTCCAGCAGCTGCAACATGCCCAGAGGGAGACTGGAGTCGCGAAGGGCGGATACACCTGCTGCTCACTTACAGGGGCAGGAGGAAAGGGTGACTCGCCTTCCCACCCGCTCTGCAGAGGCCTGGCTCTGGTTTCCTCCTCCCAGGGAGACCTAAGCAACCAGCTTTCTTTGTAGTTAACATCAGGCCTGGCAGTACCTGGGGCTGGGCTCGTAACTCAAACAGATGACAATCCTCTGCCAAGTCCCAAAACAAAGGCAAAGGCAAAAGTTCACACCTGGCTCTTCACATCTCCCACCACACCCAGAGCTTTGCTTCTGTGCTGGTCAGCACCTTGGCACACAGCCCTTCTCTAGCCAGCTCCACCCCCGACCCCAGGGCCTTTGGCTGACTCTACACCGGGGTCCCAAACTCGCAGCCTGAGCAGCTCCTCGCTCAGCCTGCACGTCCCTGCAGCCCTGGGGAGCCAGGGGGTGTCTGTGCCCTTCCCCAAGCCCAGCCCCTGCTCCACCTCCACCCTCTACCTCCTTACACTCCTCCCCCCGTGACCCCTCCCCCAAGGCACCTGGGGGGTTACAGGGCAGGCCTGGCGCAGGGGTCGCTCCACACCCTCCCCCCACCCCTGTCTCTGTAACTACATCTCCAACACATCTGATGAAGTGGGTTTTACTTAGAAAAGCTTTCGCCCTAGTAAATCTGTCAGTCTCTACGGTGCCACAGGACTCCTTGTTGGTTTTCCTAGGTACGATGTTTGGCAGCACGGACTGGGATTGCCCCCTCTCCTAACTGGATGGACCGAATGCCATTGGTGGCGTTGTCTTCCAGTCCGGGAGAGCTGGCAACTCTAGGAGAGATGCACTATTGAATGTCACCTCTGCCCTTCCTCTCTGCTCCCCCCTCCCTTCTCCCTCAGTCTGTTCAGAGCCATTACTGTAGGGCCGTGCTGTGTGCAGACTGGATCCCCTCTGAGGCTGACCCTG